>NC_134854.1:69456889-70158556 GCF_049852395.1 Peromyscus maniculatus bairdii
CTGGAGCTGAACTAGAGATGGTTGTGAGCCACCATGTGGGTGCTGGGAATCAAACTCAGGTCCTCTGGAAGAGCAGCCAGTGCTCTTAACCACTGAGCTATCTCCCCAGCTCCCAAAACTTGGCATCTTTAATAAATGTCTCCAGTCATACAGAAGGCAAAGCCTCTCAGAGGTCACAGTGCAGACAAACCCCTGAGAGCTACTGAACCTCGGGTTGGAGGAGCTCTTGGTAGGTCTGAACTTCGGTTTCCCTGGAACCTCCAGGGATGCTGACCAGCAGGCCCAGGACAGCAGCTGAGGACAAGCTTCCATGTTCTGCACACTGAAGCACTCCCCTGTCCCCTTTTGGGAACGTAAGCATTTTCCTAGTGTTTGATTATTAAATCCACAGCTGTGGACTCTGTGTGGAGCGAGGCAACATTTCAGAGCTGTCTGTTACATATACTTGTTATCTCAACATATACCTCTGATAATAAATCGTGTCCGTACAAAATGACTTCTTGATGTTGTAACTAACAGTTCACTGCCGAGTAGAGTAACCCTGATCTTCACCCAGGAGATGGCTACTGTTTCCTTGGGGGCAAAACCAGTGCCAGTGAGAACAGATGCCAAGTGACGCTAAGAGAAAGGACGTCAGCAAACCCGGGTGCAGAAATGGATATTTGACAGGACAATATTTACCTTAGCTATCCTAAGCCAGAAGCCTGGTTTTGGATCAGCCAAGATCCTGCATCAGAGCTACCAGCAGAGAGAGAGCTGTTAGAAAGCAAACTGCTGGGCTGCCTTAGCCTCAGGACTCAGGTATGCAGCTTGGCATGAGTTTACTGGCTGGATATGCTACCCAGAGGCCCACAGACCTAGACCCCATTTTGAAGAGACTGCTTTTTGGGGGTCTTTACAAATCATCTAATCCTGGGGTAGGTCCAGTTCAAGACAACTGCACGTGGCTGGTGTACTTGACACAGTTCCATTTCCTGGCTGCTCCCCAGAAAGCAAGAACTTCAGCAACCGGTTCAGAGAGAAATGGTGATGCTTAATATCATCAACTTTACAGGACCTAGAATCACCCAAGAAACAAATTTCCGGGAATGTCTGTGAGGGAGTTTCTCGACTGGGTTCACTGAGGTAAGAAGAGCCACCCTAAATGTGGGCAATCCTATTGCCTGGCCTGGGGTCCTGGGCTGAATAAAGGAAGCAAGTATGCTGTGCGCCCGTGTTCTGCTTCCTGACTGTGGATGCCCCACACTCAGGCTGCCATGCCCCACTCCTGGGATGGACCACACCCTCAAACTGTGAGCCCAAACAAGCCCTTCTTCCCATCAGTGGCTTTTGTTGGGGGTTTTGTCACAGCAACAAGACACGTGACCCTTGCAGAAGACACAGACTAGCACCTTGGACATCAGGCTTCTCCTTCCTCCATTAAAAGAACAGGTGACTAAGAATGAAAGCAAGATCTGTCTCCACTCAGGTCTCTCTAGGCTGTCCCAGTCAGCATCAGTGTGTCCTCACTAGAACATTCTATTGGTCTACAATGGTGAGTTGGGAGGACTCAGCCAATCAGGGAAGCATTCCACACCTCACCACCCCAAGTTATTCTGACCCGGAAGTAAAGAGCTGCCAACAGATGAGTGGCAGTGAGCTTGGGCTAAAGGTTCCATTGTTCCATGTGTAAGGCGAGCAGACACCTGGCCAGCCCCCAGGTTCCCTGAGCCTATCTACTTTCAATTAGAGGTGGGTGGATTCAGGCCTTCTTGTGTTGTCACATGGCAGCCACACCCCCAGACTACTAATGGGCCTCGCCTTTGCCCTCTGGACAGAGAATAATGATGACCTTGAGTATGGTGCAGAGAGGCTAATCTATTTTCAGACTCTCCACGCTAGAAACTATTGCACCCACTTCCTTATCTAAGCAGGAAATCAGTCCAAATTATAACTCCCAAGATTCTAGTTATTGCAAAAATTAATTTCATTGCCTAGATGAAATTGTTATTCCGCAAAATTTAAGGCATAGCAAAAGCAAAGTAAATGTAACACTAATGAAGTGTTCTGACCTTGTTTATTAACAGCCCGGCCATGTTTTAAAACTGCTACTGGAAGCCAGGCAGTGGTGGTGCATGCCTTTAAATCCAGCACTTGGGAGGCAGAGGCAGGCGGATCTCTGAGAGGTCAAGGCCAGCCTGGGCTGCAGAGCGAGTTCCAGAACAGAACCAAAAATACACAGAGAAACTCTGCCTCAAAAAATCAAAACCAAAAAGACAAAACAAAACAAAAAAACCAACCTGCTACCGGACACTGAAAACAACAGAAGGTTAAAGCACAGCGTCAGCGCTTTTATTATCTCTGACGCTAGGGATGGACCAGGCCCCCATGGGCTAAGTGAGCCAAGCTCTCCTGCTGAGATGCACCCCAGCTCTAGCTTACACAGTTTCACATGAGCTCTGGCTAAAGAAATTAATTAAATGGGTGGGAGAAATGGCTCCACAGTTAAGAACACTCGCTGGTCTTGCAGAGGACCCCACACCAACATGGTGGCTCACAACCATCTGCAAGTCCAGCTCCAGGGGGTCGGATGCCATCTTCTGGCCTCCAACGGCACCAGGCACGCACATGGTGTACATACATATATGCAGGCAAAATTCTCACACAGTTGAAATAACAATAAATCTAAAAAACACTTTAAATAAATTAGAGAACACAGAAAACCACTGTGATTGAAAAGCAGAATAGGAGCCATCTGTCTCCAAGCGGCTGAGGGAGGATGGAGCTGAAGACAAGAGTCACTGGATATACCTTGCACACATGTGGGGCTCTGCTTAGAGATAGGGACTGATAAGGAGCAAAAGGTATCTTACAAAAAAGGGTTTCCCCACACTCCGCTGACTATGCAATTAGATTCTTTTATCTGAAGTCAGCACTGGAATCCAACCAAAGAAAATAGCAGATGCACATAAAACCTCATGGTACAGGATATCTCACAGCTATGTTTATGATACTAGATTGTGTGAGATAATCCATGAACATCCAAGGATGTAAGACTGTTTGGGAAATCGGTGACACACACAGCCCACAGAACCAGTAAATACTCTGGAAGGGTATTTGTATTATTGTCCTAGGGAGAACTGAGTTGAGAGACCGAACACAAAGTAACAAAGTGATCCACACCTGTGATCCCAGCATTCCAGAGGCTGAGGCAGGAGGACTGACACAAGTTTGAGACTCACCCTAATTAGAGTGAGACCCTATCTCAAAAGAACAAAAACAAAAAAACAAAAACCAGTAATGACAATAGCCAAAGTCTGACATTATTTTTGACATGAATTTACATGAATAAGGAGACATGTAGAAAAAACACAGTAGACTAGCTACTCGGCAGAATAGCTACAAAAGTGCCAACCACGACCAGTCCCTAAATTTAGGACTGGAGGCCATGTTCACATTCTTGTCTTGACTTTTCTCTATTTTCTGACTACCTACAATAACTTGATTCTTTTGCAGAACTAAAACCAAAACTTTTGTAATGCAATCTTCTCCTCCTCCCCTTCTCCCCACCCCCTTCTTCCTAGGACAGTGTCTCCTGTAGCCCAGGCTAGCCTCCAACTGGACACGTAGCCAAGTCTGACTTGGTCTTCCACCTTCACCCTCCTAGTGCTGAGATCAGAGGTGTATGCCACTACACCTAGCTTAAGCCAATCTTTTCTTTCTTTCTTTCTTTTTCCCCCCTTTAAAATTGTGTTTGTTAGCTGGGCATAGTGGCACATGCCTTTAATCCCAACACTCAGCAGGCAGAGACAGGTGGATCTCTGTGAGTTCAAGTCCAGGCTGGTCTATATAGTGAGTTCCAGGACAGCCAGAGCTACGTAGTGAGTCTCGGGGGGGGGGGGGGGGGGGGGGAGAGAGAAAAAAGAAAAAGAAAGAAGAAAAAAGAAAAAGGAAAAAGGAGAATAAGAAAAATTGTTTTTTATTTTATGTAAAGGACTGTCTGCATGTATAAATGTGTACTATGTACAAGCCTGGTACCTGTGGAAGAAAAGGATGTTGGATCACTTGGAATTGGAGTTACAGGTGTTTGTGAGCTCCCTGATGCAGGTGCTTGGAACTGGACCATGGTCCTCTGAAAGAGCAGTGTGTGCTCTTAACTGCTGAGCCGATCTAGTTCCTCACTTCTTCAGACTGTTAATCACATGCTCTATGTTAGGAACTAGGACACTGCCGGTGTGGCTGAAACTCTCATAATCAACAAATATGTTTCCTCTCTATAGAAGTTAGAAAATACAATACCTGAAATTGGAGTTGGTTTGCTTGGTACTCCTGGAGGTTATACCTGTGATCTCCATTTTCTTTAAGTGGAAGACAGACAGGCATGGACTAACTGGGGTCCCTCATAAGGGTATGTTGAAGTCCTATCCCATGTGTCCTATCCCAGGTTTGGATCTGAAATGTTCACACAAGCTTACATGTGGAAGGCTTGGTCCCTGATGTACTGTGTACAGAGGTGGGGCTTCAGGGACACAACTAGATCTGTGTGAATCATTTCACTGAAAGCCTTATAATTTGATGGATACTTAGGTGCTGGCACTTACTTGAAAAGAATGGGTCCTTAGGGGTTGTATCTTGTTCCCAGCCCCTTATCTGCACCCCTTCCTGGATGCCATGAGGCCAGAGGCTTTCATCCCTGCCATGCCACAGGCATGAAGCAATGGAGCTGAATAGGGACTGAAATCAACAAACTTGTGGTTGGTAGTAGTCACTGTTAACGCGACAGGGTTTGTAATCACCCAGGAAACTCACCTCTGGGCATGGCTGTGACTGCGGTTCCACAGAGATTTAACTCGAGAGGGAAGATCTGTCATAAATCCCTAGAGATGGGTCCTATGGGCTGGGGGGGCCAAGCTGAATAAAAAGGAGGGAAAGAGAAAGCCAGACGAGCACTGGCATTCACTGTGGGTATGATGTGTTCTGGGTTCCTGTACTACTACTACTGCTGTCCTTTCCACCATGACGGCCTGGATCCCCCTAAACTATGGGCCAAAAGCAAGCCTTCCTTCTTCGAGTGGCCCCTGGACAGGGGTTTGGTCAGAACAGCCAGGAATCAAATCATTTCTCTCTGGCATTTTGTCATAGTGGCTAAAACCTGACAAATATCCTGGTCCCTGCGAAGTGACTTTATGAGGAACTGGGGTCTTTGAAGATATGATGAGTTGAGATGAGGTGGGCGGATACTTGATCCAATGGGACTGTCTTTCTGAGATGAGAAAGCTGAACAGAAAGGACACTGTGTAAAGACAGAAGCAAGGTGTGGCAACAGCAAAGCTGGAAACGGTTCAAACAGAAGGCAGGAGCAGGGGCTGTGCCAGAGACCCCAGAGGCAGGTAAAGACGGAAGGACCCCCTCCCTTGCTCTGGGACACAGGGCCTTGCGGATCTACTGTGCCTATCCAGTCAAAGTCTTGTGCCTCACACTGTCCTAATACGGTCACGTATCTCTGCTGCCCTAGGTCCAAACACCCAGAAATCAACAGCTGTTGTGTTAGCATACCAGCCCCTGCAGCATCCTGCACCCCTGCAGCATCCTGCACCCCTGTAGCATCCTGAGCCCTTGGAAGCCAGTTTCCAAAGTTTCAGAGCCACCCCAGAGCACCTGAACAGAGGTGACAGGCTAACCCAAGGGTTAGATCTTTTTCTTGCTGGGAGGGGAAAAAAAAGAGGTGTTTGTTCTGCTGGACCCTCCCAAGACACAGAATTACCCGGGATCATTTAAAGAAAGACTCTTTAGTGGAGAGGCTGCCTGGAAGCCACAGGCAGAACTGAGGAAGCCAGCATATGGTGAAACAGACAGGCAGTCAGCCTAAGAAAGCCATTCACATTGCTAGGGGGAAGGAACAAGGCTGGGCAAGCCTAAGCACCTTGAGAGCACCCCGGAGTTGAGCTAGCAGGGAGCCCACACCCATCCTCCCATCTCCTGCCAACACCTCCCTCTGGCCAAACAACATTTGCCTCCTCTTGCGGGGAAGCCTGTAGATCCCAGACCAGGTAGACAAGAGACAATGAAGGCAAGAGTACGTGGAGATGACCAGCATGGGTGAGGAGGGCTTCTGTGGCTGGCCACTTACTCCTAGAGAAGTCAACCAGGGCCAGCCACGGATGCAGGAGAGCAAGAACCAAAGAAAAGGCTGGCCATGCATGACACTCAACTGTGAGCAGAAATCAAATGCATGGGTGAACATGGGAAGGTGGGGAGGTAAGGCCAGTGGACACCAGAAAGGAAGCTTTAAAAGAACAGGACCCCAATGAAGGCCATTCTCCATTCCTTAGCCATGATATTCTGCTAAGAGGACTGCTTAAGATTTCTACTCATGACCATTTTTCACCTGAGAAATTTTACCTACTCCAGGTCTGGTGGCTTGAACAAAAATGGTCCCTATAGGCTCATATGTTTGAATACTTAGCCACCAGTTAGTGGAATTGTTTGGGAAGGTTTAGGAGGTATGGCTTTGTTAGAGAAGGTGTGTCACTGGGGGGTGGGCTTTGAGGTTTCAAAAGCCCACACCATTCCCAGTTCTCTCTCTCTCCCTTCCTCTCTCCCTTCCTCTCTCTCTCTCTCTCTCTCTCTCTCTCTCTCTCTCTCTCTCTCTCTCCCTCCCTCCCTCCCTCCCTCCCTCTCTCTCCCTCCCCCCCCTCTCTCTTTCTCTCACTCACTCACTCTTGCTGTCTTGTGCTCTCTATTTTGTGCTTATGGATCAGATGTGGGCTCTCAGCTACTACCCCAGCATCATGCCTGTCTCTTTATTGCCATACCCTAGGTTATAGACTCAATAACCTTTGAAACTGTAAGCCCCCAATGAACTATTTCTTCTGTAAGTTGTCTTGGTCATGATGTCTTCACAACAGAAAAGTAACCAAAATACCAAGGCATATATTCTATAAAATAGGTATAGCAATAAAACATTTACTGATGATAAGTCGCAGAGGCATTTCTTTTTAAGCAATTCTTTGATATATATCTAATTTATTATCTCTTAAAGACAGAAGTAAATTTGCATACTAATGAGATGGATGTGTTTGTCTGTGTTTACATAAGGAAGTGACTCATGGTTAAATATTTGGAGCACAGGATGGAAACCATCTTTGGTGTTTTTCAGAGGTGAGTGATGTTTGTGCATGTTTGTGTGCAGTGTGCATGTGATACACCTGTCTACAAATGCATATGAAGGCCAGACACTGATGTCAGGTTTTCCCCTCAGCCATTTTCCACCTTATGTACTCAAACAGTATCTCTCACTCGAACCCTGAGTGCAGCAGTTCAGCTAATGTAGTTGGCCAGTTTGTTCCAGGATTCCTTGATTCTGCCTCCCCAACACTGGAGTTACAAGTTCACCAAGAGGCCTGTTTGGCACTTAGTGAGCACTGAGGATTCAAACTCGGGTCCTTATTTTTACACAACAAGCCCTTCACCCACTGAGCCATCTCCCCACCCCTGATCAATGTTTTGATTTTCTAAAAATCAGTACTAAGAATAGTAGCCGGAAGTTTTTCTATGTCCCACCCGGTCCTGCAGCTGCTCAGACCCAAATAAACATACAGAGGCTCATATTATTTTCAAACATTATGGCCAAATGGCTCAGGCTTCTTGCTAGCTGGCTCTTACATCTTAAATTAGCCCATTTCTATAAATCTATACTTTGCCATGTGGCTTGTGGCTTATTTACATCTTGCTTCTTCTGGTGGTGGCTGGCAGCATCTCCTCGGCTCTGCCTTTCTCTTTCCTCTCTCTCTAGTTGGAATGTCCTGCCTAACCTTATTCTGCCTCAACATTGGCCAAACAGCTTTATTTATCAACCAATCAGAGCAACACATATTCACAGCATACAGAATGGCATCTCACAGCAAAGAACTCTCCTTCACATAAATGTATAGTATAAAAATGTCTGGGGTCATTTCAGAAACTTAAAAAATTCTGCCTTAATTCTAACCCGATATTCATGGAACAATTGTTTATAAATCCCCAATCAGCTTAACAGTTTTTAAAATCAAACAACCTAATCCAAAGATACATCACTTTGATACATACTACTGAGAAATGATGGTAAGAAAATATTGGTCAGGCGGTGGTGGCTCACGCCTTTAATCCCAGCACTCAGAAGGCAGAGGCAGGCAGATCTCTGTGAGTTTGAGGCCAGCCTGGTCTCCAAAGCGAGTTCCAGGAAAGGCGCAAAGCTACACAGAGAAACCCTGTCTCAAAAAACCAAGAAGAAGAAGGAGGAGGAGGAGGAGGAGGAGGAGGAGGAGGAGGAGGAGGAGGAGGAGGAGGAGGAGGAGGAGAAGAAGAAGAAGAAGAAGAAGAAGAAGAAGAAGAAGAAGAAGAAGAAGAAGAAGAAGAAGAAGAAGAAAATCTCAAGATTCATTTTCTGTAATAAAATTATTCTATATTTCTAGAAGAGCAAAGACTTTTCTATGTACAGAAAGAAACACTGCAAGTCACAATATACAACAGTCTGGAACCTGAGCTGAGTATTTTAGGCATTGTTCTCTGGTGCTGTGAGGTGTGGCGGCATGCACAATGAATACACAGGGTACCCACCCACCTTCCCACCATTGCCCACTAGTAGCCCATAGCCTCAAATATGACCACACAGCAGATGTGTGACACTTCTCACATCCTCCCTCACCCCTTCTGTTTCCAGCCCTACCCACTCTTCCAGATTGACTCTGACCTTGATGACATCACTGCCCACACACATTAGAGCAGGAGGCTCAGACCCCAGCAGTTCCAGTGACCCATCTTGTATCTTGCATAGTCTGTATCTGCACTCTCCATGGCTAACATTCATCACTGGCCCCACCCCTTAGGGCTACATCTCCTGACCCTTCTGTCCCACCGTGAGCCTGACTGAAGAACAAGATGTGATCTTTCCATTTTCCTTCTTCTTAGATACAGGAATGGACACACACAATTGTGGTGATATTTTGTATATGCTCTAACAAATAAAGCTTGCCTGAAGATCAGGAGTTCAAGGCCACACATGATTGATCCAGTCTAAAAGAGAAACAGAACCAGGCAGTGGTGGCACACACCTTTGATCCCAGTACTTGGGATCTCATGCCTTTAATCAGCACTAGGGAGGTGGAGACAGGAAGCAATATGGCTGGGTGGAAAGAGGAATATAAGGCAGGAGAAGACAGGAGTTTGGGTCCTTTCCAGGCTGAGGATTTCGTAGAGGTAAGAACTAGTGGCTGGCTGTTCTGCTTCTCTGATCTTTCAGCTTTCATAATGATATCTGACTCCGGGTTTTTATTAATAAGACCAGTTATGATTTATGCAACACAATGGCTGCCTGTGTTGTTGTTAAGACAGCCCTGTCCTACTAGGAAACTGACAGACTAGAGGAAGCCACACACTCCAGAGTCCTTCAGAGTGTTCTTCTAGCCATTGTTGTCTGTGTAGTCCTGAGTACACTCTGGAGGTTTAAGAGGAAGCAGATTTGGTTCTGAGAATGGTGTGTCCTGGCCACACCCTGTCTCCCAATCAAGTGGAAACAAGCACCTGTGCCTACCCCTGGGGCCATGCACCAGGAGAGCCTAATGGCAAGCTGACTCCCCAGGTCTGGTGACTCATCCCTGTGGGGTATGATAGCTTACCAGCCCATGACCTCCATCTTGGGGAACAGAAGTGGGAATATTAGCACATATGGGTCTCTTCTAGAAGCATGTTGAACCCCTGATGGCTGCTGCTATTAGCAGGGGGGTGCAGACTAAGGACCTTTCTTGCTCATTGCAGTCTGGAAAACTGGTCAGCATGAAGTCAACCTTGCTGGTGATAGAGAGGTGTGTGTGAGCAGTGTGCAGGAGCTTGTCTTGCTATAGTGGTATTTGCTCCACCCATGACCTTGGGCTGACGGAGGCAGTGCTTCTTGCCTTGACCTCTTAAAAGGAAGGGGAGACCCTCCTCACAAGCAGGGACCTATGAAGGTCACAGGCCATGTAGAGAGAGCAACCACAACCCAGGCCCGACCTGGCTGGTGCTGCCATGGACAGCAGAGACCATATGATGATTTACTTAAAATATCATCTGCCACTTTTGTGGTCCTTACTTACAGTCCACAGAGTCGTAAAACTATTGTGGTTCCCCAAGGGCACAGGAAGTGACTGTGGAACAGGAAGTTTGCTGTTAATCTCAATACTAAGTACTTAAACAATGTGGAGCTTAAGCAGGACCTTGAGCCCATGGTATTGAATAGGGTGCATGCTAGCTTGCTCAAGGAGACAGAGACAGAGAGAAGCCTATGGAGGAGAGTGCAGTCACCTCCATGAGGAAGAAGGGAGTGGGGGGTCTGGAGTGCAGCCGGCTGCTTGGCGTGACTGTAACAGCATCCATGCTTGCTTATCCCTATGAGATGAGATAGTGATGGTGACCTGCACACCATCTGACCACAGCGAGGAAGAGCACTGGCTAAACTACCGTCAATAGAAGTGGATGAACAAGGATGATTTGGGGACACAAGACCCCTATAATACTGCCATGCTCCCTGGCGTGACAGACAGGCTTCATCCTGGCTTGTTTCTCCAGCTCTATCTCCTTGCTCAGGAGGAGCTACCGTCTGCCTAGCCTGGCTTTCCTGGCTCCTCTGTCCACACGTGGGCTGGAGCCTCCTAAGTGTCTGAAGGACCCTTCTATTTCCCTCTCTCTCTCCTCCCTTTTTTAAGTGGTTAGGGTTGAACTCAGGGCCTTGCACATGCCAAGCCAGGGCTCTGCTACCCCTAACTATACACCATCTCTTTTTTTCTTAAGACTGAGCTGCCCAAGACAACCTAGAACTTGTCATTCTCCAGCCTCTGAAGTGGGATGACAGGCCTGGGACACCATTCTGCCTTCGAATTTCCCGAGTTCTTGGCATGGGCTTCAACAGGAGCCAATGCCCTGAAATGCTGTCTTCAGGTCTGATGTGGCAGACATGAACCTGGAGCTAGGTCCTGACACTCAGCCTGTGAAGTGTGGCCTGGGTAGCAAGGGGACTCTAGGTGTGGCTGTCAAAGCCCTTGAGATAATGATGGTGTCTTCTGATCCATCTCATCACCTCCCAAAGGCTCCACCTGATGCCTCATGTTGAAAATGGGCATTCCCAGCTGAGAACACACACACACACACACACACACACACACACACACACACACACACACAGAGAGAGACAGAGACAGAGACAGAGACAGAGACAGAGACAGAGACAGAGACAGAGCTGGGTTCTTTAGGTAGTTCTGATGTAAATATAAAGTCTTGGAAGTGAGAGGGCAGCAGAAGGAAAGCCAGAGGGAAGAGGGACAGAAGGAAGGGGACTTGAGCCAAGGGAAGCAGGCAGTCTCCAGAGCCAGGAAGGGCAGAAACAGATCCTATTGGGGGTACGCAGCCCCTGCCTTTCACATCCTAGACCCGAGACGATAAAATCACACTGCTGTGAGCTGCTCTGCATTGGCTCACTTGTCACAGGAGCCACAGGGGACTCACACCTGACACCAGGTTACCTCTGTGTTCCTAACTGAGCAATGGGCAAGGAAGGAAAGGAGTGTGAGGGAGAACGAACGGGAAGAGGAAGTGGAGGGGGGATGGGAAAAGGGAAGAGGAAGAGAGATGGGAGTGGAGAGAAGGAACAGAGGGAGAAGTAAGTAGGGGGGTAGAGGAAGAGTAAATGTGGAGGGAGCAGGGCTGGGGGGGGCGGGGGAGAGGAGGTAGCAGGGATGGGGAGGGAGGAAAGGTGTTACCGGGAAGGAAGGGGAGGGGCAGCCAGGCAGACCCGCTGGGAGAGCCCTGCATTCACCCTCTACGGAGCTGATCTGCTCTCCTCCCAGCTGGGCTCCTTGGGGAGCCTGAGAAGGTTAGGGTAGCTCAGCCTTTCCTTAGGGCCAGTGTGTCTGCAGCATGGGCTGCCACCCCGGCCTTTCTCCAATCTTCCTTGCTGCTCCAGCCCTACCCCAACAGAAATTCACCTCCGGGCAGTTTGGAGAGTATGGAGTCCATGCAGGTAGCCTTACATTGATCAGGGCCTGTCCTGCTCCTGGTGACCTCATCTCAACTCTTTGCATCTGCAGTGACTCTGTCTCCTAACAATGGCATATTCTGAGGGTCCACAGAAGACACAGGTTAGAGGACACTACCTACCCAGCACCCCGCCTACCATGCCCAGTCTCTATTTTCCTCCCTGCTACATTGCCCACCTCCACTTCCCAAACCCGTTGTAAGCCTTTCTCAGCCGCGTTGGCCTACGAAAGCCTTAGTCATCCAGGCCTTGCCCTCCTGGGGGCCGTGCTGACCAGTGCCCAGCACCTGGTCATCAAGCCGTTCTGGACTTTGCCCAGATCTGCAGCATCTCTCCACAAAGCACTCATCCTCAACCCTTACCGCCACCTGGCTGGGCTATTCACCAGTCGCCTACCCAGGACCGGAGGTGTCAGTTAGCTTCACTATTTACCACGGGCTGCTGCACCAGGCCCAGCTGCCAGAGGGCAAAGCAAAGCAGCCTCGCCTGCCTGAGCTAAAGTTCCACGTCACCAAACTGAAACTAAGCTGTTATCTGACTTCCAAGAAATCAGGAGACAACAGCCAAGATCCCCAAACAGGCCCTTCCATAAGTCTCCTGCCTTAAGCCTTCCACCAGCTAATCCGTGCAGAAAGCGCCGGAAGGAAGCCGAGATCTGTCAGACAGCCCCGTGTCCTCTGCTGCTGGGTTCAGCCAGGCTGCCTGTGAAGCCAGCCACTTCTGTCCCAGCTCTGCTGCCCCAGCACTTTCAGTCCACGGGATCAAAGGGTGCCCGGTTCTAGACTCAAAGGCAGAGGCAAGTAAGATGGGGAAAGGGGGCAAAGCGTCCTGCTTGCCTGGGGCTTGTATCTAACTCCACATGGGCTCCTCTGTCCTCCCAGTCTGGGGGCCTCTTCTGAGCTGCCCTCTGCTTCTCCCTCCACCTCCCAGGGTTTGGGGCCTGACCCCATCAATCTCCAGGCCCCAAGCCTGCCTCCCTGGTCCCACTGTCCTGCCTTTTCTCTACCAACAAACCCCCCAGAAGTCCCTCTGCTGATCTAGAGATTCACACACACACACACAGTGTCACCACACCTTGCAAGCCAGTGACATTGCTATGACAAATCTCATCAAGCCTTCAACCCCAAGAGAGCGGCTCCCTATCTTCCCAACCCCCAACCTGCCCTCGCCTACCATCAGCCCTTCCTCCCTGGGCAGTGGCTTTTCCGGGGAGACGTGAATAATGTCCACTCATCCCAGGTAGGGCGGTGACTACAGACCAAAGAAACCGTTCTGCCCAGTCTTGATTAGAGAACTGGGGTTAATTACGGGGGTGGGGGTGGGGACACAAGGCTGTCACCAAAGGGCTCACTGCAGGCTGGAGAGATGGCTCAGTGGGCAAGGGTGCTTGCCTGCCACCAAGACTGATCATTTGAGTTCAAGCCCTGGGACCCACATTGTAGAAGGAGAGAAGCCACTCCCCAAAGTTGTCTTCTGACTTCCACACGTGCACTGCGGAATGCACACACACAAATATATAAATGAAGAACACGTTGTTGTTGTTGTTGTTGTTGTCTTTTACAGCCTCCTCCAGCATGACTGAGGACTCCCCTGGAGCTCCCCACATGGTGTGCAGACATCCCTACCTCCTCTCCCCAGCAACTGCCTACGGCTTAGATAATCTCAGTGAGGGCTCTCATGAATTCCTAAGCGTCTCGAGCTTTCTGAGCCTGCCACCAACACACACAGGGCAGAGTTTCCCATTCCAGGACATAGCTACACAAGAGACCCTCCCACCCCACCCCCAATCAAAACCATCGACTCCCCTGAGGGAAGACTTGCCCCCCATCCCCTGTCTGTCCCCAGTAGACTCAGTCCCACAGCTACTGAACTTGCTCTCTTCCCTCCAGCTCCATACCTAACCCCACCTCTTCACAACCAAACCCTTCAAGAGACGTACCTAATTTGTGACGTCACTGTCACCTTCCCTCGTAGCTTCCCAGTCCCTCCCCTGAAATCCTACTCAGGCTGGCCCCTCAGAATGTTCCCATGGGACTGCAGAATGGTGTGGCTGCCTTGGGAAGCAGAGTTTCCTGTAAGAACTTGTCATTCCAATCTTGGCATTCCCCCCCCCAAGAGAAACGGAAATGCACACCCATGTCTTTACTGAAGCATTATTCATAATTGTCAAAAAGCAGACACAACTCAGATGTTCAGCCAGTGAGAGGACAGACCAAATGCAGTGTACCTGCACAATGGAATATTAGTCAGCCATAAAAAGGAACAAAGCATTACTGTGCTACAACATGGATAAACAGTGGACACATGCTGTAAACGATTCTGTTTACAAGAATGCTCAGAACAGGAAGCCCACAGAGGCAGACAGTGGCTTCGTGGTGGCCTGAGGCTAGGGAAGGGTGAAGGGGTAGCAGTGACCTTGGGGAAGGCTGTGCACCTCCTGAATATGTGAACTCAGAGGGGGCCTCGAATGAGGAAGCTGTACATTATGTAAGCGAGGTTTCAACCATGGCATCAATGCCATGCTTTGAAGACAGACGTTCACGTTCATGGTCACTTGATAACAGGTTCTACTGTGTGTGAATGACTCCAGGAAGCAGCATGGGGGCTGGCAAGATGGCTCAGTGGTTAAGGCCTACATTCAATCCCTGGGACCCCCATGAAAGGAGAGAAGCAACTTCTACAGTTGTCTTCTAACCTCCAGCCACACACACACACACACACACACATACACACACACACACACATACACACACACATACACACACACATACACATACACACACACACACATACACACACACATACAGACACAGACACACACACACATACACACACAGACACACACACACACACACCACACACATACACACACACATACACACCACACACACATACACACACCACACACACACATATACACACACACACATACACACACACCACACACACACAGACACACACATACACACACACAGACACACACATACACACACACATACACACACATACATACACACACATACACACAGACACACACACACACTCACATACACACATACACACAAATAAATAAATGTTTAGAAATGGAAAGGGGAGCTGGAGAGATGGCTCAGTGGTTAGGAACACTTGCTGTTCTCTCAGAGGACCCAGGTTTGGTTCCCAGTACCTACACGGTGGCTCACAACCATCTGTAAGTCCAGTTCCAGGGGATTCTATGCCCTCTTCTGGCCTCTGTGACACCTGTACGCATGTGATACACATACATACATTCACACACTCACACACACTAAAAATAATAAATCTTTAAAAAAAATAAAAACTGAAAAAAAAAAGCCACATACACTTACGCATAGGAAAAAAAAATGCCTGGAAATATATACTCTGAAATCTTACCAGCAGCTTTTGCTCGGTGGTAGGATGAAAGTTGATGTGTGTGGAGACCAGGGGTGGATGTCAGGAGTCTTCCTCAATTGCTCTCCCCTTTATTTGAGACAAGGTCTCTCTGAACTCAGAGCTTACTTTTTGGCTAGTCTATCCAGACACCCAGGTCCAAGGGTCCCCTGTCTCCCTAGTACTGGGGTTACAGACATGTGCTGCTGCACATGTGGCCCTTTACGTGGGTTCTGGGGATCAGACTCTGGTTCATATTCCTGTACAGCAAGCACTTTACTGACTCGGTTGTTACCTCGGCTCCAGATATGATTATATTTGCTGAACAGTCTACAGTGAACATGGGATAAGCTTGCTTTAAAATAGCTGATATATCTCCTTATCTACTCCATTTTAAGAATACAAGCCTGTTGTTTTAATCTTGGACAGTCTTTTAATAAAAAAAACAAAAAACACAAAAACAGAGCCAGATATCAGGGTGAAAGCTGAAAGATCAGAGAACAGACCAGCCAGCCACTAGTTCTTACCTCTATGAAATCCTCAGTCTAAAGAGAGTGAGTTCCTGTTTCCTTATACTTTATATACCTTTCTTTTCCCTGCCATATTGCTTTCTGGGATTAAAGGTGTGTGTGCTTCCCAAGCAAAGGCATGAGATCTCAAGCGCTGGGATTAAAGGTGTGTGCCACCACTGCCTGGCTCTGTTTCTCTCCTATGCTGGATCAATCTCATGTAGGCCAATGTGGCCTTGAACTCACAGAGACCCAGAGTGATCTCTGCCTCCTGGGTGATAGGATTAAAGGTGTGTGCCACCACCGCCTGACCTCTGTGTCTAATCTAATGGCTGGCTCTGTCTTCTGATCCCCAGGAAAGTTTATTAGGGTCCACAATATATCACCACACAAGCCAGAGTGATTATTGATATTATCCCACAAAGAGTGCAGGGATGTAGATAAAGGCAGTGGCTGACTCACCCTGCTTGCATGGTCTCCAGGTGAGTTCTCAGTAGCTGGAAGCACCTGCAATCAGCGAGTCTGTAATGATTAACACGAAGTGGTACAGTGAAGCACCCAGGAGCTCTGTTTCAAAGGCATCTCCCTAGCAACCCCACTCATCCTCAGGGCCAGAGAAGGGGCTCCTGATCTTCCATTTCCAGTATGCATAGTTGGATATCACTTTTGGTAGTCAGGGTGCATCTCCAAGAGTCTTAGTTCAAACTTATCTCTACCATCACCCTATGGAAGTTTCATTCACTGGATATGAGGGTAAATTGCTCATGAGTCCATTAGAGCCTGTGGCAGCCCCCATGGGACCCTAGGGAAACAGAGCACAGGATGGGTATCCTTCGTGGTCTGCAGGGCACCTCGGTCTGTGTACCACAACAGATATCATGGTTTAGGACCATGGTTTGCGTTGTCCCAGTGGAGATGAGATGGCCAAGCGGCCGCAGGAGTTAGGCTTTGTGAGTCCTGGCTCGAGGAAGCAGAAGCAGCAACCAAGTGAATAGTTGGTAACAGAGCAACGGTCTGAAGACATCACTAGCCGCTTTCCACCACACCAGAGGCAAGCGACACAGAAATCCACAAAATAGTAGAAGCGCCGGGCCTGCCCATAAGGACCGTAACAACAGGATCCTTGGGGAGTCTGTAAGGACAATCAAAACGGCCAGAGACAAAGAGACTGGAATACATCTCAGGACTCAAAGGACAGATAGATGCCTGGTGCTGGCGTGTGGGTGGAGGGTCTGAGGGGCAGCCTGTCCCATCATGCCAGCTTCCTGAAAGTGACTGACAAGCCTGCTCCAGGGGGCCAAGTTTCCTGTGAGTGAGGTGTCTGTTCCTTAGGGGCAAAGTTGTGTGTGTTTACACAGGTGCAGCTTTCTCAACACCTAGAGGACCTGCAGCTGATGGGTGGCACTAGAGGCTGCACCTGCCGCGTCCCACGGCAGAGACTCACTGTCGTGAACAACTTCCTATTAGCTGAAGCGAGGCAGCCCCTCCTGCCTTTGGCTGTGGAAAGGGTCCCCACGTTGCTGTGACACAACATACCGTACTGATGCCTCCCACACACACACTGCACCCCCGTTTGTGTGAGCCCGCGCAACCTCCGCAAGCTTGCACCGGCCGGAGCGTGGAAAAGAGCCGAGACCCAAATCATAGCCTTCCTTGAAGTCAAAACCGCTTCTGAACAAGGCACAGAACCGCCAGCCTGGCTTAGGAGGGGAACCGACGGGTTGTGAGGGAAAGGCAAGGAAGGCAGCCCGGGCCACCCACGCCCGTGCTGTGTCATGCTGGGAAACTGACCTCCCCCGTGAACTTTGGAGAAACAGCCGGCTGAGGAGGGTGACTTGTACTCTCTGGCCACGGAGCCACATGCCCTACCTGAGGTCACACGGTGCCCTTTCAGACCTGATCCCCAGCCCCGTGGCTTTAGCCGGTGGGGTCTTGGCTGGGGTAGGGGGAGCTGGGGGGAGCTCTGAACCGGGTTGTGAACCCGCAGACCACATGTCACATGCGGTCAAAGACGGACCCCCCCGCTCCGCCCTAGGGATCCCCGGGTCTTGGGAGCTCGAACTAAGAAGGGTTTGCGCTCTGGATGGGCGCCCGGACCCCTGGGGAACGAGAGGACCCCCGCGTGTCCGGATTCTTTCGGAAACCGAGGTCGGGCAGCGCGTGGCAGGGCAGGGCAGGGCAGGGCAGCGCCGGACCTCATGACCCACGTCCCGGCCGCCCCGGTGCCGGCCCGCGCGGCGCGCACTCGCCCCGAGCGCGCGTGCCGGGCACCAGCCCCACCCCCCCGGTGGCGTGTGCGCACGTCATATGGGCCGCCCTCCTCCCATTGGCTCCCGCCGCCTCACCAGACCCCGAGCGGACAGGCGCGCGGGCAGGGCGGAGCCGCCGGGAGCCACGCCCCGCAGCGGGGCGCGCGGGGGGCGGATAGGCTGGGCGCGGTCACGTGAGGCCACCGGCGGCCCGCCTTATAAGCGGCACCCGCGCGGGGCCGCGGCCGCTCCTGGGCCGTCCGGGCGCGCTACCCGTGGTGTCGTGGCGTGCTCCTCCCACTGTGCGCCTGGCCGCCGATGCCCAGGCTGCACGACCACGTCTGGAGCTGCCCAAGCGCTGGCGCTGCGAGGCCGTACAGCCTCCCACGAGGCATGATTGCGGCAGCCCGCTGTCCGCAGGGCCCCGGAGCCCCAGAGCCGGCGCCCCGGGGCCAGCGAGCGGGAACGGCAGGATGCGGCGCGCGGCCCGGCAGCTGGCACCACGACCTGGTGCAGCGGAGCCTCGTGCTCTTCTCGTTCGGTGTGGTCCTGGCCCTGGTGCTCAACCTGCTGCAAATCCAGCGGAATGTCACGCTCTTCCCCGACGAGGTGATCGCCACCATCTTCTCCTCCGCCTGGTGGGTGCCCCCATGCTGTGGCACGGCAGCCGGTGAGTGCCCTTCCTTGTTCTTGGAGTCGGTGGGGCGGGGGGTGGGGGGAGAGGGACACGTCAGCTGTTGTCACCCTGAGTACAAGAAAGGGGGGACGCGAGGGTTGGGAGCCCCAGACGCTGGCGAGCGACAGGCGGAAGTTGGAGGGACTAGTGATGGAGATGAGGTCAGGAGATAATTGGCAGTTTAAGTGGAGGAGCCGCAGCTGTCTCGCAGAGCCCGAAGCCACGATTGGCCGCCTGGAGAACTGGTGAGGGCAGCACCACGCGGCCATTGGCTGCCTGAGCAAACGTGCTACCCCGCTGAATAACTGAAAACAAACCGTCACGTGCGCCCAAGAGTCTGTTGCCAGGGGACAGACTTCTCCATACTTCCTTCTGCTGATAGTGAGCGCTTTGTGGCTGGCAGCCAAGCCCTCTGGAACTCCGTGGCCCAGTCGACTTGGGACAGGAGTAAAGGAGGAACCCTCGGGCCTGAGCACACCGTATGGCGTCACCTCTCAGGCCCAATGAAATTTGTGACAATGTGACACAGTCTTTTTTTTTTTTTTTCCATTTTGCTGGTTTTACAAAAAAAAAAAAAAAAAAAAAAAAAAAGTTGAATGGTCATAGCCCAATAGATCCCTGCATATCCCTCAATGCACATCACGTATTTGAAAACCATTGTCAGGTGTTTCTGCCCATCCCACCCTCCTCCCAGCCTTGCTTGTCTTTGGCCTGTGTAGGTGGTCAGCATAATTTCTGGTGCACCTTTCCTCCAGTCTGGTGAGGCACACCTGTGCCTGGGGCCACAGGACACCAGGAGCAGCTCCTGCCTGCTTTGAAGTCAGCTTTTATTGACTGCCTGCCTGTGCTTTATATGCTGGCCTTCTATGCTGGGCTGTGGCTGAGTCATGGGTTAAAGGTAATAGGCAGAGTACTTGCTGTTGATTCCCAAGTGCTCTCAGGCTCACCTGCAGCATTATGGGGTCCAGCCCTGTGACAGCTGTCTGCTTCTTCCAGGAAGGCTGATGTACCCATTGGGAGAAAGTTGTCATCTTTATTTTCAAAGCACTCTACCACTTTGGGGCTCTACTGGCTGAATATTCTTGTTTATTTGGGGCTGGGGGGTGGCCTCATACATGCCACTGAGCTATTACCCCAGCACTTAATAGTTCTTTGGGGAATAAGATTAGAGTTGATATTCTGTTTTTTTTGCATATATGGAACATAGTTTGTCATGGAAGTTTGGAGGAATACCTGGGACGGTTTCTCTCCTTATCTGAACGTGTGGCTGAACGGCATCTTTCTCATCACTGACAAGGCCTGAGGTCTTGAACTTAGCTGCAACTCACATGTACCTTGTGTCCCATGGGGGCTCTGCCTCTTGTACTGCAGACACCCCTTCCTTCCTGGTTTTGACTCTCTGGGTCTCTTTCTGGAGTGCCCAGCTTGCTGCTCTCTGTCCAAATGTTTAGTTGTCTGTGTCTGTGACGGTTCCTTCTCTGCCCTCCACGTTACTTACATAATCCTCATTTCACACATGAGGAAACAAACAGGAGGCAGCACATCCACCCGAGCGGCCTGGGACTGACAGCAGCGCTCTCCCTTCCTGAGTCCCTGCCCTTCCCACAGTATGCGACTTGTCCCGCTGGGCCCAGGTCAGGGCCGAGAGAAAGCAATATGAGGTAGCCTTGCCACAGCCTTTTCCTACAGGTGCTTTGTCTACAGGTGACAGACTGCCTAGGAAAAGAAGTGGTTTGGACGCTATTAATAACGACCATACAAGGACTAATTTTAGCCAGTGTGTTCTAATCCTGTTTTTGTTTTTCTTCAAATAGCTGTTGTCGGCCTCCTGTACCCGTGTATTGACAGTCACCTGGGAGAACCACACAAGTTCAAGAGAGAGTGGGCCAGCGTCATGCGCTGTATCGCCGTGTTCGTTGGCATCAACCATGCCAGTGCCGTATCCTCAGCTGGTGTCTGTGTCCAGGGTGTCATCTGGGTGTGGCAGGGTATATTGTTACTGTGACCAAGAATTGGTGCTCATTGCCTCATCCCTGTGCTTTAGAGGAATTCTGGGGTCCAGTTTCTGGGGCCTTTTACTCATCTTAGGACACTTGAGCTAACACCAGAAGTGAATATACTCTGCCCCTCAGTTACTGTGGCTCTCAATGGACTTTATCCCTCTTAGCTTCTCCCCCACTGACATGCTTGTTCCTGTGATAGAGAATTAGTGAGAGCCTTGCTCAGTCAAGACCAAGGCTGGTCAGGTGGCCCCTGGCCTTCTAGTGTCCAAAGCTGACACACTCCCTTCATGCAATGTCTTGTGTGTTTGTGCAATATGCATTTTCTGTGAAAAGGGTTGATTTGATGGCAAACCCTTCAAATCCTACATTTCTAGAGCAACTTAGAGTAAAAGATTGTACACCAACTTCAGGGGGGGCTCTTTCCTTACTCAAATGATTCACAAGTTAGTTCTGATAGTGCTGATTGACAGGCACTGAATTAATAAACTGACAGACTTACTTCTGCCTGGGGTGGCACAGAGACGACATGGGGGTAGTGCCAGCTTGTTTCCACTGAAAAGTAAGAGGGCAGGGTAGAGACAGTATCTTAGCAAAACTGCATTGCTTATGACCAAATGCCAGGAGAGGCTCACAGCTTTCAGAAAGTTTACTATTATTACTCTGGATGTGGTACTCCCAGGGGATGGGGGGGGGGGATCTCAGGTTTGTTCATGTGCCCTCATTACAAGCAATAAGTTACTGTATAATGATGTGGCCTGTGAGTAATTCTGGGGTTTAGTTTTTTTTTCATATGATAAATTAGGAAACTTTTCCTTAACTTTTGGATCTCTAGAAATTGGATTTTGCCAATAATGTCCAACTGTCCTTGACTTTAGCAGCCCTGTCTTTGGGCCTGTGGTGGACGTTCGATCGCTCCCGAAGCGGCCTTGGGCTTGGGATCACCATTGCCTTCCTAGCTACGCTGATCACTCAGTTTCTTGTGTATAACGGTGTCTACCAGTAAGTGTTGATTTGCTTTTGTAACAACACCTACCTGTTAAGTGTAGATGTTTTGGATGTTATTTGACTTTTATGCAAAATAACATGGAAATCTCAAAATGCTTTTTCTTGGCTCATATTAAAAACTCACTATCCATAACTTGGTGAAAGTAAAGTCTGGTGGCCATAAAACATGTCTTTTAGACACTGACATTTGATGTTAACTGTAGCTCACAAATGTCTCCTACACCCACATCACGGGAATCCTGGACCCCAGGCTGCTGGGTGGCTGAAACTGTCTTGTTTCCTTCCTAGGTACACGTCCCCAGATTTCCTCTATATCCGCTCCTGGCTCCCGTGTATATTTTTCTCAGGAGGCGTCACAGTGGGAAACATAGGACGACAGTTAGCTATGGTGAGTGTCCTGAGCACTTGAGGCTTTTCAGCTTGACAGATAGGTTTTGTGTTGATGTGTGTCTCGTTCGGATTCCTCAACAACAGTTGGTGAGAATAGTCTATGTTAACTATAAAATGATACATAGCTGGGTCTTCCCTAAGTTACAGTGTGTAGATTTTTAACACTTGTTCATGCTGGAAAGCAACCAGAATTTGAGGATGGCTGTGTGTATTGCAGCCGTGTCTTGTGGTTCTCTGGGTTCATATAACCACTAGGCAGCCCCACTGTCAGTTGCTCTCTAGCATGTGTGCAGACCATGCTGGGGTTCACCTTGGCTGTGACAAACCAGGGGACAGCGTGGGTCAGCAAGTACTCCCTACCCAGAGAGCTCTGGATCATGGCTTGACCACTGTGTAAAGGGACCGTCTTGTTGGAGTGCTAGGTCTCTTCTCCTTGGAAGAGAAAGCAGCGCCCCCTCCTAACATCCAGGGTCACTTCTGAGGCAGCTGGGCAGCTGAGTTCATCAGGGAGCAGTTGCCACATGAACACTTTAATTTTGAAGATAATGTGGACATGTTATTTCAAGATGACTTTGACCCATGGGCTTAAGTGAACATTCCAGAAGGGTGACTAGGAAAGGGCCATTGTGCACAGAGATGAACTGTAGGGCTTTCTCTGAGTGCTTATCTCAGTATTTCATGCTAGTTTTAAACAGTCATCTGACACCCACTCATGAGAAGCTGCATTTGAAGGCCACTTGGATAGCTCACAAAAATACAAGTCATTTCTAAAAGCTA
This sequence comes from Peromyscus maniculatus bairdii, assembly GCF_049852395.1. Classification (NCBI taxonomy): domain Eukaryota; kingdom Metazoa; phylum Chordata; class Mammalia; order Rodentia; family Cricetidae; genus Peromyscus; species Peromyscus maniculatus. The sequence continues at coordinate 69,479,914 of NC_134854.1, forward strand.
GAACTAGAGGTGTCTTTCTCTTCTGTCCCTGATAACCCTCTACAGATCACAGCCAGTCAGAAACTCTCTTGTCCCTGATGGGGAGTTAGAAAGCTTTTCTCAACATTAAAAATCTTGTCAGAAGCCAGGCATGGTAGGATACACCTGCAGTCCAAGCACCTAGGAGTCTGAAGCAGGTGGGTCTTAAGTTGAGGCCAGCATGGGCTACATATAGAGACCTTGTCTTAAAACATAAAAACTAACCACCCCCCCCAAAAAAAAAAAACAGATTCATATCACATGAAAACATGGCGACACTTCTCCCTCCCACGATCATGCCCAGGTGGTTATCAGTGGAAGGGAAGGCCTCCTAGTACCTCATGTCTTGAGATTTGTCCACAGTCTGGCAGAGAATCCCTTGGGCTTTTGAACTAATTTGACCTCAAACAGGTTGAGTAGTTTCAGTCTGAAAGATGTTTGGAGTTGTAACATCTGGGCTCAGGATAATGTGTGGAGGCCAAGGCTCTCATTCTTTTAGGAAATTAGCATGCCTGGGAAGGAGTGGACATTTGAAGCATGTTGGCAGTCTGTACACCTAGAGGTGATGATCCTAGAGGAGCTGAACCCGGCCAGCTTTGAACTCTTTCTAGAAACCTCTGCCGCCCTCCTACTGTTTGTCAGGCCTCTATTCCTGAGTGTGAGATCCTGGTTACTAACAAGGGTGCCCATCCCCAGGAGCTCAGCTGATGGCATTACAGTTTCTGTGTGTGGTAGTGCCCTTTGTCCTGTGTGTCTGGGGACAGAGCCTTGTCATCAGCCATCATTAATAGAATCTGCAGGTTTTGCTGTGTGCATTTAAAAATGTTCCCCAAAAAAGGTAAAATTTCTGATTGCAAACAGCATCCAAGTATATGGCAGCTTCTTGTCACCTCACCCATGGGGACACTAACTGTGGAGCTTGCTCCCTGCTGTTGGATTCTGTTTGTCTTTCCTGTTGTCTCCTGACACAAGAGTCACTGAAGACGCATCTGCTGTCCATGTCCATTGTTACTAATGGAGCACTCCAGCTGTGAAGTAGAAGCTATGATTAACGTGTTTTAAATATGGAACTTGATGTTTGCCCCAGTGTGTGCAGTTTGAGCCATGCTACTCATTAATATACTATATGGCCCTTTAACATATAGCATGTACCTTTCATTGATTCTGCAAATGGAAAAAAAAAAACCTGGTGTAAACAAACCAAGGTCCCAGGTGCAGTCTTGCCATTTAGATGCACCTACTGGGGCAGCCAAGTGCCTATGTTCATTCCAGTGAGTCTCTGCCCATTGGTAGCGTCTTGGGTCTTTTGCCTCTTACACTAATTCAGGCTTAGTTTTAGTCTCCTGAAGACGGTGCCTTCTAAAATTGTGTTTTGTCTTTGTAATCAGTAAATAGATAGTATAATTTGGTGGCTTAACTTTTCTTTCCAACTGACTTGTCAAGAGTCTGACCTGGGCCAGGTGTGGTGCACACCTTTTTTTTTTAATTAAGAAATTTTCTACTCACCCTACATACCACCCACAGATCCACAGAACCCACCTCCTCCCTCCTCCCACCCCCCAGCCCTCCATCCCAAGCCACCCCTGATCCCCACATCCTCCAAATCAAGGTCTCCCGTGGGGAGTCGGCAGAGCCTGGCACATGGAGCCAAGGCAGGTCCAAGCCCCTCCCTGCTGCACCAAGGCTGCTCAAGGTGGTACACACCTTTAATCCCAGTATTTGAGAGGCAGAAACATTCAGATCTTTGTGAGTTCCAATCCAGCCTGGACTATACTCAAAAAACAGGGGGCAAGAAAAAAAGAAGAAAAGAAACACTAAACTACTTTAAGTTTGCTTAAAGCCTCTGTATGTCAGCTTTGAGGGAAGCACGTTTTCTGGAAAGCATGCCACACTCTCGGGGTGGCTTTACTCGGACCCCCATTTCTGTCTGTCACTCATGGTCCCAGAATCGTATTAAGTATGACTGCTGAATGTGGGAGAACTGAACAGAGCAGGAGGTCTCTGGACTCCCAGAGGATGTGTGAATTGAGGTTTATCTCTCCTGCATTGGCAGCTTGTGGTTGCTCTGTCCAATCAGCTCTACCAGTGAGACACCGTCCTGCACTTGGTCAGTCCTGCAGGCCTGGCCATGGCGGTGATTCCCAGGCTTGAACTGCTGCCAGGGCAGGTGTAGCAGAGGCCTCAGGTCTGACAAAGGCTCCAGCAGAAGCCACCTACCTTTTCCACAGTAAATCTGATTTAAAACAGGGCCCTAACTGCACCGCTCCAGCTCTCGGGTGCACCCGTGCTCCCTCGGTGTGGGGGTGGTGCTTTGATAGTGTTTGCTGTGGCTGGCATCTTAGTCACACGTTTGTCATTGTCTGTCTGCATAACAGGCTCCATAGAAAGGGGTGAGCAGCACCGCTTTCTCTGAGGTTTGGATTGTTGTAGCTTCATAGGTGAAGAGTAGGTTTGTAGCCTTGGCAGCCCGAAGGGCAGTGGTGGAGCTCATTCATCCTGAGCCTGACAACATCCCCAGGCCAAGGGAATTGTATAGACCCCAACAATTAAAGCATCCAAGCACTGACTTCTCTTTTTCTTTTCCGCACAGGGCGTTCCAGAAAAGCCTCACAGTGACTGAACTTCAGGGCATGGTTCAGAGCGGAAGCAGGATGCGGAGACACTGGTCCTGGGTGTGATGAAGACTCTTTTTCCTCAATGTCCCATTTAGACTGGGCTGACGATGATAAATGACTCCTGAAGAAGTGTTCACATGGTCTAGACTAGCAAACGGAGGCAAGGACTACTGACCTAAAAGTCTTACCTTGCTCACCCACCCTCACACCTGTCTGCACTGGAACATTCCATCCCAGGCTGTATGTGAGAGTGGGGCAGGGGGCCAGTTTCCTGAGTATTAGATTTCATTCATCTTCAAAGCAAGTTGCCATATTTCAAAGCCTTGAATCAATGAATTACCAACCTGCAGTTTTGTGTCAGTGCCCAAAGGGGAGAGGTTGATGGTGCTTAACAGACATGAAGTATGTGTAATAAGAATATTTATCCAGAATTAAAATAGAGGGTATGTAAGGGGTGGGAGAGAAGAGCAGCAGTGAGGCAGAGGAAGGCCATGCTCCCGGTAGGTCCCAGTGCAGCCACATCTCCAGGGCACGCTCAGGCAGGTGCTCACATGTGGGCCTCACCAGTGGGGACCATGCTTTTCACTGCCAGGGGTTTGTAGACAATCTTACTGAGAGCCAAGGGCAGCGCAAAGTCATGACTCTGCACCGTGATGCTGGACTTTTCACCTCAATTTAAATGAAGTTTTGTCCACGAGCTGGACGATCTAAGAGTGGGTAGCTGTCTGTGCTGTTTCAGTCATAATGAGCCGAAATTGTTTGTCACTCCAGAGTGGAGAGGACTTTTCCACAGCCCTATGGAGCTTGCAATCTGTGATTGCCTTGTAAAAGGTTGAGTGCGCACGTCACTGCGTTAAACACACGGTGTCCTGTATGCATTGAATGGCATAGACCACGTGGGACCTAATTTGCAAGTATTGGGTCTTCGACTTCAAGTGCAATGTGTATGAAAACCAATCTGAGCCTTGTATTCTCTTAAATATTTATTTTTATTTTATTTTTTTTTAACCGCGTGAGCTGTTCCAGAGAAGGGTTCTCGGGTCATTTCAGAGCTGCGTGGAGGTGAGCTCAGCAATACTTCTGTCAGCTGTGACACTCCCTCAGTCACACCCTCCACTGCGCCCTAGTCCTCTGACATACTCCAGTTCTGTGAGTTTAGTAATTTGTACTTACAAATTTACTTTTTTTTTTTTTTTTGTATTCTGCAATGTAAGTGTTTTTGGTTTGTTTTAAATTCTGTAGAACTGACTCGATGAAACAGAAGTTGGGCCCTAGGCAGGACAGGAGCTTGGTGCCTGTGTGGACATCTGGGTTTGGGTTCACTCACGTGGTGATGCTCATTGGGGTTTTGCTTATTTTGTTTTGAGGAAAATGTCTGGAGTAAACTGGTTTTCTGAAACTACTTTGGTTAGGAGAATATGGGTTGTTCTGGACTTTGGAGCAACCCTTAAAATTTCCTGGAAATAAAAACGAATGGTTGGTCCTTCAAAGGCATTCTTCAGCTAAGACTTAAGTGTCTTACGAAAACCACAAGTGACTAGAAGAAGAGCAAGTGAACTTGGCGATGTACTTGATCATATATGATGAGTATTTTTTTCTCTTAAACTGGAAATAAATCTAGTAGAAGTAATGTAGCCAAAAAATGTGAACCCGAAGGATATTTTTGCCAATAGCTTATAGCAGGTACATTGAACCAAAGTGATCGAATTTGTAAAAATGGTAATTAGTACCAACCACATTCACTGTCCCCGATCTGAACACCCAGCGAGGTTCACGTCCATGCTAACTTTGCAGCATTGTGTTCTTTTTGCATTCTTTTTTTACTTTTATTAAAGGTTCAAAACCAGCTATTGCATTTCTGAGTTTTTCTTTCTTTCTTAGGAGAATGGCACCTTGGTGTAGAGTGTTAGGAATCACGGGGAAAGGGTTTTTCAGTTTGGAGATTTGACACAACCTTTGGGAAGTGCCCTTTGAGGATGTTTCCTATGTGGTAGGAGCTAAATGGAGCCAAGAGGAACCTGTCCCTGCCCCGACTGGTATGCAGAATGAAGCTGGTCCATCACTCTGTCACCTGATCTTGCAGGCTATTGGTGGCAAGGTTTAGGGTAGAATGATTGGTGACTATGCAGAAAAGCCATCTCTTGTCTTCCCTGTGCTAAAAGAATGCACTCTACTTTCAAAACAGTTCCAACATTCTTAACTCAGCCTTGATGGTGGCCTTAAGCACTGGTGGCCTTATTACTTTACTGAAGGTGGATCCGTGCATTGGAACACAGACCCACACCCATAGATTCCCACTGCACTCAAGACGAGGTTGACACTGAGCAGCCACAGTGGTCACAATGTTGGTGTACACATTCTCTGACTGGAAACCCAGCATTTATGGGGAGGAACCCAGTGTATGCTGGCTCCAGCAGAGTGAGCTCTCTCTAAACTTGTGTTTTAGAGGCTAAAACTCCCTGAATTTCACTGGTTGTTCCACGAACTACAACTTCATGAAAGGCAAAGTATGAGATTCCCGAAGTATCCCACCCACTTCTTCCAAGACTTTTGAGAAGGCTGAGTCCAGAGGGGCTCGGTATTGACTTCAGTGACTTCATTTGCCAAGCTCTTCAGATCCCCTGGGTACTTACATGGGGGTCTGCCTGACAGATTTAGATTATGGCAGGTATGTTGGTAAAATGGAAAAAGGCTGGCCCACATCTCCCTACCTTTTTTCCTACCCTCATGGAGTTGGACAACTGTAGCTACAGCTGCTTTCTTCCTGGAACTTCAGATCTCTCTGTGATCATGAAACCACACAGCAGCTAACAACAGCCTTAGGGGCACCACAAAATCACACCAAAGACTCAACTTAGTCTCCACAATGTGCTGTGGGAAGTTGCCTGCTACCAACCCATCTGCCTTCTGGTTTGCTCTTGGGGTTGGGAGAGGCTCATCAACAGGCAGCAGACTGTGGAGGTTATATTGACAGACAAGGGTCCAGAAATAGATCTGAGTCCTGATAGCCCAAGAATACTCTGGATTTTCCTTTAGAAAAGTGAATGAGTGAATAACAACTTGTGTTTCTTACTTAAGATACTTAGGAAAATGAGCCAAGCACACCTTTAATCCCAGCACTTCGGAGGCAGAGGCAAGATCTCTGAGTTCAAAGCCAGCCTGGTCTACAGAGTAAGTTCCAGGACAGCCAGAGCTACACAGAGAAACCCTGTCTTGAAATAAGATAGGAAAATATTAAATGAACACTGTGTGCCAGATGTGCTGTGCCCTAGAAGCCCAGCATCCACACAATTGGTTCTTTCCTGGACAGGAGCTGGGTAAAGCCCATCAGGCTCAGGGAGACCCCGTGTGGACATCTGGAGATGTGAGACTCCCAAATGAGACACGACTGGTGTTTCAGTGGCTCTGATCCTGCCCAGCACAGGTGTTCAGGAAAGCTATGAATGGGAAAGAATAAAGGAAAGGGAGGCAGGGAGGCAGGGAGGGCGGAGCTTAGTTCAAACGCTCAGGTGTGGGGTGAAAGAAGATAGTGGTCTATAGGCTAGCTGCTAGGCTCAGTCCTTGGCTGCTAGTTAGGAACATCAGGAATTCCCAGGTCCAGGAAAGCATCCTATCTCAGGATGACTGCCTCCACGCTCCATCTAAGGGCAGGAGTCTGCACCATGTCTCTGCAGCTCTCACTGTGCCCCACCTTGCACTATGGGTTCAATTGTACCCCACACCTGAAAAAGAGGTTCAAGTCCCAACCTCCAACAGCTCAGACGTGCTTCCAATAAAGTCCTTTTACAACTCACATTCATTCTATCAGTTTTGTTCCTCTAGAGAACCATGACTAATGCAAGATCCCTAGGGTGACCCTAATCCCAAATGACTGATGTCCTTCTAAGGAGGGAAATGGGGACAAATGGGCACCGATGGGGAGAGAATATGGAGACCTGTCTTCGGGTTGTATTGCTATGAAGAGACACCCCAGCAACTCTTATAAAGGAAAGCATTTAATGGGGTCTGGCCTACAGGTTCAGAGGCTTAATCAATTTTCTTCATGGTGGAAAGCAATGCAGCCTGCAGGCAGACATGGTGCTGGAGAGTGAGCAGAGAGTTCTACATCTGGATTGGCAGGCAGGCTGCAGGAAGAGAGGCACTAGGACTGGGTTGAGCTTCTGAAACCTCAAATTCCACCCCCAGTGACACACTTCTTCCAACAAGGCCGCACCTCCTAATAGTGCCACTTCCTCTGGGACTATGGGGGCCATTTTCATTCAAACCACCACAGACCCACGGTTAGAACACCTGTGAGGACAGGACTAAGCCATGCACTCACAAACCGCAGGAGACCAGGGCCTGTCTGAGCTGGAGAGGCATGGAACACACCCTTCCTCACTTCCCAAGGTAGCCAAGCCTACTTACTCACACCTGGCCCTTCAACTCCTGGCCTCTGGAGAGCCCGCTGGCGCTGTGTGAAGCTCCCAAGAGCAATGCAGCTTGAAGTCCAACCTCACCAGATGGTGGGTGTGTGACTGGGAGGCACCAAGGCTGTTCAACCCTCAAATAGAAGTGCAGTCATGAAGCCTGCTAGGCTGTAGGACTGTGGAGAGAGGCAGGAATGCACAGTGCATTTGTCTGGAGGGGCCTCAACAAGGAGGGAAGGAGTGAGGGAGGAAGAGAAGGATGGACAGAGAGGAGGAGAGTTGCTTGACTGATATTACAGCCAACAGACTGCAGTGGGTGGGGCCCAGCCAGAAACCCTCTGGATTCTACCCCACGGGGGGGGGGGGGGGGGGGCGTCTAGTAGTGGTACCAAAGGGACACCTCCCGTGGATAACTAAAATTGGGAGACACCACCCGGGTGATGAAGGTCCCTGAGGGCCATCCTGCTTCCTCTTCTGAAGAGTATTCAATGCTTCAGAAGTCTGTGAGGCGGGAGGCAAAATAGGAAATATCTCAAATCATTTCTATCAAAGATGGCCAGGTGTAAGAGGTTGGAAGAGGTGCCCTGTCTTGTGGGATGCTCACTGAGGCAAACTATGGTTCCCAGACACAGTGAGGGAGAAGAGGCTCTGTGTTGTCTCCGTGAAGGAAAGATGGATGCTGTTACAGCTAAAACCAGCCAGGATTTGGAATCTGAGGAGCTGGAAATGGAACTGACTCCCTTTATGAACAGGGAAAAGTTTGCTAGTCTCAGTGGCTCAGATTTTAAAATCACCAGCGACCAGAAAGGGTTTCAGACTCCAGCAGGAGATCCTCCTATCTGGATCTACCTGTATCCCTTTTGGCCTTGCCTCCCCAGCAGCTCAGGAGGTCAGAGAGAGCTGAGAACCCAGGCAGAGGCACCCCACCACTTGACCCCCTCACCCAACTCTAGCCAGTTTTTGATGACAAAATCTTCTGCCTTTGGCCTACAGCGGTTCCTCTTGAGGGTCCACAACCAGATCACATCAGCAAAAGCTTTAGAGATCGTGTACAGCCGCTGCTCAGCCACCTTCACAGTCTGTCCTATAGCTCCTAAGTCCATTCCCTGCTCTAACTCCCTCCTGCTGTAACCCAAGCCCTGACCTGTGCCCTAGACACTGCTCCCCAGGAAGCCACTACCCGGACTCTGCATTGACCTCCATCCTCTTCGTGGGGCACCCTGTTGGGATGTTTCACACCATGAGCACTGTGTGCCCTGATTCGCTTCTAATGCTGTGGTCCCAAGAGTCCCTTGCCCACCTGGAGAGAATCTGTCCCCTTCCTATTCTGATGACAAGCTTGGTAACTATTTGAAGGCCAGATTCTTCCCACTGCCAGCCTGGCTCTGAGAACATCTCTGGTGCTTTGTGGTCTAGGCAGAGAGTGGGCACAGGCTCATGAATTCAGATCCCTCTGATAAAGGTGTCCACATGTCCACGTGTCCCATGCTGCCTTACTCTTCCTGAATGGTTTCTTCCCTCTCTGCAGATGAAGATGCAACCCCAGGGCTTCTGAAAACCCCAGATAGATCCTATGAGGGATGCCAGGCAAGGGAGGTCAGAGAAATCATTCTTAAGACCAGAATTGAGGCCGGGGTCCCACCCATGGCCATGTGAACTCCAGTGATGAGTCCTCAGCATCTCACTCACATTATCTGCGAGATGAGGGCAATAACAGGACATACCTCCTGAGGTTGTGGTTGCATGGTAGGAGTATAAGTTCAGTAAATATTAGCTAATGTCACCATCATCGTTAGTACCATGGTCATCGTGTTTATCCACCATACCATACTGCTATCACCATCATCATTATTGCTGTCATCACCATCATTATCATCATCAGCCTTAACTGTCATCACCGTGACTCTCATCACCATCATCACCACCACCACAGCACAATCATCTTCATCATTATCATCACCATAGTCATCGTCACATTCATCCACACCTTCTTCATCACCACCACCATCACTATCATCACCATCCTCACCACCGGCCATCAGCATCTCCGTATTAACCATCATCATCACCACCATCATCACAATCTTTACCATTATCACCACCATCATCATTACCATCTTCACCATCATCACTACCGCCATCCTCACCACCACCATCAGCATCACCGTATTAACCATCATCATCATCACCATCTTTACCATCACCCTCACCACCATCCTCACCACCGCCATCAGCATCACCGTATTAACCATCATCATCATCATCATCATCATCATCATCATCATCACCATCCTCACCACCATCCTCGCCCTGCTTTGTTGGCTTTACTTCTTGCTCCTCCCCCAGGGAGCCAGCAGTGGAATTGCACAACTCCCATTTCAGGGCCCCACCTTTCCTCTCCAGAATCACCAGCCGAAGCACAGGCACAGCTTGGGTCTTCAAAGAAGTGAAAGCAACAGTCTTTCCTCAAACGGAGAAGCGGTGCATTTGTCTCCAAACACCGCTGCCACCCGTCTCCCTAACTACCTACACTGTTCAAATAGTGAGCATTGTTTTTACGGTTTTTAAGCTACGATAGAAATACCCTTACTTTCCAAAAATGCCAAACATCAAACTAAACAAGAAAAAGGTGAAATTCTCTCTTCCTACTTCCCAGGAGCAAATAGCATTAATAATACAGTGTGTAGTCTTCTGCATATTTTAAGATACACACACACACACACACACACACACACACACACACACTAAAATAAAAATAAAATAGATACATGGCGATGGTAGGAGTTTTTGAAAGCTCTGTTTTGGATTTAGGTGAAAATGAGTGGGCTGAGAGCAGCTTCCCTGAGGACAGAGCTACATTCGACCACTGTAGTAGCACTGGGCTCCTCACCCTGTGCCCCGGGTTCTCAGTGGACCCTGGGTTATTCTCTCATTCCTCATGAGCAGGCAAACGGCTCCACAGAGGAAGCCCAGGAGTGAGAGCACGCATTGGTCTCGTGAATACGAAGCACTGTCACCTCCAGCTCGAAGGAGACAAGGTAAAGATGGAAGCTGCTGCCCCAGGCAGGGCCATGTTCCTCCAGGAAACAGGGCTGCTTGTACTTCTTCTTTGCCAGGGGCCACTATGACACATTTCCATGTCACCTTTCCTAAAAGCCCTGGGGGACTCTGGGAATGCCGAGACAGAAGGATCCCTTTAGCTCATTGGCCCACCAGTTTAGCCAATCTGAGCTCTGGGTTCAGTGAGAGATCCTATTTCAAAAAAAATAATGAGGAAGACACCCGAGGTCGGCCTCTAGCCTCCACATGCACACACTCACACATGTTCACACCTAGCCTTCACACACATGTACTCACACATATTCACACCTAGCCTCCACACACATGCATGCATACACACATGTTCACACCTAGCCTCCACTCAATGCACTCACACATGTTCACACCTAGCCTCCACACACATGCATACACACATGTTCACATCTAGCCTCCACTCATTGCACTCACACATATTCACACCTAGCCTCCACACACATGCATGCACACACACATGTTCACACCTAGCCTCCACATGCACACATACACACATGTTCACACCTAGCCTCCACACACATACACCACCCACACAAAAATACTATTTAAAAACATCCCGCATGACTCTATGCAGCAAGCTTGGTACCTGCAGGACTTCGAGGTCAGAGGAAACATCTGGACCTGGTTGAGAAGGTAGCAACAAAGAGCGCACTGCATCAGAGCCCAGGTGACAGGACGCAGGAACAGCTCGTAAGGAAAGAAAACTCGAATGCCTGTGTTCTCATGAGCGGTGGGCTTCGATGCCCTCAGCAGTGCCCTGTCCCCCAGCACACACTCCATGGTGGGTGCAGCATTTGACAGCCCACCAGGAATGCACAGGGTCCTCATGGCCTATCGGCTTATCTGTTTCCTTCCTTCCTTCACAGTGCTGTACTGACGGTGTGAGACGGTATCTGACTGGCTTTGGATTTGGTGCTGAGGATCTGTCCCTGTGCTCACTGGCCATCTTTGGAGGTGTGTCAAGTCTTTGGCTCATTGTTCTGTTTAGTTATTCACTCTTCTAGTTGAATTGTGAGAAGTGAGTTTTGTTTTGTTTTTGTTTTTGTTTTTCTTAATGGATATCCAGGATAGTAATCCCTCCTCAGATGTTAGGTTTTCGATTTCTCTTCCCCATCCCACAGGTTGCCTTTCACTGGTTAATCTTCCTTGACCAACGAATGGGCTTTGAAATGCCCTAGGAGGCATACCTACCACTGGGTGTGGCTACCAGGGTGTTTCCAGAGACGCTTAACTGACTTTCTGTTTCCTGACCATGGATGCAGTGTGAGCAGCTGCGTCGTGTTCCCACAATTATGCCTTCCAACCACGGTGGGCCGAACCTCCTCCATCTGTGAGCTGAGGTGAGCCCTTCTTCCTTCCTCAGGCTCCTCTGTCGGGCATGTTGCCACAGCAACAAGATGACTGAGGAGCATGCCTCTCCATCCTGCTGACTGCACTGGAGCCTGTGCCTTCGCTGGAGGCAATCCCATTCCTCAAGTCTTGTTCTTCAGTCCCGTGCTTCTGGTGTCATGGCCAAGAACTAACTGCCAAGCCCAAAGTCAGGCCCCTTATGCTTTTCTTCTAAGAGCTGTCTAGTTTGGAGTCATGTCTGCGACGGTAATTTTAGCCTCCGATGCAAGGTTAGGCTAAAATTAGGTACACATTCCCTCTTTCGCCTATGACCATTCCATTTCCCCGGGACCGTGTGTTGAACCTTCTTGTCCCCATTCAGTGGTCATGGCACCTTTGTCACAGATCATGTGACCACATGTGCCAGGGTCTGTTTCTGGGCCCTTTGTCATTTTCGTTTGGTCTGTATTTGTCCCCTCCACTCCACCACCCCCCCACCCCCGAGCAATGACTGCTGCACCTGCTAGTATGCTTTCAAAGCGTGCTGGGTGAGGCCTTCATCTTTGTTTCTTGGGCTCCCTTGAGATTCTACATGAATTTTGGAATGACTTTGGGGGTATTCTGGCAACAATAATTCCAGGCACATCTCCATCTCCATAGTAGTAGACCTTCAGTTCAGCCCTGGGTGATGTCCACCATGAGCAAGCACCCTGGGCCGTGGTGACTTCCTTCACTCAGGAAGAGAGAGAGAGGCTCATCAGGTGCCTCTGAGTTCTAGGACCTGCCCTTGAGACGGTGAGCAAACTAAGGAGCCTGTCTTCTGGAGGTCCCTTAGAGGACGGAGAAACAAGACTGGAAAGAAAGTGTAAGGAAAACAGCAACCATGGAGACTATGAGAGAGGAGAGCAGGAAGGCAGACTGGGGTTCTAAGTAGGGGTGGTGAAATAAAACCTCTTGAGGAGGTAGGTGGCTTAGTCTGTGCTCCCTGGAAAATGGCCCCAGGGGAGTCTCACATGCTGGGCCTTTCTCTCAAGGATCCACCCTCAGTTCCAGCAGTAGGGACAGGGTTAGGGTAGCTGGGCAACAAGGCAGCCTCCCAGGCTAAGACATCGCTGGTCTGACCGCTGCTTAACTGACAAGCCCATGAGGCAGCTCCGGCGGGGGCACTCCACCTCCTGGGGTTTGAGGCAGCTCCAGGGGCACTCCACCTCCTGGGGTTTGAGGCAGCTCCAGGGGCACTCCACCTCCTGGGGTTAGCGGGAAGCTTGACAGACAGTCCAGGCCCAGACCGTCCCCGCTGAGAGGGTCTCTGCCTGCACCCGCTCCCTCCAGGGCAGCTGGCTCTGGGAGCTTATCAACATCTTGACGTTGGGTGGCCACTGTGGAATCTGGTTCCCGTGCCTAGCAAAGATGGCAGGAAGCAACCCAGGCATGTGCTGAGCAGCCCTGGCCTGGGCGCCTCACAGCAATGGGAATCAATCTCCAGGGAGTCCAAGGCAAGCCAGTCGCCATTGTCTGAGGGTCAAGAGGCATAAAGAGCCTTCATCCTGGGATGGCAATACCTCACCTTTTACGGTGCTGTGCTGTTTTATTGACTAGATTCCTTCTTGAGAGCGTGAGGACAACCCTGATTGCTCACCTTCATGAACAATGTCGGAGCCAGCACATGTCCGCGGACTACTAGCACCTGACTCTCTGAAGCTGCGGCAGCAGTGACAAGTTCTAGATGGGTCGTATCTACTCAGCTCATCTCCAAACAGGCTGAAATTCCCCTTCGGGGGTGTATGGCCCCTGTTTGCCCCCCTGGACTGTGGAAACCGGGTACCTGGCCAATACCGGTTCCCCCTTTGCACATGTACATGGGGCGTGTATGTATGTGTGCACACGAGTATGTGGGAGGTGAGCATGCATGCACGTGCATGTTAAGATGCACTAGAGATGGCCATCATGTGCCTTGCTCCATCACTCTGCCTTATTCCCTTGAGACAGGGTCTCTCGGTGGTGGAGCTTGCCCTCTGTTAGCAGCTCACCTATTCCAGTGATCCGCCGGTCTCTTCCCCTTCCAGGAACACAGCCAAGCCCTTTCACATGGGTTCTGGGAATCCAGCTCAGGCCCTTAGGATTCCACAGCAAGCCCTCTTACCCGACTGAGCCTTCTCCCCAGCCCCACTCTCCCCTTAAAGTAGCTACCAACACAAGTGAATACAGGTCCCAATTTTCACCCTGTTCCTGTTCAAAGCATTGCCGTCTGCCTACTGGCTGTGTGTGTTTCTCTTACGAATTTCCCATCAACCCCTTTGCCCGTTTTTCAACAAGGAAAATATCTGCATTCACAGCCCATCTGCATATCGGGGCTGTGTGCTCTTCGTCTCTGACAGGCCTCGTGTATGCTTCCTCTTCCTCTCTCCCGAGAGTGTCTGAGCTGGACCACCAAGCACCATCTAATGTCACATCCCGCCTATGTGTGCCTCTCTCCTCCTCAATGACACCAAGCTTGCCCTGTTTGCAAGGCTAAGTGATAACGTCAACCAGTTGTCTAAAATATACCAGACTCTGTCTCTGGAAGGGAACAATTCAATTCCCTTCGGAGGAGACTCTGCTTAAAATTTAAAACCACCAGGACAACTCTTCCAGCTTTAGAAATGCAGCATGGGATCTCACAATACCCAGCCAATGATCCAATGGGTGAGGAAAGCCGTGAGAGCGTGTCTGCTGGATTAGAGGTCCCATTGTGGCTGGGACAATGGAAGTATGGCATGGAGAAGCTGGGTCTGAACCCAGAACTTGGAACTGGACAGACAGAGCACTGTCTTGTCTCCCTCCTGGTGCCTTCATCCCATGCCTGTGGCTTCTGAAGAATCATGTGCTGGCCTGTTCACTGTGATGGTGATCTCAGCTGTGTTCTATAGTAAAACCGACGGCCTTGGGAAAAGCCGAGAAGAGTCACCAGGTAGACAGAGGCCTCTGAGCAGGGGGTCAGGCCACCCTCATCACTGCTGGAGTTTGTCCTAGAGTCTAAAAGACCATCATATTGAAGGCACTGAAGGTTAATGTCTCACTAATGCCATTGAGTAACAACCAGGGTGTCTTTTGTGAGGCCATGAACTGAGGCCATCCCAAAACCACCTAGACTGAACTGGACATAGAACACATGGAGTGGTGAGCACACATAGGATATGCCCCTGATGTTCCCTTCACTGACACACACAGGACTCCCGGAGTACCTAACACCTTGACAGGAATGTGGCCCTCATCCAGGTGAACCCATGAGGTCCTGAGGAAGGGCAAGTTCCTAAACACCATGCCTAAAGAACATAATCACTGCAAAGGACTCTCCATGTTTCCTTTGGTCCCTAAAGTAATGGAAGAGAAAAGCTTTGTGTGTGTGTGTGTGTGTGTGTGTGTGTGTGTGTGTGTGTGTGTGTGTGCGCTTAACAGTGTGTGAACAGATAACAGCAGGGTCTTAGAAGAGCTACTTGTACTTAAGAACACAAGGCTGAAACTTCACAAAAATCTATAGGCTTCCTCTAGGGTCCATATGACCTTGCCCTCCACAGTGCTAGCCACAGTCTGTCCTGACCAGTTCTCTCTCTCTCTCTCTCTCTCTCTCTCTCTCTCTCTCTCTCTCTCTCTCTGTCTCTCTCTCTCTCTCACACACACACACACACACACACACACACACACACACACACACACACAGCCAGCTCCAGGGATCTGCCTGACTCTGCTCCACAGTACTTGGGTTATAAGCCTGGCTTTTCCGTAGGGGCCGAGGATTTGAACTCAGATCCTCACATTTGTATGGCAAATTCTATTACCACTGAGCCATCTCCCCAGCCTCTATTGCATATATTTTTATGCATCATAATATTTTAAAATAATAGCACATACAAGAAAGAGAAAAGTTTGCATGTCAACCGTATCTCTCGACAAACCAGAGCGTTCCTGCACTTGCTATGGACTGCTTCCTTTTGTCTTGGGTTCTCCTGCCAGCTCGATTTATTTCTGGGGCCCACTGGGGACGGACATGGTTTCAGGGCATCACTGCCACTGTGGTCACCCACCTTCCCCAGCGCACACGGACTAATGGTAACGAAGTGTCGATTCCCCTGTTAACGGTCCATCATCAGGCTGGCAGTAGCCTCTCTAGCAAGAGACCCCAAGAACATCTGGCTCACAGAACAGAGGGGCCACTTCTTGGCTGTGCACCAGGCAACAAACGAGGCTCCAAACATGAGGCCATGAACAGGGTTCAGGGCCACAATCTTCCTCTTAGACGAGTGACGCGGAATGCATGTACCACTGTTACAGGATAAAATACATCCGGTGACTCCTAATCCCTGGGCTCAGGAGGTTGTGTCTAGTGAGGGGGTCTCTAAAGAGGTGGTTAAGTGATGAGTCCTAACCAGTGCAACTGGCGTCCTTGTATGAGAAGATTGGGATGCAGACACACAAAGTGGGGTGACCACGTGAGTCTCAAACAGAAAAGATCACCTGGGAACTAAGGAGAGAGGACTCGGGAGGAACCAGCCCTGCTCACACCTTGGTCTTGGAGTTGCAGCCTTCAGAACTGTGAGAGGTGAGTGCTGTAAGAAGTCTGGCCGCTAGCGCAAGCTGATACGCGCCGCTCCTCACCTGGCTCTGAGGAGAAAGGCTGCATGTCAAAGCAGCTCCCAGTGAGTGAAGAAATAAGATCGCCAGGGTGTGCTCCCACCTCTCGCCTTTGGAGGAAGGGATGACATGGGCGGGTGGGTGGCCGTGTGGATGGGCTACCAGAAGCGTGGGTCTGCTGACAGTGATGGCTGTGACAGAGGCAGTGCTGTCCCCTGGCTCACTAGTGAGGATCCTGAAAGCGTAAGACACGTTTAAGAAATGAAATGGCTCTTCTCTGCGAGTTCGAGGACAGCCTGGTATTCAGAGCAAGTTCCAGGACAGCTAGGACTACACCAAGAAACCCTGTCTTGAAAAACAAAAAACAAAACAAAACAAAACCAAAACCAAAAAAGAAAAAAGAAAAAGAAAGAAATTGGCTCTTGCTGGGCATGGTGGAATACAAAGATCTCTGTGAGTTCAAGGCCAGGCTGGTCTATATAGAGAGCTCTAGGACAAGCAGGACAACATAGAAAGACTTTGTCTCAAAGCAAACAAACAAACAAACAAAAAAGGAAAGAAAAAAAAGAGAGAAAAGAAAAGAAAGGCTCTTGTGGCTGAGGGGATGGCTCAGTGGTTAAGAGAGATTATTGCGCTTCCAGGATCTGGGTTCGGTTCCCAGCACTCATGCTGGATGACTCACAGCTGCCTGTAACTCAAGCTCCAGGTGGGATTTGACACCTCTGGATTTCTCGGGTGTTCATTTCCTCATCACTCACACACAGACACACATATGCATATATAATTTAAAACTTTAAAAAATAATCTTTTTTAAAATAAATAACCTCTTTCTAATAGAAACAAAATGCAGCTTAGTTGATAGGGCATTCTAGAAACTTTATCCATTGGCCTATGCCTTCCTCCCACCTCACAATGGGCAGGGGTCCCACTTTGGTACACCAGTTAGGCATGACACCAGTATCAAGGCCGCTGCTTGGTGTCCATGGTGACCTGGGCTCCTTACACATCCTTGGTTTTAACTTTTCGCATAATTGACAGGTGGCAGCTGGGGGGTATGACTCGGTTGGTAGGGTGCTTGCCCAGCATGCACAAAGCCATGGCTTCCTCCCCCAGCACCACATAAACCAGGTGTGGTGGTGTTCGTAATCCCAGGAGCTGGTAGACAGAGGCAGGGGGATCAGAAGTTTAAGATCATCCTCAGCTACAAGGGAGTTCAAGGCCAGCCTGGGCTGGAGATCCTGTCTTATAAAAGGGGGAGGTGGGAGCTGGAGAGATGGCTCAGTTAAGAGCACTCACTGCTCTTCCGGAGGACCCAGGTTCAATTCCCAGTACCCACATGGCAGCTCACTCCTGTCTGTAACTCCAGTTCCAAGGCTTCTGACACCCTCACACAGACATACATGCAGGCAAAACACCAATGCGCATAAAATAAAAATAAATTATAAAAAAGTGAAAGGAGGAGGCATATTGTCAACGTTTTATTCTTTAAAGGCTAATTATGTCTAAGTACGTCTGTGCATATGTGGGAGGGTGGGGATAAGGTCATGTGATGTGAGTGCAGGTACCTATGGAGGCCAGAGCATCTGCTCTCTGTGGAGCTGGGGTTACAGACATTTGTGACCACCTGACATGGGTGCTGGGAACTGAACTCGGGTCCTCTGCAAGAACATTGTGTGCTCTTCCCTACTGAACCATCGCTCCGGCTCCATTTTGGCTGTTGAAAACGTTCCTCCAGTACACTTGCACCTAAAGCAGTTTTCCAGTTTGGGGACTTGGGCATCCCTGCGGCAAGTCTGTACCATGTCAGAGAAGGGGCATCTGGTCCAGGAGCCTCTCCACTTATCCCTGAGCTCTCTGCCATGCTGGGACGGCACAAGGAGCCGTTTCTGACTACACTTGATGCAAGGCCCATCTCTGACCAGGAGAGAGTTGAGACTTGGGCCCGCCTGCTCTTCATGCGGCTGGGCACACACAGCAGCAAATTCCTGGTCACCTCCCGCTGCATCTGGCTGAAAAAACCGTTCCACGACAACGTAGTTTTCAGAACACAGCATCAGCGCCCCCTGGTGGCCACACTCGCACCCTTGTTTCCGCCGCAGCCCGACAACGCCTCATTAGGGAGAACTGGGAGGCAGAGCAAAAGGCAAATTTCAGCAAGAATGTTGTATGTAATCTGTTCTTTCTGCTACACAGAAGACAATCTGGTCTTATGCGGTGTGTTCACTGGAGGTTATGTGGCTGTGTTCCAGCTTGTTGGAAACGAAGGTTTGAGAGGAGCCAACACGTACGTGATCAAAAAACACCAAGCAACAGAAGGCCAGATTTCAAATGCAGCAAAAATAGCTGAGATACACCAGCCCCCTCACAAGCTGTCTGTCATATTGCTGTCACTGGCCACCAGCTCACACCCTTGGGCAGCCAGCTGTTCCTGACAGAGCAGGGGAGCCAACCACATCAATGAGGTGTTCTACCTAGCCAGGCAGCCCCCCCCCCCCCCCCGCCAGGCTCCTTAAGAAAGCGGGATCTTGCTTTTGCCCACAGTGGGGAGGCACAGCTGGAGGAGTCAAGAGTGCAGGGCATTGTGGGGTGAGGTAGAGCAGATGCAGAAAGGGGGGTGTCCGGTGGAAGCCAACACCTCCCACCACCTTGCGAGCTTGGATCTAGACAGGTGCACGATTGCATTCAGACACTCCAGCAGCCCAACCATCTACCTGGCTGGGCACAGCACAGGGCATCTATTCCGTCCCCAGCCATGCCTGTTACTGGGATCTGGGAAGAGGGAAAGTACTTCTCGGTGATCATTTGAAGCCAGCCAGGTAGGAAGCTTTGCCCCCGGGGCCCAGGTAAAAATTGCAACAGATGCTTTGGCTGCTGCCAGGATGAATTTGTAAATGAGTCACTTTAGAGGTAGGCGCTGTAATGAAGGAAAATGTGCTTTCTCCTGTCAGCTGGGGGGTAGCAGCTGGAAAATCCATCAAGAAGAGAAGACCAGAGTGTCTCCCGCATGAGAACAGCAGGGACACCCCTAAGGTGACTGTGGGAGGGGACAGAAGTCTCACTCCTGTCAGACCCACTGTTCTGTGGCCTCCCTTTATCGCTGGCACCAGAGGACAGGGCACTGGAAGGTGACCCCGAACACAGCTGCGATTAGCTGTAGACAGTGCTGAGCAGGGGAGCACTTAAAAAAAGTGTCCCCCCAAACGCGGCCTACAGACCACAGTCACCAAGGCTGACCCATGTGCCCAGGTGTAACTGAGTATTGGAAAGATGCAGCGGTGAGTGGAGATGTCAAGTGGCTGCTAGCAGGAGCTGTGGCCACGGGAACAGCCCTGCCAGGCCCCGAGCCCGCTGGTTTGCGGCCGAGTGGAGAGCAGAGCTAAGCTGTGTGGGAGACAAAGATTCTGCCAAGTGTCAAAGGTATCTCCCCAACTCCAGTACCTTCCCTACACTTGTACCAGTGTGGCCAGTGACTCCGCCCCTTTTCCCATAAGGGGTTCCCCCGCTTTCCAAATGCTACTCTCTGAACATGCTCCAGAGCTCTCTGCTGCTGACTCAATTCCAAACCTGTTCTGAATGTCATAATCAGGACGTTCACTGCGGCTCAGTAGGCAGAGTGCACAGGTGCTGTGGGCAGCCCCCAAGCCGTATAAGGACAGTCCCCAGCACATAGACGGTCATCCACTACTCAGCCCACACCAACCAAGTTTTTTTTTGTTTGTTTGTTTTTTATCTTATGTGCGTAAGTGTTTTTTTTCCATAATAACAAACATGTTTTTTCCATCCTCCATTAACCCCCAGCAAAAACAAATATGTCAAATGTGTTTTTCCCAACTTTAACATCATCACATCTTTAAACCCAAAACAACAGTTATCATTTTGCTGGCTTGGCCAAATATCGAGTTGGGTATATCCTGTCTTTACAAAACTAAAAGGTAATTGACATAGGCACACATTTTCAAGAACAACAATATCATTCAAAACATATTTACAGAAATAGGGGTGTTTTGTCTGAATGCATGTATGTGCACCATGTGAGTGCAGTGCCCAGTGAGGCCAGAAGAGGGCATCAGATCCCTTGGAACTGGAGTGACATATGTGAGCCAACATTATGGGTGCTAGTAACTAAGCCCAGATCCTCTGTAAGAGCAGGGAGTCCTCTTAACAGCTGAGCTACCTCTATCCCTGTCACACACACCAAGTTTTGATGCATCCATCCACCTTTTAAAAGGTGTTCAGAGGGGCTGGAGAGATAGCTCAGCTGTTAAGAGCACTGGCTGCAAAAGCCAGGTGGTAGTGGCCAGTCCCTTTAATCCCAGCACTCAGGAGGCAGAGGCAGGCAGGTCTCTTTGAGTTCCAAGCCAGCCTGATCTACAGAGTGAGTTCCAGGGCAGCCAAGGCTATTTAGTGAAACCCTGTCTCAAAAAAGAAAAAAAAAATGCACTGGCCGCACCTGTACACATAAAATTATAATTTTTAAAAAGTGTTCAGAGTATGCAATGATCTTGTTGCACCAGTATTATACTTGGGTGTTGTAGCCCTAAGCTACATATGACCCTGTCTGTCCTAAGGCAATATAGATGTCGGACATACAACAGGGAGCCATATACAGATTTGCTATGATGCTGCCAGGAGCCAGGAGCCACCAGCAGTTGGAGGGAGACCTGAGACAAGTCTTACCTTCTTCCCTGGCATGACCAACAGTTTGACTTTAGTCTTCCAGCCACTGCTCCCTCCCCAGCACCCCAAAGCTGTCATGAGGCTCAAGGACACAAATACAATCTGAACTCCTGGGAAGGCTGTTTGTTCTGAGGTCCAAAAAGTCTATGGCTGCCACTCCTCATGGTTGAGATTCACGCATAAAGGGCAGTGGGGCCCCCCACCACCCCTGCACCCCACCCCCCGCCACACTCTATCCGCCTCCAAAAGGAATATCTTGAGGGAGATCCACTAGGATGCGGGAGCTCCTTCAAGGTCCCAGAGAACAGGGAGACTGCTTGGATAATGACTGTGCTCATGCAGAGTTCTGTGGGCAAAGGCGCTGTGCGTGTCTGTGTGTGCATCTGTGTTCTGTGTGTGTAATCTCTATGTGTATATGTGTACACATGTCTGAGTGTGTGTCTGAATGTGTGTGTGCATATCTGTGTATGCACGTGTATGTTTGTGCATGTGTGTGTATGTCTGTGTGCAAAACTACATGTGTATGTGTGTGTTATGTGTTTCTGAGTCTGCATGTAGATCTACATGTACACATGCATGTCTGCATGTACATATGCATATATTGTGTCTGGTTCTATGTGCACATGTCTATGTTTTGCATGTGTGTAGGTCCATGTATATGCATATGTCTGTGTGTCTTAAGTATGTCTGCATGTACATGTGTACGTATTGTCAACATGTGTGCAATGTGTATTGTGTGCATGCGCACATATATATGTGTTTGCATGCTTGTACATGTTGTGCGTGTATGTGTGTACAGGGGTATTACTACTCTTTATCCCCCCCCAAATAACAGTGTAAAAACCATCTAGCCCCATACAAAGGGAAACATCCATTGTCCTCTAGTTAGAGGGTCTGAACCACAGATCGGAGCAGGTGCAGCATTATCATTTAATTTGTCTCTGTGCCTCTCCTCAGGTGGCAGCCATTGGATGTTTCAGGTCCCATCACTCTAATGTCTTTAACAATTTAAAAGCATCAACATGCAAAAAATCATCCATCCTCCTTCATGAGAACATCAAGGCCATTAACCTCAGACACAATTCCATGCAACGCTGTGCACACAAAGCTTCATTCCAGACCTGTCACGGTGGGATGCTGTCACCAACACTGTCTTCTAGAGCACAGACACTCTCACCCAGAGATGCTCAAACAGTGTCCAGGTGTAGACTCTGGTTCCCTGCCTCCTGCTGGGAAGGAAAGCTAGGCACACCCACTCCACACCCATCACCACACAGGCACACACATCGAAGTTCAAGGTCAGCCTGGGCAATGTAGTGAGACCTTATATCAAAATGCGAATAAAAGGGAAGGAGGGGCCATGACTCCGTGGTGGAGCCCTTAGGTAGTAGGTGTGGTCCTGGGTTCAGGCCCCAGGGCTGGGGAATCTTCTTGTATGGGAAGCTTGGCATTGCTCTAGAATTTGTCTGGAAGAATCCTAGTGTGCTGTGGCTCCTGATGGAGATGGGAGTCTGCGGACATCCCTGACATGTAGTGCCACTCTGTGGGCCAGCAGCACAGCTCTTCCCTGCTCCTGCTCCCTCCTCTTCCTCTTCCCTCCTCTTCCTTCTGCTCCTCTTATTCCTCCTCCTCCCCCTCTTCCTCCTCCTCCCCCCTCTTCCTCCTTCTTCCTCCTCTTCCTCCCCCTCCCCTCTCTTCCTCCTCCTCCCCCCTTCCTCCTCCTCCCCCTCTCCCTCCTCCCCCCTTTCCTTCTCCTCCCCCTCTTCCTCCTCCTCCCCACCTTCTCCCATTCGCCTTCCTTTTCATCTTTCTGCTTCATCCTCTCCCTTCTCCTGTCCTCCTCCTTCTCTTTCTCCTCTTCCCCTTCTCTCCACGACACTGTCACTAATACCCCTTATTATTTTTATTTAAATTGTGTTCAGGAAACCAGGAACTTCCCCTGGAAACAGAGCTCTCCAGAGGGCAGATCATGGCCCCTCAGCCAGGAGGCATCCAGGAACTGGGAGAGCAGTCTCCTCTTCAGATTGTCACACACAAATGGCCGTGTGCACAGACAAGCTGTGCAGCCCACACGATTACACTGGCCCTGCAGTTTCCTCTGTCCCTGTCCTTCATGTTCTGCCTGACACCACTTCCAGGCTGTCATTTCATGCTCAATCTAGAGCGACCTGTGCTAACACACTCTTGACTGTCTTTAGAGGTCTGCTTGAGCTCCAGGACCCCATGTGTCTTGCTCGTCACTGTCTGGTCTCACTCACGGTAAGTGCTTGGTGAACTCTTGTTGAGTGAATAATAATAACTCCAACCAAGTTCCTAGCATCTGAAATTGTGGGTGTTGATGGAAGACCAAGGGTGTTGCTGTGCTTGGAGGCAAGCATGGGGCATGTGGATGGTGCACACCGAGTCCCTGCCCACACAGGATTTAAGCCGTGGTGACTGGCTAGTGATCTGAAGTATAAGTACACTTTCCTAGCCTTCCCATGAAGGATAACTTGAAAGAAAAGAAAGATGCAAGAGGAGCACCACACTAGATGTCTGAGCAGGTGGGATAAGCATCTCCAATAGGAAAGAAGGGGACAAGGAAGGATCTACTACAGCATTCCCTAGGGGCTGGCCCACATCACAACTCTTCAAATCCTTCACGGCATTGCCCCTGGGTCACAAACTGCAAAGCAAACACACTGCCTTGGCTTCTGGGATGCTTTCCTTCGGTTTAGTAAAGCAAGACTCTTCCTGGGTGCTCCCAAAGCCCAGACTCTGAGCTACCACGGAAGGAAAAGCATACAGGAAAGGCCCTGTTACAACCTGCCGCATAGGTGGGCCCTGGGCTTCCCAGAATCTTTGCCTGGGTGCTGGACTGGCCCCCATGCATTTTACTGCAACCCCCCTCGCAACCCCCCCCCCCCCCCCCGCCCTTCGTGTCTGCTCATACTCGCACAGCCTGGAAAGGGACAGTGCCCAGCTCACACTGACAATGATCCTCGACTTCCTGAGACAGTCAAACAGGGGAGACATGGGCTCTCACTTGCTTTGAAAGACAGCTTCAATCATTTTATAAGGCCTGAGATACACACAAAGAAGTGTCACACTTGGCCAATGGTCTCCTGTAAACAGTCTTTGCCCTCAGAAGGGAAAGAAGGAACTTTGAGATGATGAGAAGGGAAGGGAGGGGCCTTGGAGGAGCAAGGACCAGGGTGGGTCCCCTCCCTGCAATTGCCTCTTCCCTCCATCCCCTGCCTCAGCCTCTG
This sequence comes from Peromyscus maniculatus bairdii, assembly GCF_049852395.1. Classification (NCBI taxonomy): domain Eukaryota; kingdom Metazoa; phylum Chordata; class Mammalia; order Rodentia; family Cricetidae; genus Peromyscus; species Peromyscus maniculatus. Next base: position 69,503,914 of record NC_134854.1, read on the forward strand.
TCCTGAAGCCCAAGGCAGACTTGCATGTATAGACTGAGGGCCAGGTGGCAAAGCACGCCTGGGTCTCGGTCTGTCCACTCAAGGCCACCACACTATCACAGCGGGGACAGCAACTCCTACCATCCCCATGTCCCAGCCAGCTGTGTGTGGTTAGATCAGCCAGACTGCTGCTGGCAAGGAATTCTGACATAGCTCTAAGCCAACACTCCTTCGCTCAAGGTCACAGGCTTTAGCTCTTCCCTGCTCCGAGCAAACACCTCCTTTGCAGCATGCCACGGGCAGATGGTGGGCAATGTTACATCCTCCAGCACCGGGCAGTGCGTGAGGACCCCTGTGGTGTCTGCACCAGGGGGCTCTGACTGACTACTCTGTGAAGCAGGCTCAGCAGTGAACTGCAAATAAAGCCACTGGCTTGTCCTGCATCCCGCAGGAAGGGCTTGCCTAGGAAGGGCTGGGTCTGTGTTCTCCCCACCGGAAGGCAAGACTGGTACCACCACCGTAGAGAAATAGTTAACTATGTACCTTTTCCTGATGATGGTTTTTCTTTTTGTTTTGGCGTCAGGAGCTGACTCAAGGCCTTGTGCACACCAGGCAAGCATTCTGCCAATTAACCACATGCTGGCCCTATTCGAATTTATTATTATTAATCATTGTTATTATTGAGACAGAATCTCACTACTTAGCTCAGGCTGGTCTCATACTTGGGATTCTCCAGCCTTAGCTTTTCAAGTGCTGGAATTACAAGCATGTTCCCACTACTATAACCTCTTTGAGTGTGTGTGTTCATGTGCATACATGTATGTGGGAGAGTGTGTACATGTATGTGTGGAGACCAGAAGTTGACATCAAGTGTTTCCTTCGAACTCACTTTTTTTTTTATACAGGGTCTTGCTGTGAACCTGGAATTCTCCACTTTAGCTAAACTGGCTGGCCAAGGAGCCTTAGGGATCCACCTGTCTCTGCCTCTCCAGGGCTAGGTTACAAATGCACACCCTCACTTACAACTTTTACATGGATCCTGGGGACACAGCTCTGGGTACTCTTGCTTGCACATCAAGCATTTTATCAACTGAGCTAGCTCTCCAGCCCCAGAAAGGTGTGTGTGAGACAGGGTCTCACCAAAGAGTCCTAGCTAGGCTGGAACTTGCTAAGTAACTTGGGCTCTCCTCAAACTCCCAGAGATTCCCCTGTTACTGCTTCCTCAGCAGCTGGATTAAAAGTATACAGCAGGTTTTCGTTTTGTTTTCAAACAATGTGATGACAGGAGGCTGAGGAGAAGGCTCTGTTTGCAAAGTGCTTATTGCACAAACCTGAGGACCTGAGTTTGAATCCCCAGCACCTGTGGAAAAAGCCAGGAGTGGTGGCACACACCTATAACCCCAGTGCTGGGGAGGTGAAGGCAGGAGCATCTCTGGAACTTGCTGGGCAGCCAGTCTTCTGAGCTGGTGAGCTCCAGGTTCAGTAACAGACCCTGTCTCAAAAGCAAAATGTGACTGGAAGCCATTGAGGAAGCCATCAGAGGTTGACTTTGACCTCTGCACACATGCACACACTTACACACACCCAACCCACACATATACACACAAAGACCATTCCTGGCTGGGGAGAGGTTGTTCTGTTCAGCTCTTTAAGGTAGCACAAGCCAAGTGAGAAATACACCTCCGCTAGCCAGGTGGCCAACGAAGAGCCCAGCCCCCATGGTCAGAGGAGGAGGCATCATTCCTGCATCTCAGAATCACATCCCAGCCCCCAGCAGTCACCTTGAGTAAGAGCTACTGTGATTATTCTAAACCGTCCATCTTGCCCTGCCTGCCTGTCCTCGGGATTCACGTTAGGGGCTGTGGCCTAAGCCTGTCCCACACTGCCTTCTCCCCCGATCCAGGACATTGCTTGCTGCTTGTTCTATGGCCCTGTGTGCTGTGTCTCTAGGACCTATGAGTGTGACAAACATCTGCCTTCTAAGCCCTGCGCACGTCCCCTGTGGCTATGTGTGTGCGCGCGCAAGTCTCTGCTGCCAGCCCAGGAGGACAGTTCTTGAAGGGTTGAGGCTGGAGGGAGGCAGCTCCCTGCTTCACATCCCCAGGCCTTCCCATCTCCCTTTCCTTGGGGCAGACAGGAGCGGAAGGCACACTGAGAGGCTAAGGTGATGTCGTAGGTGGAAGAAGGCAGCTCTAGAGGAGCTGGCCTCTCGGGCCTTGGTGACAAAGTCCCCTGGATGGCGACTGACACAGAAATGCACGCTCTTGCAGGCCTAGGGCAGGAGTCTGTGAAGTCTTCAGCAGCCACTGCTCTCTCAGAGGTCGGCCAATCCTGCAGGCCAGTCCTTCCTGGTCCTTCTCTGGCTCCACTGATCCTGTTCTACTTGGCTCCTTTTAGCTTAGAGGAGACCTCTGTGTCCCGTCGTCGGCCCCCCCCCCCGCCCCCCCTCTCCCCCCCCCCCCCCCCGCTACCCCCCCCTGCAGGAAATCTTATTCTTGGCCTTATTAAGGACACAAGCCATTGTCCTTAGGCCACACCCACTCCATGATGACCTCATCCTAACCTAGCCAATCAAATATTCAGTTCTAAATAAGGCCATGTCCTGAGGTTGTGAGAAGGGTAAGTTTGGGGGACTTTGCGCCATCCCAAGGGAAGTAGCAATTGCTCTTTTGTCCTGAAAAGGTAGGTAGGTAGCTGGAATGCTACACAGCTAATTAGCAGAACAGGAACAGACACTGTGCCTGTGTGTGTGTGTGTGTGTGTGTGTGTGTGTATGTGTGTGTGTACCTCTGTGTGTTTGTGCATGTGTGTGTGTGCCTCTTTGTGTGTGTGTGCCTCTGTGTGCGTGTGTGTGTGTGTGTGTGTGTGTGTGTGTGTGTGTGGTGTGTGTGCCTCTATGTGTGTGTTTGTGTGTATATGTGTATGTATGTGTGTGCCTCTGTGTGCCTCTGTGTGTGTACCTCTGTGTGTTTGTGCATGTGTGTGTGCCTTTCTGTGTGTGTGTATGTGTATGTGTACATGTGTACATATGTGTGTGTGCCTCTGTGTGTGTGCGTGTGTGTATGTGTATGTATGTGTGCCTCTGTGTGTGTGGTGTGTACATGTGTATGTATGTGTGTGCCTCTGTGTGTGTTGCGTGTATGTGTGTGTGTGTGCCTCTGTGTGTGTGGCGTGTATGTATGTGTGTGTGCATGTGTGTACATGTGTGTGCATGCACACATGTTAGCTACTTAGGCTTGAACCTATACATGCTAGGCAAGCTCTCTACCACTGAGCTATACCCCAACTCATTTAAAAAAAAAACTTTTTGAGACTGGGTCTCACTAAATTACCCAAGCTGGCCTTGAACTCACAACCCCATCCTCTCATACCTACCAAAATATCTGGAAATTACAGGCCTGAGCCACCAGAGCCACCGGGGAGGGGGAATCTACTTCTGACTCCCTTTAAGAGCAGCCTCCACCATGGCAGACCATGGCAGCCTGGGTTCCTGGGGCTCCATTCCACTAGCACCCTTTGGTATCTTTCTGGTGTCTGTCTGAGGAGTGGCCCTTCAAGCTGACTGGATTTCTGTAGAGAGGTAGAGGGAAGAGGTTGTCAATGATCTCACGAGGGGAGGAGAGCTGCTGGACCGCTGGCAGATGGCAGCTGAGGTCCCGATGCTCGTGGGTCAAGTTAGAGCCAACCAGCCTGCCTACCACTGCTTAAATTCTCATACTGGTGAGTTAAGAGCATCTACTGCTCTTCCAGAGGACCTGAGTTCAGTTCCCAACACCCACATAAGACAGCTAACAACTGCCTGTAACTCCAACTCCACGAGACCTGCTGACGTCATCTTCTGGCTTCCAAGGGCACTGCACGTGCTTGGAAAAATGAACTCATTTTTAAAAGGACTGTGCTAGGTGCAACAGAGGCAGCAGGCAGGAAGGTCTTCTGTCGAGGAGCATCTGAGTCAGCCAGGGAAAAACAAATGTAGATCTAAAAAGCCTTCTGTCACGGAGATACTACAGCAAAGCAGAATAGCTGTGGGAGCAAGAGAGGAAAGGGGGAGAAGGTGCCCCCAAGGGCTTCTCTGGGCCAGGGGTGACAGAGATCACGAGAGCAAACTTGAACTCATCTACACATATGTGGGGTATCAAGTCTCAAGGCCTCCAGGACCCCAGGGTCATGGAGCTGCCAGTACTGAAGCCAGGAGCAAAAGCCAGGCTTTTGTAAGCCCAAAGGCTCCCTAGGATCAGGGGTGGGTATGGCCTTACGGCTCTGAGACAGAGCTAGAACTGGCTTGTGAGGGAGGGGCCAGTGCTCCTCAAACAACGCTTCCTAAGGATAACACCCAAGTGTGTGTTGCCAGAACCCACCCACAGTGAGAAGCCCATCATGAGAAGCACCAGCTATTGGGAGTACCTTATCCATGTGCTGTCATTAGATCCCCTGAGTCAGGGGACCATGAGGAGACCAAGACTGGAAAGATCTAGGCAGAGGTTTCTGGTGTGGGGGGAATAAATGAACAAAACCTGATCTGGAGTGAAGGCGTCCCACAGTTGAGGCTGTCCTGACCTTTGAATCTCGATGCCCTTGCACAGCAGCTTAGACTCAAGGCTGACCATCCCCAACTAGGGAAGAGGTTTCAGATTGCAAGACAGACTCACCTCAGCCTTGCTCATCTTTTTCCCACACCAGGCCCCAGGTTTGATTTTCTGTGAATGAAAATCCATTTGCCACCTGCGTAGTGCCAAGGAGCCCGGCTCTAAGACTTCAAAGACACGTGCCTGCTGCCCCCGGGGTCTGCAGACACCTTCCCTTCACAGCTAGAGCCTTCCCTTTTTAATTTAAACTTTAATTTTAAACTTTAATTTTGCAAGTCTGGACAAAGTGAATGTCAAGAGCATAGGTTCCTCCTTCATCAGTAAAGTCAGTGGAAGCTGGCAAGGGACCTTGAAGGTGGGAAATCCAACTCCCCGTGAGTCCTGTACAATGAGGCCACGCCAGGGCAGGAGAGCTGTGATCCTGAGGACTAATGGCCTTGGTCGCCCTCTGTGTACTCCCTGCTCCACACACAGGGACTCTAGTCCAGGAGGGTCAGCAAAGAAGATGCAGTGGACAGCCCAGGGGGACACACCAGAGGTCAAACTAATCCCATCACTATCCAGAGGAGGCACGGAGAGTCTTTGGGAGAAAGGACTGAGTGAAGGTCCCTAGGTCAGAGCTCTTCCCACTCCTGTCAGTGTCCCACCCCCACCTCACCGGCCCACCCCATCTGTGAGTGTGTGTGTGTGTGTGTGTGTATGTGTGTGTGTGTGTGTGTGTGTGTGTGTATGTGTGTGTGTGTGTGTGTGTGTGTGTGTGTGTGTGTGCGCGCGCGCGCGCGCGCACATGCGCGCGCGCGCATATAGGTGTACTCCTTTTTTTTTTTTTTTTTTTTTGAGACAAGGTCTCTCTCTCTGAACCTGGAGCTCACCAGTTCAGCTATCCTGGCTGGCCGGTGAGCTCCAGAGATCCCCCTGTCTCTACCTCCAAATGCTGGGGTGTCAGGCTTTGTGAGTGGGTGCTCTGGGTCTCCACTCCAGTCCTCCTGCTTGCCAAGTACCTTACCCGTTGCACTGTCTCCCCAGCCCTCTTTCTGGCCTCACTTCAGGCCTGTCTCCCTTCTCTCCAACACGCCCTGAGCCAGCACTGACCGGGTCCAAAAAGGTAAGATAGGCATTTCTGGCCTTGCTGAGCTCTAAGGAAAAGACAGCCAGAGGTCAGTGTGAGTCCTGGGCTGGACCCTAGGCTCTGCCTAAGGTTAATGGTGGGTGTCTACACAGCAAAGCCTTGGAAGGAACGGCAGAGAAAGCTTGGCTTTCTTCTAGATGTGCCGTCAGACAGCATCCGCGCTGTGTCTCTTCTTTTTTAATTGGCGCTAGAGATTGAGCCCAGGGCGCTGTGTGTGCTAGGCCTAGGCTCTGCCACTGAGCTACATCCCTATCTGAGCATCTGCAAGCTCAACCTCATCTCATCGCTCTGTACCTGTTACTGCTCACACGTGGCTCCCAGCTGCCCTTCTTATGACTCCAGGACCCTGTGCCCAGGCAATGACAGCCTCACCCCAGCTGTGCTGGTGTCCCCCCCAGGAGAAGACACAAGTCACTGGTGGGCACAGGTGTTCCCGACAGAATTCCAGAGAGGCTCACCCGCTGCCCAGGGAGGAGATATAGTCAGATGGATTGGGCCAGCTGTCCACAGGATTATGGCCAACAGATGAAAACCCAAGAAAGGGGAGAAAAGACCAAGGTCAAGAGATTAAGCTCCCACCTGGAACCCTTCTGCTGGGAGTGACTGAAGAACACAGGAGACCAAAGGAAGCTTCTGTACTCGATGGCATGATTCCAGCTGCCTTCTTCAAGCCTGTGCTCCGGGCTGGGTCAAGACTGGGGGTGCCGAGACTTCCTACAGTTCCTCTGTTTGTCTGGGCTCCTTCGCTAGATTTCAGGCATGCTCATCTGTGGGAGAGGCCCTGCTCCTGAGGAGTGGGAGCCCGGCAGTTTGATATTTGACTTCCAGCCTCTGTTTCCTCATCTGTACAATGGGAAGAACACTGCCCTGTGAGGCTTGCTGAGGGCTTCTCTCACAGAGTGGCAGAGTGACTCCCCCACAGGTAATCACTCTCCCTCACATGCCACCCCCTTCTCACACATAGTTTGAATTCTCAGAGTCAAGTCTCTCTAGGACCTCCTTTTCCTGTCTACGGAGTGGAAACATGTGTGGGGCAGCTTCTGACACAAAGCTACCCTGAGCACACATCACCTGCACTACTTCCTGTCCCAGCAGCCATTTCTACATGGCCACCATCCAGCCCTACCCCAGCCATCTACATGGTACAAGTGAGGCTATTTATATCCTGTAACTTTCATCCTAGACGAAAATACCTGGTGGTAGGAAATGGGAAATCCTTGTTCCACATGCCAGCTAGAACACTGGCAGGGCTGGGGAAAGCCTTGTCCAGTGGCTGTGGCACAAGTGGCTGGGACACCAGTGGTTATGGCACCAGTAGTAGAGCATGGATCATTCTAGTTAGGCCTGTTGGTTAAATCTAAGCTGCAGTTCAGGACCGGGCTAAGCTTGAGGGCTCTCTCCCCAGGAAAAACAGACACTGAGACAAGTTTGCTGGCGGCCATAAGCCAACCCACCTGCCTTTGTCCCTAGGACCTAATGAAATATCTAATGGTCCACAGCAACAGCCTGATAAATATCTGTTAGCTCTTCATAGAGGAAGTCTCTGAGATCTGGCTCCATTTCCCCTGGATGACTCTACCTGGCCATCCCTTCAGCTCCCGTAGCTCACTGCCGAGTTGACTGGTCGTAGAACTCAGGCAGACACTTTGTGATGGCTGTCCACAGTTTTAAAATACATCAAAGTGCCAAGAGCGTTCTGGAAGCCCCTCCTCGTAGGGGCGGAGCCAGAGCAATCTGTCTTGAAAGGAGCCCAACAGGGAGCTGATGCCCAAGTCAAACAATAAGGGAGCCAATCTAGGAAGCAACGAGGCACACTTGCCCTTTGGTGAGGCCAGGTCCTGAGGCTTCAAGTAAACCTGAGAGAAGAGGCGCCAAGGAAGGCTCCCCAGGGCCAGCTCTCCAGCACAGGGCTCCACAGGGTCTGTTGCCAGGGAGGGCACAGAACAAGATCCCAGGGGATCTGCAGCCAGGCTGGGCACAGCGCAGGGCTTCCCGGGATCTCAGGACTGCACATGGACACAGAAAGGGAGCAGCGGGGGCTAGCATCTCTAGAGGCAGGTCTCGGCAATTGACAGCCCCTTCATAGTCATGCTGCCATGGGAACAGTGTGCCCTTGCTTCTTAGGATGCGCGGTGGAGATGGTAAGTATGCCTAAAATCACCCATGTAAAGTGCTGCCAAGGCACTTGGCCCGGGTAAGTCTCTAGGTGAAGGTGTGTCAGAATCGGTTAAAACTCCTGCGGGTCCCATGTTCCTCAGCCGCTGTCCATACCTCTGCACGGTGGCCAGGAGGCAAGTTCGTTCATCCAAGACTCCTTAGACTAGATATGCTTTGCTAGACTTCTTCAAGAACCTAGCAGGCTCAACAGAAGTGCTTGGGAGTCCCGCAAGACAGGTGATAGTTCTGCACCTGAGAACTGAGTCACAGGAAGCGAAGGTGAAGGGAAAGGAAATAAAGCTATCTGATAGGTGGTCACTGCCACAGAAATAAAGAACAAATTCTGCTTTGAATTTCCTGGCTCCCTGTGCAGGGATGAAAAAGCAAGCAAGCCCAGAGGACAGGCTCCATACCTCCTTCCTTTTCCCAATGCCAACAATCTGTACTGGTCCGTTTGGGAGCTAATCTGCTTGGGGGTCACTCAGCTTGGGTGCTGGATGCCAGGTACTTTGAATACCTTACAGGGTGAGGGGACAGCCCGCAGGAAGAACTAAGACACAGGTCTTAACTTTTCCTGGGCGCCACAAGCATATGATACCTACCACCCTGTGGGGCCCAGGGCTTCTGCAAGTCTGCATCCCCATTTCCTGAGCTGAAATGGTCTCATGGTCTCAAGATATCTCTCTCTCTCTCTCTCTCTCTCTCTCTCTCTCTCTCTCTCTCTCTCTCTCTCTCTCTCTCTCTCTCCCCCTCAGTCTCACACAGCATCAGTGGGGCAAGAAAGGTTAGAATAATAAAAAGCCAGTGTCCAATGTTACCAGAGGTCCTAGCTTTATAACCACCTCCCCTGTAGCCTTGGAGGCTGTGATGGACTCTTCCAATGTCTTTGGGACCTACTAGAGGGCATTTTAAGAAGTTGTGCCTGGCACTGGACTTGACTAAGACTTTAGGGACCAGAGCAGAAGGATGCCAGGGAATGCACATGAGGAAGAGTGAAGTGTGCTCTTGGATTCCTCCAGGAGAACCTAGAGCCGTTCCTGTCCTGAGAAGGAAGGTAGCTGAAGCAGGAGAAATTGAAAATGGGAGCAGCCTACACTGATCCCCGCCCCCATGTCCCCCATGCAGCTGTAGACACCCACACTCCCTCCCTCTGGTTCTTGCTCTTTCAACATGGTTTAGTGTCCAGTCGCCGGTGTTCAAGGTGTGTCACCAAGGAAATCAGTGGCTTTGGGGACCATTTCTCCTGATGAGAGACTCCTGAGAATCCCATTCCTACCTACTCCAACACAAAGGCTTCTAGGGCCCTAGTCAAAGACCATGGGAGAGGGGGAGGGAAGAGAGGAGGAGGGGGGAGGGGAGGGAGAGGAATAGAGACAGAAAACTGAGAAAGAGAGAGAGAGAGAGAGAGAGAGAGAGAGAGAGAGAGAGAGAGAGAGACTCAGCCCCACCCACCGCAATCTCTGGACCTGCAAGAAACTCCGAACAAAAGAGGCCAGTGTTTTCCCTGGTCAGCTTCAGCTGAGGTGGGAGATCAGGAACTCCCGTCCGCTCCTCTTGCTGCCCACGCCTGACCCACACCTCCGCATCCACCAGGCCCCACCACCAGTTGCTGCCACACCCTGGTCTTATGGTTACGGGGGGAAAAATCTTCAATGGGGTGGGTTTTTGTTTTTTGGTTGTTTTGTTTTGTTTTGTTTTGTTTTGTTTTTCCTTTCAGGCCCTGTCGGCTCCGCCTATAGGTGGAACACAGGCTGGTAAAGGGTCTGTTAGCCTAAAAAGGTAAGAGGTGTTGCAAGCAGGAGCCTACTTCCATAAAAAGCCGAATGCTGTATTGCTATTGTGGCCTGTTCCCTAAAAAGTCAAGGGTCACTGCGCAGGAATTAACAATTTGGTTGTTTCCTAGTTCACTACAAAAAGCAGCCCCCAGCCTTCAAAACTCAAGCACTTACTACGGAAGATGTCCATGCTTGCTAGCACGCTATAATGCCAAAGACACAGGCTCCGCCTTCCTTCCCTCTTCAGGTCCCTCAAAGGACCCCTGTGAGCGCCTACCCTGCCCTCGGAGACAGTGGCACCCCGGCTGCACACGCTCCTGGCACCCAAGCCTTGAAGTCCACAGGCTTGGATTCAACCGTTCAGTTTTCTCGCATGCGTTTCAACCCTCTGAATACACAGACTCATTTATTTATGTTTTTAATGTAGTAAATGGGCAGCTAAATGAATTGCGATTTGTAATTTTTATGGTTAATTTGAAATCTCGCTCTTGTTGGCTAATCCTGTTAGTTGATGGCAAAACAAGGAGAAACTGTCGCCCTTGCTGTGTTTCTAACAAGCATTTTATGTTAAATTACAGCGGGCTAGAACAAAAGAAGGAGCCGGACGTTCAGGCCCAGTGAAGAGATCCCATTGCCCGGGACCCAAGCTCAACCCTAGCCACAATGCCCGTCCACCTCGAATTAGAAAGGCCTGCTCGGGAGTCCTTGTCCGGCTTGTGAAGGTCCCTGGTGCTCCGCCTGAAAGGGGTGCGGAGCTTCTCTTGGCAAGAGAAGAGATGCATGCCCACCCTTCTTCTCTTCGTCCTTTTCCAGTCCTTATTGGGAAGCCATTTGGGGAGTGAGATGTCCCGTCTTCCCATTTCTGGGCCCCCAGCTTCCCGCTAGTCAAGTTGACCCTTGTGGTCATGCAGGCGGGTTTTGGAGGACGGTGCGGGCATCCTAGTATCTCCATGTGAGCCTGTAAGCTATGGAAGGGGCAGAGGACCCTTTCAGCAACCTGCGAAGGCCGATACCCGCACGCTCGGCGCCCGTGTGGGAGGCAGCGCAGGAGCGTGCGCCAGGGCATGTTTGCTTCTTGTCGCCGGCGCCGTGTTTCTTGTCCCTGGCGCCTGCTTCGCGCCATCCCAGTGAGTTTGATTGAAATGCGGCCCCAGGAAGGTGTGGAACCAAGAAGAGGGTGCTGGGCGGGAGGGGTGAGAAAAGGAACCTGGGAAGAAACGGGAAGGACAGGCCCGGAGTCACTGCAGGGCAACCGCGCTGCTAGCTGCTGGGGGACTGCTATTTTGAAATGCGGCTGCTGCCCCTCCGGGGCGCAGGATACCCGGGTCAAATGTCACTTCCTCTGGCAGTCAATCTCCAATATTCCTTGTAATGTTTTTAAATGGACGAATTCATTACTTGGGGACGTGTGAATGGAGAGCAATGGAGAGCAGGCTCGATCAATAGCGTCCACTGATGGTTCATTTTGCACAGCGGAGCGGGGACCGCGGAGGAGCCGAAGGAAGACCTAATCAATATCGCGCACCACAGGCTCGAAAAGGTCATTTAGGGAAGGTGGAAAAGTTCAGGCTCCCGGGCGAAGCCTAATCGCCCCTCGGCTTTCCCTGCGACCCCCTCTACCCCTGTCTTTCTAGCGTATTGGCATCAAGGGCTGGCTGCTTGGGAGAGAGACGGATCAGGTCCATACAAGCTGTGGCGACACGCCCACGCCCAGTGTCCATATTACCCGCACACACGCAGGTGAACTCAGCCTAAAGCCCACACTAGCACTTCTAGCAGTGTAGGGGAGGGTCGTGCGAACACACACACGCCCGCACGCACACACACGAGGCCTCCGAGTGGCTGGGATGAGCGCACAGGTGGAGCGGGTGATTCGGAAGATCAGCCTGCCAGCCCCGCTGTTGTTAACAGAAAAGGTCAAGTAAAATTAAAAAGGAAAACACCTCCCACATCCCCTTCTGTCTTGCCAATGGTCCCGCGGGGCTCCAGTAGGCAAGGCTGGGCACATGAAGGGCTTGCCAGGAGCCCGCAAAGTGGGGATTTCAAGCGGTCCAACAAATGCAATATCCAGAGTGGGCAGGCAGCCTCAGCTGGAAAGCAAAAGCCGGCTCTCTGAGCCCTGATCAGAAAGAGATAGATGTCTAATAGTGTTGTCTACACATTAACATGGCTGAAGGAATTGCTTCATGGCCGGCCATATCCCCGAGTTTGTGCCTGTAACATCCTTCCATCCCTGACTACCTCAGCATCAGAAGGTGTTCCTCTCCTTTGGGATTATGCTGCTTGGCCAAATGGAATGGCTGTTTGACCCACCAGAGCCCGTATTGCTCTATTGTTTCACCTTACACACACACACACACACACACACACACACACACACACACACACACACGGGCTATGCAGACACAGAGGGTCGACTTCTGGGGGTCTGGAGAGCTATATGAGCCTCTGAGGAGGAGCAATGGGTACCATCTGAAAGGTGCGTACATCCAGGAATTCATACCGTGTGTGTGTGTGTGTGTGTGTGTGTGTGTGTGTGTGTGTGTGTGTGTTCCTTTCTATGTCTCTGCAAGGAACAGAATCGCCTTTGGGCGATTGTGAAAGCTGCCTTAGGTCTCCTGAATCACATTGGAAGCCCTACCTCACCCCTCCATCTTTGCTTCCTCTGAGAGAAAAGATAAAATGGAGAAGAAATACTGCCATTTACTCAAAACTCAGTTATTGACTTGGCTGTTCTGGTTGCGGAGATCTTGCCTGTCTAAGTTCTCGGTCAGAGACTGTTGGCACTCACTCCATGATGGGTTGTGGTCAGATTGGTCAAATGTCCAATATTCACGAGATAGACTTGACTTGAGTAGCGTATTTCAAACCATTTGTCGTTTGGTTTATCCAAAATACACTTCTTTACAGAAAGCGTTTTCTCTGGTCCCTGGTCAGGTAGAGCATGCCAGAGATGTTACTCTGCTCCTGCTCCGTATTCTCATCATTTATTTGAAACCAGTGAAGAAAAGAGCAAATTGTTTGTTTTTAAAGGTTCGTTTAAGTATGTTAGTACAACAAAATGAAAACAGTTTGCCAATTATACCTTGAAGTTCCTCACAAAATTGCATCTTCTAAAGGACGACCGTTAAGGGGTCTTTGGTGCCAATATTTTCTGTAAAGCATTCTTTTTTACCTAAATTTGCTTCTAATCAAGCTGCTCAGACATGAATGTTGTGTCCTTAATTCAAAGGCTAGCACTTGTTTTTTTATTTACACATATTGACATTTCTCCTAGGAGTTAAGTTTCCAAGCACAGTGTGTCAGGGCAGGAAGAAAACGCTGTTTTTAGAGGCAAGTTCGAATAACAACCACACTTCTAGGAGCCTCACTCAAGCAGAAAGAATCCCTTTCTGTTCGTTAACATTTTTGAGCCAGAAAATTAAAAACAAATATTGAACTTCCCAATTTGGAATTCAGGTGGGCATTGAGCGCTAAACTTTTGCAATGCATACTCAATGAACTAAACACAATCTTTACTAGCCAAATAAAACTCCCTTCCTATGGTTCAAAAACAAGTTTGAATAAACTGAAGGATGAATAAAATTCATGGGGAGTACCCACAGAGGGAGCTGACATGTTTGAACTTGGCCAAGAGACAGCTTTTGGACGCTGCTCAATTCAGGGGCTTTGATACAGCTAGTAAAACTATATTTAGAGCGGATAAATATCGAATAAACGTGTATACCTACAAACCTATTTACAGCTTTCATGTTGCTCTCTTCTTGTAACCCAGCTTTTATAGCAGACTCGAGTTTTTCCACAGCTCTCCCCAAACATGGTGGACTGACAGAGCTCCCTGAGTCTGTCCTTTTCTTTGGGACTCTCCACCTAACCAATGGTTTCCCCTGAGTGGGGTAGCAGTCAGAAGCAGGAACTGGAACCCATCAGGGTCCATCCACTGTTTAAGGTTATAAAAGATTTCTAATGTAGGGGCCACTCTAGCACCAACCAGAGACACATCCGACTAGACTAGATTCCCTCAAAATGGGCTTTGTTGAGCTCCTTGGCTCTGGGGCTAAATTCTTATTAAGTATCTCCAGTATTTTTCTTATACTTTGCCAGGGCACAATTAACATCTCTGATACTTCTCTCTCCCCAACAAAAACCAATGTGTAAAAGTCTCTAGAGCCAGGGGCCTGAGGCTCAAGACTGATCAAGGAAATGGGGTTCCAGGAAGCCCCAACATGGTTCTTTTGCATTCCCTGGGCAACAGCTCTTATTCCAACTTGAGGTACTTGTGTCATGACTACTGGAAGCTGTTAGTCTCCAGACCGACCGACCGATCAAAGCACAAATCTAGTGGTCCTGCTATTAACAGTATCAGTGAGTTAGGGGTGGAAAGGCAGAGGCCCCAGGAAAAGGCAGAGGCCCCAGGAAAAGGCAGAGGCCCCAGGAAAAGGCAGAGGCCCCAGGAAAAGGCAGGTTCTGGCAGCTCTTACTTCCCATGAATTTGCCACGTAAAAACCTCTCTGGCCTCCCTCCCTCAGCCTCCCCACTGCCGAGGGGTGAGTGATGTTCCCATAGCATCTAATTCTGTTCCTGTAGTTCTGCATTTGCTGTTTCTTCTTTGGTCTCAGAGGCTGCCTCACTGTTGCCTTGGTTTTCTAGCTAAAAGAGCAGCGTTAGTCATCCTCCAACATTGACAAGGAGACCCAAATATCCAGAACCAAGCCAATGAGCCCTTGGCGTCCTCCTCATAGCTGCCTCTTCTTTCTGTTTTACCAAGACATTATATCCATGTTCCCTAGCCTGCTCCCTGCCTCCCTACACACACACACACACACACACACACACACACACACACACACACACACACACATCAAATCAAGTCCCAAGACCAGTAAGCAGGGGAGAAAGGTCAAGTTCAGTTGGGAGGAACTATCCATGTATGTTCTACCCTAACCCTCTCTAGCTCCTCAGGCCTAGCAGCTGGGGATGCCAGAGCCTTCAGGAGACAGAAGACACCCCCCAACCCCCCCCACCCCACCCCACCCCTGCCTCACTCCCATTCATAGCTTAAAGATCAGGAAGTGACTGAAAGAACAAGCCTTTAAGGAACCTTCTGGAAACAAGAAACTTTAAAATGAGTCTCTACTAAGTAACCAGAATAGAGTTTAGAACAAAGAAGTTGTGCTCTCATCCCACCTCTGAGAAGATAACAGACCCCGAGCCTTAGCAGTGAACTAAATTATCGATTCCTTTTTAAAGAGGCACCCAAGCATGAATTTGCAAGCCACACCATTAAAACGTGGCATCAGCAAGATTTGGCTTTGCAGAGTCCATTACTTCTTACATGCATGCATATCTATGTTAAATATGGAAAAGAAGGAGAAAGCCGGGAAGACAAAGCCTTGGATCTCGGTTTTCATCTGCCAGATTAATACAACTGTTAGTGACACTCTTCTGAAATCACCCAGAGAAAGCCACAGAAATGCCCCACCCAGGAATTTTGCAGCTTCTCGGCTACAGACTGCTGGGCAATAAAGAAAGGAAACCCAGGCAAAAACACTCTCAGTTCAAACAAACTTGTGTTTGGGCAGCTCAGAGACCGGTTGGTGTGGGAGCCGTCTGCCACAGCTTCCCCAGGAGTCAGACAGGTTTTTTATCTTTTGGGGGGGGGGGAGTACCTGTCTCCATTTATAGAAAGAGACATTCTAAGTTCGAAGCCTAAAAGGGAACTGTCTTGGCCTTCCTTGTTCTCAGCAGACCCTCAGAAGGGCAAACTTTGATCAGCCCGCACTTTCTTTCACTGTGGCGCTGAGCTTTGCCCAGACCCACATTCCACTCCCAACCAGAACAGCAAACCCCTCCAATTTTGGATTGGATTCTGTCCCTCTAGCTTTCAGCCTAGAAAGAACCTCCAGAAAGCCACAGACAGACTTGATAGCTTCCAAGTGCTTCCTGAACCGTCCTTGGCTACTCAGGGAGCTAGCTGCAGCCCTCTGCCCCCAAAGTTAATTGCAAACTTAAACGATTATAAATTCTCTCTTGCCTCACCCCAAAGACATTGTGTTAATTTCTAACACACACAAGAGCCTGATTAACAAACCCAGACTAAATTTACATGTGGCAGAAAGCAACAGACTTAGTTTTAAAATAATAAACGGGCCAGGTTTTTGCCAATTCTTCTCTCTCGAGATCTGATGATCTATGATCCCTGCTCATAAGTTTTTAAACACCCTTCTCTGCCTGGATATTTTAAAAAATGAATCGATTTGTAGTCCTCGCTGCGGTTGCCTGTGGGGAAGGCGCCGGCGTCGGCAGACACCTCAGCAGCGGGAGTGGGGTGTCCTTCCATCAAAGAGACGCCAGGGGGCAAGAAGCGTTAACAAAGGCCGCGCTTGGCGCACTTCCTTCATCTACCCGTGCGTGTCACACGTTACAGGGAGAGATGTCATTTTGCAAGGTTATAGTCTCCAATCCCGCACAGCCTTCTGGCTCATCATTTACCTCTTGGGCACAAACAAACAGCCTCTTTAAATAAAACCAGAGAAGGGAAGCAGATACCTTTGTACAATTAAAATCACAAAAGAAAGCCAGAGCGTACTGAACCTTGCTGGTAATCCGACTTACCTTGCTCATACTTTGGCCTAATCCTATTTTCTCCTCGCACTACAACGAGCCTGCAAGTCCACGTTTTTTTGTTCTTCCAGAGGGTGGTTTACCTAGGCAGTTAGGCTGAGGGGTGTTGACCCCCTAAAGTGGGGGAGAGGTTCGGTGGGCTGCTTTCCTGCCTGCCGGGCCTGGAGGTCCCAGTGCAGAGGCGGCTGTGCGAGACAGAAAGCAAACGAAATCACTCAAGGGAAGCTTGGCTGGAGACAAAACACATTCAATTTCCTGACGACTTCGCTTTCCCTACCGAATTATTTGCTTTT
The DNA here is from genome assembly GCF_049852395.1 of Peromyscus maniculatus bairdii. NCBI lineage: Eukaryota > Metazoa > Chordata > Mammalia > Rodentia > Cricetidae > Peromyscus > Peromyscus maniculatus. The sequence goes on from NC_134854.1 coordinate 69,520,457, forward strand.
ACAAAGGCACATTAAACAAATTAAACACCAAAAAAAAAAAAAAAAAAAAAAAAAAAGAGTTCCTTGGCTCAGAAAATAGCTTTGCTTAAAAAAAAAAAGGATATGGTAATAATAATAAGAAATGAAAGAAAACAATAACATGTCGTTAAAAGAAACTCTCTTTGACACCTCAAGTCCTGGCAAATTTGTAGTGTCATCCTTCGGGGGCAGCTCAGACAATGGGAGCCTGTGCTAATGTCTGCGGCAGTCCAGGAAGCTCGCACACGGCTTATGTGGGCATATTTTCACACCTTCGCCTTCCAAACCGCAGCCCCCTGGGACTGACCCGGGTTTCAGGCTGGCCCCTCGTTTCCAGATAAGTCTGGAAAAGGAGATTTGTTCTGAGGTGGGTGGGGTGAGGCGCACGGCGGCGGGGAAGGAGCCAAATATTGCTACCTTTGTATTTTAGGGTTTTATTTCTTCGCTACATCCCCCTCCCTTCTCACCTCCTCCCCAGTATCGTTTCTCTTTGAAATGTCATGAACTTGGCGCTTTCAGACCAAACCTCCGGGCTCAGGCCTGAGACAATGGGATTGTCAGAGGGCCAGCGCCAGCTTTTTCTGCGTGTTCACGGAGCGTTAAGCCTTTATCCCACAAAACGGCTCCGTGTGACCTGGTCAGACAAAAGCCAACCTCTATCTTCCTCTCAGAGGGGACCTGGCTGAGCCCCGCATACAGTGGCGCTGCGCTGGGGAGGGGTGAGAAGGCCGCAGAGCTAGGTCCCTGGCGCAGGGGTGTGGGCAGGGCAGATTGCCCGGTGGGCACCTGTTTCGGATCTCTGAGGTTCCAGCGTCTCCTCTTAGGCCCATACCCTTGGTCCCTTCAAAATTGGCAATGATTGCCTTCGCAGAGACAAGGCCTTGCAGCCCATGCCTTCGGCCGGCCGGACTCCTCCAGCATCCGACCCCTCCCCCACCTCCCCATATCCTAAGCCGTAGGTCCAGGACGTGTTGGGCACCGGTGGGGTGGGTGAGCCCTGGGGCCTGTGGGGACCACACACAGGAGCCATGAGCTTGTCTGTGTGTGCACGGGTGGGTGTCAGTGTGCCTATGTAAGGGACAGCGACAAGCTGGCAGAAGGATGACTTCCTACACGGCTGGGTTCTCAAGTGAACCTGTTTGGGGTTTCCATGGACCTTATTGGAACTCCGGAGCGGAGCGTGGGTCCTGTGTGGTGAGTGTCTGGGGCCCTGGGTCTCTCAACAATTCTGCCCGGTACAGGTAGGCTCCCTCCTCCACAAGACATCCATCCGCACTGTACATCCCTATTAGAGGGACATGAGCTCTCAGCGGGGTGGTAAGGGCAGGGTCCAGTGAGTGTGCAAAGTGTGGGCTGTGCGTGTGCGCGGAACTAGGGTCCCACTGCAGGCATCAGAGGCCCCACTGCCTAGGCCTTGGGCATTACACAGTGTAAGCAGGCTACGAGGAAAGACAGAACAAGATGGAGGCTGTGAAAGCGCTCGAGGACCAGGGACCCTAGCAAGGGGGAAGTAGGAGTTCGGATAGTTCTCCCTTCCCACTCCAAATTCAAATCCGGGTGGCAGAGGGAGGGAGAGAGTTACCCAAGAATACTTACCCCCTCTCATTCATCGCAGAGCCTCGGTGGTTTGGGGTTCAAAACAGCAGGATTCCCTAGAAGAATGGGAGACAGGTTTCCCTGAGAGCTGACCAGGATTTTGAGTGTCTGGTATGTGTGTGGGGCTTGGAGCCAACAGTCAAAGTCGGATCCATCTTCCTCTATTATTTGTTTATTTATTTATTTAGAGTCAGGGTTACTCACTGAACCTGGAGCTCACTGATTTGGCAAGACCAGCTAGCTAGCTAGATCTTGGCGAGGAGATGGGGAACAGGGATGGATGGGGCAGATGCGGAGCGGGGCTGGGGAGGGGGGACCATTTTCATCCCTGGGATTCTCACCATGCCTGGGGAAGAGACAAGGTCTTGGGCTCCAGAGCTGAGGCTGGCTGGGAGGATGGGCCTCTCCATCTGCACTTTCTTCCCAGCTTTGAGTCAAGCACACCTTGCCCAGGTTTAGAGCTAGAAGAAGGGAGGAAATACAGCTTCCCTGAGTTTGTCTACTTCTCACACCCGCAGAAAGAGGCTGGTGGGAGAGCAGAGCTCAGAGGCAGTCTTGAGCGGCTTTCTCTGATTTTTGGCCCTCATCTGATTCATCCTAAAGGGAAATGGTTGAGTTAGTCTGCATTGCAAAAGCCTGGACCGTGGTGTTTTTTTGTTTGTTTGTTTGTTTGTTTGTTTTTCTTCCTTATGTATACTTGTATGGTATAGATATATTTATTCCAACTCCATCAGAGGGGCACAGAGTCCCTGCACACAGGCATCTCACTGCATTCCTACCTTATGGGAAATACAAAAGATGACCTTGTACGGGGAGGTAGGAACTTATGTCTTAAATGACCAAATGAAGCTGAAATAGAACAAAAAACATTTCTGCAAGGGAAACAGGACCAGCAGCTCTCAAACTCAAAGCAGGGAGGCTGGCTGAGGAGGGATGGGAGGCAGATGTGGAACTTGACAGGCCCCCAAGTCCTAGCCTGGACCAACTTGACCTCACTATTAAAGCTCGATGAAGAAATACAAGGCCAGCGATGTAGCTCACTTGGTAAACTGTTCATCTACCACACAGGCACAAAGCCCTGGGTTGAGCCCCCCAGCACTGCATAAACTAGGTCTGATGGTGCACATATGTAATCCCAGAATTTAGGAGTTGAAAGCAGGAAGATCAGAAATTCAAAGTCATCATCAGCTACATAGCAAGTTCAAGGCCAGCCTAAGATGCTCAAGGTCGTGTTTCGAAAGAGCAAGAAAAAATACAGATGCATTTTGTCTAGCGTCCTTCCCCATCTGGCAGGGGCTGCTCTGGCTGGCTGCTGTCAGTCCAGGATACTTCCCCACAGGAGGCTGACCTACTGTTTGCTGAGGCACAGTAGGATGAGAGTCCAAGATGAAGGGGGCCCAGGAAGGAAGTCCAGGTAGGTAAATCTTTCCCTGCCCTTTTCTTCTTCCTCTCCCTCCCTCAGGCAAGGTTTGTTACAGGTGCCTCCCCAGGACTCCCACATGCCCAGCCCCATCTGCCCAGAAAAGTGACTTCTAGGGTTGCTGGGACAAAACACCACAGACTGGGGGTGGGGGGCAGGGATCAGAAATGCCTTCTCTTGTGGCTCTGGGAGCACACAAGACCCCAATTCCGTGGCCCTATGGGTCTCCCACAGATTTCCCCCATGAGTGTCTATTTGCAGCCAGGTTATGGTCAATGTTCAACACTTTCTGGATGCCTCCTTTCCCTCCTGCTCCAGTGGAGTGTATGCTCTAAACAAAGGCTGGGCCCCAATTGCCCTTATTGGATCACCTGGCTTGTGGGTCAATTGGCCTTCTTCCTCTGCAGATGGGAAAGCTGTTTTCACCCTTAGCAATCCCTAGCTCCAGGCTGTATAGGCTGGTCATGGCCATCCAGGAGGTCAGCTAACTAGTGGCCTTCATGGCCCTTTGGCTGAGGCTTGATGACCTAGTTGAGAAGCTACCACTACTCAAAGTCTCCCCAACTGGCTAGTCCCCTACCAGGAAGACCTGGGGACCAGCTTCCCTCAAAACTCTAAGGGAGAAGCACCTGATGACCCTCAGGTCACCCTGGTGACACCTGAGGACAGGTTGAAGAGAACCTTCATAAGTCCCTTCTCCTCCTCCAGGGTCTCTGTTGTTTTTAAGTGTTCCAAAGCCACGGACACAGGGTCTCTTCCTGCCCTGAGCCTGCTCAACTTACTAAGCTGGGAAGCCAGTCTCCTCCCCTCTTCTGGGAGGCTCAAGAGGTTGCTTCTCCTGCTACTCCTCCCTCTTTCTAGGACCAGGATGGGACCTCCAACACCCCTGCCTTCCTTATAGCCAGTCTGCAGGCACCACAAACCAGCCCCATCTTCCACAATGCTCCATGTCCACCCTGCCAGGGTGAAAATCTGGAGGCATGTCTCCTGTTTGTGGTTTCCCTAGCAGACAGAGCCTTGCATGGGCCTCATAGAGTAGGTGCTTCAGGGGAGAGTAAGGCGTCCCTGGCCACATCTCCTTCCCAGTCATGAAGGACTCACCTGGGAGCTGTGCTCCATAGACTTGACATAGGGAAGCATGGATTCAGAAACCCTCTTCTATCCTCCATCCCATGACAGGTAAGAGGAAAGCAGTCCAGTTGTAATAGGTAACAAAAAGATGTAGATTAAGTCCCAGACAGATGACCTCCAACCCAGGGCATTCAGTGTTCCATCAGGTGTATGCTGTGGTCCACATCCTGCCTTGTTGCCCCCAGTCACAGGGAGGGACCTCGGGCTGTGGGCAGCATGCTGAGGCATGGATCTCAGGGCAGGGCCACTTCATTTCCCAAAGACTTGGCGGGGCTTTCATGGCCTCTGTGGACAAGATTGCTATTTTTTTTTTTTTTTTTTTTGCCTTCCAGAACCTTCATGCTCAAGAGTCACCCAAACAGACAATAATGGAATTGTAGGAAAAATGAGCCTGGTTCTTTGCGGCTGCTGAATAGATGCATGTGTGAGATACAGGGAGAAATGCGTGACCATGCAAACCCTTAAGCAGCAAGTACTCTGAGCCAGGTACTGGTCCACACACTTGCAAACACCCACACTTCTGACCTTAACGTGTATCTGTGAGGGGGGTGTCAATCTGCAGTGTCAACTTGACAGGACTGGGGATCACCAAGGTGCTGTGGGATGGTCTATATGTCAAATTATTCTGATTGGTTAATAAATAAAACACTGATTGGCCAGTGGCTAGGCAGGAAGTATAGGCAGGACTAACAGAGAGGAGAAAAGAAAGAACAGGAAGGCGGAAGGAGTCACTGCCAACCGCTGCCAGGACAAGCAGAATGTGAAGATGCCAGTAAGCCACAAGCCACATGGCAAGGTATACATTTATGGAAATGGATTAAGTTAAGCTATAAGAACAGTTAGCAAAAAGCCTGCCACGGCCATACAGTTTTAAGCAATATAAGTCTCTGTGTTTACTTGGTTGGGTCTGAGAGGCTGTGGGACTGGCGGGTGACAGAGATTTGTCCTGACTGTGGGCCAGGCAGGAAAACTCTAGCTACTCCGAGGAGATGCATCTGAGGGAGTTTCCAGAGGTGTGACTGAGGAGGGACACCCCACCCTGAATGTGGGCAACACCATCCCAGTGACTGGGTCCTGGACTGAATGAAAAGGAGAAATAGAGTGGATACTCAGTATTTGTCTTGCTCTGACTATAGACGCAGTGTGGCCAGCTGGATCACCAGCCTGCCACTGTGCTTTCCCCAGCATGATGGAGAAGCTGTGAGTCAAAAACAAACAAACAAACAAACAAACAAAAAATCAACTTCTTCCTCTTTGAGTTACTCCTCATGTATGTCTTTGTAATTTCTTTATTCTTGAGAATTTCATAAGTGCATACAATGAAATATGATCACATCCCTCTCCATGTCTCTCTCCCCTTTCAATTTCCCCCACCATGGGTGAGGAGTTACCCCCAGGAACATGGGTGACTCTATCACTGGAAAGCCCACAGAAGCATGAGTAACTCAAGAGAGCTGTTATCCTTGGGGCTCCTGGGAAGACTTTCAGGCAGCTCCACTGACCAAAGAAGACACTCCTCTCCCCATTGTTACAAGGCTTTCTGGTGAGGGGCCCTATAAATCCTGTAAGTTTCAAAAACTTCCTGAAACTTTTGAGTTGTGTTCATTTTCTGAGCCTGGTAAGAATCCTTTGCTTCTTGAGTCGTATATGGTCCTTCCTCCTTGCAGGAGGGAACATTTCTCTTTTGAGAAATAGCAACACAAGAGGTTTACCCTTCTCAAAAAATAAAGAGCCCTATGGAGGCCACATACAGCCTTCCATCCATGGAGCTGGACCAGGAGCAGGACCACATGGGCCTTAGTCTGTCAAACAAGTTTAAACCACCTTCTGTAAGGGCTTTTTAGCTCCAAGCACTTGGCATTTATTGTCTGAAGAAGCAGCTGTGCGTCCAGCAGCATGGGCTTTCTGTGGGGTGCTGCTGCTGTGGCCAGAGGGTCAGTGGAATTCTGTTTAATCTGTCTGCTCTGCTTCATCCCATCCCCTTGAGTCCGAACAATGCATCCTTGTTGCAGATTCAGCTTCAGGGGAGGCAAGGCCTTTTAGTCTGAGGCTCCTCAGGCTGAGAGGCCCCTGGATGAGAACACATGAGGTGGAGTTTATTTGAACTATAAAGTAGATTAAGATAGAAGTAAAAAGTATGGGCCAGTTCTCTGCAGTAAAGGGAGAACTCAGGTCCGGTGAGGCATTGGCATCATAGGGCAGGGGGTATGGAGGTGCAGAGGGAGGGGTGCTGTGTGGTTCTGAGGTGGCATGAGACTCTCCTCTGACACTTCTGGGTTTCAGACACTGTGGTGCAGTGAGTTGCCCATCGCCCCCCCTCTTACAGAAGAAGGAACTGAGGTGCAGTGATTTGACCACTGTTCTCTGCACCCCGACTTGACTTATTGATTCCACTGATCCACACTTGTGCTAATGAGGCCTGTCTGGAGTTTTTATACTGGTTAGGAAGGCAAAACCAACCTCAGGAAGGCAGGAGAGAGGAGGGGAAGGAGCAGAAGATGTCATGGCATAATGGAGTTTGCTAGCCAGGTGGGAGCTCCAGAAAGGGAGGAAAGCATGGCCTTTCTCAGGGCAGAGGATGGGCAGGACTGCCCTCTGTAGCAGAGGCCTATCTGTCCATCTGTTTCTAACGCTTGCTGTGCCCCTGGAGGACTCACTGTAAGATGATAGAAGCCCTGCTCCTTAGCCTGTCCTGACCAGCTGCACACTTGGGAGCCCAGCAGTAGCCACTTCAGGGTCCACCAACAGCAGAGCCGGCTGCCACCTTCCTCCGGAAATCTGGAGGAGCCAAGCATGGTCTGCAGTGGATTCAAGGACAGGGATGACTCCCTTAACCAGATCCTCAGTCTTTCCTGTTCTGTGTTGTTGCTGTTGTTTTTTACTATGTGGAGAAGACTTCATTAGTTTCTTAGTCAAATCCATGCAGTTAAAACCTTATATATACTGTGCTTGACCTTGTGCAAATGGGGAAATGAAATTTGACATTACTAGGCCAATATACATGTATATCAAATTATATAGAGATATGAAATGTACATAAACATATGTGCATTATATGTACAGACATAGATTACATATGGCTTTGTATATAAATACGTGTGGGTTATATTCACATATATAACTATGTGATTATATACAATTTGTAAATATATATATTCACACTAAAAGACCAACAATAGCAGAACATTCTACATCGGCTGTTCCAGGTTCACAGTCATCTGAACAAAATTGTAGAAACATTTATTTTAAAGTTAAAAAAAAAAAGTCCAGATAACAACAAAATAGAAAACGGCAAAAATTCTGCTACTGTTGTAATCCCTTTCCATTCATCCTCTTCTTAGAGCAAAAAGGTCTCTGAGGACTAAACCCAGCAGGATGGCCCATGCCCCCTGGAGAGCTTGCTTTCCAGGGGCACAAAGATGGCAGTTATAGCCTGGTGGCTCCTCAGAGCAGGGCCTGGCTGAAGAGCAGGCCAGGATCCCCAGGGGGAGCAGCCAAAGAACCCCCAAGACAAGCTTGAAACTCTCCAGGGACCAGCTGAGAGTTGGGTAGGGTACCCTAGGGAGATGCTGAGGATGCTGGGCTCAGCCTGAGAACCCAGGGGGACTGGAGCGAGAGGCAGGGCTGCCACCAATGAGACTTCCTTGGAGAAGAAAGAGAGAGCAGGTTAAAGGCACAGCGGAGATGAGGCTTCATCCTCAAGGCAGTGCCTTGCCTAAGGTCTGAAGTGGATGATCAGATTGTGAGAAGAATGGATGGTGGGAGCCTAGGGAGCAGCAGCTAAGGGATGCCTGGGAGAACACCTCCTCTAGCATGCATATAGGTTGGCTCCTCCTAGGCTGAGGGATGGGGCAGCCCTAGGGTAGCAGGCAAGGGGCAAGAGAACCAGCTTCACTGCACATGCATTATCTTTCCTGTCTGCGGTGGGTCCTTCCCATTGGTCAAACCCAGTGGGAAGCCACAGATCTGGGGAATTCATTAGTTATAGGCAAACAGTACAGCTTCCTTAGAGCTCAGGGCACATAAAGGTGGTGATGCGTGATAGGTGAGTGGGGAGATTGTCTCAGCTGGAGGGTGGGTGAGGGGGACCCTTAAGATGTGGGGAGCCCCTTTGCCTTACCAAGCTGTGATCCTTAGATAGTTGCAGGTTGGACCTAGAATCCATCTGCTTGCTGTGAGAATTATGGAAACAGATCAAGGACTCATTCAAAGGGAGAGTAATCCAGGAAGACAGCAGGAAGGGGGCCTCTGTCCACACACATCCCTTTCTGTACAATAGTCAACTTGGTTAGACGTTAAAATCCCGCAGGAGACACACTGCTGGACATAGCTTTGAGGTCATGTCCAGGGAAATTTAACTAAGTCAGGAGAACCCCACCTGAATGTAGGTGACACCATCGTTCATCCCTCTCCGCTTCCTAATCTGGGGCTCAATTTGACCACCTGCATCATGCTGCCACACAGCCCTGACACTTGTCTTTGCCCCAGACTCTCTGTGTCCTCCTGTATCTGGACCTCCAGAAACCCCAGCACTCCCTGGATCTCCAGTCACTGTCTTCACCTACATCCATCAGGAAGGACGTCACAGAAAAGGTGTCTCTGCCCTGAGTGGATGGAGCCCCAGTGGTACATTTCAGGCCACAGGGCAGGAAAGACTCTTTGAGGTGGGGTCCCTTAACACTTTAAAAAAAAAAAAAAAGAATAAGGAAGAAAAGAAAAAAGAAATCTGGCTTCTTAACTCCATCATCCATCAATTCACTACCATTAAAGGAAAAAAAAAAAAAAAGAACTCATGTGATCTTGGCATGACTTGCAAATTTCTTGCACCTCCACCCCTTTGAGCTGGGGCTGATAAATGTTTGACTCCAGGCTGATCAGGCTGCAGTGCCTGGTGCTCTTCTGCAATTTTACTGGCGGCTGAGGAACCTGTGGCTGCAAAGAGGATGCATTATTAATCCTCCTCCCAGCCGTGCTCTTTGCTGTATTGAAACGAGCTCCCCGACATTTTAAAGACTCTGGCAGGCAGGAGCCCTTCAGAGCAGGCAGGATTTGGAGCTTAGTGGTGGACTGTGAACTCTGAGCCCGCTGGCAGGTCAGCACAGTGGCCTCCTTCGTGGTGTGTCACACTCATGGATTCATGCAATGGGAAGATAGATGCTCTAACGCTTTTCATTTTGTGATATTTCCCAGGAGAGATCAGGCTGTGGGTTTTTCTGGTTAATGATTTCTCCACTCAAACACACAATTTATGAAGACACACTGTTCCTAAGACATAATGTGGAACCTGTTTGAATTTAGATGGTGGCATGCGGGGAGTCAGTTCTGTCTTTACTGAGAACTGCATTGATGTGTTGGCCTAGCTCCTTGTCTCTTCTATATGTTGAAGCTAGTTTGTGCTGAGAATCATGTGTGAACCACAGATGGTATTCATCCCTAAGCTCCAGGCCGGGATGCTTTGACTGAGGTGATGCTCTCCCCAATACAAATCAAACTGAAGGGAAGGCTCAATGACGAACGAGGAACTTTGGCTCTTTGTTGCTTAGTTCAGACCAAAAAGCAGGTTATTTCAGCCTCTAGAATGGTTTGGAGTAACAGCCTCAGCCCTGCCAGTCCTGTGAAATCCTCAACAGTCATAGAATCTGTGTAGTTTCAGGGGGATCTGACACCTTCAGGCCTCTGAGGGTACAGGGCATTCACATGGTACACAGACATACACTTATAAACATATAATTATAAAATAAAATATTTAAAAAATAGAGGCTTGGGAGACAGCTCACAGGTTAAGAACACCAGCTGCTCTTGCAGAAGACCTGGGTTGGAATGCTAGGACCCACAGGGTAGCTCACAACCATTTGTATTTCTGGTTCCATAGGATCAGATGCCCTCTTCTGGCCTCTGTGGGAAGTGCATGCATCTGGTACACATACATACATGCAGGCAAAACACATACACATAAGCTAAAAACATTTTAGAAAATAAAAATAAAGGAACAATACTATGGAATGCATGTGTCTGTTTTCCATGGAAAGTACACAGTTTAGCGAAAACAGGTAAAACAGTTATGTTGCTTGAGGAACTGTGCTGGATTCAAGGTCTGGAAAAACAACTTGAAATTCAATTTTAAGTCCATGTTTCTCTAAATGCTTTAATTTATGTTGCAACCCCCAAGAATGGGCTTAAATTTCCCCATCAAGTCTTCTCTTCTCTCCTCAACTCTCAAGGGTTGTATGGGGGAAGGAGACCTTTTTCTAATGTACACCTGGCTGCTGGGCTCTGAGACATCCTCTGGGAAGGCCTTGATGGAGAGGGACAGAGCATGTGCACTGGCTTTGGCACGGCTTTTCCTGACTTACTTCAGGAAAACTGTAGTCTCATGCTTGGCTCTTCTCCAAGCAACGTGTAGATGGTTCTGGAATGAGTCCCCAGGGACTTCCTTTCCTGTGCAGACAGAAGTCCTGGGGCCTCATGCTGGAACCTATCAATTCCCCATTTCCCTCCAAAAATGGATGGATGTGCCTGGCACATCCCTGTGCCTGGTTAACTTGAACTATCAATCCAAACACGCCAGGATGGAGAGTGCATCTGGTCTTGTTGTCTTATTAATAATCTCCCCCTTTGACTGGCTTGCCAACTGTTATGGGCGTGGGTCTGAGGCCAGAGGGCACCTGCTGAGATTTCCAGGTTCATGCATCCTGGAGTAAAGAATTGGACCAAGGCCACATGGATGGTGATAAAAATAGAGACAGTTTGTTAAGAAAGAAACAGGCACTCTCAGGAGTGGAAGCGAGCCAGAAAGCTCGGAGTCGGAGGCTCTAAAGCCGTGGGCAGTAAGAATCCTGCGCCTTTGTAAGTTATTTACATAGGTCATCTTCTCTGTCATTGGGAGATCCCAACTGGACATCATGGAGGGGTTTTCATGTCTGCTGTTGTTACAAGGAGCCTGTTGCATGGAGTGGGTTCCTCTGCCACTAGTTTCTTCTGTATATTGTTACTCTTGATGCCTCTGGACCCTCCCTGTCTGCATTGTTCTCCAACCTCAGCCCGTATTCTCCTTAGACGGCACAGAGGTGAGGACATGTAAGGACGAGGGTGGAGAGACTGGGAAGCAGTGAAATGCCCGAGCCTGCCCTCCGGACCTGCCCTTCTTCTGCCCCAAGCACCTATACCACGGGCCACTCGGAAGCAGGGGAGGCTGGAGTGCCATTCCTGTTCAGCCCCTGTTACAAGGCAGACTCTTTTCACAGGTGTCCTTAGAAAGAACAGCACAGGCCGTTCTACTCTTGTGGCTAGGGCTGGCGTGATCTGGAAGAGGCAGGGGGAGGCTCCAGGGAGAGGCATCACCTGGCAAAGACCTTCTTCTGAAACAGATACCTGGTTCTAGGCTGCCTGTGTGTCACTAACTGACAAAGTCCATAGGCTGCTGCTGCGGTCTGATGTTTACGTTAAATGCAGCACCGAGAAAGAGACGCCACCTGGTGCTGACCTTTCTGCCACCTCTGCCACTGCTGTCCTTCCTTATCCCTTTCTCTCCCACTAAAAGCAAAACGCCCACGCCTATGTGGAGATGTGGGAGAGTGGCCGTGTTGAGAGTGTCCAACATGCATGCTCAAGCTTCCTCAGAAACAGGGAGCCTGGGGGCTGGAGAGATGGCTCAGAGGTTAAGAGCACCGACTGTGCTTCCAGAGGTCCTGAGTTCAATTCCCAGCAACCACATGGTGGCTCACAACCATCTGTAATCAGATCTGGCGCCCTCAAGAAAAGAAAAGAAACAGGGAGCCTGAAATACAAAGGGGAACAGTGTTTTCAAGAATCATGGACTGGAGGCTTCAGCCAGGTGAAGATGAATGCTCAGCTGTGGAGTCACCCAGGCTGATTTAGAACCCTGCTGTTCCCCAGCTGTGAGGAACGCGATGGCATACTTCATTCTTTTAGACTTCCATTTCATTATCTGCAGAGTACCCTTAAACACCAAGAGAGTTATATGCAGCCAGATAATGGGATCTAAAGCCTTACCCCGTGAAGGGATACTCAGAGAGGATCACTGTGTCTGTGATGTCTGGCCTTGCTATTTTTGTATCAGGCTTGGACTTTGGACCCTCACTCACAGGAGCATGTTCACTGAGCACTTACTGTGTGGGGGCTGCAGGAAGATACACACATGGAGGCAAAGCACAGACAGCTTCATCCTGGAAAAGCCCACAGGTCATGCAGGCCATGGGAGCATGGATACAGGGGCATGACCTGCACAAGACACCTGGGGTGCACAGAGTTTGTCCTTCTATTGGATGTTGAAAAGGGATAGACACAGTGAGAAGACATAACTGTGATCAGAAAGAATAGTGTGGGCCAAGGGACACCTGGCAGGTACTCAGAGCTGATGGTCAGGGGCAGTGCTTGGTAGGTGTGGCTCTGGTTAGCTTGTAGCCAGGACTCTATTCTATGAAGGGGGAAGGGCCAGGTTTTTGATCAGGGAAAAGATTGGTAGCATTTTGATCTAAGAGGATAATCTTGCCTGTGTGATAGTAAAGGCAACTGGGGCCTGGGATACACTTAGTAATCTGATGGTACAGTGGCAAGAGCTGAAACTGGAATGACCTTGTCTACTCCGAGTCTGCTGCCATCTGAACCTTGATATCCATTCTCCAGGACCTTAAGGATCTTCAGACAGCTGGTGCAGGGAAGTGTGTCCCTGGCCCTCTCCTTAGGCCGATCTGCTTCCCACGTCCACCTCCATGGGACTGGCTAGTGGTCCATCCCTGGTTTATGCACTCCTGGATCCCACTGTGGTGCCTGAGCCACAGAGGTTCCAGCACACCTGTTCCTGGCCCACAGCCAGAAGGTGTCTTCGCCTACAACCACACGGTCTCAGTGTGGGGACACAGGGGGCCTGGCTTCCCAGAAGCCAGGTTGATGCTGAGGGTTGACACTGGAGGGCTCATTTCTACCTAGCTCAAGCCAGTCTTGTCAGATGGACTATTTCAAAGCTAAATCCCCTTTCGGAAGAGATGGTACTCTCCTCTTACCCACACAGGCTACATCCCCTACCCAGAGAGCACTGAGCCCTGGCTATGATGTTCCTTCCACAAACATGCATGCCTATGATAAAGTTTAGCCTAACTTTTATTTGAGCACAAACACAATGATAGCACAGCAGTCTATGTGGTCAGAAAATTATAACAGGAACTAACAGGCGGGCCATGTACACAGCAAGGAAACACTGTATAGTGATGTATTATGTCCAGGGCTAGATGGCAGAATAGCTTGAAGCTCCCTCCCTTACTCTAGTGTGGATGGCACACAATTAAAAAAAAATGATTATCTATTTTGGACTCTTCCATGTAATATTTTCAGGCCATGGTTGATCAAGGAAACCAAAACTATGGATAAAGGAGCCTCCTACGTGTTCAAAGAGGGGCTACAGGAGTGGGAAGACAGACCCTGCCTACGAGTCCTCCTATCCTGCTCTGCCTGACTCCTGGGACTCGGTCCCATGGCCCCAGCCGCTCTGTCACCCTCTGCTCCCTGTCCCTCCCGCGTTCTTCCTTGCTTGCCTACTGTTCCTGCATCTGCACATCCCTGCTAGTTGACCAGACCCGGTGGTTGTCACGAGAAGGGTGTTCTCTAGCGCTTGAGTCCACATCTACATCGTTGTGTTGTTTGTGTTGTGGTGTCCGGCAGGGCTTGTGATACTGTACTCAGTAGATGCAGAAATGGGCCTCACCTGAAGAGAGAGGGCAGCCAGGGGCAGGGAAACCGACTCACCAGGCGGCCCTTTAAGCCCAAACGCTACATCTGCATTTATTCATCTCAAAGACCAAGGGATCTTGAATCCAAATAACAGTGACTGTCACTAATCCTAGAACTGGAACCTAAGAGACACAGGTGGAAATACTCCACGAAGGCTGTGGCATCCTTTTGTTTACAGATAAGGAAACTGAGGCTCAGGGATTTGGGGCCCATCAAGTATCAGGCAGCTGATGAACTAGAGGCAGGATGGAACTCAGGCCTCCTGTGTGTCATCCAGGGCTCAGCCCATCACCGCTCTTCGGCCGCTCAGCCTCCAATTTCTGCACCCTCACCCACTGCAGCAGGGGCTCTGGTGAGCTGCCGGAGCCTGCAGCCGCTCTGCTGTGGACTCTGCCCCTGCTTCTTATCATCAGCCTACATGACACCCCAGCATCCCTCTTTAGCTGCCTGCCTGCTTCTTTAAGGCATATCTGAAGGTTCTAGAATTTTCTGAGACAGGCATGAGCAGGTATCTGCATACTCACGGAGTTCGAGATGCCCCGAATTTACACCTTTTGCCCAGTAGTGAGTGTTTCTTGAAGGGGTGATGATGGGTGCTGCTATTTACCAAGAGACTGAGGGTGTTAGAGACACGGAGACATCTGATCTCAGGCAGCTCGGAAGGAAGGGTTCCTCATGGCTCACACACCCGATCTGCTCTGGCACTGTCACCCAGACAGCCTGCTGCTTTCTCCCAGTCAGTGAGAGAGTTCTGGAAACTTCCCAGAGCCTTGCACAATGCCTGGCTTGTGGTGTATGCAGATGTTAGCCCCTTGGCGGAGATCACAGCCTGGAGCTGGTCTTTGGGTCCCAGTCTTCTGCTGTTCACTGCCTCGGGGTTTCCTTGTGTGCAGGGGCTAACAGGAGCACCTACCTCAGATGGCCCTTTGGAGGAGGAAGGAATCGGTGTAAAAGCCTCTTTGGGGACAACCCCCTCCCTCAGCCCAGAGAGGCAAATGGGTGGAGGGCGACAGTTCCGCTCCTGAGGCTGCCAGGCCCTGCTGCCCCAGGGCTCTGCTCCCTCTGGCTCTGCTACTCTTTGCAGGGTTGGAGGGAGCTGTGCCCATGCTCCAAGTGAAGGAAGGGGTTCCGGGGAAGCCAAGGCATGTGATTCCCTCCAGGAATGCATGGCCCGGAGGCAACACTACTTACAGCCCAGCCAGTCTTGTGGACAAAGTTCCAGGAAGGAAGGAAGGGGCTGGGAGAGACTGAACCCTGGGAACAGTGAGCAGATTGGGTTCCCCAAACGGAATAGGGATGGAGGCCCGTGAGAGGCTGCTCACACGTGCACACAACCTCACTCCACCACACCCCCACCCCCATGAGACACAGACTAAGACAGTACTCTTTCAGTACAACGTTCACCTTGGCTGTACAGTCTGCTCCTCTGCCTGCTGATTCCCTCGGTTCTTTGGTCCTTCCCCTTACAGGCATTCTCGGAACCCCAAAGAGAATGAGTCACAGCAGGGTGCCTTGTCAAGAGTCTAGATCTGAGTGTCAGGAGGCCAAAAGAGAGGGTGGTCTCACTCTTGTGCTGCCCCACCCGCCCACCAGTTCCTATCGTGACCCCCTCCAGTCTAACCTGCGGTTTTGGATTTCCTTCCTATCCTGCTCCTCCAGCCCTGGCTTCAGAGGTGGTGGATGTGGAGGATGTGCCAAGCGTGGCCCACTCACCTCTACCTCGGAATCGTCAGCCTCCCCTCTTCTTCCTCCCTTTCCTCTCCTTCCTTCCTCCCCTCTCCTTCCTTCCTCCCTCTCCTTCCTGCCCTCTCCTTCCTGCCCTCTCCTTCCTGCCCTCTCCTTCCTCCCCTCTCCTTCCTGCCCTCTCCTTCCTCCCCTCCTTCCTCCCTCTCCTTCCTCCCTCCCTCTCCTTCCTCCCTCTCCTTCCTTCCCTCTCCTTCCTGCCCTCTCCTTCCTGCCCTCTCCTTCCTGCCCTCTCCTTCCTCTCCTCCTTCCTGCCCTCTCCTTCCTGCCCTCTCCTTCCTCCCCTCCTTCCTCCCTCTCCTTCCTCCCTCCCTCTCCTTCCTCCCCTCCTTCCTCCCTCTCCTTCCTTCCTCCCTCTCCTTCCTGCCCTCTCCTTCCTGCCCTCTCCTTCCTCCCCTCCTTCCTCCCTCTCCTTCCTTCCTCCCTCTCCTTCCTCCCCTCTCCTTCCCCCCTCCTTCCCCTCTCTCCTTCCTCCCTCTCCTTCCTCCCCTCTCCTTCCTTCTCTCTTCTTCCTTTCTTTCTTTTTTGAGACAGGGTCTGACAAGGTCTCGTGTATCCCAAGCTGGCCTCAAACTGGTTTTGTAGCCAAGGATGACCTTGACATTCTGATCTTCTGCCTCCACTTCCAGAGTGGGGGTGTTACAGTATGAGCCGTCACACCCACTTAACACAGCTCTATGGGTCAATCCAGGGCTTCCTTCATGCCAGGCAGGCACTCTACCACATGAGCTATGGTTCCAGCTCTCTCTCTGTCTCTGTCTGTCTCTCTCTCTCTTCCTCCCTTCCTCCCCCTTCCCTCTCCTTTCCGTCCTTCCTTCATTCCAATTGCATTTACTGTTATTGTGTGGTGTGGTGTGTGTGTGTGTGTGTGTGTGTGTGTGTGTGTGTGTGTGTGTAGGCATACACGTGCAACAATATTCACATGGAAGTCAGAGAACAACCTTCAGGAGTCAGTTTTCTCCCACTGTGGGTTCTGAAGCTCAAACCCGGCTCATCATGCTTGTGGGACAAACACTTTTAATCACTGAGCAATCTTGTTGGCCTGCTTTCCTGATGCCTACATGCCTGCTAGGGTTTTCTCATATGAGTCCAGTCAACCTCAGTTTCCTCCTTTGCAGAGGACAATACATTTCCTCATTTAATTGGAGATTCCTCTAATCTAAAATTCAATTATTAAGCCTAAAAATGAGGGTACATTATACCTCTGTTCAGGGCAGCTGATAGTCCTTTCATGACAGCATGACTCTAATTAAACAGACAGGTGGGAAGGGAGAGGGTCAGAATTCCTGGTGACACCGCCCGGGTGGACTTGAGCTGTGACTGACAGGAGTGGATGGTGCCCGGTTCAAATTCCCCTGGAACTTCAGACGGCTCCATGAGCTGCTGGTCAAATGAGAGCCGTCGACGCGGCTTCCCGCACCAGCCCCATTCAACAATGCAAGTCACACAGCGGGGCTGCGTGGTGCTGCCGACCCCACCCTGTGAGCTGCACAAAATCAAAGTTTTTGCTTTGCCAGCCCAGAAACGCTGCCAGGTGCTGGCTTGTGGCATTTCTGTCAGGAAGCCAGCTGCCATGAAAGTGGGTTTTAATTCCAGCCTGGAGTGGCCTCCCGCATTCTCTGCATGGTTTCAGAAGTTAAGTCGGGCTCCGCTTTCCCCGCAGCTAGAGAAGGAGGAACCAAAGCTTGGAAGACTTGGCACCAGTCTGAGAGCCAGATTAACACGCCCGGCAAAGGACAGAGGCCTGGCTGGTCGCACAGCAGCCATGCCTCCTCACCCTCAGAGCCACAGGCCAGAGAACCCAGCCTCTCACAGCTGAAAAATTGATGCCATAGGGGAAGAGGGTTCTGAACTTACGATTCCAGCATAGCATTAAACCAAAGAGGAAGATTCTTTGAAGAGGTGAGTGAGGCTGGATGTAACCCAACAATCCAGGCTTCCCACAGCTTCTGCTGCATCCTTCCTCCCACTCACTCACCTCCGCCTGGGGGCCCCTGGCAAAGGAGTCCCATGCAAAAGCCCTCCAAACCGGCCCCCACTGCCGTGAGATTAAAGCAACACTGCCTTTGTTTGCCTTTTCCTGCTTTTCTTCCC
The DNA here is from genome assembly GCF_049852395.1 of Peromyscus maniculatus bairdii. Lineage (NCBI taxonomy): Eukaryota > Metazoa > Chordata > Mammalia > Rodentia > Cricetidae > Peromyscus > Peromyscus maniculatus. The sequence continues at coordinate 69,538,206 of NC_134854.1, forward strand.
GTAAAAGACAACCCCTTTTCAAACGAATGGTGCTATCTGGATACAGCATGGTAGAGAACGGGAGGCCCGGAGCAGAGGCTGCACGGTGTGTCAGTCAATCTGCTATGACAGGGCTACAGGATGGTGGCCCCAGCCGCCAAAGGGTCTCCACAGGGCATGGGGGGGGGGGCAGTCCTGCTTCAGTCTGCTGGCCAGGTGTGAGTCAGTCCCTCTTGTCTCGAAGTGTGAGGACCGCAGGATCCGGGAGTGTTTTCGTGTGTGTGTGTTGGTAGTTATGCTAGAGAAGGATGCCAGCATGGGTCTTCGTCAAACTGTATAAATAAGTTCCTTTCGAGTGTGTTTTTCTTTATGCACGCCAACCCATGGTGTCTAAGAGCCAGACACTCAAGGTCTCGGTAAAGCAAGAGTCCACTGCTGGTGTGCCTTCTGTCCTTATCCACTAGCTGAGTTGCAGGCTACTGCTGGAATTATCGCGGGCTCCCCTTGGGGACTCCAGCCTCTCTGGGACCTGTGAGGAATGCATCTCTCTCATTCTTGCATGTTCCCCACCGTGTCTCATTTTATGTGCACCCCAGAATGAATTCCCCCATCAGTGTTCTCCACCACGCCCACTGGAGAGAGGACCACATGGTCCAAACTCCAACAGCGAGCATGCTCAGAGTGTGATGGCTAGAAAGAATGGACAGACACGGGAAGATTCCGTTCACTCTCAGCATGACTGCTGGGCTGGGTCATGGAGCTAGCTTCTGCTCCTCAGGTGCTCCCGGATGTCTGTCCTTCAGACTTGGATGGACACCGTTAACCTTGATGCTCTCATGGCCTTCAGCTCCTCCACCAGGCTGTCTAAGGCTCCAGCCTGCTGGAGGTAGAAGAGCTGGAGCCTTCTCAGCCTCCGGAGCTGTGTGAGCCAACCCTTCATGGTAAATTATGCCTTTATCCAGTTGCCTGGTTTGCCTGGAGAACCCTGGTAAGATCCACTGCGGGCAGTTTTGGGGGAACAGCAATTGCTCAGGCTCCCATGTCCTGCCTCATGGACCAAGAGGCTCTCTCCCTCCTGTTTTCTCCATCCTCTCACTGTTTCTCTCTCTACCAGACTTTCCCTCACCTCTGCAGAACCCAGCTCAGCAAGGATAGACTCCTGGCCTCCTGGGGGACCTCCTTGCTCATGCCTCACTGTGGACACCACCATGGCCCTCTTCTGAGACACTGAGGACACAGGACGGGCAGCAGGTCTTAAGTGTCTTGCCGATTTAATGAACACTGGCTCCCAGCTTTCACCTGGAACTGATGGCTCTCTGGCTCCCACAGGTATCCTGGAGCATCTTCATGGACGCCTGGAGGGGCTCAGGAGGGTGAGAGGAAGGAGATTGGGAACAGGTCCCAGGAGAAGTATCTGGTCCCCAATTCCTTGGCCAAGGTCAGATAGGTTGAACCCAGCCCACAGGTGTGTGTGTGTGACAACTTAGCCCATCTATTTGTGTGGCATGTTTTCGATTACTGCTCCACCACATCCCACAGGAGGCCTGCCACCACCAACCAGGGAGCAGGGAGCTGGGGAAGCACAGTGTTTTGAAGATGTCAGCAGCCAGGAGGATCAAAGGGCCAGCCCGGAGGCTGCTGTCAGCTCCCAAGCACATAACTTCATACAGCCGCTGAGATCTGTACATGGCTGCCGACACAGGCCTCTAAGAGTATGGGGACACCTGGCTTGTGGGGAGTCCAGGGAGCTTTTCGGTAGGAAGATCACGAGATCCAAGATAGTGCCTGGCATTTTCTAAGTCTCAAGTCTGAGGGACAGGTGCCTGTCTGAAAAGGTAGTGACTTCTGCACCTGCTTCAAGCATCTTTCCAGAGGCAAGGACTCCCATGGATATCTGAACATTTGGAAGGGCTGGTCATCCTTTCTTTCCTTCCCCCAAGAATAAGTACAGTGAGGTAGCTTCCAGGTTCCTGAGGGGCAGTTGAGGAAGCAGGCCCAAATAACCCGACGCTGAGGGACTAGGAGCCAGCTTCTAGCAGCCACTTGTTCTGTCTTTGTTCAGCTGAGGAGAAGTTCAAGGCCCTTCTGAAGTCATGTGTCCACTGTTCCCTGGTGCCAGCCTGCTGCACTCGTGGGTCCTGCCCTGGCCTTGGGTCTTGGGTCTCCTATATTCTGGCTCCTCCTGCCCTCCCCTCTTTCTGAGGGGAGCTGTCGCAGACTAACCTGGCACATTGCCTGCCAAGAGACACCCAGTACCCATGGGTGGGAGGATTTGTCAGGTCCATCATCCTGCTTCCGTCCTTCACGAAATGGTCTTTTTCATTGTTTCCAAGGGAAAAATGGGAAGAATAACTGAAAAACAGAATAGCAAATAAGACTTCCCTCAAAATAAAAATGGTATAAACCCCTTGTCTTAGGGTTACTGTTGCTGTGATGAAACATCATGATCAAAAGTAAGTTGGGGAGGGAAAGGGTCTATTTCACTCCCTCCTCCATATCACAGTTCATCACTGACAGAAGTCAGGGCAGGAACCTAGAGGCAGGAGCTGATGCAGAGGCCATGGAGGAGTGCTGCTCACTGGCTTGCTATCCACAGCTTGCTCAGCCTATTTTCTTATAGGATCCAGGACCATCAGCCCAGTGATGTTCTCATACACAAAGGTCTGGGACCTCTCCCATAAATTACTAATTAAAAAAATGCCCTTTAGATTTGCCTACAGCCCAATCTTATGGAGGCATTTTCTCAGTTGAGGTTTCTTCCCCTCAGATGACTCTAGCTTGTATTGAGTTGACATAAGACCAGCCAGGACGCCCAAATATAGATCTGGCTTTTTAAAAAAAATCCAGGTTGGAGGTTCCTGGCTTTCCCATGGTCTCAACACTGTAGCCTTCCATGCTGCAGCTTTTCCATGTTCAACACTGCAGCCTACCGCCCTGCAGCTTTCCCATGCTCTCTGCAGCCTACCAGTTCCTCCAGCGACAACCATCTGAGATCTTCTCTCCTAGGTCCTCAAGGTGGCAATGGTCAGACATTCAAGAAGAGCACAGAATTCACAAGGGTGGCTGTGCCATCCTGGGGAAGAACTGTTTGCCCTTGTGGGAGATGAATGGCTTTCAGGATCCCACTTGTTTGTTGAGGGCTTGCTTCTGGGGCTTTGCACCCTTTGTTTGGAATGAGGCTGGTCCCAAGACCCAGGCCTGGATCCAGTCTTCGCTCTGACCACCCCACTAAGAGCTCAGAGATACCCCACAGCTGTGCTGTCCTCCTGTGTCCAAAGCCTTCAGAAAATCATTGTGACTTGCAGGATTTTCCTGTACCCAGCATCTTCCTCGGTCCTCTTAACACTGACCCAGGCTGGGGACTTGGATGGACAGCTCTTGGAGTCCACATCTGTGATGGTTAGGGTTGTTTGTTTTTAACTTGTGTGTACATGTGTGTCTGTCTGGGTGCCTGCAGTGGCTAGGAGAGGGCAATATGGTGATATTGTCTATGATGATATTGCCTGGAGCTGGAGTTATAGATGGTTGTGGGCTGCCCCATGTGGGTACTCTGGTCCTCTGGAAGAGCAGCAAGCACTCTTAACAACTGAGTCTCTCTAGTCCCTTCTCATGATGATTAGTCTTGCCAACTTGACAACCTAGACACAATAGGAAGGATCTGAAGGAGGAATTATCTGGGTTGGGTTGGGCTGTGGGTATGCCTATGAGGGATTTTCTTGGTTGAGTTAGTTGAGGTGAGAAGACCCACCTTGAATAGAGGTGTTATCATTTCATGGTCAGGGTCCTGGGTTGTACAGGACTAGAGAAAGTGAGCTGAGTGCTAAATATACATACACATCTCCTGCTGCTGTGCCTTCTCTGCCAGAATGGACTATAATGTGGAGTTGTAAGCGAAAATAAACCGCTCTCTCTTAAGGTACTTTGGCAGGATATTTTATATTAATAAATATAAGGTACTTTGGCAGGATATTAATAAATAAAAATATTTATTAATTTGCTTTCTGTTGCTGTGATAAACACTGGCCAAAACAACTTTATTTTATCTTACACTTTACAGTCCACCATCAAGGAAAGTTAGACCAGGAATCTAGAGGCGGGAACTGATGCAGAGGCGGCAGAAGAGTGCTGCTCACTGCCTTGCTCCTCATGGCTTGCTCAGTTTGCTTTCTCATACAACCCAGGACCACCTAACCAGGCTTGGCACCACTCACAGTGGGCTGGACCCTCTCACATCAGTCCTCGATCAAGAAAATGTCCTGCAGACATGACCACAGGCCAATCTGAATGAGGTAATTCCTCGATTGAGGTTCCCTTTCCCCAAGTGACTCTCATTTCTGCCAAAGTTGACAAAACCAACCAGCACAGCATCAGAAGCAAGACTAAGAGAACACCCCAGTTCAGCAGCAGGGTGCAGATCCCCTTGCCTGGGCACCCAATTGCAAGGGGCCTTCAAGACCCAGTGGCTGGAAGCAAGGTAGTACATAGGTGAGATAACACTCACCCTTGCCGTGACCTGAGTGTCCTGTGTCAACCTGCTGAGCCTCTGTGTCCTCGGGTGGCCATAAACTTGCAAGGCACACAGGAAGCGCTCACAGAAGGAGAAGCCGTAGAGTCCCTGCCTTGGCTGTCCCTCAGCTCCTCTTCACACCGTGACTCCTCTACCTTCGGGCTCCTGGGGCATGGGTTCCTCCTGTCTTCCCAGGTGAATAACCCTCCTCAGGACAAGGGCTACTGCTTCTTTGCTCCTCCTCCCTGAAGTCGACAGGAGTCCTGAACCATAGACACAGGCCACTTCAGGAGGGGCTGGGAGTGGGAGCTTACACCAGATAGAGCTGAGGGCAAAGACTCTCACCTATGTAGAAAATCCCAGTCTATGAAAAAGACCAGCATGGGACAGCATCAAGACCTCAGCTGTGATGGTGACATTTACTTACAATATCTCATTTACAAACATCGATAGTTTTATCTTGTTTGACCTCTAAGTGATCCACAGATTTTTTTTTAAATCATTTAATCATCAAGACCACCCAAAGTCAAGCAAATCTCTGTGATTTTGAGACCAGAATCACTATGGTCTACATAGTGAGTTCTAGGTTAGCAAGGACCATATAGTGAGACCCTTTTTTAAAAAAACAAACCACAGAAACAACTTCCAGCCTCCGCATGGCTTTGATAGGGAGCTCTCAGAAGTGAGAAAGTGGCCAAGCCTATACTCCCCCTTTTACCCAATGAGAGCATCGGAGTGGGTATAATAGACAGCATGTCAGGGGCTGAAACGGACTCAGCCAGGCTGATCTTACCAGCCTTGCCTCCTGGCCTGTAGAAGTCCTCTTGAGACACCAAGGGCGAAGACATCTATCCACTAGACCTCAGATAATGTGTGCTGGGCACCCACCCCAGAACAAGAGCTAAACAGGAAATCAGACTCCAAACACTACACATTTAATCTGAACCCATCAAGAAAGAGATGCAGCTGCAGTGGCTGAGAGCTGTGGGCTCCTGCTCTGTGCTAGTGGTGTGACATAGGTTCTGGAAAAATGTGGGTGAGTGTGAATGTAAGTGCTTGTGGGAATGTGCGTGGGAGTCTGCCAGTGTGTGTGTACCACAGTGGGTGTGGAAGATCCTGCACACATGTAAGGTTATTGTGTGATCGTGTCTATGTGTGATAATGAAGTGTGTATCGTGTGTGTGTGTGTGTGTGTGTGTGTGTGTGTGTGTGTGTGTGAAGGGTGTGTGAGGTGTGTATGCATTCAAGCTGTGGATGATCTCCTTTCCTGGGAGCAGTTTATCTGAGGAGAATTCTCCCATGCCATATCAAGTCCAAAAGCCTGGTGCTCTTGGTAGCTGTTCTTTGGAGAACCAGGACCTTGGGACCAGAAGGTTCCTCATAGTCTCTGAAACTCACTCTGCCCCGCTGGTCACTGACCTCAAATCTCTGAAGCTGGGGCTGAGAGGAGAAAGATGGGCTTGGTGGCTAAGCCCTGGCCTCTCTCTGATCCCCTCATAGCTTCCCTATCTAGCCTCTTTCTCCACTGGGAGAAGTACACAGGTAGCCTTGTACATCATGGAGGCAAGGCAGACACCCAACTCTCTCCTCTTCCCTGTGGGATTCCCAGGGCTCCCCACAAGCACAGAGCCTCCATAAAGTGCAGGTCTAATCAGCTCCCACTCTCAAAGGGCAGGGAGTTGGCAGAGCACCTGCCTGAAGCCACAGAGCAGGCCTTCCCTTCCTGTCCCCACCACCACCATCACCACCAGCCAGGGAGCTACTTACACCTGGCCTCTACAAAGGAAATTGCTCTGATAATATCTTTCCTTAAACTGTGTCTGGAACTAGTGTTAGAGAGCCTCGAAGCCAGGCCTACCTGCCTCCAACCCCAACTGGAAGAAGGCTAATGGTACATTACACTTGCCCAGTTAGAGGAGGTTAAACTTCTAGCTGACACAGGTCCCTGACTGTGCTGAGGATGCCCGACTGTCAGAGAGGGCCCGGGGAAATCAGTGGTCGCTGCAGTCCCTCAAAGGTGGTGCTGGGTGTGCCTGTGGAGCGGACTCTGCAATGACCATGCAGCAGGCCCTTCTCTGAGGGGGCCTGACTAGGGCCATGCCTCCTTGGCAAACAGGAGATTTTTTGGACGGTTCATTCTAGAATATCCGCAGACCATCATGTTCTCCTTGCACCACTGTGGACCCACTGTCAGCTCCACTCTTGGTTATGGCCGCCATATTGTACAGTTCTGTTCTTGTCTCCTCCCACCTATACTTGATGGCCCTTCCTGCCATGTCCTGAATGGCCGAGTCCTGGAAACCTGACTGGGGCTACAAGGAAGAAAGGACAGACACACATACAGAAAAGCTGGGATCTGGCACTCTGTTGGAAACACCAGCAACAACCTGGGAACGCAGTGCATTTACTTTATACTTCCAAATCAAGGAGGCAGGTTTATTGTACACAGCTGAACAAGGAGGCGGGCTAGCTAACCTTGACAGAAGGTCTCTGAAAGAGAGCAGCCTCAGGCTGTAGTCACCCAGAAGGAGGAAGTTGTCAACACTTGCCAGAGCCTGACATGGGAAGGCTTTGCTACTCTCGTGGGTCTGCGGCACTGGGTGGTTGAAATGGCCTTGGCCAGGTGCTTTCACTCAAGACTTATCTACTCTTTGCTCATTTGCTCAGGGCTGCCTCAGCTTCCCATACCATCCATGCATGGAGTCAGTGCTGACACATCCCCCTTGACCTCGGGTTCTGTGCAGACTCATCTGGAGCACCTCAGTCGCTCCCTAGCAGGGCTGCCTTGTCTTCTGTCTTCTGTCACCATCCTATCCACACTACAAATCAGGGGTCAATTTTCTAGCCCTCCAGTGGGCATAAAGAAGGCCAGGATTCCCAGGCTTGGTTTTCAAAACTACCGTGAGTCACAAAGCCCTAGGCCTGAGCTGCCATGAGATTGCTGCTGGCCTATTTCTCACCTGGCTGGGAAGGGGGTATACCAGATGGCTGTAGAGATGCTCTTCCAGGCAGGCTGTGGAACCATCTGACCCAAGGCTCCCTGTCCACCAGCATCCAAGGCCTACTCTAAGGCAGGGCTCCTGCTCATCAGATATGAACTCCATCCTCACATAGTGCCAAGAGGACTGTCCCCATCTTGGTGGAAGCCTCAGGCTCCAGGTGATGGGGGAGCAGGGACAGAAGGGCTCCGGTTCCCATATGGACATACAGAGCTGTGCCTCCTGATCCCATTAGCACCAATCATATCTGCATGAGAGGATCTCCCTCTACCCTCCAAGGGGAGAAGGTGGCTGTGTTTTTATGCACCTAGGTATATAGCCCAAACATGTGCACATGCACATACATCCTCATATACACACATTTACACATATTTATACATACATATATGCTTGTACATGCACAAATATACCAATGTACATATCTGTGCAATGCTCACAACCAAGACATACCTGTGCACAGGCATGTATGTGAGGCACACTGTGCCATGGCTGCATATGTACACAAATGCATATACATAAGGTACACGTGTATATGTACATATACATTCAATATGGTGCCTACACACACTCACATTCATGCATATACCCCACCTCCAAATGCTCTAAGCTCCAGAGCAGCCAAGTAACTAAATGCAAAACTGAGGTATGATGCAATGAGACCAGAGTTCCCAGGTGCAATAGGCTATCCTGAGCCAGCAGGCTAACACTGAGCTGGGGATGGGGCTGACTGCCGCAGGGGCCTTAGCGGGTCTCTAGAACTCAGCAAACCAGGACAGGGGATATTTGCTAAAGGGATTCTATCACATTTTTTAAAAATCTACCTTTCTTCTTGCAAGGCCTCCAGTTTAATAACTATCCAGGGCTTACCCTTAAACTCACGGCAGCTTACCACTAAGGACTTTATGACAGATTTGCCACTCATCTGAGAAGTGGCCTGAATCCAGGTTGTTAGAGCTGATAGATTTATCAAAGCTCTTGCTGGCTCTGAGCGGGAAAGGAGCACCCAGAAGCCAGGAGAGGAGATGGGAAGCATAAGGGAGAATTAGCAGAGGAGGCGGCAGCCGTGCTGCAGGAAAGGGGGCCAAGGCAGGGTTTAAAAAATAAACCTCAGAGGGTGGAAAGAGCCTCTAGTTTCCGAGCAAAGGCACGCGCGTTCTTCTCTGCTCCACTGAGGCAGCCCTGCAGACCTCAGCAAGCATGGAGCGGGCTCAGCTTCAACTTTTGAGGCAGCAGCCACATGGGTCGCTCCTACGCAGAACCTCTGAGGCCGGGGAGCCTGACAAGCCTGCCTCTCCTGCCTGCTGCCCAACTCTACCATTATACTAAAAACTTACCCAAGCCTCTTGCTGCACAGATAACTGCCGTGAAGAGCTACCTCTCTCTCCAGTCCTCTCCACACTTTTCAGGGACTTCCCCCGAGAGGTGGCCTTAAACCCTCCCTCCTTGCCCTGCCGCTGGTCCCTTACTCCAGTGGTATCTTCTGCCTCAGTCCCCAGAGGGCTTAGGCCAGCTCATCTTCTACACAGACTTGACTGAGCCGTAGATTGCCCAGAGAGCTGGTTCAGCAGTATTCAGTGTGGAGGGCAGTTCCCTGAGAGATTGTTGGAACCAGTAGCCCGAGTGAAGATGGCACTCCCTCACATGGAGGGCGTATCCAATCAACTGAGGTCTGAAGAGGACAATAAAGCTTAAATAAGAGAATTCAGTCGATTTGAGTGCTCTATCCAGGACACTGACTTCTCCTGAATTCAACTCAGCGCCCAAGGTTTATGCTTCAGCATTTCTGCCTTGGACAGGAACTGACCCACCAGTGTTTCTGGACTTTAGCTTGTAGATGAACAAGAGTGGAACTTCTTGCCCTGCACAAACACTTGGGCCTATTTCTTGTAATAAATACATCACACACACACACACACACACACACACACACACACACACACACACACACACACACACACACTGATGCTTCTTTTTCTCTAGAGAACCCTGACAAACACAGAACACATCTCAGCACCAGGTCAGAGGCATCTTATGGGGAGAAGATAAGGGTGCCCACAGACTCCAGTAATGAGAACATTGAGCCCACCCCTCAGACTTGGAGTCTCCTGATGCTCCTGGGTGCTCTTGGTGTTCTCTTCCTCATCAGCCCAGAGTCCTCTTCTTTGAAAGCACAGCATTCTAGATACACCTCTCCTTGCACCACATCCCACCCACCACTATCTCTGTTGGACCCCCTGCCCTCCCCCATCCAGTCTGCTGCCACACCTCACGGAGCCTCAGGTCACATTCGATAGGACACAGGCATGGAAAAAGGGAAGGTGCAAACGACACACTTGCCATCCTCACACGTTCTTAGACACACTCGTTCAATAACCACAGCACGTGTGCAGCCAGCACTGGACACACGCAGGTTTGGGGTTTCTGAATCACTAACTAGTGTTGTTCTCTTGCACAAGGAAGTAGCCATCTGGCTTGGCGGGGAGGGGCTTCAGTAGACAGGACAAGGGTGCAGAAGACGTAGGACACTGAGATTCCTAGCTCTGGACCAGAAGGATCCAGACAGACTTCCATCTACCAATCGTGAACTCAAGTAGCTTAAACACTCAAAATGACCAGCGTCCTTGTAAATTGGGAATTAGAGCTGAGTGGCCACAAGGCTGAAGTAGCCTACAGACAACAAATTGTTATATAGTGCACAGTGAATACTCAGTGACCATCCACTGCCGTAACTTTACCACTATGACATCCACAAAGAGCCCAAGCTCCCAACAAAATCAAGGCATCTGTCCCTACCTCACACACTTGCTGGTGTGATCTGACTGTGTGCTGCTGTTGCCTGTTTGGAGGAGGAACCTGATACAGGGGCTCCACCATGGATTTTGGTGGGGGTTCCCGTAAACCCCAGCACAGTACTGTGCACTCACAGGCTATCAGAATCTAAGGTTCTGAATCATCTGAATGTCGTGTGTGTGTGTGTGTGTGTGTGTGTGTGTGTGTGTGTGTGTGTGCCAGGGGGAGGGTGGTGGATGTTGAGTTCCCAGAAGGCCCACAATCCCTTTTGAGCTGTGCAATCCCATGCAGGACACCAGTAGCTTTGTCCAGGTTGTGTTCTGACAGCAGAAGCAGTTAGGACCACTCATTGCTTCTATGCATGCCTCCCATGGTGCCCTTGCGCACCCTCCCACAATTCCCCTGTGCACCTTTCCCACAGTACCCCAGCCCCTGGTAGCATTATCCCTTGCTGGGACATTCACCTATGGGACCAGCAGGCACACCTTATGAGTCCTTAGCCACTTAGATGCGCAGTCCCCCTTTCTAGAATGTTCAGAAAATGCCAAGAGTTCTAGAAGAAACACTGCATGCCCCCTTAAGCTCCACATTACTCCCCCTACCCACACAGATCTCTATGTGGGGTGCCCAGGGGCCCCAGCTGGAAGAAATGCAACAAAAGACAGCAAGTATGAAGAACAGGAGGCAACAAGTCCAGCCCTCCGTTCACAGGTGAGGCTGCTCTCAACAGCAGCTGCAACAAGGACAGGCCAGAGCCCTTCCGCAGGACTTCTCAGAGCCTTTCTTGCACTTGGGGAAAGACACACAAGAAAAATGTTGGAAAGCCAAGTGCTGTCATCCTGCAGACATTCTTTACACCTCGGGCTCATTCGCCACATCTTACATCACAGGGGATGTGTTGTGCTTGCTTTTAATTCAGCTCAGCAGGCACAGTATCAGTGTTAGTACTGAGGGTGTTTGGGGCCTTCGATCTATAATTCTCAACCAAGATGCGCACTCGACATCTGGAAATTAAGATGTCAGAATGGGGCACGTGTCAGCCTCCGTGATGATCGGCAGCACCACTGGGTGGAAAGATGCTAAGGTTAAAGGCATCACCCCTGCCTCCTTGAGCCCCAGAGACCATATGGTCGAAGCCACCTGCCAGCAGGCAGCCTCTCCACCCTGGGCAGCGCCAAGCTCTGCAAACCTTTCCCAAAGGCTTCACAGACTGCACCTCCTGTGGGCTATCACCAGGCTATCAGGGCTACCATCCCTGCGGAACCCGGCAGCGGGAGGTCGCTCATCTGGGGAAAGCTTCCGGGGGTCTTTAGTAAGGCAGAAGACGATAGCTCTGCTGCCCTGGGCTCCGTTGCAGAAGAGGGAATGAATGCACCCGGGTACAGATCAGTCCTCACAACTCAGCCCTCCCTCCTATGAGCTAAGTGACCCAGAACCACTTGGCTCACTCTTCTGAGTGAGCCTCAGCTTCCTCATCTGAACACGCAGTAACAGATTCTGAAGGGAAGAGGTGTACGAAGGACGTATTCAGGAAATGCCCCCTGGGAGACTGCTCAGAGCATTGGGACAACATGCAGGAGAGACTAGGAGTCAGGGCCTACACAAGAGCCACACGTGCCCAGGGCAAGTGATGCACATGGCTGAACTCAGCACAGTAGGGCAGATGGACGCTCAGCAGGTGCCCGTCCCAAATCCAGGGCTCTGTGGAGTAACAGAGAACAGGACATGGCTGGATATTCCCAGATCACCATGTCTGCTGGCAAGTGGCTCAACTGGCCTGAGCAGAGGTCACCAAAGAGCTGTCCCCAAATGTGGCTGTAGGGAGGAAAGTGCACGAGAGGGGTTGGCCTAGCATCCAGGAAGCGTGGCCATCACCCACTGGGGACTGCATCCTCAGTGGACTGTGCTGATGACTCAGGATGTTGCTTGGCCTCTAGCCAGGGCGGGCAAGCAAGTGCCCACCTACTCCCTCCATTCCCTTCCTCTTCCTGCCCGCACAGCTTCAGCATGTTAGTAAGCCAGGGTTGGAGGGTCCTGATCACAGTCGCCTGCAAACCTCGCTGAATCCTGCCAGCCTCTGTCCAGCTGCTCTTTGATGGCCCTCCTGTTCAGGTGCTTCAGGTTGTGAGATGGAATTCTGTGTGACACAAGGCCTCCAAACCTCAATACAGGTCATGGGTTGTCGGAACTATGGATCTATCACATGTTCCAAAGGCTGTCCCCAGCAAAACACATACATGCTCAGGTCAAGTCATCCCTGCCCTCTCTTGATCCCCACTCGGAATCTCCATATCTCTGGCCTTAGTTGCAGCCCAGCATGGGCCAGCTTCCTGTGAGTCCTGCTAGGGAGAAAGGCTTTTAAACTGCCTCCAGGTAGAGGCTAGGGCAAGTGCACCTGAGGTGTGCAGGGAAGGCTCAGGACATAAAGACCTCAAGCAGGAGCCTAGAGGCAGGAACTGGAGTGTAGACCACGGAGGATCCCTGCTCACTGGCTTGCTCCTAATGGCTCACCCTGCTTGATTCATTTTGTACATTCCAGAACCAATGTCCTAGGGCAGCACCCCCCACCATGGGCTGGCCCCTCCCACACCAACCACTAATCAAGAGACGCCTCACAGATTTGCCTACAGGCCAATCTGATGGAGAGGAGTTCTCAGCCAAGGTTCTCTCTTCCCAGATGACTCCAGCTTGTTTCAAGTCGACAAAAACTAACCATCGCAGAGGGCAAGGTCAGGGGAAGCACAAAGACACCCTGCAGCTCCGCAGTCTGTTTCCCATCTTCTGGAACAACCAGATTTGAGCAGTGACCTGGAAGGCCACTGGGTCCTGCAACTGGTTGATTCCAGTTCAGCCAATCTCTGGTCAGTGACAGACGAACTTTTATTCCATTAAGTATCATTCTTCTATTCTTGCCTGCATCTTCTTTGGACTTGTAGATACTCATTCTTCTCTTGACAGACAGAACAAGATGTGCTCTGTAATTATCATGTTCCCACCATTGATCCTACATGGGAACACGCCACTTAGAAGTGATTGGAGGGGACCCCATCAGTTGTGATCAACTGACCAAAACACACAGACTGCACAACCACCAATTGCCTTTTAGCCTTGATGATGGCCTCATACAGCTTGTCAGGCTACAGCTGAGAGGACTCAGACACCCTCAGGGCAGGAGCTGCCCCAAGCCACACACTGCAAGTTGGGAGAAAAAAGCCTTGGAATGTCATAGGGCACAAAAGTCTTGCTGTGGGAATGAATTAGTCTCCTCTGCAATGCCCTTTTCTTCAGGAACTGTCTGAACTGGGTAGCACCACCTCCAATCCTCCAGCACATACATTAATGGGATACTTACCACCTCCCTCACATCCACCTCAGAACAGCATTGTGTTATAGGGCATAATATTACAGCTGTCTAGTCTGGTGGCCCTGGAATTAGAAGGATGCTCCTCTGTCTCAAGATGTTTCCTGAAGAGACTTAAAGAAATGTCAGTTCCCTCCAGATAATGAAGGCATTGACCAACCAAAGGAAATGCTCTGTCTGTGATGGTTAATCTTGATTGCCAGTTCAAAGGGATCCAGAATCAACTAAGACTGATTTCTGAACAGATCTGGAAGGCATTTCCAGGAAGGATTAACTGGAGGGAGCATTTCCCCAGAGCAGGAAGCATCTTCTAGGGCAGCCTGGATATGAAGAAGTCCAAAGGAAGCCAGGGCTGTTAGTCTGTCTGCCTTGGCTTGTTATTGATGAATGTATCCATTCTGTTCCCACTGTTCCCATCCTCTGTTGCCATCAGATGCTGGCTTCTTTAGTTCTCCAGGAATCCTTCAGGCCTTTAGCACCAGGTAAGAATGGCTGAGGTGTCCAGCTTGGTGGACTGAGCAGCTACTGGGTTCCCAGCTTCTCCAGTCTGCAAACAGCCACTGTTGGACTACTCACTCAGTCCCCACCACACAAGCCAGTCTAGTGAAACCCTCTTGGAATACATATCCATTCCATCGCTTCTTTTCCTCTAGAGAACCCTGACCAATGCTCTGTCTGTAGGGAAAAGGGGCTGGCTAAAGAAACCCACCCTGACCCTGGAGCCCAGAATTAGGGAAGGGATGGCTCAGATAAGGCCAATGAGAGAAACACAGTTTAGCTCAGATCAGAGCCATCTCTGCCCCTGTCCAACTGACTTGTGAAATCAACCAATCACAGAGCAGGACAGCAGAATCCTGGCCCTAGGGCCCAGGACCAGGGAAAGAAACACAGCCTTTGTTTGGGACCTGAGCCAGAGAAATGAGCACTTTATCCCCAAACCCAGAACCCAGGAAATATGCCCTGACTCTGAAACTAGTACCAAAATAACACTCTTGGCCCCTAGAATCAGAGTCAGTGAAAAAAAAAATGTGCCCTGGCCTTAGAGGTAGTGTCAAAAAGCCAAGAAAGGCCAGTGTAAGAAACACAGTTTGGCCCTGAAATCAGGGCCATCTCTGCCCCTTGCTCACAAAATTGGTCAATCCCTGGGCAGAAAATAAACTAACCAATCACAGTTGACTCCGCCCCCTACACATCCTATATAAACCACCCTGTGTGGTCAGTTGTGAGCTTTTCTCTCCACCCTGGTAGAGGCAGCTACTCTCCTGGACTCCTTCCCAAATAAACCTCTTTCTCAAAAGAGTTTTGAGTGAAGACCCTCATTCACTGGTGCACAGAAGAACCTTGCTGGGACGTCCCATAGTGGACTGAGCAAGGGGGAGCTGAACAGAAGAACCTTGCTAGGACATCCATAGTGGACTGAGCAAGAGAGAGCTGGTAACACTGAGCCGGAGAAAGTGGCTCTCCAGGAGAGGAGCAGGATTGCTGTGTCCTGTGGGGAGACCATCCCCCATCACACCAGGTATATCCTGACTTTCCCTAAGAGTCAGGATACCTTGACTTTCCCAGAGAGTCAGGATACCCTTCCTTGCTGATGCAGTTCCAGGCCTGACTCTCCGAGAAGTCAGAAAATTTTCCTTTCCAAGATTGGGCTGTTTCTTTGCAGTCCCAGCCATCAGAACTGTGCTAAACAGCTCCAGGTGTCCAGGACACCTTCGGGGCAGAGCTCTTGTTCTAAGTACCTGGAGGTGGCCGGGATACCTCACCCTCTAGGGCTGAACTGTCTCCTTGCAGTTTCAGCCATCAATTTACTGACATTTTGCTGCTGAAACCTGGGACACCCAACCCAGAGTTTTTTGCATTTTACTTACACTGTTCAAGTCCAGCTTGATGGACAAACCAAGGCTACTTACAAGAGCTTAATAGGTAATTCAAAGGCAGCTCTGAGAAGCCCCGCCTCTCCTGTCATGGCAAATGGAGTCCCAGGGCCTCTTGAGAATCCCACGAGCCTCTAGAGCCTCCTCTTCTTCCATGATGGAGCGTTTACAATCCGCGTCTTATGAGGGGTTCATGCAGGTCATCAGAGATGCTCTGCTTCACAATGGAGTCGGTCATGTCCAACCCATCCACCAGGCCTCTCCCTCCAGTGTGTCACCACCACAACATCTGCAGCTGCCCTGCTTCCTAACATACGGCTGCTAAGCAGGAAGCCAATTCTGACTGGCTAAGAATTGTGTGGGAAATACATTTAAAATATAACTCTTCGGCCCCGGCCCAGAAATTCTGCTTTGACTCCTTTAGGCTCTGGCCAGGATGGTGCCACCTTCACGGAGTCCTCCATGGAGAATGGGACACATGGGCCTTCTGCATGGAGAAGATCATCCTGCTGTGTGTCCTGTCGGACTTCCTGGTAGGAATCCCAGTCCTAATCCTGTCTGACTGTTTACCCATAGCTCTCCATTCTGACCACCCAAGTCCCCGCCCTAAATCAGAGCCACAGCTTTGAGATTCCTCTGAGGCGGTCAGGACCCCGGGGTCTGTCCATTCCTCTCATTGTCTGTATATTATTACTACGTTGGTTATAACCATATCACATAGAACCAGTAGGTGCCTCTGTGCCCCAAACGGAAAATTAATTAAGTTTAAGGCTTCGGGTTACGTAAAACAAATTAAGTCTCTGCTTCACCAATTTATGTCTCTAAACCTTGACTCTCAGTTTACTTAGGATATGAGATCTTTGAGTAGAACAGAATATAACTTGAAGAATGGAAGCCATGTGGATATGAGATTACATGAACCGACTCAACTTGAGAACTAGGTCAAAAATAAGGTTTTTAACCCCCGTGCGTGGGAGAACTCCAGGCCGTTGAATTATTCATGCTACCGTGCACGCCACTGTTTTAAATGAGACGAAGGAACGTTGGTTTGGAAGGTCATTACACCCAGGAAAAATGCAAATGGGTTTTCCTTCTTTTTAATTGTCACAGCCTGAGAATCGCCCCCACGTGGAAATGAAATGGGAACAGGTTCCATCCCTGGTGGGGAGACCAGCTCCTCTACTGACACCTCTTCTCAGATGTAGAGTGGGAGCCTGTTCCCCAGGGCAACATCTTCCCCGTGGAGACCCCCGCCCCCACGCTTGATGGGTGAGGAAGAGAAGGGAGATACTATTTAAAGCATGTTCTAATAATCGAATAATAAGGCGTCTCTTTCTTGGAGAGGGGGAATTGGGGGCAAAGCTCAATTAGCCTAGAAAATGTCCCCTCCGCCTGACCACTGAGCATGAGCGATCCCATCAGGATCACCCCTGGGAGTCCCACCACAGCCCTTCCATCTGAGGGCCCAGGAGGTACTGGGACTTGCTCAGGGCTGCTAGCTATTTAATGATGAGTGGGTGTCTGGCTCCCCTCTGGTCCCCAGCCTGGTGCTCTCCTCTCTATACCTCTGGTCTAACATTAGCAAGCCCAGCAGGAGACACAGCATTTCTGAGCAGGAGTCAGGTTGGCCCCTTCGGAGCACTAAGGGAGACAGTCTGAAGCCCTAGCTGGTCACACATCCCTTCTGCTCCTGTCCTAAGCCAGGAAGGAACTCCCCTCCTCCAGCAGTTACCACCAACCTGAATGCAGGTCTACCTGCCAGGTCACCGTGGGCAAAGTCAGAAGACTGTCCTCCTCCTGAAGCCACAGGCAAGGGTGGAGAGACAGGTACACAGAGTCCCCAGGCTCGGGAAGGTCTTCAGCCCTCAAGCTCCAACAGCTGTTTCCACCCAGAACAGCCATGGCCAGATCTTCGTGTGCACAGCATTACACAAGGGACTTGGAAAAAATGTGGATTCTTTGGGTATACCCAGCACTCGGGGTGCGATGGTACTTCAGTGAATAACAGGTAGCTTTCAGAATGACTCTCTGTCTGATCGCCTCCCTACACCTAGCAAGAATCCCTCCGAGGGTCAGAGGTATCAGCATGAGCTGTACTGTACTCACAGGCCCTGAGCTGGCCCCAGGACAAGGCATGCTCTGAACATTCCTGCTATGCCCCTACCGACCCACAGACATGCTCTGTAGACAGAATAATGACCTCCAGTAACAATGCCCACTCCCCAGTCTCTGAACCTGTGACTGTCACCTTACACAGAAGGGCCTTTGGGATTGACAGGGAAGAGTGCCTTGTGCCTGCTACTTGCCGATCTGCCCTTCTGGCCTAACAGGCACTGAGAGGATCTGACTCAGGAGCAAGATGTGAGGCCGGCCTGACTGGAGTTCAGGGGTCAGTGGGCAGACAGGCTGTGAAGTGGTATACCAGGAGGACAGAGCTGGGCAGGGGAGGGCTGGACTGCAGAGAGGAGGAAACACTTCACAGCTGTCCACTAAACCTCTGGCCCACCTGGGTGCTTGCTCCTGACATTTGTCTTTAAACAAGGAAGCTGAAAGAAGAGACCTTGGGTCACTTGTTCCCACAGTGGGCATCAGAGAACCCAATGACAAATATATCCCCAGGGTCAGCCTGGACAGACCCCACCCCAGAATACAGACAGTTCTGAGCTGAAGTGTGTCAGGAGGTACCCACAGATTGGAGCCTCCTAAGCCTCAGGCTCCCAGCATAATGGGGTGGCCCTACTGCGTCCAACCCCTGCACTTACCTCTGCATCCTAACTGCCTCCTTCCTACCTTCCTACCTGCCCCCACCTGCCTGCTCACCTGCCCCCACCTGCCTGCTCACCTGCCCCCACCTGCCTCCTCACCTGCCCCACCTGCCTGCTCACCTGCCCCCACCTGCCTCCTCACCTGCCCCACCTGCCTCCTCACCTGCCCCCACCTGCCTGCTCACCTGCCCCCACCTGCCTCCTCACCTGTCCTCACCTGCCTGCTCACCTGCCCCCACCTGCCTCCTCACCTGCCTGCTCACCTGCCCCCACCTGCCTCCTCACCTGCCCCCACCTGCCTCCTCATCTGTCCCCACCTGCCTCCTCACCTGCCTCCTCACCTACCCCCACCTGCCTCCTCACCTGCCCCCACCTGCCTCCTCACCTGCCCCCACCTGCCTGCTCACCTGCCCCCACCTGCCTCCTCATCTGCCCCCACCTGCCTCCTCACCTGCCCCACCTGCCCCCACCTGCCTCCTCACCTGCCCCCACCTGCCTGCTCACCTGCCCCCACCTGCCTCCTCATCTGCCCCCACCTGCCTCCTCACCTGCCTCCTCACCTGCCCCCACCTGCCTCCTCACCTGCCCCCACCTGCCTCCTCACCTGCCTCCTCACCTGCCTCCACCTGCCTCCTCACCTACCCCCACCTGCCTCCACCTGCCTCCTCACCTACCCCCACCTGCCTCCTCACCTGCCCCCACCTGCCTCCTCACCTGCCCCCACCTGCCTCCTCACCTACCCCCACCTGCCTCCTCACCTGCCCCCACCTGCCTCCTCACCTGCCCCACCTGCCTCCTCATCTGCCCTCACCTGCCTCCTCACCTGCCCCCACCTGCCTGCTCACCTGCCCCCCCCACCCACAGCCATTATTTTACATTTTACCCATGTTTCTAATTGTACAAATTAATGCAATTTGGGGTGTCACTTCTACATGTGTACCCCATGCATTAATGAAACCAGTATCCAGCTTTCTTCCCTCCCAATCTCTCCTCATCATTACTCTGTGCTGAGGTTGGCTTTTCCTTAGTTTCTACATCAAGAGGCCATGTATGGAGCTAGTCTGTGTCTGGCTCATTTTATCTCACACACCATCCTCAAGTTCCATCCATTTTGCTGCAGATGGCAGGATTTCATTCTTCTTTATGGCTGAGTAATACTCTATCATGTATCCATTCCACATCTCTCCATCCATCCCTCCCTTAACTGGTGCCAAGGCTGGTCCCCAATCTGGGTCATTCTGAATGGTGTGGCAGGTCTCCTTGGTGTGGTGACTTCATTTTCTTAGGATAAGTACCCTGAATAAAATAGCTGGTGGCTGGATCATATGTGGTATGACAGAGGGGACATGTGAGGGCCAGGGTGCAGAGACACAGCCTGCCCTTCAGAGGGGAAAGACAGGACCTTTATTAGAGCTTCCACTTAAAGGTGAAGTGATGGGGAGCAGTGTAGATCAGTTGATACAGGGGTTGGATCCAGATAGATGGAGAATAAGGTAGACATTATGGATGGGTAAGACCCTTCAGTCCAGAGGACATGGCCAGCAGCTTCTACCTGAGAGGAAACTAGAGACTCTACACCAGAAGCTAGCACTGGACATGCTCAGAGCCAGCACCAGACTTGCTGGGGTCTGACCTAGAGGTGAGTGACATGGTCTTGACTCTTGAGTCCTGTCCTCTTAGCCTCTGCTGCTCTGGTGCTAGAAGTGAGAACTCAGTTCCTTGAGGTCCTCAGGGGCTCTCAGGGAGAGGAGTCATGGATGTCAGGAACTGAATCTGACTGAGGAGGCAGGGCAGCTCAGAAGGCTCAGAGGGACATGTGGCTCTGTCCCCGAGGTCTGCTGGAGGAGCTTCAGCTCCTGATGACATCGGCCTCTCAGTGGAGTGATTTCCTACCCTGACCATGTGATCCCTTTCTCCTGCACTCCTTTAGCTCAGTTCCAAGAGCCAAGTCCTCCCTGTCTGACTCTTCAGGGCCACTAGCTGACATGCCCTTCTTTTGCACAAGGTGAAGCCAGATGCAGCCCTCTGCATGACCTACAGACAGGCCTTCAAATCTTCCCTCGCTTGGCCAAAAGGGGTTTTCATTCTTTCCTGTGCTCCTGGACTCTGCCATATCCGTATCTAGCTGTGCTTTCTTGTCATTCCTACAGTGACACTCCCATGGCCTGCTCAGCAGTCTACAGATCGCGCTGCCTCTGCCCCAGCCTCTCTGCCTCAGTTACTGTTCTACTGCTGTGATGAGACACCATGATGGGGTGGCTTATAGGAGGAAGCATTCAATTAGGGCCTGGCTTACAGTTTCAGAGGGTCAGTCCATGATCATCATGGCAGGGAACATGGAAGCCAACAGACAGGCATGGTGCTGGAGCAGGAGCCAAGAGCTTACATCCTGATCTGTAGGTAGCAGGAGAGAGAGAAAGACTGGGCCCAGCATGGGCTTCTGAAACCTCAAAGCCCACCCCAGTGACACACCTCCTCCAATAAAGCCACACCTCCTAATCCTGCTCATATAGTTCCACCAACTGGGGACCAAGGAATATTCAAATGTATGAGCCTATGAGGGCCATTCTCATTCAAACCATCGCATTCTCTACAGTTTGACTGGGGTGAAAAGTATAGTGGTCCTGAACCTGACTGTCATTTATGCTCAACATAATGTAAACACAGACGGGAACAGCAGAGAACATGATAGACAGACCACCTGGCCTCCTCCAGCAAGTAACTTCTATAGTTGTACTTTCTTTTCTGCCCACAGCCCCCAAATAATGACACAGAGACTTATCATTAATTATGAAAGCTTGGCCTTTAGTTTAGGCTTGTTCCCAACTAGCTCTTATAACTCAAATTAACCAGTTTCTACTGATCTGTGTTCTACCATGTGGCTTTTTTACCTCTCTTCCATTCTGTACATCTGACTTCCTCAGTGTCTCGCTGGTGTCTGCTGCTGCACCAGATTCTAACCCTGAGTTCCTCTCTCTGCCCGGAAGTCCCACCTCACCTCTCCTGCCTAGCCACTGGTTGGTCAGCTTTTTATTAAACCAATCACAACAATGCATCTTCACACAGTGTAAACAAATTTCCCACAACAAACTTCCTCTGTCCAAGTGTGTGTATGTGTGTGTGTGTGTCTGTCTGTGTGTTTGTCTGTGTGTGTCTGTATACATCAGTGTGCCCTCCAGGGTGTACAGAGTCCAGAGGTCAACATCAGCTGTCTTCTATTGCTCTCGACCACATTTTTTGAGACAGTGTCTCTCACTGAACCTGGAGCTTACTGTTTGAGCTAGACTAGCTGGCCAGCAAGCCCCTCGATTCTCCTGTTCCCCCCTTCCCTTGACCCAAGAAATGTGTCCTACCCAGCTCAGTGTTTATGTGGGTACAAGGCATCAGAACTCAAGTCCTTATGCTTGAGCAGAAAGCACATTTCCCACCGAGTGTCTCCCCAGCCTGTCATCTTCCAACTTAGTCTTTGTCTCGCCCCGGAACCTTCTCCTTCATCATCACTTCAGCCTGTGCTCTGAATGTGACCCTAGCTCAGCTCCTCCACGCTGCCAACACATTCCAAAAGCCCCACTGCAGAGAGCTGCAGTCCAGTCACCCATGTCCTTCAGCCCACCCTGTGGAGAACTGCCCACCCAGCAGAGCCATCACTCTGGTAAGAATCCTTCCCAGTGACCCAGGGTCTACCTTAGGGTTTCTAATCATCCAGGGAACTGAGAAATGCCTTCCTTCCCTTCTTAAAGCATTTTGGGGGAGTTAGCTGCTTTGTGCCCCTGAGGACCTCGTGTTTGTCTTCCTCTCATGTTAGCTAAATAATGATATCATCCAAGTGACTTTGGGGGAGTTCCCACTAAAAAAAAAAAACCAGGAACCTCAGCCCAAATAATCATCCTGGATCAACTGTGGACACTGCTCAGTAGCAGACATGGGGAATGGCTGCCCAAAGTGAGACAGAGCTATTCCTATCATTGATGTGGTGCAGCTGGGTTACT
Organism: Peromyscus maniculatus bairdii; assembly: GCF_049852395.1. Lineage (NCBI taxonomy): Eukaryota > Metazoa > Chordata > Mammalia > Rodentia > Cricetidae > Peromyscus > Peromyscus maniculatus. Next base: position 69,560,470 of record NC_134854.1, read on the forward strand.
GCAAAGCTCTGGAGACTGGAAAGCTTGTCATCATGAAAGTCAAATTCTGCAGCAGAAGAGCTGAGGAGACAAAAGGTGTTAGGAATGCCTGTGTCCTGGTGGTTTGGAACCACACAGGGAGACTCATTACATGTTAACATTCTTTTCCAATAAATAAATGAATAAAGTAGACAGCAATGGAGGAAAATATGTGGCCTCAACCTCTGGCCTTCACATGATCACACAGGTACACACACACACACACACACACACACACACACACACACACACACACGGGAATTCCATTGGGTCCAGACACAGTGGCTCACATTCATAATCCCACAATTTGGGAGACATGGGGAGAAGGATGGAGCCCGAGCTGAAGGCTGGCTTGAACTGTACCGTGAGTTGCAGGATAGCCAAGATTACATAGATGACCATGGTTTTTTAAAAAAAAGAAAAAAAAATGTCCTTGAATATTATTTTGTCAATCTCAGCCCTTGAAAACAAGGAAGAAGAAGTGGGGAATCTCCCATGGAAATCCTGTCGGAACACACTGTGTGCAGAAACACAGTGGCCATGTCGAGGAGTGCTGGAGTGTCCAACACAGTATGATACATGTGCCACCGTCACAAAAGAGCCACGCAGCGTCCAAGAGAAGTCTGGGAGTCCTGGAGCAACGAGCAAGCCATATCCAGTTCCAATGGCTCAAAGATGTCACTCCAGCTACTTGGAAAGCTGAGGCAGGAGGATGGCCAATCAAGGTCAATCTGGGCAAATTTGATTCTGTCTCAAAACAAGAAGTAAAAAGAGGGTTTGGGAATAGAACACTTGCCTAGCGTGTGTAAGGCCACAGGTTCAACCCCTTAGTACTGTAAAAAGTGGAGAGGGGGGGAAGAAAGAGAAAGGAGAGGACAGGGAGGAGAAGGGAAGCCGGAGAGGAGAAAAAGGTGAAGAAGGAGGCTGTTTGCCGTTTGTTGAAGTTTGATGTGATATCCCAGAAAGCCCACAGTTATTTGACCTGGCCAGTGAAATATGCCTTCCCTTGTGAGCTACACATGCACTAGGGTTTCTCCCTGTGTGTGAACCAAAAATATGAGTTGTACAAGCAGCGGTAGGAATCCTACCATCTTCTGTTAAGCCAGTTCTTAAAGAAGTGATCAAAAACAACAACAAAAAAAATTTCTCTTCATTCTTAGGACTGATCTTCTATTATTTGGGGGATTAAAACAAATATTCATCAAAACATACTATGTAGTCTATCTTATTGTCACTGAAAACAAATAGCTTCACTAGTGTATTTTAAACATTGCGATTTCTAACACAGTAAATAAATATCGATAGATAGGTTGTAAATAAGCAAATGTGCTTTCAGATCTTTATTAACTTTTAAGGGTGTAAAGAAACCAAGAGGCTTGGGTGTGCTGGCACCCTGCTGCTACACACCAGCCACACCCCACCTCCTGAAGTTCATCTTCAAAGGTGAGCCTGACAGTAATCAAGCTACAACTTGCTTGTACCTTGACCAGGACAGCTGTCATGGTCTCTCTAGGCCAGTTTGTGTCCGAGGATCCAAAGGGAGAATGTTCTAGTGTATCAGGAAAGCTGTGATTGAAGGACAACCCTCACACCTCGCCTTCACCCTCTAACTCCCCCGCCCATGCCCACGCAGCTAGGGAGTAGCTGGGTGGCCCAAGACTGGCAAGGTCAGATCAGGCTGCCTACGGAAGGAGGCAGGGGGTGGAGCCTCAGGCCTCCAGGGGTGGAGCCTCAGGCCTCCAGGGCCGAGGTAAAAGTGTGCCAGAGCAGTTGGGTGAGTGGATAAGACTAGGACCGGCCACTGGTGGCTGGGCAATGGGACTCAAAGCCCACTAGGGAGTCTCGGGAGACAGCTCCACGTTGAAGCCTCATTTCAGAGAGGTGGGTGGGCAGCCATTTGGTGGGAGCTCAAGACCCCGCCCCTTCTTGACCGATGGCAGGAGTAGGTTTTGGGGAAAGTGGTCAAGTTCAGGAGAGAACATCAGAGTTGCATGTTTGGACTTTCCCTTGGCTGCACAGCATCTGAACCACTCCTGTGGCTGGAGAAGTGAGTGAGGATGAGTCAGCCCGCTGAGAGAATTTAAGGTGAGGACCCTGGTTGAGTGGGCGGGGCATAGCCAGACTCCAGCCTTCTGTCTCCCTGCCCAGGAAAGCCCTAACTAGGCCTGGTAGCTCGCCCCTGGATAGAATGGGTATTCTTCTGCTAGTGGAGCTGGAACTGATCTTGTCTGATGGATCCAAGGGTTCTGCCCCTATGGGTGTCCTTGTCCATGCCTTCTTTCCGGTTAGGTGCCTCTTCGCCATCCCACCCAGCCAGATGTTTAGCCATTTAGACTTTATCTTGGGTCTTCATTGGATGGCAGGCCTTCCCCCCAAACAAAAGCTTTTTAACGAGGTGTCCGGATCTTTTGCTACAGTGATTTTCCCTCTGGGCTACTGAGGATGAGAAGGGGCGCCGATCCGTAATCTCCCCTAACCTCTGACCTCTCCCTCCTCCCCACTGCGCCCCCTCTCCTGCCCTTCCCCTTCTCCAGGTTTCTCTAGGAAAACAGCATACAGACTTAAAGTTTGCACGTCAGAGTGCTCAGGAGGCAATGACTGAGGGAGGCATTTCTTCTCGGGTGTGAGACCCAGAGGCCACTGAGACCCAACTGGCCAGAGAGAGAAAGCCCTTGCGCACTTGCGCGTGTGCAGATCGATATCTGCGGATCAATTCCTCTTTCTAAAAGGGGGGGGGGTTCTGGTGAAAATGAGGTGGGGAGGGCGGTTGTGGGTGTCCGCTCCTTTCGTCCCCTCCTCCAGTACGAGGACACCAGGGAGGCAATCGATGACGTTAATTTTAAAGGGTGCGAGTTGGCAGCGAGGGCCTTGAAAGACAGGGCTATTCAGGGCGGAGACCGTCGTTCGGAAGCAGCTAGATCAGGTCTCAGGCTGTAAGCCTTTGCCCAGGGTCTCGCAAAGAACTCACAGACGCGCGCGGGGTGGGTGGGTGGTGTCCGCAGGAGCTGTGTTACCAAGGTCCCTGTTGGGAGAGCCTTCTAGTTTTGGGTGGGTGGGGCAGTGCTATTGCTGACCGCGCCACCCTGGAGGGCCACCCTTTCACAGAGCTCTGACAACAGGCTTTGAAGTTGCAGTCTTTGCCGGGGCCCCCTCCGCGGCTGTCCCGCCCTGCGCAGCGCTGAGCAGCACGGCGGCGGCGGAGTCCACCCGCGGTAGCCCTAGCTTTGTGGCTAAGCACTTATTGCAGACGCTCATTGGACCACGTCGGTGGGGCGAGCACAACCCTCTGATCTGTGAGCTGGGAAGAGCTCAGCGGTTCATTCACAAATCCGCGCCTAGCCGTCCGTCGATGTGCCTGGGGTGGTGGGCTCAGGGGAGGGGGCCTCATTCCTGTCGCGTCCTTCGTTTCCAGTAAGCCTTTCGAGGCACGAGATGGGGGCGGGGGGCGGGGGTGGGGAGGAGGGGGTGCGGGGAACTGGCTTTTGCCTCGGAGGAAAAGCTCTGGGGCCAAGTAGTGTCTTAGTCCTTAGTTCTGACTGCCTAGCTCCGGGCTGTAGCCTGCCTGGAGCTCCTCCTCCCTGGAAGGCAAGAGCGCGGCCCTAGCGCCTTGTTTTAAGCCAGGAGAGGCAAGTGTAGACCTCCTTACCCATCCCAGAGCTCCCTCTTTGGGCATCTTGGTGCGTACGTGAAGTCACTAGGAATCACTCCCAAACTGCTTGCCCAGGAAGTTGCTGCCGGAGCAGATGAGTGGGTGGCAGATAGCCACAAGGATTTGATTTTCTCCACTCTTGGAGGAAACTTACTCAATGTCGCCCTGGGAATCTGACACTAAAAGCTCTGGCGAAGGGATTCCCCTAATCAACCTGGTAAAGCGGAGGGGTGGGGGGAGGTGAGTGGAATTAGGAGACCGGAAAGAGCAGCTGTGCTCCAGAGAGACTGCTAATTTGGGAAGGAGAGGCTGGATCACTGGCTCCTTCCCGAGTGAAGAGACGCTCTACCCACCCATCGACCCACACGCACCGCCACCCACCCTAGCAACACACAGCCAGCTCCTGCTGACGCGCGCACTCGCGGGACGAGCTCACCGAGCTGAACTCGGCGGCGTACAGCCGCTAGCCCGGGTGATCTGGCTCTCGGCTGAGCAAAGGAACCGCGCGCTCCACTCTGCAGTTCTGGGTCATTCCACAGGGAGGTGGGGAGCGCGGGGCCCTTCTCCTCCCGCTCTGGCAGGTAGACAGGACCGCTGCGGGTGCCGGGGAACGCATCTGTCCCTCAAGCCAAGAGCCAGGGTAAGCCAGTGCCGGGGTTCCACCATCACTTCCGAGGATTGCAAGTACCTGGTTCCCCAGAGAGGGAGCTCTCCTAGCAGCAGGATCACTCGCCCCCCCCCTCCCCTTGTCTCCTGGTTTTGTGTTTTCTAGAAGTTTCCAATACGAAAAGGAAAATCTTCCTGGAGCAGAAGGGTTTACAAGCCTGCAATTAGGCTGTTCCCGGACCCCGGCCTACACTCGCGTTTGGGGGTGCCTTTACCTCAAATCCGTTCTGGCCTCAGATCCCCGAGAAAGCCCAGAATGAAGTTCCCAACCAAAAGAGACAGCGCTCGGTTTTCAGGCCGCAGCCTTCAGGGCTGCTTTGCCGCGGCTCTGCTGAACTTGTTCACAGTAGAAGGCTGAAAGCTCTGAGGGTCGCCCAGCGTGAGACCTTTGTTTAAGAAACCTGTGCTTTGTCTACAGAACGCATTACTGTGTTTTGGGACCCAACATTTTTGGGTCCAGGCCCGAAAGGGGTTAGAGGGAACCCCTCCCCCAGGCGCGGCGCCCAACACCTGCAACCCAGAGGCGGCGCAAAGCGTCCAAGGTCAGCCCCGGCCGCGCAGACTACGAACTGAAAATGGGCAGCTAATTAGAACAGTCCGCATTTCTTGCTCCTGATGGATGGGGGAGTGAAAATCCTCAGGAATGTGAGGGCATTAGCTACAAACGCGGGATATCCTTGGCATATCCCATTTCCTTCTCCAGGCCGTGTTAATTCTCCAAACGGTGTTGAGTTGCTCACCTTTGCCTTCTTCGGAGAGGCTGTTTGTCTTATGGGATTAACTGATGAGAGACACACAAAATCCAGAAACACCCCCAAAATAAAATTATCACAACACAGAGAGACTTCTAGAGAGAACAGGCATCTTTTCTGGGTTTTGCTTTCTTTGGGGCCAGGGGTGCTGAGATGGGAGTAAATGGAGAGGTGGGCTTACTGAGAGGCACACAGTGGCGCCCCATCCCTGCTGGCCATGAGATGGGACATCTGGCTAGGGTAGGCTGGGCCTTGGCAAACTCTGGGGACTAGAGGTGGGACAGTAGAGCCCATTTGAGTGAGTCCATGAAGGTCATGATTGAGGCTTTGTGCTTGAAAAAGGTCGCCACGCTTTGATAGCGTTTGCTTCTGAAGATAACATTGCCTGGACACAGAGACTACCCCCTACACACACACACACACACACACACACACACACACACACACACACACACACACTGCACATCTAAGGATGTATACAGGTCAATAAAAAGTACACTAAAGAAATGATCAACTTTGCTGGTCTCAGAGGAATTAGGCAACGGCTTAACAAATGTAAAAGAATTCTGAGTTAAATGCACAGATTAGTCACATCTTTATGTTTGATAGAGTGAAAATTAATTACTTCTATTATTTTAATTTATTGGTTTAAAAATCCCTCTCCCTCAAGTTAACCAAGTCCATGCAAGGTGAGTGCAATCCAGTGATGTTCCTTTTAGGAAAGGGGATAATGTTTGGGCATCATCTTCTCCCAATGGGGTTAGTTAGCATCCAAACAGATGTAGGTAGTACTTACAGTCTAGCATCTCAGTATTTCCAAGAGAATTCAGAATGCCACCTTTCTGTGACACTCGCAGGGGCCAGAAGAGCAGGTTCTGTGAGGTGAGTCTACCTATGATTCTCTCTTGAACTTCTTGCTTTTCCCTCCTAAAACTAAGAGGAAGGTGGTGGATACCCAGCACCTATGCAAAGAATGAGACTGTAGAGTGTGTTCGTTTTTCTCAAACCTCATAACCTCATATTCCATTCCTTCTAGTTTGGGAGTGCTTGGTTGGCTGGACCCAGAGGGCCACCTGGAAAACCGAGCTCAAGGGTGCACTTTCTAGTCTTGGCGCCACTTTCTTCCTGGATGCCATTCGGAAGACGTTTTGTCCCCATCCTTGGGCTTCCCAACACCTCAAGAAATGGTCTGTACCTCTACAGTGACTGGTGTGGTAGATCCGACCAGAGCCCTGTTCTGTGGCGGCCAAGTCTGTTTGACTTCAGTGTTCCCTTTCAGAGCAGTGGGCACGGCTTGGCCTTCCCCAGTTCCACATGTGGGCCAGGATGAAGACTAGCAGTGCAGCAGGGTGGCCAAGCCGGCCAGAAAGGGGGCAGCTATAGGCAATGCGAGGAAATCAGGTGTGCCAAGGAGGAAGCAAGGGTCCTGGTGGAGAACATAAACCCAAGGAAGCCTGCGTGGTGGCCGCCGGAAGGGTGTGCCAGCACCAGTAAGGCAATTTGGAGATCCTCCAGGAAGCAGTTTTCAGGAGACGCTTGTAAAAAGTGGTCTCTGCATCCCTCCACTTAGGCTTGGAAGTCTGCCCACCTAGTACATCCTTCTGGCTCCCCCAGACTCTCTTCCTGTGTCTCTCCAGTGAACGCTTCACCCCCTCCTTCTATGGCACCCAAGGAACCTTGGTTAAGCCAAGCCGCTTCCCAAATGATTGTGGTGTACGTAGTCTAGCGGGCTGAAAGGGAAGCGCTGTGCCAGGCTCAGGAGCCGGGGCCTGTGCAGGCTCCAACACACAAACCCGGCTCTACTAGCCCTACAGGCTGCTCCCCAAATCCGAGACACAACAAAGACTAAGAGTCTAGCACATTTTGGCCTTAGTGGCCCCAGCCCCCTTTCCAGGGCTGTCCCTATGCAGTTTAATCTCTTCCTTTCTGGGGTTGTCTGGAGGTCTTCCTGGCTCCAGTCTAAGTTGGGTCACAGGTCTGCAGGCCTGTCCTTCTCTCTCAGGTGAGCACACACAGGAGACCTCGATCTCCGTGTCCGCTGCCCTGCCCTCCCCACCATCCATTGCTTTTAGCCTTTGTTTGAAGGCGGGTCCCAACGACAGCATCAGGAGCCTAGAGCTGCTTGCCTCCCGGGTGGAGGCATTTCTGCCCAGCATCCAAAGCCCGGGGTGTGGGCCTCGACTCCCGCCAGGGTGCGGGGCTGACCAGGCCTGATTTTGCTAGGACGGAGAAGTCTCTCTCTGGAGCTGCTCCACCGAGCGACCGACGAAGACCTCGCACTCGCTGCTTTCGTTATTTCCGGCAGTTCCCGCACCACCTAGAGCAGCGAGGGCAGTGCAGGATGGGCCGAGAAAGCTACCTTCTCGGGGTTCCGTCTCCAGAAAGGGGACAACAAACCACAACAAAACAAAAAGCCTGCTACTGCTGGACGCGCAGCCAGGCTCCAGCATCTGCGGCAGCTGCTTTCGATTGCAATCCGCTTCAGAGTTACTAAGTACGCTGTGTGGACGCCGCTTTCCCCTTTGTGCCCTCGGAGGCCTCTCTTTGTCCGCTAGCCTTGGACACACCGAGCCGAGTTCCATGTAAGCGGGTGCTTTGCGGGCCCGCTGTTGGTCCCTGGTACATGCTGAAAGGAAACGGTGTTCCGAGGCCGCAACGGCCAGAAACGCTCCAAGAGGGACAGATGGCCGCTGCTGGTTCCTCTAATGGAGCACGGAGGTCTGCGGACGTGGGGCGCTGAAAGCCGAGAAGAGCCCGCGCAGCGCACTGGCTGAGCCGAAGAAGCTAGGGCGCTAGCGTCTCCGCATCTCAGACTCAGGGTAGAGCAGATCTGGAAACGTGTCCTTCAAGGCACCCCGCAAAAGCACCGCCACCCCTATCCCAGAAGGCGTAAAAGGCCAGACTGAACCCCCAAAACACACTAGAAGCCTCTTGAAAGCCGGATCGCTATTTGTGACACTTGGAATTTCCCCAACCCCAAGGTACTATGGCTTGAAGTACCTTCACCTCAGCTTCGCCCATTGGAAAGGGTCCCGGCCCTTTGCTTGGAGCCGGTTCTTAAGGGTAACTCTTTCCTAGAGTTTTCATTTGGGGTAGCTCCATAAACACCTCGGTATTTGTTTGGGGGTTCCTCTATCCTTTCTTCACAGTTCCGCCTTCTACCTTCAGCCCCTCCCTTCCTGGGAGCACCCTGAGAACTCGCCTCTGTTCTTGGCTTAGCTGGGCTTGCTCTGGGAGATCCAGACCCAGGAACAGCCTAGGTCCTGGAGGCAAGGCTGTTCTGAGGGTTTATGTTCAATTTGAGTCCAGGGCAAGGAAAAAGAGTACAAAGTGCAGCGCCTTTGGCTTATCTAATGCTAGAGCAATCTATCCGAGGCTCCCAAGAAATTAGAAAATACACCAGATGAGGGCCTGTTTTCATGGGACAGGTAGGAAAACGGACTTGGTGCAGGAATGTCTGAGCTCTAGCAGTCCATATGTCGTCTAGTTTAGGAGACAAGAAGAAATCAGAGCGTTCATTCACTGGCTGGTGGTAGCTCAAGTCCCCAAGTCATAAAATGGTTTTGTTCATCTCCGCTCACTGGTCCCATGTTCATGGAGGCAGGTAGACGATAAGGTTTCTCCATTCTCTTTCTCTGCCCTGCTCTGTCTCTCACTAGGAAGGACCCAACAGGTATTTTCCTAGTCAAAAATTTTGGTGAGGCTGCTGGTGGTGGCACATGCCTTTAATCCCAGTACTCCAGAGGCAAAAGCAGGTGGATCTCTGTGAGTTCAAGGCCAGCCTGGGTCTATAGCGAGAGTTTCAGGACAGCTAGGACAGTTATACAGAGAAACCCTATCTCAAAAAAACAAAACAAAAACAAAAACAAAAACAACAACATTAGTGAGGATGCCTTCAAACGAGAAAAACAGAGACAGGAGGAGACACACCCTTCCCCCTGAGTGCCGAGTGGCTTCTCCACTTAGACACCCTGTCTGTCTTTAGCACCTACCCAGACCAAGTGTGAGAACTGGTGGGAGTTGTCTCTGTGTGCTAACATTCCCTGGAGCAGCCTTTGGGAATCACTGCCTCGGGTGAAGCCTGCCAGGTGGACAATGTGCACAAGGAGGTCATGGCTGAGTGTGAGTCCAAGTCCAGACACAACCGCCAGCAAGGTGTGCCCTAAGTCCGGAGAAGCTGGCAGGCCTCCACGCCTGGGTGCTGCTGGCCATTATCCTTGCCCTTCACCAGGACCTGGCAGCTCCTTGCAGGTGCCACCTGAGTTCAGGTGTGGTGGCCCACCAGGCAGAGTGTCTGAGCAGCAGCAGCCTGGGGCCAGTCACCCAGCAAGGCAAGTCTGGGGCCTCCCTCCGCTCTGATCCCAGGCTGTGTGAGGACTTTTATTATTATTCCAGCACTCCTGTGCCCTCTCAGCTGCCCTTCTGGGTGTTTCTCAAAGTTAATAAATTTCCATTAAAATGCTTTTTTTTTTTAATGGACAGGCGAGCCTATGGTAACCAGTATGTTTGGTGGGGAGAGAAAGGCAAACTGGAAGGACCCTGGGGGAGGTGGGAGGAAGAGAATAGAGAAGGGCCGTTCTGTCAGCAACTGGGGAGAAGTTTAGAGGGGGAATAAAGACAAGAGAAGGGGAAAACAAATTGGGGCCCCCACCCTGTCACAGCATCCCCATTCTTTCAAATTAGCCTTGCTTTCCTGCAAAACCAGCTTAAATGTTTTAAGACAAAGATAAAGAGATGGGTGGCCTGGTAGCTCAGTGTAGGCGTTGGAGAGTTCTAATGACGGTGTGTGTGTGTGTGTGTGTGTGTGTGTGTGTGTGTGTGTGTGTGTGTTGTGCCAAACTGCCAGCACAGCTGCATTCGGGAACACTTCGGCTGCGGATGGTTTTGAAGATTGGTCTAAGCAGTCATCACTCCTGTTTCAGATAGAAGACTGTGTTACAGCCCTTCTCAAATCGTTCCTTTATTCCTTCCTTCCTTAAACCGAGCCCTACATTGTGCTCGCGTAGATAAAACTCTATGTTTGAGTTGCCGAGGCGCCGCTGTCCACGGGTGGAATCCTTCCGTATGCACGCGCCTCCCTCGCAGGCACAGGCATGCATGCTGAGAGCAGGCGTCTGTAGGAGGAGCACCCCGCGTTCTCGCCTGCCGATTAGGACTGGATGCTGCTGGATAACGAAAGTCAAATGTAAGTGACAATTTTCCCCTCCACCAGCAAGGAAAGCGGGTTACAAACCTCCCTTTGTATCTTGGTAGCTCATTTAATCTTATTTATGCATTTTTGTGCAAGGAATTGTGGGATCTCTCCCCACCGTAAACAATATAGGAATGTTAAAAATAACGGTCTTCCAGCGCCTGTCCACTTAGGCAGAGCAGTGACCTGGCGACACTGTCACAAGGTTCCGCAGTTTTCCGAGCCGGGAGGAGACCGGAGAAGTACTAACGAGCAGAGCGCCGGATCTGGCTAGGTTACCGGCTCCCGCGCCCGGAGCCCTGAGCGCGGCCGCTTTAAGGGGGGGGAGGGGAGGCGGCGGCGGGGGAGGGGCGGCAGGCGGTTCCTGTCACCAAGCTGCCGCCGGCGGGTCACGTGGATGCGCGGCGCGGCGGCCATTGGCCCGAGGCACGTGTCCAGGAGACCGGCCCGCGACGTCACTCGAGGGGGCTCTGTTAAAAATAAGAACAAAAATCCAGAGTGAAAGTGTCTCAGGTTGCGCTAAGTGGCCTGAAAATTTTCCCGAGCCCGCGCGGAAGCCGAGGCGGCGAGGGCGCGCAGACCGGGAGGGAGCGCGGGAGGCCCAGTCCCGCCCGGCCTCCCGCCCCTCACCCATGCGGCTCTGGCCGCGGGACTGCGCGGGGCTCAGCGGGGGCGCAGCCGCTCGCCCGTGGGGCGCCCCGGCCCGCAGCGGGGCGGCGGCCTGGCGCGGGGAGCCCCGGGGCGGGCGGAGCGCAGCGCGGGCCCGCGGGCCTCCATGTGCGTGTTGGCGGCGGCGGGCGCGCTGAGCGCTCGCGCCCCGCAGCCTCGAGGGCCGGCCGGGACAGGCGGGCGGCGACGGCCGAGCGGTGGCGGCCCGGGCGGGCCCTGGCGGCGCTGAGCGCGGGGAGCGCGCTGCCTGCATGCGTGCAGCTCTGGCCCGCGGTGGCCGAGGCGGCGGCGGCGGCGGAGCCCGAGGCTGCTGGCCACCGAGAGGAGCGCGGAGCTGGGCAGACGTCCCAGGTCCCCGCTGGAGTGCGGTGACCGTCTAAAGGCGGGTGCGTCGCCGAGACCCGGACCTACCTCCTTTGAATCTCCCCGCGTCCTGGCCAGGCGGGAGACTCTGGTTATTTGCTAACGCACTTCGTGGATCCGAACGTGGCTCGGCTCGGAGCACGCCCGGCGACCTGTAGGACTCCAGCCCTGGCCGCGGCCACCGCTCGCGGCTTTGGAGGACTCCGCTGGGTGGGGGCTCGCGGGTGTCGGTGTGTGCCGCGCGCGGGCCGGCCGGAGGTTGCTTTTGGAGGAGGGCCGGTGGCAAGGTGGTTTGGGATTTTCTGGGAAGCATGGAGGAGAATGATTCCAAGCCCAGCGAGGCGGCGGCGGAGGCGCAGAGGCAGCCGGAATCCAGCCCTGGCGGCGGCTCCGGTGGCGGTAGCAGCCCTGGCGATTCGGACACCGGCCGCCGGCGGGCTCTGATGCTACCCGCGGTCCTGCAGGTGCCAGGCAACCACCAGCATCCGCACCGCATCACCAACTTTTTCATCGATAACATTCTGCGGCCTGAGTTCGGCCGCCGAAAGGACACGGGGACGTGCTGTGCCGGTGCGGGCGGAGCGAGAGGCGGCGAAGGCGGCGCTGGCGGTACAGAGGGTGGCGGCGGCGGCGGCGCAGGCGGAGCCGAACAGCTCCTGGGGTCCGGCGCCAGGGAATCCCGGCCGAACCCAGCGTGCGCACCCAGCGCCGGAGGGCCGCTCTCCGCCGGCGGCGGCGACTCTGCGGCTGACGGAGAAGGCGGCTCCAAGACACTTTCGCTGCACGGCGGTGCTAAAAAACCCGGCGACCCTGGGGGTTCCTTGGATGGGGCGCTCAAGGCCCGAGGCTTAGGCGGCGGTGACCTGTCGGTGAGCTCCGACTCGGACAGCTCTCAAGCCAGTGCCACCCTGGGCGCGCAGCCCATGCTCTGGCCGGCTTGGGTCTATTGCACGCGCTACTCTGACCGGCCTTCTTCAGGTGAGCCCGGGGGACCGGGGGTCCCAGCCCGCTGAAGGGAGACCCGCGAGACTGGGGAGGGCTCTTCCCGGAGAACTTGCACACAGGGAAAGAATCACATTTTCTCCTGAACACACACAAAGGCGCACACTCCTCACCGACAGCGGCCCTGTCTCGCCAATGCTGGACAGAGCAGCGGCCAGGCAGTTGGAAGCAGGACTGGTTCCAGGGATACAGACTTAAGATTCATTCTCTCTCTCTCTCTCTCTCTCTCTCTCTCTCTCTCTCTCTCTCTCTCTCTCTCTCTCTCTCTCTCTCTCTCTCTCTCTCTCTCTCTCTCTCTCTCTCTCTCTCTCTCTCTCTCTCTCTCCCTCTTTTCCCCTTTTGTGGATATCTTCTCGATGCCCTTAACGCCCTGCCCCACCGCAGTTCTTTAGTGGGAATGGGGGTAGCTGGAAGGTCCTCAGGAAATGAGCACTGAGTCGGTCCCCCCCCCCGCCCCCGTCCCCCGCAAAGTCTGGAACCCGGAAACTCTCTGCCACCCTCAGGTCCAGAGTCCCTCCCAGAGCCTGTTATTCCCAGGCTGGGTGCTCTTCTTCTCCACTCTTGGCCTAGGGTGACCACTGCGGAGGAGCAGAGGAAGGGCTTCAGGGAAGTGGTGAAGACTGAGACGTGTTTCTCCTTTGTCACTTTATTTGGCGAACCACGTAGTAGCATCACAGCATCCTGCCAGTAGGCAGCTCGGAGAAGGTGCAGCCATCCCAGGGCCTCCATCCCCCTAGTAGAAAGGAAGCTTCAAGGCTTTTATGGTGCTGCCTAGAGTGAGAAAGAGGTAGCTTCCAGGGGGTGGGGGAGAGGAGGTTTGGGACATATTTTCTTCATTCAGTTACAATTTTTAAGACCTCATAGAAACCACCAGCTACATTAGATGCGGGTCTGCGATTAGACGCGCCATTAGCAATGGGTTTTATTTGTCCAGGAGCTGAGAGAGGCCCCGCTGACCTCCCCCCTCCCCAGTTGTTTTACGGGTGTCCTTTACCTATGTACCTAGCAAGACTGGGGCGCTCTCGACTGCCTTCTTGCAGCATCCTGTGTGTTTCTGATGAAATCCAAATTTTTGCTGCTAGACCTGAAATTTGCTCCATTGTTCTCGCCTCCCTCCTTTGTTAATATTTAATTAACATATAGGCTCACAAAGCCGACTGGCCTTGAGTCGCGGTCGGCTTTGTGCGGCGACAGCGCGCGAGTCCCGGCCGCGCCAAGCCCTGGCGGCCCGCGGATCCTGCAGCATGGCCCGCGTGGCTCGTCTCGCAGTTTTCCTAGGCTTAACGAACCCCCTTCCCTGTAAGTAATATTTCTTTCCTGGGCGTTTAAGAAAGAAAGCAGGGGCAGAAGGTACTTGCTGAGGTTTGACTTTGTTTCCCTGAGTCCCCTAAGAGTTTGCCTTTTAAAAGAGAATTCACAGGAAGAGGAACCGAAAGTACGGTCTTAAGGAGACGTTCTTTCTCTGAAATAAGAATTATCAGAGACTGGAGTGTGCGTTATAGAACACGAACCTCGGGGTGGAGGAGGCTGGAACACAGAGATCTGGTTCTTCCCGGGGAGGGAACGAGGAGAGTCTGAGATCCGCTCCAGAAGTGGGAGGTCAGGGCTGAGTAGGCCAGGCCTCTTCCATGTTCAGCCTCCTGTCCTAGTATCTTTGAGGGTCCCAGGGTCCGTCCATGGCCCTAGAAGGCTCACTGACCGGGTAAAAGCCAGGTCCAAGGGCGCCGAGCCCTGCTCCCTTGCCCTCAGCATGGATGCAAAGGTGACTGTGTAGCATGGCAGGTGTGTGTGACCATGGATACACCCCCCAAACACCAGGAGTTGGATCTGCACCGCCCTGGATCTCCTCTGGTGCTCACAGACCCTTTTGGGTCTGCCCTGTGACGAGAGCAGCCAGATCCCACTTGGCTGGTAGTGAGGGAGTCCTCACCGGCCCTGACTCTGCCGGCTGCCCCTGACGCCTGCATGGGCACCACTCTGGATAGCGGGTGGATGTACTACGCAGTCGGTTCCCTTCGCCACCCCCGCAGCGCAGGGCAGAACATTCAGTCCCTGGCCCTGAAGGGGGGAGGGTCCGGCCCTTTCCAACCTCTTCCGCTTCCAGCGGAAGGGGCCTCCGTGAAGGGACGGCAGAGCGCCTCGAAAGTTGATTCATGCTCCTTGCATAGAGGAAGAAAGAAAGTCTCTGCTTCTAGCCGGTGGCCTGCTGGCCTTTCCTGCACCCTGTGAACCTTCTGATCCCGACAAAGAGAACCCTCTATCCCAACACTCTTAACACTTCAGCATTTCCCTCGGGTGCCTAGGTCCTGGGACCTTACCACCCACCACACTGGCCTCAAACCCGGCCACTCCACAGGGAAAAGGGTTGGGACCAGTAGTGAGACCCTTCGTGAGGAAGCTGTAGAAAGGGTCACTATATGTTCTTCCTCAAGGTCAGTAGAGTGGCCTGTTTCTGCTGAAGCAGCCTCGGGCCTGGGGTGGGCAGCCAGAGGGACAAACCTCCCTGGTCAGCCCCTGGCCGGGGAACCAGGGTCCTGTCCTCAGTGGAAGGACTGAAGGGGGGATGCCAGAGGCTCAGGAAAGGATGTGGTGCTCCATTAGAGCCCTTCAGGGAAACAGTGAACTTGGGCTCATCAGGCCACACAAGAGGGGGCTCCGGTGAGGGCTCGGCCCTGAACTCTCTTTGTGAACCTCGCTGCCTTTGGCGCCCCTTTGGAGGTTATGGAGGGAAGGGGACAGAACCCCCACCCCACGCCTGACTGACTAGCCTACCCTCCTCTTCAATCTCACCCCATCTCCTTTCTCCTCTGAACTACCCCATCCTCCTGGCTGGGACAGCCTTGGGAAGAGAGGAGAGAAAAGCAAACGCTAACAAACAAGGCCAGAAAGTTTTTAGTTGGGCATTCCTTCTTCAGTTATCGTTTATTAGGACCCCCTAGTTTGCCATAGGCCTTTTAGCTAAATCTGCCAATCCATTTCATTTCCATTCCCGCCCCCACCCCCACACCCCACTTTCCTTCCGGACAGTGGGAGCATGCCCAGCCTCAAGTTTACCACACACACACACACACACACACATTCACAACCCACACTGTTCAGCCTTGTGTGGCCTTGGGCGAGTAATTTTCCTCTGGAGTCTCTGGAACCTCTCAAGCTTGGGTGCGGGTGTGTGTGTGTGTGTGTGTGTGTGTGTGTGTGTGTGTGTGTCTGTCTGTCTGTCTGTCTGTCTGTCTGCCAGGGCTGCGGGTAAGCAGGTAGGCTCCAGCAGCCAGTAATCTCTGCCCTCTCTCCTACAGGTCCCAGGTCCCGAAAACCAAAGAAGAAGAACCCGAACAAAGAGGACAAGCGGCCCCGCACGGCCTTCACCGCCGAGCAGCTGCAGAGGCTCAAGGCGGAGTTTCAGACCAACAGGTACCTGACCGAGCAGCGGCGCCAGAGCCTGGCGCAGGAGCTCAGCCTCAACGAGTCTCAGATCAAGATCTGGTTCCAGAACAAGCGGGCCAAAATCAAGAAAGCCACAGGCAACAAGAACACTCTGGCAGTGCACCTCATGGCCCAGGGCCTGTACAACCACTCCACCACAGCCAAGGAGGGCAAGTCGGACAGCGAGTAGGGCGAGCCAGCAGGGCGGGCGGTCCAGGGCCGCGCGAAACAATGCAATAATTTAAAAACCGTGAACAAAGGGCCAGTGTATAAAGATTATACCAGCATTATCTGTGAAAATCCCGTGTATTAGCTATGGTTCTACAACAATCTATGTACATATAATTTACAGGTGGTGTAAAATCCAAAATATCTGACTATAAAATATTTTTGAGTTTTTTTTTGTGTTTAAGAGGTTATGCTAATTTTATGTTATTATTATTCTCTCTGCAAAGGGGGCTGTTTAGGGTTTCAGCTTTTTCTTTTTCTTTTTTCTTTTTTAATCCCTTAAGCTCCATCGGACACTTTTTTTTTTTTTCGAAAGAAAAAAATTAAAACAACTTGCTAAAGTCCAAAGATTTTTATTGCTGCATTTCACAGGACTGTGAACCGAATAAATAGCTCCTATTTGGTCTGTGGGCTCTGCCGCTTGCTTCGTGCTGGCTTGGGAGCGCTGTAGGAAGGGCCAGCCTGGGGATGGAGAGCTCTGGGCTTCCGTGGGGAGAGAGGACACAGTTTTTTGGCTGGGGTCCGGGGAAGTCCGCGCAGGCCCACAGCTCTCCAGGCACCTCTCCATGCTGCCTCCTACCGCCTCTCCTCCCAACCACCTCAGAGGCCGGCGCTGGCCACCACCGTTTGTCTGCATCTGTGTCGCTGACCCCTGTCCTGCCACAGCCCCGTAGCCACCTGCCAGCACCAACTCTTCCACCTTGAACACTGTGGGTAGCGCTTGGGGTCTAGGAAGAAGGGGAACTGTGATCTGAAGGCTCGAAGGCTTCGCTGCTGCGCGGACAGCTAGCCGTGACCCAAAAGCCCTACCGAGATCAGCTCCAGGGCCTGGCAGAGCGAGTTGGTATGTCTTCCTTTCCTTTTTCCTCCCTTTTTCTTTCTCACTTGTTTTTGAGTGGTGAATACATGTATGTGTACATACTCGTGTATGCATGTGCACGCACACCCCAGGCCTGCGTGAAGCTGGGGTTCTGGAGCTTGCAGCTACCTTGACTCTCAAAGGAACTCGGAACCCTCCTGAATCTAGAGGAAGTGTGTAAATAATCATTTCTTATCACTTTTTGTCTTTTGTTGTTTTTTTTTTTAAAGAAAATATACATTTTATTTTTTGAAGGTGTGGTACTGTGTAAATTAAATATATTCAATATATCCCTCACCAAGTACATATATATATATAAGCAAACACATTATATATAACTCCACACTGTCTTCTGTTTAGTGTATGGGAAAAGGTGTCCAAATGCCCACCTGGGGCCAGCACAGTGGCCCAGGGGTGTTCTCGGCTGAGCTGGGAGTCAAGCTGCCTGCTGAGGACTGACGGTGGATTTCTCTCTTTGCCTTAAACCTCTTTATTTCACTGCGCCAATACTTTCACTTTGTACATATTAGTGCCAACCTTCTGAAAAGGAAGCTATAAAAACAAAAGTTGTAATTTAAAAGTCTGTGAACAACCATTTGCTGCTTGAGAATTGGTGAAACGACATGCCTTTTAGCAGGAAGCAAATCTGTCCTTTTTTAAGTTTATAAGATGTGCATTTTACAGTATCAAATATTTATAATCTTATGAGAAATGGATGAATGTTCCCTACTCACAACTGTGGTTATCAAAATTGTGAACATTCCCACCCGTGCATTTTTTGTGTGTTTAAATTCTTGAAAGTTACATTAAATAAAAAGAAACGACTCTTTATTATAAAATGTTGGCAGTGGAAGGTGGACTTTTTCCATGCTTCTGTCTGAGCTCAGGAACCACTCTGAGGCAGTCTCCCCCACGTCCAGGTGCTGCACCTAATCTTGAAACAAGAGGAGATCGTTTCTTTTAAATACTGGCCTTGGAATATCTAGCATGTAAACACAGAACAGAGGAAATAATTTCCGTCCCCATTAGTCTCCTGAAGGAATGAGTCAAAGTATGCTGCTTCCACTCACTGGAGTTTCTCCAGTATGGAAAATCTAACAGGTTTCCCCACCCCTCCCCACTGGATGCATGCTGGATGCAGGCGCTCACTGCTGGCTGGGTGGAAGAACTTGTCCAGGAGATAAATGCTACTTCTGTTTCCCCTACCTCCAACCCCCAAAGCAAAGGACATCTCCTGCTTGATTCAGAGGGGCGGGGGTGGGGGGTGGGGGGGCAGTGCTCTGGAGTGGCTGGCTCTGAGGCAGGGTGTCCTGCGGTTCGTGAAGCCAAACTGCTGTATTTCCAAACTTTCTTGGCTTGAAAGAGAGATGTTTTGTTTTGTTTTGTTTTCCCAGGAAGAGAAACTCAGTGTCAAGGATTGTTTGTTGCCAAGGGCGACCTTCTAGGCAGTTTGAGTAAGACACTGGCCACTGGGCCATCAGGGATTCCCAGGCAGATGCTGGACCACAGCTCCTGCCACTCAAGGGACCTTCAAGGAATAGGGTTGGGCCCACTTCGGGGGCACCAAAGCGAACAAGCCAGGGTCCCCGTTTTCTACACACCTCTGAGAGTTTAGCTTCAAAACACTGGCACAATTTACATTAATCTGTTGGCCTCCCTCCATTTTAATAAGAACATAGCAACGTCCATCTATTTTCAAATCGGAACACTGTTGGGGAGGGCGTACAACGTCCTGAAGTAATGAGCTCCCAGGTCCCACAGGCAGCCAAGCAGACGCCAGCCTGCCAATAATGCCAGGTTTTTGGGATTTTTTTTTTTTAACTTTGTTTTGTCTGTGATAGGGGACTGAACTGGAAGGGCTTCAGATCCTTGGGTTACTGCTGGCTTTGGGCGGTGTTCCTCTCTTCTTTTTCTTCAAATGCAAGTTACCGGAGATGGTGAGTCATGCTGAGCCTGAGCTGTGCCAGCTTGATCTCTCACCTGGAGGAAGCCCAAAACAAAACAAAACAAAAAACAAAACAGCAACAACAAAAGAAAAAACAGTTCCCACCAGCCAGGAGGATAAAGCACCTTCCTAGGTATTGCAGATCCTCAGATTCTGACCCCGCCTCTGCAGAGCTGTGTGCTTTGGAGATGATCACCCAATGAAGACACCAGAGCATCAGGGCGCCAGGCCACTCAGTTCTGGCTAGAAAGTCACCCTGCAGGAGGTGGGAATCCCAAGTAGGAGAGGGAAGTTCGTTTGTGAAGAAATCCTTGCCTTTTGGATCTCAATCACTCTCCTGCCCCCGGCCTTGGTATGTCCCAGCCTCATCCAAGCCAGCTCCTTCTACAGTTCTCCACAACCCACTGAAACGGGGTGAGCCCCGCAATTCAACCCAGAGAGAGCTGTGGCCTGCAGGCCCCACGAGTTGGCCCCCAGCAATGGTGCTGACTGAAAAAGCCCAGCCTGACACTCATATGAGATGCTCTTGCCGACCTAGTTCTGGGGGTCAGTCAGAACCTGGGGATCCACTCTGCCCAAAGTCTGTCCAGTGTGGACTTGGCTCCAGCTTCCTTTTAAGGAGGGGGAGGAAGGAGACTCCTCGGTGACCTCCAACTTGATCTCACAGAGTTCCAATGCTGTGTTTTTTGTTTTTTTTTTTCTTGAGTGGACAGGACAAATGTAGGGGGACTCTGGCCGCCTGACGCTGGTGGAACTGGTACACACCACAAATACCCAAACCCCATGTCTGCCTTGAGTACCCCAGTTCCTGTCTGCCTTGAGCTAAGGCTGGAAGATAGAGTTTTTGGCAGTCCTCTGTGAAAAGTCATTCTGTCCCCTGCTGGTTTAATATCCGACCTCTGTGGTCTCCTTTTGGCTAGGCCCTTCCCTTACAGCCCCGGGGTGAGTCCCGGCTCCACCGAAAACTGCAGCCTGCCAGGAGGAGCCGCCACACACTGAGAGGTTAATAAGGACTGACGCAGACACAGGGCCATGGCACCACCCCTGAAGGCATGGATTGCGCCAGCGAGGCAGAAATCGCCCTCCGGAGACTGATCTACCCCCACCCCTGAGCTCCCTACGCGGGGCCTCGGGGCTGGAAACCCCTTCTTTGCGTCTTGGTTCCATCCCGGCGGAGGGCTAGCTGTGTCTGGGCCTAGAAGGAGGGGAGTCAGGGAGCCACAGAGGGGTGCAGCGTTGGGTTCCTCCTCGGACTCTAAGGCAGCTCCGGGCGCGGCGGGGAGCGCTGGTGCGCGCATTTGCAAGCAAAGCCGGACCGCCTCCCAGTTGCACGACTGGAACCCTGAGTAGACCATGCCTGTTTTTTATTAATAACCTCAAATACCTCATTATGCTTATGCTGCCTGCCCATGGAAAAGAAAAGGGCATTCTTGAAATCGCCGGAAATGTAATAATATTCATTAAAGTCGTTCCTAATTATATGATTTAATCAAGCGTGGTGGGCCTGCGCTTTGCTCTTGCCTGCAAGAAAACCGAGGATGGTGTTACTATTGTTAGTGTTGGTATGGCCTCGTCCTGGCTGCCAGTAAGACTTCCAGCTCTTCAGCTGAGGCTCAGTCCCCTCAGATGAATTTAGGGGCGCTCCCCTGAAGGCAGGGTTCCCCTGGAAAGACTGCCTAGTTGTGAGTACGAGGTAAGGTTCAGGCCTAGTCCCAAGCAAGGCCTAAGCTATTCCCGGAGCTGGGCAGGATTTCTACTGGCCCTAGGGACCATCTGTGTTCCCGGGGGAACACCGGGGAGGCTTTCTGGGAAAACAGAACTTCGGGTCCCGCCCCCTCCAGGGCTGAGTCCCGCGCAGCGCCTGGAGCAGAAACAAAGAGTGATGGAGAGAGATCTGCCTCCCGGCTGCCTTTTTACCCCCTCAGCCTGGAAGGCGTCCCAGAGAACCCTTTCCCCCGGCCCCCACCCCCAAGACACAGAGGAATGGGGAGCCGTGCCCTGCGCCACTTGTTCTTTAGAGACGGGGTTAGATGGGCAGCTCAGACAGGAAGGACAGGGTCCCACCCAGCCTCGGATCCTCTGTGGGGGCTAGAAAAGGTGGCCCTGTTTGGTCGCTGATGGCAGGACCGTCTCGGGGAAAGAAAAACAGGCCTGGCCGCTGCTTGCTGTTTGACTCATCAGTCCAGACGTGAAACTTGGCCGCGTGGTCCCAGCGCGCTGCCTGCGGAAGGGGCCGACTTCGCTTCTTTCAGCTGGCGCGTTGGGGTTCTCGCCTCCCGCCAAGTCCTTTGTCTGGATGGGGGCTGTCAGGCTCTGTCATCGTGGCTTGCCCTCCTCCTTTCCCCAACCTCTACCCCCTCCACTAACTTCCTTTTCTCTTTTCTCTCCTCCTTGGATGGATAGTCAAAGGCCCCAGCTGCAGCACAAGGCGCATCTGCCCCTCCTGTTGCGACTGCCCGCTTCCCCGCGGGCCGCTAGGACATCCCTTGGTGCCCAGGGTTTTGCTTCTGGGCTTCTCCTCTAGACCAAAACTTGTCTCATGGTTTTGGGGAGCTTTGCTCTCCACTCTCAGCAACAGCAGTACACCGAATTAAGGAAGCTGGAGTTCCATTATATTTAGGCATCAAGAGAAAGAGCATGATTACCTGCTCTTTGCAAAATTCTGCTCTTGCCAACCACCTCACTGTTACTATGGGCTCCCCCGATTTTTTATTGCAATAAAACGTCAACATTCACCATCTTAACCAGTTTTCCGTGTATACTTAGGTGGTAATATTAAACACACTCGTAAATACCCACAATGCTGTGAAATTGTCACCACTGCCCATCTCCAGAACTCATTAAAAGAAAAAAAAAAAAGCTAAAGGGAACCAGTCCTTGCCTCTATCTCCCCACTTTCCTTTCTCACCTTCTCCTTAGCTTCCTTCTGTGCAGTCTGAGCACCTGGAAGGTCCAAGGGTAAGGCATTCCCTCATACCACAGTCTCCTGGTAGCTTCCAGGGCTAAAACCTCCAGGTGAGAATTGGGACCCTCGAGTCACCCAAGTGAAATGATGGAGATGCTTACATGCTGGCATCTGTCCGCTTAGGGAAACACTGGAGCCTACAGAGAAAACATAAGGTTGAGCTGTGTTTCAGCCTGACCAGAGGCTTACCGTCTTGTCCAAGTGGCCTGGGGACTACTCGGTTCTGTGTTTTTCACGCAAATACTTCTCTCAAGTCCCCAGTGATTTAAGACAGGTGGTTCTATGAAAAGCGCCAGAGTTTTGTTTGTTTTATTTTGACTTTGCTGTTGCTTTTTTGAAGTCAGAGACCAAGCACCAATCTCTCTCTCTCTCTCTGTCTCTCTCTCTCTCTGTCTCTCTCTCTCTCTGTGTGTGTGTGTGTGTGTGTGTGTGTATGTGTGAGTGTGTGTGTGTGCTATGTATGTGCTCTGCCACTGAGCTACACCCCTAGCCCCAAGTTTTGACAGCAGAGCCCTGTGTTCAAATCCCAGCTCTGCTATTTACATTCTGAGCTAGTGTGTTATAGACTCCCTGGGAGCGGAGTCATTCTTTTTCAAACAGAAAGAACATCTACCTAATGAGTTTCCTGCAAGGGCTTTTTGTGAGCTAATGAGCACAAAGGCCTGGTGCTGAATAGGCTCGCAAGCGGGAGGCTTACCGGCTTACCCTCCTCGGCTGGAGAGTCCCTAGGTTTGCTCACAGCTGCGCCCTCCCAGCGCAGGGGCCTCCGTGCTTCAGGCACCCACATTTTGGTTGCTTCTGCTGACCAGCACGGCGTCTGTGCAGTTGTCTAGACAAAAGTAGAGAGAGGATGGAAGATACAGTAGCTAGGAGAGGCATGTTTGAGGGCAATCTGATCTACTCACCAAAACTCTCCCATACAGGGAGAGGGAGAGGAAGAGGAGAGGGGAAAGGGGAGGGAAAGGGAGGAAGAAGAAAAAGAGAGAAGAAGAAAAAAGGAAAGAAAAGCAAAATCTACCTAGTCCTAGATAGTGGGGCGATGACGGGAGGTAAGGAAATGTAGTGGAACTTTCTAGTACTTTCCAGAAACACTGCTTCCCCACGCTTCATGAAATTTGCTATTTGTTTTCTTTGTGTTTGTAGAGTGCAAGCATAGACACCCATCTCCAGTCTAGGGTGTGATTTATTTATTTTTGAGTCAGGGTCTCAGGCATCCGAGGCTGTCCTCACAATCCCTGTATAGTTGATGATGACCTTGAACATTTGATCCTCTTGCCTCTGTTTCCTAGTGCTAGAATCTGGACCCATCCACCACATACAGGTTGTCTGGTGTTGGGGATGGACCCCAGGGCTTCATGAATGCTAGGTGAACTGTGCCTCTAGAACTACACTCCAACTCCCACTGGAAGGTTTCATTTTGTTGTTCTGTGTTGGTGATTGAACCAAGGGTTTTTCCTAGTATACTAAGAATCTCCACCTTAAGGCACAGCCAATCTCCATTTCAGCACACACATCCCCCTCCCCACACACACACACATACACACACTGGTCTTGACTTGGAATAGGTAAGGCGTTCAGCCTGGGTGTCTATAGTGGGCATTACAACTGTTCACGCTCCTTGTTGTCTGGTCCACATGCTACTTTCTGAGGTTGCTTGGGGTGAGGTTGCTAATGAGGCCAACCTCGCCCCAAGCACAGAAAGGGGGCTCTCCCATCCCCAGGCCCCAAATCAAGCTGCATGACTGAAGGTCACCTCCAACCCTTGTTTGTGGGTGGTAGTCTGTGCACACCCCTTGCATCAAGACACTCCGCCATGTGGCTCTTCCCACAAGAATGAATGGGCATCCTTATGATAGGATGAGCTATTCAAAAGCGAAAGCTCTAACTAACCCTTTTCAATTAATTGATGTTCCTATAGCTAAAAGCATAACAGGCTTTGATTACATGCTAACTAGAATGAAGCATAATCCTGAGTTAATTACGTGGAGATAATTTTATAATTATATCATTCCGTTTAAGAAGCAACGTGTTGTTAACTTCCAATTTTAACAGGAGTGACTGTTCAAAAGAAAACAACCGTAAGCCTGCACCTGTCAGAAGACCTCTTGGGCTGTGCCTTGGCTAACAGTCAGCCGTGGTCACTTGTGAGTAAGAGAAAGTGGAAATCACTCCCTGGGGAATCACAGAAGAGGCTCATCTGAGCAGAATACTGCCCAGCACTGCCCTTGCTTCTCCCCAGTGCTAACGCCATCTCCATGTCTATTCTTGGCAGCTTGGATGAACAAGTGATGCCCAAGGGGCTAGTGAGTCCTGGGGGAATGCCCGGCCTTGGAGGTTCTCCAGTGGAATATCTGTAGAGGATGAGCATGGACCGAAGGTCAATGCCCAGGCACCCCAGAAGTGGTCCATTTCCATTTCTTGCAGAGAGTAGCTGGCAGAAACTCTGAGGCCAGGCATGATAGGCACTCTACCTGAAATATTCCTTCGCCCTCCTTCCTACCCTGTGTTACCACCCTCCAGCCATGCTGGAAGAGGCTTTTGGTGGCCTTGGAGAAAGGTGACTGTATCAGGTGTCACTCTGGGGTGATTTGGGGCTTCCTCTGATGACTGGAGAGCTTTTCTAAGCAGTCCTGAAGGATGTGTGGTAGATTGCCACAATATGGTCAGTGTGGTCACTTGTGAGTGAGAGACACTGGAAAACATTCCCTGGGAGATTAATGTTAGCTGAAGGTTCCTATGAGGAAAGTCCAGCACTGCCCTGATCCCAGTGCTACACTGCCCACCTTTGTTCCTATTCTGGGCAGCTCCCGAGAGAGAGGAGAGAGAGAGAGAGAGAGAGAGAGAGAGAGAGAGAGAGAGAGAGAGAGAGAGAGAGAGAAATCCTGACTTAGTTGTAATGTTCAGATTTTTTTTTTCTTTTAAAGTGATCAAAAGTCTATTAGACTCAAGGAATTTTCCTTAGCCGACCGCACTTCCTAACTGTGGGGTAGCTGCAGGGAGGCTCAACATGTGTGTGGAGAGAGACTCCTCTTATGCTGAGGCAGGAATGTCACATGGAAATGGAAATAGCTTGTTGAGGAAAGAAGCAAAGCCAACCAACATACAGGAGCCATAGGCCCAAGAGCATGCACCACATACCCAAGGCCTCATGCATGGTTCCAGAACGGACATAGCACCCACCTCCCGGGGTTGGCGCAAGTCACCGCACACCCTTCCACGCAGGTAAGAACAGCCATAGAGCCAAAGCTGGAACCATTCACTGCTTTCCCTCCATGAAGATCTGCAGCTCCCCACCCCGTCCCAAACCCTCCCTTCCCCCAACAGGGATATTTTCATTCGTACTTTTTTAAAGAAATGCTTCCTGGTCAAACTTGAATATGCAATGAGGCGCTGGAGCTTTGTGGCGGAAATATAATTAAACTGGTGAAAGATGTAAAAGATGGAGAATGGGGATGACATCAGGCTGATTTCACACTTGGCAGTCGGATAGCTAGGCCCAAGCCGTTCTGGCCACGCAAGGCAGATCAAAGTGCCCTGCCACCACTAAAAAGGCAAAAGGAGACTTAAGTATGCTAATCCCCAGGACAAATATATTTTAATCTTGTTAGAATACAAGTTAATGCCGCAGTGCAGTGGCTGAACTTGGTTAGGCAGTGGAGACCCATTTTTATTTTAGCTATGAATAAGGTGGACCTCTTGGTTTTATTCATCAGTAATGAAAGTGCATTTACAAAATGAACCCCTCTTTGGACTGTGTTACCCCCACTTCAAGCTTCCCTGGCCGTGGGCAGGGATTCTGGAGGCCCTGGACGGGCCTGGTCTTTAAATGGGATCACCTCTCCATAGTCTTTGGGCAGAGGGTCCTGACAGCTCAGCTCATTTGGTGGGAAAGACACAGGGAAACTCTGAAATTAATTAAAAGATCCTCCTAAGCCGTTCGTTTCCCTTTGGGCTTGAGGTTTGACAACCAGACCAGTTCCTCCTCTCAGCCCCTCTCACTTTAATTTTTACAACGTCAATTTTCATTACTATTAATTATTTGCTGAGCTCCAACTGTATATTTGGTGTGGCCTGATTAGCACAAAGCTCTTAGGTTTAACTCCTAGTGATGGTGAGTGTGAAGGTCTCTGTGTGTGTGAGTGTGTGTGTGTGTGTGTGTGTATGTGTGTGTGAACTCTCATTCACACACAAGAGAGAAAAAAAATCACCTATAATGCTCCCTTTGAAATACAGCCATGGGTAGAATACTGTACACAGTCACAAATGTATCTAAACAGCTGCCTGTGAGCCAGAGTGTGTGTGTGAGAGAGAGAGAGCAGTGTGCTGGCGCCCTGCGCAGCTGAGCTGTGAGGTCACAGAAGGTTAAACTGCCCTGCAGAATCTGCCTGCTGAATATTGCTGATGGCAGCCGTCTAAAAGGCAATTTCTGTCTCTCTGCTCCAGGGTGTGTTAGAATCCCATCCGCCTCAGGCAGAAACCTGGCTTCCCAGACTGGAAGAAGCCTTTCCTCCCCACATCCACAGCTGCCTGGGCCCCCAGCCGTGTAGTGGGGCAGGCAAAGCGGAGGCACTCCGTCTCCAGGACCTGGTGCAAAGGGGCTGTCACGCTGCAGGGTGAGGTGTCCCCCCCCCATCCCAGGTGTGTACAAAGCACACAGGCACAGAACGACCTAACCACAGCACTCAATGGCAGAGTTCCAAGTGCTTGGGGAGGGAGACCGAAGGAAGCTAAGCTATCAGCAAGCAGAGATCTGGAGGAGAAGCCCACAGTCCTGGTCCTGTCTGTCCCCTCAGCCCCCCAAGCATCCTGTCACCTTTAAAGACACCCCAATGCTTCCTTCTTGTGTCTGCTCCCCAAGCCAGGATTCCCAGGCACATTTTACATCCTTCTGATTGGTTTGCTGTTTGCTTGCAGTGCTGGGGTTGAAACCCAGAGCGTCACACACGCTCATTAAGTGCTGTATCACTGAGCTACAGCCCAGCCCTCCTCCTTCTGTCCTAAATCGTCATACTTAAAATGTATTGAGTTTCCACTGTGTGCTAGGGTGTTCATTCAGTGGGACCCCATAACAGTGCTACAGGCTATGGAACTCAAACACCAAGAATTCACACCCTAGGTCTGGAGGTGGAGGTCAGCCTCTCTTCCTGTCCTCTGCTGTTGCTGGCAGTCCTCTGTGTCCCTGGCCAGGAGACTCACAGCTCTAGGCTATGTGTGACTCTGTGACCACATGGCCCTGTACCTAGTGAGTCTCCTTCATAGAAGGACACCTTCTTAGGAAACCAGTCATTTTGGATTTTTTTTTTTTTTGGCCTGTTCTAATTTAGTATGACAACCCCCTTAGTTTGATCACATCATTCACTAACCTCCCTTTCAAATAAAGTCATATTTTCAGGTTCCTGAATGTGGGAGACAATATTCAGCCCAGGGCAGCCAGGACCAACCACCTCCTGAAGATTGTTCCCTTCCCACTGTCCATCCTTCCCATCACCTCCCAGGAGGGTGACTGAGCTGGGAGGAGGGGACTTGTATGACGAGCCAATGTACAGCTGTTTGCTGTGTGATATCACTCTAGACTCTGTCTAGGGAGAAAGGGAAATTGTTACATCATCAGTAACGTGATTGGGCCCAGCTACACTGCATACATGTGTCCTGCAAGAGACACTGGATTCTCTCGAAGAACAACCAGTGCTCTTAACTGCTGAGCTGTCTCTCTCCAGGCCCCATTTAGCATCATTTTTTTTTTTCATCTTCTAAGGATAATAAAAAAGTTGAGAGCCAAGGCAGTGTAGTACTGTTGCTGTGTGCTTGTCCAGGTGGCTAGTTAAAATCTAACCCGTGTTAGGTTTGCCAGGCTATGTCCCCATACAAGGCTGTGCCCACCCCAAGGAAGCAATGTGCTCCTCTGCTTTGCATTAAAGTGCAGCTCACTGGCCAAGGTTTGTCCCAGCTGTGACTACCCAGAGGAGGAGACTTTCTCCAAGTTGTATGAAACTATTCAGGATGCCAGAGAAGGATGCTCAGAAGAGAAGGCAGAGAATACACACGCTCTGCACTGAAGAGAAGGAGGGCCAGGGCCTTCTTATTGAAGACAAAACCAAATCAGATCAAAAACAAAGGTTGTGGCTGGGGCTGGAGAGACAGCCCAGTGGTTAAGAGCGTTGGCTGCTCTTGCAGAGAACCTGGGTTGGGTTCCCAGCGCCCACACCAAGGTGTTCATGACCACCTATAATGCCAACTCTAGCTCTATATCCCCTCTGGCCTCTGTGGGCACCTGCACTCATGTGCACACTCAGTCACAGGCACAAACACACACATAGACACACACATGCCCACGCACGTGTAATTTTTAAAAATAAAGCTTAAACAGGTAGTGGTGGCTCACTCCTTCAATCCCAGCACTCAGGAGGCAGAGGTGGGTGGATCTCTGTGAGTTCGAGGCTAGCCTGGTCTGCAGAACGAGTTCCAGGACAGCCAGGGAGATACACAGAGAAACCCTGTCTCAAAAAACAACAACAAAACAAACAAACAAACAAAAAGCTTAAAAAAACATATAAATGTCAACGTTTATTATTAACAGAGTTATTTTTACAGGAGTATATGTAAATATTTATAATAAAGTGTCTGTGTGTGTGTGTGTGTGTGTGTGTGTGTGTGTGTGTGTGTGTGTGTGTGTATTTTTTCCTCCTCTTATTCCCACCTCCCCATTTTGAGATAAATCTCATTATGTAGCCCTGGCTGACCTGGAACTTGCTATGTAGACCAGGTTGGCCTCAAACTAGGAGATCTACCTGTCTCTGCCTCCTTGATGCTGGGATGAAGGTTATGTGCCACCACGCCCTCCTTCTTCCTCCTTCTTGATATTGTCTCACTATGTTGCCCTGGCTGACTTTGAACTTAAGATTTTCCTGTCTCAGCCTCCTGAGTGCTGCAATTACAGGGGTATGCCACCATGTCTAGTTATGTGTGTGTACATATCTATCTACGCATATACACACATAGTTTCTCTATAGTACTGAAGTGCTATATGTGTGTGGATATATATGCATACATACACACACACACACACACACACACACACACACCCCTCCACACACACGTGCACTCCCATATGTTCTTTATAGTACTGAGTGCTTAGAGCACTACTGTCCTGTGAGGAAAGAAGCCACTGTCTTTGTCAGAGCAGCTGTGTTTACTTTCAAGAGCCCACCAGGGTCTTGCTTGTTCACTGCCAATGTTCTCACAGAGGAGGCGTGGGGAGGCTCCGAGGACCCTCACCTGATCTTCCTGCTGTTCTTTTTTGCCCTGTGTACCATTCTGCCCTAACTGCACTTGCCTCAGCGTCTGGGTATCAGGAGGTGCTAGAGTATATATAGGGGACCTTAACAGAAGGGGGACTGCACTACACAGCCACAAGGAGGCCATCTTCCACACTGGTGCCCTTGTCCATCTGCACTCCTGTTAGCAACCCCTCACCCACTCTGTTATACCGATAACTGTCTTGGTTCCCCAGGGAGAGCTTGAAGGAATCCTGTTTTGGTTGGTTGGCTCCCCAGGGAAGGACTTCTAGAAACACAGGGACCAAGTCTGGAGCACACAGTTCGCATGGAGCTGTGCCCCAGCTCTGGAGCAGGTACCCCACCTTCCTTGCCTCCCCATGGGATGTTTAGGGAGGCATCAGCTTTCCCTCTTGACTGTGGCCTTGCTCTGGCCAGGGTCCTGTGAGCTGACGTCCTGGCCTCACCTCTCTTCTGGTTTGCTTTCTGTTGCTGTGATAGAGACCATGACCAAAGGCAGCTTGGGGAGGAAAGGGGAATTTGGCTTCCATGTCTGATCACGGTCCGTCATAGAGGGAAGTCAGGCCAGGACTTCCTGGAGGCAGAAACGGAAGCAAAGGCCGGGGAGGAATGCTGCTTACAGGCTTGCTCCCCACGGTTTGCCAATCTTGCTTTTGTATACATCCAGGACGACCTGCCCAGGAGTGGCACCTCCCACGGTGGGCTGGGCCCACCACATCAACCAACCGCTTAATCAAGAAAGCGCCCCGCAGACTTGCCTTCAGGCAATGTGATGGCCGCACTTCCTCAGCTGACGTCCCCTTGTCCCAGTGTCCTGTGACAAGCTGACAAGAAACTAAGCAGCACATGTTTGTGTGTGTTTTGGTGACAAGTGTAAGCTAGAGAGGGTGCTTGGGGGGCCCAGAACCAGGACGGTGACTGTGACACTCCTAGTTCTCCGCCTGCCGCTGTGGCAGCCACCTTTCCTCATGCTCAGCTCCGAGGGCATTGGGGTGCAGTGAGCCCTCCTTTAAAATGCGTCTTTTGGTGCTTCTGGGATTGGGAGGGTTTGAAATGGATCACATGACATGGCTGTTGCTGCCACGAACGCACCACAGCTGTGGCTGCCTGTGTGAGATCTGAACACGTACAAGAGAGTCATGAATGTAGGGGGGAGGCTGGATGGGAGGGAGGAGGGGATGAGGGTCAGAGGGAGAAGAGCAAAGCTAATGGGAGCCAATGTGACAACAGTGTCTTCATATAAGTAGGAAACTGGCCCCACCAAAAAAAATCAAAATACTAAAAATAACGAGACAGGATCACCCCATGTGAGTTTGATATTTTGAATATTCCGATTTCTCCTTAAGTTTTGTCTCCTGATGTTGGACACAGCAAGGAGACGGCCCTGGCAGTCTCCCCATCTCCTTCTCCACTGTAGGCAACGGCTGCTCTCTCAGGCTGTTCTGTAGGTGAGAGGAGCTTAGGACTGGGGCCCCAGCACTGCACCGCCGAGCGGGAGGTCAGAAAGATCCGAAATGCCAGGATCAGGACCCAGAGCTGTGTCCAGGCAGGAAGGGCCAGAAGGTGATTCTTCTGGGTCACTTCAAGATAGGAAGGAGCTGTGTCTTACATGTGTCGCCCACACTGAAGCTATGAGTTTCCATGGTTTTGGTTTTGTTGTTGTTTTTGAATCCTAGATATGAAATGTAGATGAGGTCTCCGTGCCACTTTTATGACTGTTCCTGTCACACAAGGAGCCACTCATGCTGGGACATTGATTCCTCCCCTTATCCTGTTCTGGGTCCCTCAGCATCCTGCCTTCTCTTTTTTCTTCAGGGTATGGATTTTTGTCCTCCAGTGAGGACTTCTGTGTCTGACATCTTCCCCAGTGAAGGAGTCTAACAGCAGCTCCCCAGAAGGCTGGGTCAAAAGGCTTTGTACAGATGCGCTTTGTTCTGTGAGTCTTACCTCAAACTGGCCCTCCCCTAGGAACAGACCTGACAGGGAGGTGACTCCTGCCCTCCCTTGGTGCAGCTTTTTGTATCTAGTGATGACATCCCTGTGTGGAACCAAGAATATGGGATATTCTCTCTCCCTTCCGCCAGCCCAGCCCATCAACACACACTATGACAGCCTCCTGTGATGTCAGTGAACATGCATGGTGAGACCCAACATGACTGTGGCACCCAGAAATCCTTCCCAGGACATTCAGCCTCTACAGCTCACATACACCTGCTGCGTCTCCCTGAAGGTCAGGATTAGATACATCACCAGTTATCTAAATACATCATCTCACAGATCTGCATGGAACATGTCACCCACAATGTGCTACCTGAAGCATGGTGCCCCAGTAGGTCACCTCCCACCTAGTAGAAGAGGAAGATCTGCAATGTGAATTCACCCAGACACTCATATCATCTAGGCCACACTAGGTTTCAGATTTGCTAGAAAAGGCCAACTACATCTGAGGAGCTATTTGGACGCTGTTGTCCAAGGTCGGGGCAGGAGGGACTAGCTGAGGCAGGACAGATTGCCAGCCAGCCAAGCCTTGTTGCTGCTCTCTGGGACACGGTCACGGAGGAGCTGACCGTTCACACGTGGATCTACCCCGGGCCTCGAGCATAGGTGATGTCTTGCCTGTGAGCAGGAAGCTTTGGGAAACCCCACCTTATAGAGGCTCCTGGGGGCTTCTAAAGCACCTGCTGGGACACAGAAAGCCCTCCCCAGAGCAGAGGGCTAGAAGGCAGGTAGAGAGTCCTCTTCTTGAGAGGCCGATGAAAGGAGCTCAGTCGGATGACTCAGATGGGTCTTAAGGATCTGTCCTAGGGTGCTGTGGGCTGCACTCAGGCTAAGGAGTGAGGTCCATGGAGAACCAGTAAGCCAGATGGGGCACCCTCAGTACTCCGTCTCTGAGCTGGTGGCCAATTATGCAATGAGTTGGGTGGTGTTCAGACTGGCAACCCACCAGGAGCCTCTCAGTGGCTGGGGACAGAGCCACTTCTTGCAGATTTCAGAAAAAGGCCACACAATGAAGCTGGTGGCTGTGCCTGACATGGCCCAGGTGGTTGACAATGACTGTCATACTGTCAGGGTCTCCTTTGTTGTTATGTGCCATCCCTGGAGCTCCAGTTCCATTCTGGAAGGAGTGAAGCCTCTTTGCCTCATGGCCAGCACCGGTGTTTGGGCTCAGCTTAAATGAAACCTTGCTGGTCTGTGAAATCAGTCGAACCAGCACTCTACCCTCTGTGACCATGCCTGGGACTTGCCTTGGCTTTAGGAAGCCAAGTGGGTCAGTAACTATTCTTGAGGCTGGCTCCCCCTTGCAAGCAGTATGCTTCCACACACTGATTTTCCCTAAGCTTAGGCCTGCCTATAGGCTGGCTCTCCCTCTCCAGAAGCCCCTCTAGTTCTTACCCATACCTAAGCCTCCCAGACTCTCCTGTCCCCCAAATTATGATTGCTCAAAAAAGCTCACATGGGCCTCCAGCACAGGATGCAGCCTGGAGGAGACCAGAGTCCCTACCCATTTACAAAATTCCCCTGGACAGATGCTGCCTCTGTGCCTGGTGTACCCACCACTGAGGTTCAAGGATGAGTTATTGTCCCTTAGCAAAGGTGCTTAGTGACCTTTACAACACTAATGTATTGGCTGTTGCTGTGAATTCCCAGGAGGTGTGTTCATATATCACACTACCATCACCAAGCCAAAGCTACTGCGGGAAGGGCTAGGTGTGGGGGAGGAGGGAGACGCTCGCTCCCCAGTGAGATGCTGAATCTCTGAGAGGCAATGCACACAGCTGTTTGCCACCCTTCACGGCTCCCCCGCTTGCCCATTGGGAGGCTGAGAGGGGCCCTAGGGTCAGAATCGGAAGAATAGCTGTGCCACTCCAGGAACGTTCCTATCTGTGCCTGTTTCCCCATATGTAAAACAGGAGGATTCATGTCAGCAGTTGTGTGTGTGTGTGCGTGTGCGTGTGCGTGTGCGTGCGTGCGTGCGTGCGTGCGTGCGTGCGTGCGTGCGTGCGTGCGTGCGTGTGTGTGTGTGTGTGTGTGTGTGTGTGTGGTGTAGGTCAGAAGACAGCCTCAGATGACCTTGTTCAGACACATTCCTCTTTTAAAAAACAAGACTTTTCACTGGCCCCAAACTCACCAAGAGGGCTAGTTTGGCTACTTAATGAGCCCAAGGGGTGCCCCATCTCCACCTGCCCAGAGGGACGTGCCACATGCCCATCTTGGGTTCTGTGGGTTCTGGGGATTGAACTCAGGTCTTTGTGCTAGTACAACATGCACTTAACCCACGGAGCCATCTCGCAGACCTCATTTTGCATGAGGAATACATGAGAAAAACAAGTTAAAGGAAGTGTTCATTTCAGCTCATGGTTTCAAAGACCACAATCCTGGTTCCACTGGTTCTGGTAAGGCATGGATCTCATAGCTCATGGTGCCAGAAGTGTGTGGAGGGAGAGGCTACTTATTACTTCATGGCAGACAAGAAGCAGATCGTGGTGGGGGACCTCCCTCCACCCACAGGCCCTCCCTAAGCCACCTACTTCTTCTATCCAGGCCCCACCTCTGAGAGGTCCCAGAACTGCCCACAATAGCGTCACTAGCTGGAAAACAAGCCACCTGCTCCACGGACCTGCACCTCATATCCAAACCAAGGCAAGAGCTTTTTATGTCAAGCCGTGGAAGGAGTGGCCACCCCCAGGTCTGGATCCCTGGGACTCCTGCTTGCTCACCTGCTTCAGAGATCTGCCTCCAAACCAGGCTGGGAGCCCTGCCTGGACCAGATCAGAAGCCAGCTGTATCCAAAGACCCCTCCACCCCACCCCACCCCTTCTGTGCTCTTCTGCTTCCCCTCCTACAGGTTGTCTCGTGGGTCCTGACTGTCAGTGAATCCCTCCGTTCCAGGCGACAATGACTGTGACCTGTGGCTGTGTGGCCTTGCGTTCACTGCTGTCCAAGAAAACACAGGAAGATCGAGACAAGCACTGAGAGCCTTGGGGCTTCTCACTGGCTTTGTGTTTGTGGGTCACAGAGGCCTAGTCAACATAGGCACACTCATGAATACACCTCTGCAAAGCCAGCGTGTGTCAGGAATGAGCCAGGGAAGCCGTGACTTAGTCCAGACCTGTCCTGACCTCTCGTGAGTCAGGCTTATAGTCTTGTGCGGCTGGGCATCATCAGAAAACCTGATTTCTCTGTGGAGACATGCAGTGGCATCTCCCATGTGCTAGCGTGATTGCAACTGGCCATGAGGCTCCCGGGCATCTGCAATGTGGCTGGTACAGGGAGGAACAGTCCAGTGACACCAGTGGTCTCCGTCTTGGTGTTGGACAGAGTGGCTCCTGTTCATCTATAGGGCCTCACAGCCATCCATATACCAGCCCTCTCCACCAGAGCCACCGCAACTGGCCACCGGAAGGGGACAAGCCCAGAACCTCCAGGCTCCCACAGTGCAATGTGGAACACTGTGTCTGCTGACCTGCTGGGTGATCCAGCCATCCATTGCTCTGGCTGACCAAGCAGCCCCGCTCTGCAGTCCTGCTACTAAGACCAGAGAGAAGGCACCATGGCAGACACACACAACTGAGCCACACTCTGTAAGATCAACACAGAATCAGTTCGTTGAGGACATAGATTTGCAGGCCTTCTTCCCAAACCCAAATCCCCAGGGGCCGGTGGCTACAGTGGGAAGAGGGAGAAACCATCTCCCTGGTCCATGCCCCTCTTAGTCCTTATTCACGGACATAGCCCATCCACACCAGGAGCCAGCCAGAGTGAGTGATGAGGCAAGTCCCCATCTACGTGGGATCTCACTGTCTTCTCCCACTGCTCACCTATATGCTTCTCATCGTGTCAAAGTCCACATAACGCCAACTTCACCGTTATAGCCATTTTTAAGAGTGCATCTTGGCACTGTCAAAGCTCATCCACATTCCTCTGTGTGACTGTCACTGCCGCCCAGACTGCAACTCTGCACTCTCCACCCCAGCCCGCCACTCGCCTTTCTGCCTTGTGCTCCTGACTGGCCACCGGAGGGTCCTCTGTGAGTGCAGCTAAGCTGGCTGTCCTTTGGGTCCAACCAGCTTCACTGAGCAGTGCAGATGGGCTGGAGTCCAGGTCCAGCAGAACCCAGGTGGCAGCTACTAACATGTGGCCGAGGAGAGGGCACCCCATACCTCCACTCATGCCTCAGCTTCCTCATACGTGCAGGAGGGATAATGACATCTATCTGGGGAGACTAGAGGACTGCTCTCTCTCTCTCTCTCTCTCTCTCTCTCTCTCTCTCTCTCTCTCTCTCTCTCTCTCTCTCTCTCTCTGTGTGTGTGTGTGTGTGTGTGTGTGTGTATACACATGTGGAGACCAGAGACGGACATGACGCTCTTTACCTTGCTTTTTGAGACTGAACCTCTTGCTGAGCCTGAGCTCCCCGGTTTGGCCACACGAACTGCCCCAGGGATCCGCTTGTCTCTGCTTTCCCAGCCCTGGGATTCCGGAGCCGAGCCCGCTTTTGACACAGATGCTGGGAATCTGGACCCAGCTCTTGTCACACAGCACACTCTTCACTGACTGAACCATGTCCCTAGCCCTTGGAGTAAGGGATTGTCATAAAAAGCTTCAGACAGCCCCCACGCAGTCTCCTGCCAGCTCTGCCCTCACGGGAGCCCTGGGCAGAGCCCTAGAGCTGCCACAGTGCAGGGTCTCCCTCCCTTTTCCCAGAAGACTCTCTGGCAGCCTTACCTGACCTGGGCTAAGAGGACGTCATCTGCCACCTCCACCTCCACCCAAGTTTCTGGACACACACTGCCAGGACTTTGGTCCTCTCTCCGACACCAAGGGTGGAGGACTCGCCTCAACTTGAGCCTCAGTTTGCTTCCCAGGGGTTCACAATCTGGTGCTTCACACAGGAGAGGTCAGTGAGGGGTCAGGCCCCATTGCGCACATTCACCTGTGCTGACCTGCTAGGTCGCAACTCTCCGCTGAGAGGTCTGTTCCTGGAAGCCCCACTGCCAAGGGCAGTTTTGTGTAGGAGTTGGTCTTGAGCAAGGGATGCTGGTCATCAAGGTGAACTGCCATCCTTTCTCCTGAAAACCAATCTTCTGGTCCAGGCACATGCTGCTCTGGGGAGTGGTGGATGGTCTGTGGCTCTGACAGGTACCACTAAGGCTCCTGCCCACCTGGACAAAATCCCCACACTGTCAACAAGTGCTCACATATCTAGGCTTCCTGCCATGCAATTCAGCTGCTCCACCTCTTCCTCCAGATCCAGGCCAGCCAGACCTGAGAAGGATCCTGCCATCATCTGTGCTAAGAGCCCCAAAGTCTCAGGTCAGCTCCTTGGTTTGGGTGAGGAGTCCCATGGCACCATAACACCAACCTTGTGGTGCCTTTGTGGCAAGTGCTGAGCTCCTTGGAGTGGACTTCGCTTCCTCCCTGTTCTACTAGTGAGCTAGTGCAGGACCAGGCCCCAGTCCTAAGAGGAATTTCAGGGTAGAATTCCCCAGAAGGGATTCTAGTACTTATGCAAAGCATGCAGGGGGTGGAGCAACTGACTGGAACTTCTGAGCTTCTAAATGTGTACATTCCTGCTTAGGATCCTCTTGCCGGGGACTGATTTTGCATCATCATCATGGCAGAGCTTGGGGACCCTCCTCTCTCTTGGCAAGCTCCTGAGAAATCCCTTAGAACCATGGGTGGACGAGGGTCTGCATCTAAAGAAGTGGCTGAAAGGTGAGAAGCGGGCGCCTCTGGGCTTCAGGAGAGCCATTTAGTCTAGTGGAATACTAGACGACCTAAGGTGACAGACAGAAGCAGGGATGGAGAATGGCTTATTTGGGTGACATCCAGAGTCATGAACTGTGTGGGGTTAGGACCCGCAAGCCTGCTTCTGGGGACCACAGCCGCAGATGGAAGAAGGGCAGGAAAGAGGCGGCCGCAGCAGAGTACTGGGAGGGAAGGCTGGCACAAAGCATGGCGTCTGAATTCAGAAATATGAGACAGAGTGGGGCTCTTTGGCTGTTGTCTCTGGGCTTGGCTGTGTCCTGCTCCTCAGTTGGGGGGAGAGGTCATGTCTGGGCATCCCTTCTCATTTGCTCAGGGAGCAGCATGGGGCCCTGGGCACCCTGGCAATGAACAAGGACGGCGTTTTGTACTGTGTCACTGGTGTTCGGAGCTCTGTGTGAGCAGGCTCTTCCCAGCCACCGTACTGGCTGGTCGGGACACCGAGGGCCAGCGTGGGGCAGAGTCTGTGGGTATGAGGAGCTAAAAGCCCAGGCAGGGTTCCTTTCCCATCCCTCGTCAAGCTGCCATGGTCAGTACTCATGGCTAAGAAGTCCTCAAGAAGGAGCAAGCAGCGCTTGCTTCCAGATGCTGTGCAGGACCCTGGGAAGAGCCAGTGCTGAATGGCTGCTAGGCCTGCCTGCATGCATGGCTGCGTCTTCTGTGTTGTGTGTGACTTTAAACAGAGGGAATGCCACTGCCCGAAGAGAAAGGGAGGCCATCTCTGGAAGTAGTTGCATCCGCTCTCACAGGAGTCCGGGCTGGACTCAGGCCCCCTACCCCCCACCCCGCACCCCAAGCTTAGTGGTGACAGCGGGGCTCAGGACAGCAGTTCCAGGGTAGGGAAAGGCTAGGACATCCGTGCTGGGGAAGGTCTGGGAGGCAGTCTAAAGGACAAGTCACACCAGTGGGCAGAGGCCAGCACGCTCCCATATGCCTGGGATCAAGCAAACCGTTCTTCATTCAGACATTGGCATCTGGTACCTGTGTCCCGTCCATTCTCAGCTCCAAGTGTCACTAATGGCAAGGAGGTGTTGCTCCATGTATCTGAAGCTCCTGGTTGCTCCTTGGGCATGCCCAGCCTTACAGGGACTGAGCCCCTGGGGACCCTGAAATTATCTTCCTTTGTCTCCTGTGAGCCCCTTACCCAAGGAGGGGAAGCTGAGGCAGAGGCCGAGCTACAGACACGGAGTCCCCCCCACCCCACCCCCCATGCCTGCGGTTGCCATGGCTGTTTTCAGGCATCTGGCACTCACAGGAAACAAGGCTGTGGACTCTGTGCAGAGGCCAGAATGGCTAAGGTGAAAGACAGAGATTGCTTTAAGTGAGCAAACAGTGTAGAGAACGCCGCAGAAACAAAAGGAGCGTGGGGACTGGAGACACCCCATCAAAGCCTGGGGAAGAAGGGGAGCAAGACTCCGGGGCAGTGAGGAGGAAGGAGCAAGAAGCAGGGGGCGGGCGCGCTAAAGAGCTCACAGAAGGGGCTCCGAGGACTGGGTATGAGCCAGGATGGAAATAAAGGATGGAAAGGGGTGATATGGGGACGGAGGCGGGTGGACATGATGTCAGAGCCGAGGCAGGAACACAGGAGACGTCAGAGCGTGAAGGGCAGTTGGTACAATCCACATAGATGAATGAGGTCTAGAATCTCAGAAAAGCCACCACTGCCAGGGACCTACCTGCCCACAGACAGCCAAGAACTGTGATAAAGGCACCGGAGGAGAGAGGGGAGCACTGGCCTGGGAGGGGCAGTCCAGGGGGGCACAGCAGCGGGGGCAGCACTTGCTGGAGGTGTCCTGTGCACGCCATGTCCTCACTCTGAAGTTACGGCCACACATCTGGGAGAGGTGACGAAGGGGTCATCCTACTGGGAGTCCCAAACAGTGGGGCCACAGCAACGGTGCCCTGGGACAGGGGAGAGCCGTGGAAGTGGCTCGGGGAGGGACTCTTACAGTCCAAAGGATGCAGAACAAAATGCTGGGACTATGGGGAAAGTCTCTCCTAGAAAGGGTGAGAGATGTGCCAGGTTGCCCATCCCAGCACCACGTGAACGGGGCATGGCATTGCATGCTTGTAAAGTACTCAGAATTTCAAGGTCATCCTTGGCTACATACAGTCAAGTTATTGGTTGAGGGAGTAACCATCATGGACAGCCATTGTTTTTGCAGACCTTTCTAGAGATGTGTAGTCTTAAATTTTCTGTTTTAGGAACCCCCTTTCCTCAAATCCTCTGTTTTCTTTTTTAGAACATTGGTTAACATATGACCTCAGGACCCAGGGTCACACTTCCTTTTGTCACCTGATAAGTGATAAGTAGAGCTCACTGTTCACTGGTTATAATAAATATCATCATCTTTCCCAGCTGGCTGCTGGTCTGAGATGTTTCTTCCAGCAATCCATTGCTTATTTATTGCCCTCCCCAAAAGGAGCATTGGGGATCACATTAGCCAGACTTCTGAAGCTAAGAGGCAGCTTCTAAGTTCCCGTAATTAGAGAGGTCTGTATGCAGTGTGGATGTTATAGTATCAGTTATTCCTTGGCTCCCTGAGAGTCTTTCTAGAACAGTGCGTTTCACCAGCAGTCTGTCAGGGCAGCAAGGGTACGGTTAATTGTGTTGTCAGTTTCTGGGAGCACTGTCTCTGCGCTCCTGTTTGTTTTAGGATGGGCAGTTCCTCAGACCTCATCATAGATGTTTCTTTGTGCAGAGGACAGTGCTTAACAGAGACTGGACTGGCCAAAGCACAGAGAGTAAGTGCCCGTGGAGAACTTCGCCACAAACGGGACACTGTATCACTCTCTCCCAAGGTCAGGGACCGTCGCAGGAGATGGGACTGAAAGATTGTAGGAGCCAGATAGATACTGGGGAGGATTTGAATGGAAACGGTGTCTTCTGGACACCACAGGACTGCTGCACTCTTGACCAGTCAACATTCCAGCATGGAGGGGAGAGGGGCTCCCGAGCTGCCACCCCCTAGCTGAGGAGCTATGGACGGTTGATGGCTTCTGGGTGACAGTCGATTTTATGAGTGTGGCCTCTGATAGGTGGCCCATTCTCCAGGAGATGGCCCCACACCCAGGAATATATGGGCAGCACAGATTGGACTCAATGAACTATTTAAAAAAAAAAAAAAAAGAAGAAGAAAAAGACAAGAAGTTGGAAAGGAGGTATGACGTGGGTCTGGGGAGAGATGGGAGTGATTATAACCAAATTACATTGTATGCAAGTATGAAATTCTCAAAGAACTGATAAAAAAACATATTTTAAATGGAAAACTAAGACAAACAAGATGCCAAGCTCAGGGAGCGGGAAGCGGAGGGACTGTGTAGATAGCACACTGGCTTGCTCTGCTACCCTGGACACCAACAGATGACCTCTCTGTGCTCCAGGGCCTCACCTAAGATTCCTAACCTCTAATAATTCAGAACAGGGCTCTTAATGGAGGTTTTTGGGGACTTGAGTCATGGGGAAGATTCCTTCACGTTCTTTGCTAATTGCTCTCTAACAGATCCCAACCAACCTTTTTCATGTGAAAGACGCCAGGCAGGGGAAGGGACTCACAGCACCTGTGACACCGACCAACTTATTCACGGGTCTCTTCGTGTCCCATTGCAGAAGTCTCAGAAGGTCATTTTTTCCTCAACCCCAGTTAGAAGTTT
Source organism: Peromyscus maniculatus bairdii (assembly GCF_049852395.1). Taxonomy (NCBI): domain Eukaryota; kingdom Metazoa; phylum Chordata; class Mammalia; order Rodentia; family Cricetidae; genus Peromyscus; species Peromyscus maniculatus. Next base: position 69,600,913 of record NC_134854.1, read on the forward strand.
ATCAACAGACGGTGGCTAGATCTTGTTCTGAGATATGGGAGTGGAGAGCATCCAGGAAGGGCTTCCCCAAGCTGCTGTGAGGATCCTTAGTATTCAAAAGGGTTGAGAAGGCTGGTGTAAGGGACTGCTGAGCAGCAGACACGGTTTTGCTGAAAGGATGGTAGGTTCTCTAGTGCAGGAATGGAGAGAAGCCAGTTCGAAGGAGAGCGCCACCGTGTAAGTAGAACAATCAATAAAAGAGACACCTGACCTGTCGGAGCACCCTAAAATCGTTTTATTCAGAGTGGTCTATACCTGTGAGGGCCTGCTTCTTGGAAAACATAGCACGGTGTCTGCTTACCACCACCTGGTCACAGAGAGTCCTAGTAACTCTAGCCCTCCCGCATGTTCCAACCACTCATGGAGGTCTACAAGTGGCAGTATCTTCAGGTCTGTCTGGCCTTTCTTCCTCTGGTCAACATACAGGCTCACGTCGTCATCTTTAGGAGAGATATCACCTGAGGACAAGCCCGCGACTTACGTGTTTTAATGAATGTTAGCTGCACTGTAGACACCTTGTATTTTCAAGAAAAATCACAGAGCCAATGTGATAACTCCAGACATTTCAGTGTGGGTATCCTGACATCCATGAGCTTTGGTGTCACCAGAGTGCCACTGTACTTACAGGGCTGGGACCCTAGAGGCAAGGGGGTGGGGGACCCTAAGCCTGGAGTCTTTTTCTGAGAAAGAACACCCAGCTTTGACTGTGGCTACTTATCTTGCTCCAGACCCTGGGCTCTGTGTCCAAGAGGTGATGTTAGTGGTGTTTCCACACACTGTTGTCACAGGGATGAAGTGGGATAGTGCCGTGGAGGAATCTGAATGTTCACAGCCATCACTGCGACACTGGGTGCCTAAGTACCTGTAGGCGCTCCGACCCATCTGATGGGGCTCAGGACCCTGTGGCAGGGCTAGGGGACCAAGGGTCCCTTCTCCTGGGGATGAGGACAAAAGATTTCCCAAACAAGAGAGGAATTGTCCAGCCGCCCTCTTATGGGGTGTTCTTCACTTACAGGGGTACCAGGTACACTTGGGGGGACTAGAGTGACATCATGGTTTGACCTCAGGCTGCGTCTCCTGAGAGCTTTCTAGAACTGTGAGGACCCTGAACAGGACTGCAGGACCTCCCCTGCCGCACACTCCAGGCAGCGTCTCCTCCTTTGCAATGTCATCTGAGGGGAGTTTCTGGAACTTACCAAAAATCTGGGAACAAAACTTTAATCCCGTCATTGTTCATAAGAAGAAAACATTGAAAGCAACTGAGGTGAATGAGGTAAATATGCCGGGACCATTGATGTTTGTGTTGTGGCCAGCCCTGAGGATTAATTTACTCTGAAGAAACGGTAGGAGAGGCGAATCTAATTCAGGAGCACACATGTGCGCACCCTTCCACAAGAACACGATGGAACAGTCTTCTGGGTTGTGGGATTTAGCACAGATTTTTTTCTTCTGTTTAAAATCTGCATTTTCTAGATGTATCATTTCTAACAAACATAGGTAAATGCCCGCTTTTACATTTTTCATTTTGTTTGGTCTGATTCTATTCATTTTTATTCATTTATTTGTTTTTTTTTGTTTTTTTTTGTTGTTTTTTTTTTTTTGAGGTAGGGTTTCACTATAGTTCTCAGTCTAGTCTCAAACTTGAAATGCCCCTGCCTCAGCCTCCTGAGCACCAGGATTACAAGTGTGTGCCATCACGCCTGGTGCTTAGTCTAAGGTTTTTTTGTGTTTAGGATTTTATTATCACTTTTTAAAATTCCGATTCACTTTATTTTGCGTGTAAAAATGTCTTGCCTACAAGTATGCATGTGCATTACGTGGGTGCCTGGTGCCTGTGGAGGCCAGAGGAGGCATCACATTCCCTGGAACTGGAATTTCATATGGTTGCAAGCCACCATGTAGGTTCTGGGAACTGGAATCAGGTCCTGTGAACTCACTCACCATGGCTGGACACATTTATTTATTTATTTATTTATTTATTTATTTATTTATTTATTTATTTATTTATTTATTGTTTTTCAAGACAGGGTTTCTCTGTGTAGTTTTGGCACCTTTCCTGGAGCTCACTCTGTAGCCCAGGCTGGCCTCGAACTCACTGAGATCCACCTGGCTCTGCCTCCAGAGTGCTGGGATTAAAGGCGTGTGCCACCGCCCCACGGCAGGACACTCTTATGCTAGGCTTCAAGGAGGAAAAATGACCAGAGGTCAAGTGGCTGCAGGCCCTGAGCCAGACCCAGACGGACGGCGGACGAGCTGGTCAAGGGGTCCTGCCTCCTCTTGCATACTCCCCACCACCAGGCTGCAAACGAATTAAACCAGGAATGGAACAGCCTTTTCCCTGACAGCTGGCGGAAAGGGAGTCATCCTCCCACCTGTGCTCAGTCTGGAACTCAGACTGACCCGGGGCTGTCTGTCACAGAGCCCAGAGGCAGGCATGCGTCTTCGCTTCCCAGCCGGTGTGAAACACAGCAAAGACAAGGCCTGAATAAGGCATTCAGGGTAAAAGAAGAGGTAGGGACCCCTCTCTTCAGCCTGCAGCCCTGATCTTTCTGGTTTGTCTCCCTGATTCTCGTCAGAACCTGAGATGCCAAGGGTTCATCATCTCCTTGTACTGGGCTGCTCAGTCTGGTGTCCGTCCCTCATCCCAAGGTGAGCTGTCCACCACCTTGGGATGCTGAGCCCCTTCACCCCTGGCTTCTGCAGGGTGGGTTACGCTCACGATTTCAGGGAGAAGCTTTTCTCTAGATGTGGCACAGTGTAGCTTGGATTTACATTTCAGCCTATGAGAGGAGCCAGAGCTGTGTGCTGGGCATTGGAGGTGTAAATCAATGAGAAAGTAATGGGAAGGGACCCAGCCCCCAGCTCATCACTCATCACTCAGATAAGGCTTTGTCTGAGCCACACTGCTCCCTTGGGATCCTTATTGACTGTCTAGGATAGCCCCTGCTCAAGGGCAGAGGCTGCTCAAAGGGGGCCGAGGGCTGGTGAGGGAATCCAGATGGCCCAGACAGCAAAGGGGCTGACCTCACTCCCTGTCCACTGCCCCTGGCTCTGCCTGTCGCTGGTCTTGGCTCTACTGTGCTGTGGGCAGGGCTGTGACAGATCTCTGAGTATGCTGACTTCCTGCCCTGACAGTGGACTAGAGCTGCTCACTGTAGGAGGAAATGTCCTTGTCTGGGAGTCTGTCAACAGGAACCAGAAGGAAAGAACGGGAGTGGAGATTTGTCTGATGTGAGACTCACTCACGGGGAGAAAGAAGAGCAATACTCAGCAACAATGTGAACCTATAGTCTGTCATTTAGTCCCATGTCCCCCACTCCCACCCCTGACCCCTAAGCTCTCATTCATCTCTGCTGTTTTTTTATGCTTGAGAACGTGGGTGTCACCCATTCCTTTCATCTGGCCTGGTGCTGCTGATCTCAAGAAGGATTTTTCCATCCCACTGGTGGGTACCCACAAGAAGCTTAAGCCTCCTGGTTGGCTAAAAAGAAGCACCACTGGCCTGTGATCAGGCATGGCTTCAGGTCCGGGCCAGGTATGGCTTTCCAGGCTAGGACTCCATCACCCACCAGGGGAATGATAGAGCTAACTGGCCATCTTTTTTTTTTTTTTGGCCACCATTAGGGAGTGTCACTTTAAAATGCACACATTCACCCTGGACCCGTTAATCTTAGGCTATTCATAGTTAATCAGGGCTTGGATTGCATTTAAGGCAGTTGAAGCACCTGTTTTTATTCTAATTATCTGATATCCTGCATAGGACCTGCATTTGTATCAGAGTTCTCTATCTTAATAGACCTTTTGTTAAATGGGACCAGATAGCCTGTCTCTTAGTGTCGTGCTTTCTTCCAAAATCCAAGGGTAGGGAGGTGCTTCACCAGTGTCTTTTGAGGAAGAACAACAGAACCAGAAAGATGACTCCCATCAGATTGGTGATTAAAATCTGTTACCACGGTGTCACATTGGGATTACAGTCTCCCTTTATCAGCTGATTTCAGACAATGTGCTGTGGAGAAATTCCTACTCGTTCTGAAAGCTGCTGTGAGGCAAACCCTTCACAGAAAATGTCAGGAGTCCGTTCTGCTGCCTGAGGTGCCAGCCTTGCTTTCTCGAAGTTTCAAGTTAGCATCAGCATTTGAACTTTTGCCTTACGGGATCTGAGTCTCAGCTGGGCTCAATTAGCTGACACTGGGCTTCCAGTGTCCAGGCGTGGAGCATTCGTTCCTCAAGTACGGGGAGATAGACATTCCCTAGAGGACACTTCAGCTCCCTCAGCAGCTCTTTGGGAAGGAGTGTGCACCACCTAGGTTCTGGCTATTTTCCTTCTCAGTGACTGGAGGGAGCAAGACCATCCATCCATCAGTCACTAACACCACTTGGTCCGGCTTCTGCTTTAGGCTGCATTTGGAGGACATGACAGACCTGACAGAATGTTCTAGATCTGTGTCCCGTGATCCTGGCACATTACAAGACTCACCATCCACCACATGCTGTTTTTTCAGCAAGTTAGTATTTGAAAAATATTGTGCAGTTATCTTACTGTTGTGAGGTGGGATCATTTCTGTTGTAATTTCAATAATTTTTCTCTTTCAGAAATGATGTTGAAGATAATTCTTCAAGACATGAAGCATAGGCATGCTGTTTTCTGAAAGGAGTTAAAGAAATTTCCAGAAAAGGCTCCAACTGCATTTCTCAGGTCCAAATTTTATTTACTCCCTGTGTGTTTTAAACTTAGTTCCTAAATTTTTTTCTACTTAAATATTTATCTATCCATCCACCCACTGACCCACGCACCCATCGACCTACCCACTCACTGACCCATCTATCCACCTACCTACTCACTGACCTATCCATCCATCCGTCCTCCCATTCACCTACCCATCTACCAAGTATCTACCCACCACCCATGTTTCTACTCCTGGACTTCCTCAGAGCATCAGAAGGGGAGGGAGCCGATCTGACATTTCCAACTCTGTTTCCACACACTTTCCTTTTGAGGCAAACCTCCTGCTGGTGATGAAGCAGCAACAGGAAGTAGATCAGCCATCATTACATGAACACCATCATCTTTCCCACAGGGCAGACAATGCCAAAGCCTGACAATAGCCCCTGGTCCACACGTGTCCCGGACAGGAGAATGCCATTCCCTGCATCCCTTCCTAGGTGATTCTCGGGCATATTTCAGTCTTATTTATTGCATTTGATCTTTCCTATTTACCCTTTTCCTTGCTCTAAAAGCAAATAAACATACAAAGAGACCTATATTGCAGGCAGGAAATCATAATAAAAATACACTGGTGCCTCACAAGTATATTTTTATTGCAATGATTTAATGTACTTCTTCACTGTCTAGCTACCAAATGGTGCTACATGCTGATTGGCCTTTAACATTTCTTTTTTTCCTCCATATTTTATGTATATGAGTAACCTGTCTTCATGCACACCAGAAGAGAGAATTAGACCCTATTACAGATGGTTGCGAGCCACCATGTGGTTGCTGGGAATTGAACTCAGGACCTCTAGAAGAGCAGCCGGTGCTCTTAACCTCTGAGCCATTTCTTCAGCCCCAGCCTTTAACATTTCTAATTCTATAATTAGCTCACAAGTGTGCATGAAGCTTAAAAGCAGACCACACAAGCATAAAAGATAGACTTTCCCCAATATCCCACCATAATCTGAATTTTAAGACTGATACACAGATTACACTTTTTTTTTTTGTTACATCAAACTACGCAAGCAAGAATGAACACAACGCAAAGCCGAGAAACGTATGTCTGAGCTCCCGCTTTGACTATGTCTTAGGACTTGTCTAAGTAAGTGTTGATGCTTCCTGTCGGGACTTTGGCTCATTTCTACTTTGTACTCTCTAGTGAAATGGGTTCAGCAGTCTTGGCTTGTTCTTAGAAAACAGATAAGAATCTTGTCTTGGCCAGTTTGGTTTGTGGGTTTTGAGGATCCAGGCTCAAGTGATGCTCCCATGGAGTCCCTAACACACATCTCACTGGACCATGTCTCCTCTTCTTGCCTTTTATTATTCACCCTCTTCCTAGGAATTTCAATATTATTATTATTATTATTATTATTTATTTTTTGACCTTGATCTAGCTTGATTTCTGTCAACTCTAAGAAACTTCCATCATGCAGCTTGAGTGTTTTTGTTGTTGTTGTTGCTTGTTTTTAATTGTGGTAGTGGCCCTCCCTTGCCTTTCTTCTTATTTTGTATTTGGTGTCATTTTGAAGGCAGGAGAGTGACCAACCAACACAGCTTCTCTCTTCTGCTACTATAACCTAGCAAAGCAGGCAGAGAGAGACCCAGGGTTCTGGGTAATTCTCAATCGAATGGAGGTTTAATCAGCAACTCAGTAAGCTACAGGCATTCCCATGAGCTCAACAAGCTTGATATGGAAAAGAATTATGGAAAAACATACACACACACACACACACACACACACACACACACACACACACACACACACAAAACCCATGAGTCATGTAAGATCCAAGATCCTGTCTGGTGAGGAAGCCAAGAAAATCTGGGAAGCAAAGGGTCTGACTATACATCTGTGTAAAGCCCTCCCCCGCCCCCGCCCCTGCAGGTGACCATGAACCTGGTGTTGGAAGTCTTCTTGGAGTCGCCTTCTCAGCCTTGAGCCCATGAAGGCACATTTTTAAGAAACAGCATCCTAGTGCGCATTTACCAAGAAAGTCCAAGTAAGAAAATGCTAAAAAAGACTTCCTATCTCAAAGGCCAAGTCAATCTTACAGGTTACAGAAATAAGATACAGGGACAAGGACACCCCCGCCCCCTTGGTGACATCTCCCACTATAGCTCAGGCTAGGCTTTAAATAACATTGTCTTCCCCACTGGGAAGTAGCACCACCTAACCTTGGATCTCCTCTTCCTTGTCCGTCTGGAGCACAGAATTATCTCAGGGTTACAGAGGTCCTATAACACCACCGGCCACAGACACATCGCAAAAGCACACTTTCTCAGCTTCCCAGATAAACAAGTGACATTAAGACTTAAGACTAGGGGGAAGGGAAAAATAGAAATCTCTTTTCTTCATTTTGGTAAATTTTTTTTTCATAAATGTAAGGATTATTCTGGTCAAGGAGCCCAGTGAATGATCTGAATAGTGCAATTTCTGGATGGTTTTATAAACCTCCATTTTAGCTCTTCTGGTACAAAATTCGCCTGTTACCCATGCAAGTCTGACAATGATGAAAATTTCATTAATTAAACAGGTGTAACCTGTACCCTCACATGCTGAATAATTAAAGTTCAATTCCACTGAATGCAAATTTAGCAGAGACAATGAGAACACTCGGGAGTGACTGTTATTACATTTCGTTACAATAAGTGTGGTAAAGGTGAATGTCTTTCCCCATCTAAAAATAAATACATAAATAAAAGTCCCATAGAAGAGTAAGAAATCAGCTGGTAGGAAAATCTACACACTGTGATTGGTGAGGGGAAAACAAACCAAGAGAGATCTGAGCAAGACAAGAACACGTTCAGTGCTGTTATCGTTTGAAATCCACTACGAGTTAGCTTTCGGAATCATCTGAACTCACTGTGTAATCAGGTGAATGATGGCCATTCACTGTAGAACTAGATATTCACTCTCTTCTAATTATTCCACAAATCTTTCTAATTAATTAATTAGTTAATTAATTAATTTTGGCTTGGTTTTTTGAGACAGGGTTTCTCCTTGTAATAGTCCTGGCTGTCTTGGAACTCACTCTGTAGACTAAGCTGGCCTCAAACTCACTGAGATTCACCTGCCTCTGCCTTCCAAGTGCTGGGATTTAAAGGCGTGCACTACCACTGCCTGGCTTATTTTACTGAATCTAAGGGATAAAGTTCTAAAAATTAAGAATCTCCAGATCTGTAAGTCCTACTCCTGATTGAGAGGAGTGACTTAAAGTACTGTACAGAACCTCCCAGAATAACCAACCCATGGCATTAGTTGCAACTGAATGCCTTGAATTTGTGGTCAATCAAATATTTGAGAAATCAAACCAAGTTCTTTCCAAATAGCAAATCGTAGATGGATGTGTCAGATACATTTGCTATGAAACACTTGTACCCACTCTTAAATCCCTACTGACAAGAAATGGCTTCACCGTTTTTCCCCACGGCTAAATTTAATGCTCTATTGCCAACCCAGCTTCCATCCAAATATGCAAAGGGGTGCTCAGTTTTATAAACTTCTTTTCACCTAAGAGAAGAGTTGGAGTTTGTCATGATGCCAAGTCAGAGATTTTCAAACCAATATCACGCATGAGACAAGCACAGCAGACACGAGATGAAATTCCTTATCATGGCAGTCACAAGATGTGAGGCGCACAGTGACCTTTGGGGCTGTGACTCCACTCCTCACTCCTAGGGTTCAGGATGACTGACTGGAGTGCCACACAGATCTGGAAAAAAAAGAGTCATAATGAGTAAATCCCAGGTCACCGAGTTGTTTTTTACTCCACAGAAGGCCCACACGGGTGGCAGCGTATTTTAAAGCAAGTGTTAAGGACACAGAGAAGTAGAAAGGAATAGATATGCCGAGCCCAGCTTCCAGAATGAGTCACAGGCCAACCCAACTGTTCTCACCTCATCTTCTGGTCTCTTTGGACCAAGAACCTCTGGAGGTCCCCCACAGAGGCAAGAACATTTAAGGGAGATATAAGCAGGGTGTTTCACAGTAAGAATGGGCGAGGATGCTGGCCCGGAACTCAGGAGGCACTAGCATTTTGATTCACACTGCTTTAGCCATGTAACTTATTTGAAGTGTACTAGCCTTTGAGAGTAAAGATCGTTTATACGTTAGAATCTAAGTTTCCCCTCTCAGGTTGAGAAGTCAGATAAAACTGAAGATACTTGTCCACTGAAATGTCGGCTGGTCCATTTCTAGATTCTTGCTATCTTACACCATGAGTTCTGTTAAGATGTTTCTAAAGTGTTGTGATTGGATATTAGCACAGAGTGATTAATATAGAAGACATTTCTGTTTCCACTTAGGCCCTTACGTCTCCAGGGCACCAGTGTAGCCATTCCCATGCAAACCACAGCCCCATGTCCTCTACCTTGTATGGATACAGTTGTATTTGAGTCCCAGTCTATGTCATATTATATCATGGTTTTAGTCATTTTTATTTCAAGATATCAAAGTAACCCTCAGGAGGTGCCAGTGTTTTAGGCCACAGAAGATGCCATTGGGAAAACCTAGCAGAGTTACTTTTTTTTTTTCTTTTGTCTATGAAAAAAGACATGTGAGGAATAAACCTTCCCCCCCCCACACTCACTGCCTTATACCATGAGCAGACTGCGCTCAGTGACCTTCCTTCCTCCCAGCTCAACTCAGTGGCACCCACAGATCCAGGCAGCGCCCTCCCTCACTGAGATCTTCCCCACTCATTGGTGACACCAGTGTTTATGAGAGTCTCCCTGCTGTGGCACTTCATAATTCAAAGATGGCCGCCCTGTGACATGGACAGGTCTTCTCCATCATTCCCCATTTATGTCTGTCACCTCATGGGTGAGTGACTGAGCCTTGACACACTGAAGGGTCAGACTGTATCCTCATCTGCTCTGCTCCAGAGAAAGGGAGACGATCTAGACATAGCAGGCAAGAGCAAAACTCCTGTTGACGGGGTGTACGTTAGATGAGGACAGTAAGATTCCAGCCAATCTCTCGTTCTAGAAACATCTACTTTCTAAATAATTACGTATCTCCCTGTGAGCAACAGACGAGCGTTTCCTAGTTCTCAGGATGGCATCTTCCATGTGGTGTGCTCCCCCACCCCCACATACACCCGTGTACACAGGACACGGCTGAGACATGGTTTGCATTGCTGAGAGAAGAAAGGCCACCGCAATGCTGCTAACACAAGACACTCTGAATCTCTGAAACAGAGCTGGCGCCCTGCTCTGGTAGAAAGGACACTGCACTGTGCTGCAGATGACACCTTAGGGCACCAGGAATTTTTCTGGGATGGGAAAGAGTCACCTTTCTTCGCGGGTATCTGAAGCCATCCCATGGGCTGAATCCCAGCATCCCTTTGTAACTCGTACATTCACGAGAACTGATTGGCAATTTGTTTTTCTTGAGACAGAGCTCATGTAGCCCAGGTTAGCTCTGTGGTATGGTGTGATGTGTGTGTGTGTGTGTGTGTGTGTGTGTGTGTGTGTGTGTGTGTGGTGTGTGGTGTGTGTGTGTGTGTGTGTGTGTGTGTGGTGTGTGGTGTGTGTGTGTGTACATGTGTGTATGTTCGAGGTCAGGCAATTATACATGAACTAATAACTGCTCCATGAGTATACATTACTTACAAGATGCTATCTTGAGAATGGGGGTAATACTCACCCACTGCTTTTAGGGAGACAAGTAATTATTTAGCGCATAGATACCTCTAGAACTAGAGGTTTGGCTGGCATGTGTATCACTGGGCGCTGTTTGAACCTGTTTCCGGCAATGATTTATGTCAGTCTGAAAAAGCAGTCTACCTTGCTCTCACAGTGTTAGCCTGCTTCCGTTGCAGGGCCAAGGGTGCTCAATCTCTGTTAAACACTAAACTGTTGTCACAGTTTTGGCCTTGGGTATAAGCTGCTGTATCCATCACAAGCTTCATGAAGAAGCCCAGCCTGGAAGAGCTCTATCCACCATGCTGCCGCCACCGCCGGAGCAGAGCGGTCGCCTCCTATTCTGCAGGGCCCAGCTGCTGGCAGGAAAGGGCTGAAAAGCAATCAAATGCAGTCGTCTGGTGTTCGCTTTCACATTAGCAGCCCTACGTGTCTCTTAGGTCTATCTCCACACTTACATTTTCATTTTTAGTTCCAATTACACCCATATAGAAAATGAAGAGAGGTACTAACATCACTGACTGTGTCAAATCGCTGAACCTGGGAGCTGTCTTCCCCCCAGACTCTTGATTCAGGGGCAGGGACTCTCAAAGACAGTGGCTGACACCCCCTCAGGTCTTTCTGGAATGCCTAGGTGTTCATGTAGTCATTTCTGGTGTCCATCATAGGTGACTATGGCTGGTTCAGCTATTTACAAGGAAAATTAGCAAGAAGATTTCAAACCCTGCTCATCATATGTATACTAAAAGCTAACATACACCTAACACAACCAAACTGATTGAAAAACCTCAGCAAGCCTTTCTTTGGGAAGTATGACCATGAACTTGTGTGAATGTCACAATTCTGTGATCACAGAACAATATAAAACATCTCAGGCTACCAAACAATCCTCTCTCTAACATTTTACTGCATTTTCCTACAGGCTCCCACTGGAATGGAATTTTAAATAGAAAGCAACCTTATTGTCTGCTCAGAGTGAGAAAACTTAAACTGTCTTGTTAGTGAGTATGTGGCCCTCTTATCTAGAAACTTCTAATGATACCAATGTATAGCTTCAAGCACATAGTAATATTCCTTCAATATTACTCCTGAGCACCACATTTGATATATTGGTGACATGTATATACTCTTTATGAATACCTGCTGAATTTAACCTCAAGTTTTTGCTTACCAGGCACTACACTGGGTTAAACCATTGTCTTCATCTAAACTCATTCATTTCTTCCTAAGGACATCTGAGAAGCTCTGCTCGACAGACCCACTCTGTTCTTATCTCTGTATAAACGTGTCAAAATGAGAGCAGGCTGAGGAGGGGCTAGCCGTCATAGGCTTCACCTTGGTATACAGTAGATAACGTTCTGCTCATTTTTTTCTAGTTTCTAAGTGGGCATGCATATGTCTGAAATATGAAGCAAGTATTATTTAAACATGTTGAGACAGAAAAAAAAACTTTTTAGATGTAGATACAAAGGGGAACGAACCTGGAAAAAATATTCAACATATCCCCCAACCCAGACAAGCAAAAACATTTAATGCTTTTTCTTTCAAAATAAAAATCCCACATTCTGTTGTTAGAACAAATACTTAAGGTATAAAATATACCTAAGCACATCCCTTCCTGGGCCAGGATAGAAAAACCTAACATCTATGACTTTAAAATTAAAGTCAATGGCTTTGGGATCACCCAGCTCTGAAAAGCAGTGGGTTTCTTTACAACTAAAGTCGAGTCTTTGAAAAACCAGAGGAGGAAAGTCATCAGGGAAGGCTCCTGCCTGGGTTTCTGTAGCTCTGTTTTTTTTTTTTTTTTTTTGGCCCAGGGGTCCTGTCCCTAGAAGCCTGGGTCGAGGGAGCTGAGCCGGGCTGGCAGGGAGGCAGCCTGCCTAGGCTGCAGATGAGCTGGGCACGGAGGAGTGAGAACGGGTGAGCAGCGAGCCTGGGAGCACATGTTACATCAGACACAGTACCTGATTTTTCACTGCACAGCATGTCAGCTAGATGGTGTGCCTCCTGGGCGATAAGTGCGAATATCTCATCCTCATACTTCTCAATGATGGCTTCGCACTGCAGAAACACAATAGCAACACGTGTGAGCGGAGGCACAGGGGCAGGGAGGGCCCCTGATTAGCACAGGTTTAGCGACATTTTAGTAGCGGAACACAGGAAAGCATGTAACCAAGGAAGTCCATTTTCCTTGGCACCTTTGGCTTGATACATCATTGCACAAGAGCAACCCTCCTTCAGAAAGGCTAATTGTATCATTTTCCTGAGACTTAACTAAATGATTGCTCTGATGGAAGACCTCGGAGGAGGAAGAGGAGGAGAAGGAAGAAGGAAGAAGGAAGGAAAATGGCTGGCTATGTTTCTTTCTATTCCTGAAATCTGGAGTGCAGTAGACAAGAAGCAACGCGAGAAAGTTTTCCTTCAACATTTTAAACACCACATCTGGCAATGGTTAAGCCAGTTTCCTTACAATTTAACAGAATAACCCACTTTGTGGTTCGAATATTGGAAACAACTGAGTCCCCTCAGCCATCACAACAATGGCACCTGCCAGCTTGGCTGCAGAGCACTTGCAGTCACTTGGGAAGTTTCTCTGTCGACCCTTTAGGAATCCAGCTCAAATCCTGGGTCTGCTCTCCAAAGCAAATGAAAAATAAAAATAAATCAAGCTGACACTTCAGCAGGAGAAAGCACAAATTTGCCATGGGATCTGAAAGTGTTAAATTCTGCCTGGAGTGTGTTTCTCCATCAAGAACTACCAGGCTACCTTTTTTTTTTTTTGGAACTGTGAGTTACTGATGGCCATTCACTGGAGACTTGTAAACCATCTCTGAGTTCATTAAACAAGACTCTAAGAATTTTAAATGGCATTTAAAAATATTTAAATTCCACTATAATGTGTTTATTTAAAACCTGTGAAAGACAAACACACTCACATCACCATCCAAGTTCCATGGGGCTTTTAGCCCTGAATTATTGCCCTCACTTTTTAATTAAAATGAAATCTCCAAATGTCAGCTCCAGCCCCATGTTGGGGCTGCAGCTCGCCTGACATTTTGGCCACTGGGTGAACTTAATGCATTTTTTTAAACAGGCCTGCCCATCACTGTGTGATTCCACAGCATTAAGTAGGGGGAAATACGTTGCAATGTCTTTTGCCAGGCACACCCTAGTAAGCCAGAGGCCAACTTTTCGGTAAAATCAACTTTATACTGAAGGATATGTGGGATTGTGATCTTGACCCCAAGCATTGGTGTAGCCAAGCCTGAGCTACAAAACTTGAACTCACCGGAGGAAAACACTCCTTGAGAAGCCTGTGGGGGTTGGAGAGAGGATCTTGGGGCTACCATTCCAACATTTAGCTACAAATATTTGAAAACGACTCTTGGCCTCCGTTCAGATTTCAGCCTAGAAACCACAAACCCTGCACTTCCTTAGGTGGAAACCCAGTCCCTTAGAAACAAAACAGTCTGAAGTCACCCCACACCAGCAGAATGTCCTGATAAACAATGTGCACCAGGACAGGGCACCTCCATAAAACTCCCTTCAATCTCCAAACTAATCACTGAAGGATGCCATGATTCCGGAGATGTGTCAAAAGCCAAGTCACCAAGTGTTCAGTTAAGACTTAAGCAGCGGGCAGCACAGGACACTAGGGCATGTGAATGTGCCTGACTGTCCACTGCTCATCAACAGCTCAAGAGTAGTCCCAAGCAGAAAAAAAGAGATCCCAACAGGCTCTTAGAAGGGAGGCTTACCGCGAATTTCAAAGGTTTGAAGGCATCAGAATAAAAGAAGAACTTTTTATATTCTTTGTATATTTTGTCTCCCTTTCTCGGAGCGTATCTCCTGAAATACTTCTGCTTGGTCACTGGGTCGTCCTCCAGCTGGTAATCGTTCATTCGCATACACACTTTATCCAAAAGGTCGACGAGGAACGCCTCGGACTGGGCCAGGGGAACCTACGAGAAGAACAGAACCAGCCAGGACACTTGCCTACGCACACGCGAGTCCAGAGGATACGTGGAAGGCCGGCTTCTCAACGGAAGCAGCCGCACCGTTCTTTATGTAGTTTAGCGCGAGCTTAAATTCTAGCGAGAAAACAACATGCTTGACAGTGGACAGTAAGAAACTGAACAATCTAGAAACTGTACTTATAGATGTCATTTAAAAAAGTTGTTGAGTAGAGGCTGAAGCACAGAAAATGGGAGGAAAATGGGGGCGTCGAGAGCGCATCAGTTCTGTGCGGAAGCCACGCTTCTGCCCATCCCAAGTCGCGCTGCCCCCCTCGCCTTCCAGGCATCTCGCAGCGGCTGTGCCTGGTCTATGCCGTGGTGGTCGTAGATAGCGGGACCCGGGGCGCCCCTCACAGGCCTCGGTTTGCTCTGGGAACAGCTGGCGCGCGTCCCGGGCGCCCCTCTCCCTCCGGGACCTGCCGGGGCGCGCCGGGCTCCGTGCCACCACCTCCGCCCCGGGCGCGGGTCAAAGAGCACCCCGCGTCCTTGGAAACCAAGACAAAACCTCGCGCGGCGTCTAGACGGGTCAAGGTGCAGGAGGCCTGGTCCCCGCGGCTCCTTCCGGAAGGGGCGTGGAGCCGCCAAGGGCGCCCGGCCGGGCCCGCGGCTTTGCGCGCTTTCTCGCTCTCCACCCTCTGCTGATCAAAGAAGGAAGTTTGCATGACAACCGCGCTGAAAGGGGCTGCATGACAAATGAACTCGGTTTCTGCAGTGTTGATATATCCAGCCCCCTTTGTCCCCTTTCACACGCAGTGTGAACCCTTCCGGTGCCAAGGACTGCGCGACATTCACAGGCGCGCTCAGGGCGCACAAAGGGTCCCGGCGCTTCCCCGCCATCTGGCCGCAAAGCCGATTCGCAATTAACATGAAAGCGCGGGCGGCGTGGCCCGCGAACAACACCCCCAGGTCGCCGCTGCCCCCAGTGTCCACCAGGAACCGACCCTGGAAGTGCGCTTTACGCGGAGCGCAGGAACGGCGCGCTAGGAGCGCGCACGGTCACAACCCCGCACCTGCTGCGGCCCAGGTGAACCTCGGGCCGCCAGGAACTCTCAAGGTTCTGACTTCGCAAGAGCAATTAACTAAATACGTCTGCGAACTAAAATGAGCACACTCTGCAGCAGGTGTCAGGTTCTTTCCTCCAAATTCACCAAATTTATATATACATATATATATTATGTTATATATAAATGTATATACAGTGAAAAAATGAAAATTCTTCAAGGGCACTTTCAATCACAACTGGCATTTTATTTATGCTTTTCAAACTTTGTAAGTTGCAAAAAGGGAAATCACAGGTTTCCTCACTCATCTGAAAACCGAGTAACTGATGGACACTTCGGTAAACTTGGCGTGGCGGGGGGGGGGGGGGGGGACGCTGGGGGACGGCGCTGGGAAAGGCTAGGGATCGCAAAGGCAAATTCTTACGTTAATGACTCAAAGCGGGCCTTTAACATGACGATGGCCGGTGCTTTCAGGGGTACCAGTGTGCTGAGCGGCTTTCCTTAACTGATACACATAAATGGCAGTTTCTGGTTGTCCACAAAGGATTTCAAGTCACAGCGAAGGGTGGGATTGTTTATTAAAAAACAAAAACAAAAAAACTAAAAGCAACCAGGAAATTCACTCTCTCCTTCCCTCCCCCATCAGAAAAGCAAACAGACTATGCGTGGGGGTGGGGCAGGCCCTGGGGTAGGAGGGCCCAGGGTGCGGAAGAGGGCCCTGGGAAACGCAGTCCTGTTACCAGGCCAAGACCCTCCTCACACACTAAGCGTTTCTAGTCGCTTCCCTAGAAACTGTTCTGTTTTTCTTCCCCTTTCAAATTGACCTAGTACTCTGAGCTGTATGCAGAAGATTGCTAAGCCTTGTAAGTCTGGGGCAAAACCATGAAAGCCTTCTTTCTACACGTTACTTTTGAGAGCTTTTACTTTTGCATATTTTTCCTGGGTTACACTTTTTGAAAGCAACTCCTCCACTTTAAAATCACCAATGGGCTTAACAGTGAGTTGTTTTTAAAGTAAAACCTTACACCTTTGGATATGGAGGCAGCGTGCCCCACTTTAACACAAATAGGTTGGTGTGTGTGTGTGTGTGTGTGTGTGAATTTCTACTGATTTTTGTTGTTGTTTAAAGTCTGAAGACTGACAGCTTTTGAATGGCGTTAGCTAGCTAGCCCTTTGCAGGAGTCTTTAAAACCAGCCGCAATTGCTGGCTGAAGGCTTACAAGCTACTATAAGCTCCTCCGGAAAAGGCAAGAGAGCCCTCCCAACAGGAGGGTGCTGAGGTCATTTTACGGAAGAGTCTTCAAAATTTGATCTTAAAATCCCTGAGCACCGGATATTGGAAAAACATTTTTAAAAGATGTTTCTCACCACAGCTCTTTATACATGTATTAAAATCTACATTAATATGATTCCACTCAGCTGAACCACCTTTAGTAAATTTAAAGACTGTTCACAGAATAATTGATCTCACCCCCAAATTGTTCCGATTCTAAGAATGCATTAGTACTGAGACAAGTGGAATAAGAACCAAGTCTTTCTTTGTACACAGTGAAGGTTTTGAATGGAACTTGTCAATAAAGCGACTCCCTTTGTGATCTTCCAGGAACCTCGCCTCCGCCATGCAAGGACTGTCTCAGAGATACTGGCCTCATTAAAATATGAATGGAAAGGGCCGCTGTCGCCTCCGCTGTGTCAGTGGAGAACCCGGTCAGGCTTCTCCAGCAGTTCTCTTGCTGTTGTATGCCGACTCCTATAGCATGTTAGAAATGTAAAAGTGATCCAGTATCCTTTCCTCTCTATCCTTGGGAACCTCAATCAAAGTAAACCTGACATCTCCCAGTTTTGCAGTCCTCCTTCGCCTCTAAATCACACGTGGCATACGCAGTATCCAACCCCCACCCCACCACCCTAGGCTTCTCCTAGCCACTGGCTTGTGAGGTGGGCAGGGGAAAGGCCTTGAGAGGTCCCAGAGCACAACTTTGAAAAGTAGCCTGAAGTTCTGGCTGGGGTTTCTCCAGGAGTCTGCCGCAAGGGAGTTCGTTACAGACTACTATGACTACACTTTAATAACAGCCAATTACAGCATGCTCCATGTTTTTTTCATTACTGTGTCTCTGTTAATCTTGTAGCAAATTTCTTGCTTGATAGCTATCACAACCAGGCAGGAATACAATTATGTCACAGCACAATGGACGTGGGGACGTTAGTTGAGATGCGTCCCCTCTCTGCCATCACAGCCTGACGTTTGCCAATAAGCTTCATTCATCTTCGTGGCTGTTTTGTAGTTTTCCTTCAGACGTGGAGGTGCACTTAACCTGCTTAGTGGCTGACAATTTCTTGTTGCTGCAAAGATTTTCCTTTCCTGAGGGTTGGTTAATGTAGCAACATTAATAAGTGCTTTATAGCAAACACGGATCCTGTTTAACTGACAGCTTTCCT
This sequence comes from Peromyscus maniculatus bairdii, assembly GCF_049852395.1. Taxonomy (NCBI): domain Eukaryota; kingdom Metazoa; phylum Chordata; class Mammalia; order Rodentia; family Cricetidae; genus Peromyscus; species Peromyscus maniculatus. The sequence continues at coordinate 69,618,762 of NC_134854.1, forward strand.
TCTTTAAAGAATGGACTGACCACGGACACTAGCTAAGAGTCAATATTTAGATGCAAAAAGTTACCACTCCTCACCTTAGGCTTGGATTCAGAAACTCCTGTAGGCTGATGAGACATATAATTAGCTTTTATGTTAATTGCATGACACTCCTTCATATAATATGCAAATTGGTCGGCTGTTTGGTTTTATTAGACAATGTGATTACAAATCTGTAGGAATTCATTTTGATAAGAAACAATAAAAGTTGATGGATTTCCAGTTATATATATATATATATATATATATATATATATATATATATATATGCGGGGGGGGGGGCAGGGGGAGGATCACATCCAAACTCAACTAATAAGAGAGATTTTTTTCTGGTAGCCTGTATTTAAAGAGCAGCTGGAACATCACAAATTCTCAGCATTGGTGTTTCAAGATTTCACAGACTTCCTGTCTGTACAGGTGGGCCTGTGGGCTGTACAGGCCCTGCAACGACTACAGTAGCCTCGCCTTCAAGAAATGCATTCCTTACCATCTGAATGATGGAAACAAATCGTTCTGATTTGAAAGGCTATTTGTGCAAGTTTTTCTGTCCTTACCATTAGCGTACGAGGGTACTGATCAGTAGCATGTATTCTCAAGGAATTGAAAATGCGTAGCAAAATGAGAACCCTGTGATTTGGGGGAATCCCCCCCCCAGACTCCAATCACATTTTTTATTCTGGAGGTTATCTTCAACTTCACAGTGACAGAAGAGAATAAAAAAGAATCATACCATGGGTCAGGATTAATGATCACTGAATTTGGGAGGGGGCGGGTCATGTAACTCAACTTCTAAAGTTAAAAAAAAGTATCTTTCTCTCATTATTAAATATTAAATCTTCACTGCTATTATGTTTCTCATTAAAGAATACTCTGCAAGTTTTTTTTAAACCTATTAAATTTTGAATGTATTAGGTAAAATGAAAAGCACAGCAACCCATAAAAAATTGGCCATTTTCAAACTTCTGTGAAGTCCTGTAAACAAAGTCTCAGGCACAGTGCCCCCAAGCACCTGGATTTGTTCTGTACTTAGCATGGTGCTGGGACTCTGCTGCTTCAAAATTCCCCAGTAGGAGAAAGCCAGAGTGCCACCAGTGTGGCTGCAGACCAGAGCAGGACAAGATTCTGTTTATTTAAGGCTGAGGAAAGCTCGGGGCCAGCCTGATCTACATAGTAAGTTTCTGGGTAGCCTGGACTACAGTGCTCTGTCTCAAAAGATCATAATTTAAATAAGAATAAAAATAATTTGCTTATTCATTCACCAAATAATTACTGAGCCTTATCTACACTGCAGACAAATGCATTTGTCAAATACAAATTTAAAAAATATATATTATTTTTTATTTTATGTGTATGGGTATATACATGTCTGTGTACCACATGTGTGGCCACAAAGGGCAAAAATTTAAGCTGCTACATGGGTCCTGGAAAATGAATGGAGGAATCCTCTGAAAGAGCAGCCAGTGCTCTTGACTGCTGAGCCATCCCTCCAGCCCCAAATACAGATCTTCTTAAAGACTCTTCATGATTCTGAATTAACACTGAAATAATTTTATTTAACTAGAATATGTTCTCAGCGGACATCAGCTGGTAGTAGTGTGGCCCATTTACAGTATGGCTGTCAGAAATTGCCTAAGGACTGTTGCTGCCTGTGTCCCGGCAGCCGCACCCAAATGACCAGAGACTTATTATTAATTATAAATGCTCGGTTAATCGCTCAGGCTTGTTACTAGCTAACTCTTACACTTTAAATTAACCCATATTTCTTATCTATGCTCTGCCATGTGGCTTGGTACCTTTTCTCAGTACGGTAAGTTCATCTCTTTCTTTCCTCTCGACCTCAGACTCCTCCTCTTCTTCTTTGCCCTCTCTTTTTGTCTGCAAGCCCCGCCTAACCTCTACCTGTCCAGCTATTGGCCAGTCAGCTTCTTTATTAAGCCAATCACAGTCACATATATTCACACAGTGTAAAGGAATATTCTGCACCTTCCAACCCTTCCTTGTCTTTCAGTGTCTTGTTACTGCAAATCACTCTGTGGCTGCCCAGCTGTCTGCTGAGCCAGCTCTGCCAAACGTGGTCCACTGTAGAAAGCGGCCAGAGGTATACCTGGGAGTCTACTCTGGCATTGTTCAGCTTTGTCTTTGGCGTGCCATGGGCACATGGCAAGGAGGTGGTGAGACTGCCTGGTGAAGCCCGGGACATCTAAGAGGAGGAAGGTCTGGGATTTAAGTGATGGGTTAAGACGTGTTGCCTCCACAGAGGGAAAGCACATGTACATCTATGCCCACATCCATAGACATGCACACACACACACACACACACACACACACACACACACACACACACACCACACATGCAACACACACTTATACAAGTGCTCACACACATCCAACACATTTGAACACACAAACACACACACACACACACACACACACACACACACACACACATTATACCTCTTAGCTGACAAGAAACCTGAAGGCACTGTGTGGCTGGCTTCTGGGCGGGGCTAGTGACAACTGCGAGCAGAATGACTATTGGGTTCCCAACCGTCTGCTCATGAGACTGCTGGAGTCTCTCTCATATAGAGTCCCTGATCAGCTGGCCTCCACACGCCTATCCTCCTCTCAAGCCGCCAGTTCACAGGGCTCTATCATATCCCAAGAACAAGCCTGTGTTCTGTGAATGAGTGGCTAACTCCCAGCCTCCAGCTGAGCCTGAGGACACCCAGGGGTGTTGGCACAGGGCCTTTTTCACGTTCTTTGTCCCGTGTTCCTGTGCCGTTCATCTCCCTGTCTCCCTGGAGACCGCAGGGCTTCTGAGCATTCGGGTCTTTGGCATGAACCCTGATCCCCTTCACATGATAGGAATCTTGGTAGGCAAAGACTGAGCAACTGCCCTAGGCCACCCACACAAAAATCCTGCCTCTCAGCAGGCTATCTTCATAACTAAAGGCAGAAAGCAGAGGGAGGGGAGGACTCAGATTGGGCTAAATCAAGACCTTTCTACAGCACAGTGGACCCAGCCCCTCTGCAAAGGCCAGCCTTGTGTCCTCATTCCGGGAGGTCACAAAGAGGAAGCTCACTTCTCTCCCTCCCCTCCTCCCTCCCACCCACTCACCTATCTATCTATCTATCTATCTATCTATCTATCTTTATTTCTTAAAATCTGCCTGTATAGCCTGGCTACCTCAGCCTTCCAAGTGTTTCCATTACAGTTCTATGCACCATGCCTGTCTGAGACAGCTTTCTTTAAAATCATTTTTTAATACACAAACAATAACACTTCCATTTCATTTCTTTTTAAAAATCCAAAAGAGCTGGATGGTGGTGGCGCAGGCCTTTAATCCCAGCACTCAGGAGGCAGAGTCAGGCGAATCTCTGTGAGTTCGAGGCCAGCCTGGTCTGCAACGTGAGATCCAGGACAGGCACCAAAACTACACAGAGAAACCCTGTCTTGAAAAACAAAAACAAAAACAATCAATCAAACAAACAAGCAAAAAATCAAAAGAATCAAAAGGGTAAAAAATAAGGAAAATAAGGTTAACACCTACACCAGCCCTCAGGTGTAGGGGCACTTTTAGGGTTCTCTGTGACCTGGTTGAAACAACTGTGACCTCTACCAAAGCCATGCCTGTGTGGGAGTTCCCCTGCTCAGCCCACAGTGTGGCCAGCCATGTCTGCCTCAGGAGAGTCTCTCTCAGGAGGATAGCCTGGCAGTTCCCTCTGCCCTGACAGCACCCCTGCACTGTTGTGGAACCTTGTTGTCTGGACACGGTCCAGTGGCCTTGAGTTCTGTTTCTCAACCAACCTCGGCAGCACCTGTTTCTTTTCATGTCCCCATTAAAGGGCAGAGTGGGGCGCAGGTGAAGACGGACGGTGTTCTCCCAAATTCATACCCCCAGGACCTTAGAGGAGGACACATCTACAGACAGGAACTTTGATGAGGGAATCAAGGTTAAGTGACACATTTGGGGGTGGCCTTTCTCCACTATATATGTGTGTTTCCTTACAAGAGGAGGAGATTGGAGCCAGTGGTGGTGGCATACACCTTTAATCTCAGGCACCCAGTAGGCAGAGACAGGCAGTTCTTTATGAGTTCGAGGGCAGCCTGGGCTATATTGTGAGTTCCAGGCCACCCAAGGCTACATGGTGAGACCCTGATGACACAGAGAGAAGACAGCATCCATAACCAGAAGGACTACAGAGGGGCTAGCCCTGTGGCAACCTCAACTCTGACTTCAGGAAAACTGACTAGCACATTATCCATGGGACTTTGTTACGGGAACCTAGCTAACACACATGGATCCTAAAGGCCCAGCTCCCACCTTCTGACTACAGTCCAGGCCCAGCACACTGAACATGCCCAAGGGTTAGGTGATAGTGGGCTGCAGAAACCCCAAAAGCAGAGACAGCTAGCCATCCAGGCCAAGTCCTAGGAAGGCACTACTTGCCTTATGAAGCTCTGCCCACTGAAATAATCAGTGTAGCCTGGCGGGGAAGGGGCCTTGGGACTAGCATAAATACAAGAATCTAGTCAGGCTATAATTACCCAACTGTGGATAAGGCTGCCTGCTGTGGAATAATCCTTCTGTACACTGAACATGTATTACTCTTATTGGTTACTAAAAAGCTCACAGGCTGGTAGCTAAGCAGGAAGTATAGGTAGGACAGCCAGACACAGAGGACTCTGGGAGGAGGAAGGGTGGAGTCAGAGGAGTCACCAGGAGGCACAGAAGGAGCAGGACATGCTGGAAGACTGGTAAAGTCATGAGTCACATGGCAGAATGCAGATTAATAGAAATGGGTTAATATAAGTTGTAAGAGTTAGTTAGTAATAAGCCTGAGCTATCGGCCCAGTATTTATAATTAATATAAGTCTCTGTGTGGTAATTTGGAAGTGGCTCCCAGGACAGGAAAACTCTGCCTACAGCTGCCAGTGGTCTTTGGTCTCACAGCAACCTTTTCTGTCAACAGGGCCATAGTAACACCATTTTGTGTCTCTGATAAAGCATTTTGACTAGCCAGGCAACAAAGGCAGAGTCTTGATATTCTCTTCTGATGGGGCAGACTGTTTTAGAATTTACACACTTTAATGACACAAATTTCATGAGAGTGGGGTACCTCTGTACTCTTCACAGATAAGTGAGGGGGAGGGGATGCCATCCCCTGCATCCTAACAAGCATAGCAGTGGGTGAGCTCTGGTCAGCACACAGCCACCCCCTGGGCCCCAAAGCTCTCACTGGAAATGTCTTCTCCCTCTCCAGCTTCTCAGGATGTGAAAGCTTGTGGGATGGGTGGCAATCATTGGTTCCCAAGCATGTCTTGGGACCAGGACCAGCCCCAGCACCAGCTTTCCCTAAGGCTCCCAGGCACATCAGTCTGTCAGAGCAGAAGGCTGGGAGAGGTTCTCACTGTGGTGTCTTAAAAATGTTGCGTTATGTGTATGTGCGGGTTTTCATGTGTGTATGCACCCAGACATGGGTACCTACAGAAGACTGAAGGGGGAAGTGGATGCTCTGAAACTGGAGCTGCCTGCTCAACTTAGTGCTGGAGGCCAAGCTCTGGTCTCTGGAGGAACAACACTCTTACCTACTGAGCACCTAGCCCCTGAAGTGACTTTAATTTTTCTTTTCATATGATGTACCCAGAAAGAGCAGGCCAGCAGAGCCCAGAGGGAGGGCCATTTAGGTCCAAGACCAAGAGTTCCTGAATCCAAGCCTGTCTTTGGGACACATGGAGAAAGACGCCTCAGTTTTGAGAACCAAATCATCCAGAGCAGCTCATATGGAGTACCAGAAACCCCGCGATTTCTCGTGAGTTTGATTCAGGTGAGCCACCACAGCATTGGTGAGGTGATCAAAATCAAGAACAAAGAGCTTAGGATGGCAAGACGGCTCAGAGGTCAAGCCCCTTGTGATGCAAGCCTGAGAGCCTAAGCTGGACCCCCCCCCCAACCTCATGATAAGAGAGAGAAGTCGCTCCTGAAAGCTGTCTCTTGACTTCTACGTGTATATTATGGCATATGTGTGCAGTCATGCACACACACATCATACATACACATATATACAATAATAATAGTCAATTTAAATGTTTTTAGAACTTGGGCATAGCTGATAGAAGAGTACTTGCCTGGATGAACCAGGGCCTGGGTTGCACTCTCAGAAAGGCAGAACCAAACAGACAGGGGGTCACTCACTGATAAGAACAGGAGACGGAGGCAGCAGGGAGGTCTCCAGCAGTCCCCGGAGCCTGTTGTGACATCGCTTGTGCTGTTACAGAGCTGAACACTCTTCAGCACTGTTGAATCTCTCTTCATCTCATTCTTTCCTCCTGGAAGTGTCTGGGCTTCTCCAAAGACCTCTCAGGGGACGTGCTACAATGGGCTGAGAAATCCACATGACTGTGCCTTCCCACTGTTTTCAGGAAAGACTTCTCAGCAGACCCGTCCTTCCAGACTGGAGTTGAGACGTGGGTCTGATGTTTAACATTAGGTTGTCATGTCTCCTCCCAGCTCAGAAGTTTATCTCAGAAACACCAGTTCGATTCCAAGTAGAAAAGGGTGGTGTCACCACCTGGGGCCTGGTGGGTAGATTATTTGTGTTCTCTTGACTCTTGTGATTCTAGGAACCACCTCCTCTGGTTTGGATGAGTGTGAAGTATGAGAAGTCAACAGGCACACACTGATCCCAGCACTCAGGAGATCGAGGAAAGTGAATCTCTATTAATTCAGGGCCAGCCTGTCCTATATAGTGAGACCCAATCTCAAAACAACAACAAACAAACAAACTAAACAAAACCCCAGGGGACAAGCCTGAAGCACATCCTAATTAATCTTAACAATAACTACCCCCCCACCCCCCTTCTAGAGTCAGAAACTGAGGGTAAAAGCTGAAAGATCAGAGAAGCAGAGCAGCCAGCCACCAGAGAGACTTCTTACCTCCAGGAATCTCACACAGAACTGGGGGAGTGGGGAGATCCTGTCTCTATGAATCCTCAGACTGAATGAGCCTGAGATCCTGTCTCTACCTGAGATTCTTGTCTCCACCTCCCATGCGCTGGGATTAAAGGCATGCATCACCACTGCCCAGCTCTGCTTCTCTTTTAGATCAGTTCAATCTTGTGTAGCCCAGGATGGCCTTGAACTCCTGATCTTCCTGCTTCCTTCTCCCAAGTGCTGGGATTAAAGGTGTGTGCCGCCACTGCCTGGCCTCTACAGAGTTAACTAGTAGGTAGCTCCGTCCTCTGATCTCCAGGCAAGCTTTATCTGTCAGAGCACAAACAAAATATCACACAACACAAGCCCAGTCTATATCTATGTCCCCAACAAAAGCCTACTATCCTAGTAAATCCATTCTGTCCTCATTAAATAACTTTTGTCATTGTCGTTTATCTCTTTTGGGGCCATTGGTGACTGTAATTCACAGTCAATGTGTTTACTATCCAAGAATTTAAGAAAACATGCGTATTTATTGCAGCAATGAGATTCAGACACTGTGGTGTTTGAGTAGGAACGGCTCCCATAGGCTCACGTGTTTGAATAGTTGGCCCATAGGGAGTGGCACTATTAGGAGGTGTGGCCTTATTGGAGTGGGTGTGGCCTTGTTGGAGGAAGTGTGTCATTGTGGGAGACGGCTTTGAGGTCTCTTATGCTCAAGCTACACTCAGTGTAGCACAGTCTCCTTCTGCTGCCTGCAGATCAAGATGTAGAACTCTCAACTCCTTCTCTGCCTGTGTGCTGCCATGCTTCCCATGGACTCAACCTCTGAACCTGTAAGCCAGCCCCAGCTAAATGTTTTCCTTTATGAGAGTAGCAATGGCTATGGTATCTCTTCACAGCAATAGAAACCCCAACTAAGACAGACATGGAGGGAAAAATCCATTTGAAACTTTAGCATCCTGAAGAACCAAACTGTTCCTTCCAAGGCTTCACCTGTAATTATAAGGTCCATCCTCCCTCCCACACAGAAGCAGTGAACCTGACACTCCTGTCATTTCACAGTCTGCAAATGTAGTAGCAGAGTACTTCGTAAAGATTCACAGCTCATGGGTTGATGGGATGGCTCAGTGGGTAAAGGGCCTTGTCACTAAGCCTAACGACCCGAGTTCAATCCCCAGGACCCACAGCATGGAAGGAGAAAACGGAGTCCTTTAACCTCCTCATGTGTGCTATGACATGTGTGTGCTGAGATACAGACAGACAGACAGACACATACATGCCACAAATGAAAAAACAAACAAACAAAGCTATGACCACCCTCCCCACCCCTCAAATAATCCATAGCTCATTATCCAGTGCCTTGATTTGGACATTTTTTTAAGGTGATGATAACATTTAAAAATTATCAGTAACATTGCTCTGAGTGTTCTTGTGCATGTGTATGTTTTCCTCTTGGGTTCTCTTCTCAGGGAATATTGCTAGCTGTAGATACCAGAACAGGGGCATCAGTCTTACATGCATTTCCACACATGTTGTCTTGAATGCTGTCTTTCTGGGTAGAGGCATGAAAAGGAACTTGGCTAACAGATATCAGTAGAGCAAACATAAACCAAAACAGTGAGCAGGTCCTTCCCGAAGAAACAGCCACCTGCAGGTCGCTGACTGGGACTTTCTAACCTTCTACCTTTGCTGACTCTCTTTAATCAAGCTGAGAAGGGGGAGGGAAGAGGAAAGGAAGGCGGGAGGTAGAGAGAGAGAAAGAGACAGACAGACCTGGGTGTTTATTCCTGTCCTGGCTGGGTGGTGGCATGGCCTCCCTGAAGAACTGTCTCAGCATCTCTGGGAAGTGGCCCTCGGCTACTTTCTTCGTCTTCACATAACTTGTTACCATGTTTATTTGGATGTCCAAATAAACCATTGTCCCAGAAAAACAGAGGTTTCACTTTAGTGGTTTATTTCAGGTAATAGATGTGAAACCATTGTCTCTACTCAGTGTGTTTTCTGCACTACTTAAAGCTAGCAACCCCAGGAGATAACATTGGCTGTCTTTGCGCTGGTTGGTGTTTTGACAATTTGACACAAACCGAGGCATATCTGGAAAGAGGGAGTTTTAACTAAGGAATTGCCTCCATAAGATTGACCAATAGGCAAGTCTGTGGGGGCATTTTATTGATTAATGATTGATGTGGAAGGGCCCAGCCCATTGTGGGTGATGACACCCTTGGGCAGTTGGTCCTGGGGGGCACAAGAAAATAAACTGAGCAAGCCAAGAGGAACAAGCCAGTAAGCTAATCAACATTTGTCTATGGTTTCTGCTTTTAGTTCCTGCTTTGAGTTCCTGCCCTGACTTCCTTCAAAGATGAACGATGATGTGTAACTATAAGCTGGGATAAATCCTTTCTTCCTCACATTGCTTTTGGTCATGGTATTTTATCACAGCAATAGAAACCTAAGACATTCTTATTTTTTAACATTGCATTTGGACAAATACAATCTCCCTGCTCCAGGTAACTTACTCCAGGTAACTTACTCCAGGTGAAAGAATTCTTGGTTGCAGGTGGAATCATGCCTGTAAAAGCCAAGTGCACTGGGTAAATCTCCATCAGGAGCTCTGTGCTACGTACGGATGATGGAGACAAAGATCAGCGGCACATTCCTACTGGCAAGACCAAACTTCTTCCCAATGCAGAGACCAAAGAATGATGGGGAAAATCTAGTCTGGTTAGAGAGTCAGTCCAAATGAGCCTGAAGGTCCCACCTGGTCACTATGTCCTGAGCAGGACAGGCATGGTGTCAGACAGGAGTCATGGCAGTGACTAAATCACATGCAGAGCATGTGGCCTTGAGGGTGGCCTTCTCTGCTGCAGGGTCCTGGCGCAGACTGCTTATGGACAGTCCTGAGCTAAGAGTAGCTTTTTACATTTTTAAAGTGTGGAAAGGTCACATGGTGCCGTGGAAGAGGTACTTTTCAATGGGAGAGCATGCAAAGCTTACATTTCAGCATCTAAAAGTTCTTTTTTTGTGGTACTAGGGATTAAACCCAGGGTCTCGCATATGCTAGGCAAGAGTTCTAACACTGAGGTACATCTGCAGTCCACTTAAGTACAGTTATATTCACTTACATACTGCCCAAAGCTAAGAGGTGCAGTGGCGTGTGTCTCGGAGCTGGTGACACCATCAGTCTTTACAGGTAATGCTTCATACACCATGTTCCTCTTCAGGTGACTTCAGACACTGCACCTCAACATGGCCCCGCCCCAGGTATAACACAGTCTTGTCCCATGTGTGTGATGTCATCTTATCTTCCTGATGCATTCTCCTCTCTCCTCTGGTACCAGATAGCAATGCTTTCCTGGAAAACACACCTGTAGCTCCACATGTATGGAACATACACACACAAGTACCTAAGAACACCAAGTTGCTAAGGAATGTCTAAGGAATTCCTAAGGAATTGCTCGCATCAGGCCAGAGGCCTATAGTCCTGTGTACACCTGGAGACTTTAAAGTCACTACATGTGTCATGGACCAAGAAACCAGAGTCATGTTACTGGTCACTCACTCCACTTGGTGGACCCTTGAGACCCTCAGTAGATTCTTCCCTTGTTGAAGTCCCCTGACTTATCTTGGGGGTGTGATGGGAGACCAGCAGGACCAGGTGCCTCTGAAGGTCTCCATCCTAATTGTTCATCTTTCTTCACAGAGAGGAAACAGCTTCTGCAGACAGGTTTCTTGCCCATGGTCACAGGCCTAGTTTACATACCACAGGCAGAAAACAAACCAGGTCAACTAGATGCCAAAGGCCCTGAGCATCAGAGGCCACAGTGGAGAGCACCTCTTTAGATTTGGTGGGGGGACACCAGGTACCTCTGTGGAGTGTGGAGTGCTTCCTGTGAGCACCTACACTGCCCTGCATCCTCCCTGGGCTACTCGAACAGCAAGCCATTCCCAGCCATCCCTGGGCGCTTGTCCTCTGGTCACAGCTCTAGAACAGCATTCTGGACTTACTCCTCCTCCAAAACAATCGGTGCGCTTGCTTTCCTGCAAACAGGCAGACTCAAAGGCAGAGCACATCTATTCCAGCTGCATATGTGCCAGGGCATGGTGGTGCCCATTGTGACACACAGCTCCTTTTGTCCCTGGGGAGACACAGGCAATCCTTTAAACATTTCCCCATTATCCTCCATTCTCCACCCGATTTGTGGATCCACACGATTCTTATTCAGTGGATAAGGAGCAATTAACAGGACGAGGGATTTATTAAGGATAAGTCATGCCAGACGGTTTTGACAGCTTGTTTTGAGTGTGACAGAATTACCAAATCCAACGTTAGATGCATTATGTATTTAGACTTTAGCACGGTGTCTAATGCCAAGCTTGTGGAAGCATTCCTGCCAAATGGCAGCAGACAGTCATGTACCAGAGACAGACTCAAAGGTCAGAGATAAAGGACACATGACATGCAGCCACACACCCAGACAGGTCTGGAACGGTGGGGAAGGGAGTGGCATTTCATGGAGCCATCAAGGTCAATGTTAAAGTCTGCTCCCCATAGGGACACCATCCAGAGGAAGAGAGGGATTGTGCTGCTGACCAGGAGGGATGGTGGGAAGCCACAACCACAGCCCTCATGAGACGACGCTCACCCCAGAGCACTACAGGAAAGTCTGAGCAGCCATGGGGCTGGGTTCATTTCCACCCACCTCCCATCCAAGGGAGTAAAATGGGAGGTTAGCCCACTCAGCCCCGTGGAACCAGTGTAGTGCCTGGGTCATCCACCTCTTTCCGCCTGGTGGTAGAGTTGTGTCCATGAAGCACATACTCAGGTCTTGACGTTTACACCCGTGTGCACCTGGCTAGGAAAGGGTCTCACACGCATGGTTATGCTGAGGTCCTGTGTTAGGATGGGTTCTGAAGGCAGTGTGACAGGTGCAACAGTGGAGACACATGGACACACAAGGCCAGGGCTATGTGACCACAGGGATGGACCCAGGTGAGGACCCTGCTGAGTAGGGGCTGGAAGATGCTGGGCTAGACTTCCCTTCCCTCTGAGTCCTCAAGACCGCTCCCTTTCACCCCCTAGCTCTAATCGTCTGGTCCCTGACCTGTGAGAGGTAGGTGCTGCTTATCTTCTTTCCCTTTGCTATGCAACCCTGGAGGACAGACAGACTGCTATGCAGAGTCCCACATACCTCCTCCACAAGGTACAAGGCACTGAAAAGCCACACCTTCCCAGATAGTGATGGAGAAGGGGCTTCGCCGTTCCAGGGCCCCAGAGAAGATTTAGGTCAGCAACACTGAGCCCAGGCAGCCATTCACACATGCAGGGCTCAATCTCAGCTTTTGTTTGTATTTGTAAATGAGTGGCATGCATCGCCAGCATTTGGCTAGTTAACCCTAATTCTGTGCTAAGCTACGATAATCTTTCATTCTCTCTCGCTGTTTTGTGCCTGCTGATCATTATTATTTTTATCTGTTCAGGAGTATTGAATCATCTGTCTTCTCCTCCTCTCTGAGGGCAGCAGAGCATCTAGTCTTTCTAGTAGTCATGCCAGGTTTTGTTTCTTAACCAGAGTCTTTGGTTAATGAGGACATTGGGTCTCCACTGGATCACACACACTGTTACCAGTTTTTATGCTCAGGCTAGCTGGTCAGATCCCAGGAACTTAGCATGTGGGTGGATGTGCAGAGGACTGTGGGTTGCCCTAAGGTCCTTCTCAGACCTACCCTCTGATGGCAGGGCTCACTATAAAGGCTCCACTGCACCTTGCCCATGCATTGGCAGCTCCAGTCTCACAGGCAGCTCTCTCATCACACCGGGCATCACCAGCTACATCCTCACAGTACAGACTCATGGCAGCAAGTGATACAGCTGACTTGTGGGCCCCTCTCCTTCTCCATAACTTTCTGTTGCTTTCCTAAACTTCACAACGGATCTAGAGAGGTGGCTCAGTGGTTACGAGGACCGGCTGCTCTTGCAGAGGACCTGGTTTGATTCCCAGCACCCACATAGCTGTTCACCGCTATCTTTAACTCTGGCTCCAGAAGACCTGATGCCCTCTTCTGGTCTATTGGGATACCAGGGACATACATAGTGCATAGACATACACACAGCTAAATCACCCACACACATGAAATAAAAAATAAAACATTGAGGGGGCTGGAGAGATGGCTCGGTGGTTAAGAGCACTGACTCTTAACTCTAACAAATATCCAGAGGACCCGGGTTCAATTCCCAGCACCCACATGGCAGCTTACAACTGTCTGTAACTCCAGTTCTGGGGGATCTGACACCTTCACACCAATGCACATAAAAATAAAGTGAAATAAATTATAAATAAAAAAATTAAAAATAAATAAAACATTGAAACCCCGGCTTCACAACACAGTAGAAGTAGCCAGTCCCAAAGGACCCTCTGAAACCGATGAAGAAGTAACAGAGCCATGTCAACTGTTTCTTCCTTCATTGATTTATCTGACAGAGCTAGGAGTGCACTATGGACAAAATGTTGAGGTGCTGAGAGTATAAAAATTCACTTTAGCCGGGCTGAGAGATGGCTCAGTAGTTAAGAACATTTCTGGCTCTTCCAGAGGACCCAAGTTTGATGTCCAACATCTACATGGGGTGACTTACACGTTATTCCAGCCCCAGGGGACCCAAAAAGCCTCTTCCAGCCTCTAGGGGCACCTGCACACATATGGCATACACCAGCACAGACACACATATACATACACACTTTTAAATGACTTCAGGCGGACTGACTCAGTTGGTAGAATGTTTACCCAGCACATGCGAAGCTGTGTTCAATCCCTAACACCACATAAACCAAGCATGATGGTGCACACCTCTAATCTCAGCATTCGAGGTGGAGGTAGTGGGATGAGAAACTCAGGCTTGAAGGCCACTTCGGCTATAGGAGACACTGTCTCAAAAAAACAAAACAAACAAATAAGAAATGCAGTAAGCAAATAGGAAGAAATTAAAAAAAAACATAAAAATGTTCACAACATGAGAAGAAACGTGCAATTCCTCTGCCACCCCTAGAAACTTGTCTTTTAAAGGTGACAGACACTGGGCTGGAGAGATGACTCAGCAGTTAAGAGCACTCACTGGCTGCTCTTCCAGAGGGTCCTGGTTTGATTCCCAGTACTCACATGGTAGTTTACAGCCATCTGTAACTCCAGTCCTAGGGGATCCTCTTCTGCCCCCCCTCTCAACCCCGGGTACTATATACACAAGTACCGCACAGACATACATGCAAGCAAAACACCCACAAAGTCAATAAATATATATTTTTTTAAGGTAACAGACACAATAGTTTTCCAGGTCAATTGGGAAATAGTGCTAGCCCAGAGGACTTGTGTTCACCAGGGGAGAGAGAGAGCACGGTGCACTCTTAAAAGATGTTTTCAACACAGACGCTAAGGGAAGCATAGAAAAGAAGCAGGAACCACGGGAAGAACACTCAGAAGAGCATTTGCATGACAAAGGCAGGCCCCAAATGCACCGAAAGGGGAGGAGTCTGTGAGGAGGCGCCCAGCCCCGCATGCATGCGTCACAGCCCAGGCAGCACGCTGCCCCAGTGACTCACAGAGGCGCTCTCTCCACGGATGCTTCCAAAGTAATAAAGTGTAATGATAATCTGATGGAGAAATGGGAAAAGCTACAAATAAACAAGCAGATGCAGGAACTCCACACAAAAGAGACTGCTCACTGCCAGACTGGGAAGGGAAATTAAAACAGGAGTTGAAATGGCATTTTTTGGGGGCTGGGGCGGCGGGGGGGGGGGGGGGGGGCTTGGAACATGTCACCAAAGAGAGGACAAATGGTATTTTCCACAATGGGCAAAGTAAAACTAAGTGGATTCTTTCCTACATTGCCAGTGGATTACAAAATGGTGAGGTTTTGAGGAGGTCATCCAGGGACTTGGATGAAAGTTAAATGTGTATAACCTGCATGGTTTGGCCCCAAACCACTGAAGACTCTGGAATCTATTCTACAGAAATCAGGTGAACAAGGCTGGGGGTGAACTAGCGGCAAAGTGCTTGCTACCAAGTGCAAGGCAGTGGATCATCTCAAACCCGATAAAAAGAAGAAGAAGAACATTAACATTACTTTAGCAGCACACAGGACCTTGAATCCTGGAGGTTTGCTGTAATTGCCTTGTGTGGTAAAAATCTGGAAAGAACCAGAATGCACACCTGCAAGGGAAGGATCTGAGTTACTGAGGTGCATTTTACGGACGCCTCTAGAACTCCACTCACTGCATGGAAGGTGGCCTGTCTCACGGCCCCTGTCACCACATCCCACACTGTGACACTCACCAAGCTATGAGCCTTACAGCTTGCCTCACTCTCTCTTGGAGATCAAAAGTCCAAGGTCAAGGTTTGGATGGTTCCATTCCTAGTGATGGAGCTGTGTCCACAAATGACAGTGTCAGCTCTGGGGTGTCTTCTCATGAGGTCAGGGTGCCACCTAAGACTCCTTTAGCCCCTCCCTTTACAGAACCTGCCTCTAAATACAGTCACGGAGGTAGAGCTTTGTCATATGAATTTGGGGTGACACAGTTGGGCCTATCCCAAGAGGAAAGTATGCATGCTTAACAATAAATTTATTTAACATTTCTACATTCTTCAGTGGAGATTATATATATATATATATATATATATATATATATATATATATATATATATAATCTTACTACAGTTAAAAATGACCAAAGCCAAGAAACACTGAACATCTGCCTACATGTATGTATGTGCTTGAGACTGGAGACAGCCGGAAAGGTGTTGATATCTGAGAGGGTGGATGGACTAGGGTGGGGTGGAGACAATACACAGAACTTTTCCATGTACAGTTGGCTCCCCTCATTAACAGAGGAATTCTCCAAGACCCTAATCAGAGGCCCCCAAACCACAGATAACATCAGATTCTGTTTTTTCCTCCATGCACATGCGTATGAAGAAGTTTAGGTCGGGTGAGATGGCTCAATGTACAAGAGCAGTGGCTGCCAAGCCAGATGACCTGAGTTCAATACCCAAGCCCCACATGGTGGAAGGAGAGAACCGACTCCTAGAAGTTGTCCTCGGGTCTCTGTACACAGACACAGACACACACACACACACACACACACACACTTTTTAAAGTTTAATCTGCTCATCATGATAATGAATTAACGATGAAAACGCACACGCTCCCGTTCTGTAAGCTCCCTATAGCAAATCACCGAATTGAAGAAGGCCAAGAGCGATCAGAAGGGGGTGCTGTGTCACACCTGGGATCCCACCTACTTGGGGAAGTGAGGTTGGAGAACTGAAAACTCAAGGCCAGCCTTGGCTGCACAAGGAGATATCTCTAAAAACAAAATGACCTTGACGGAATGGCTCACACTATCTCTACATTCAGGAGGTTGAGGCAGAGGACTGGGTTTCACAGTGGGTTCAAGGCTAGGTTGGGCTACAAAGCACGATCCCACTGCAAAAAAACAAAACAAGGCATAGAGGGTGAAGAGTAAGCAGCAACTAGGCACATTCTGCTTACAGAAACTCCAAAAACTATAGAATTTAAAAGATTGCATTTAAGATAATTCCTTAAAAAAAAAAAAAAAGATGATTTCTCATAATTTTGACCTGAAAGAGATATCTTAGTTAGGGTTTCTACTGCCATGGTCAAACTCTATGACCAGCATCAACTTGGGGAGGAAATGGTTTACTTCATCTTGCAGCTTGTAGTCCATCATCCAGGGAAGTCAGGGCAGAATCCTGGAGGCAGGAACTGATGATGCAGAGGTCATGGAGGAACACAGCTCAAGGCTTGTTCCTTGTGGCTTGCTCAGACTGCGTTTTTTATAGAACCCAGGGCCACCAGCCCAGGGGTGACCCCACCTGCAGTGGGCTCTCTTACATCAATCATCAACAAAGAAAAGGCTCCATGGGCTTGCCCCCAGACCAGTTTGGTAACAGCATCTTCTCAATTGAGGTTCCTTCTTCCCAAATGACTCTAGCTTGTGTCAAGTTGACATGAACTTAGCCAGTATAATAGACTAAACAGTCAAATAATTAAGATCCAGTCAAAATGATTTGCTAAATATCTTTGAAAATGAAAATGTTAAATAAGCAAATAAACCTTACAAAAAAAGAATACTTAAAAAAAAAAAGAAAATGAAAACGTTTGAGTTTTCCTCAAATTTTAAACCCTAGTAACAACATTTTGTCTTTACAATATGTCATGAAACACTTCTCCCTGAATTATTTTCTGGAATTTTCTCCCTATTGCTTTTTGACCTCAGCATGACAGCAGGAAACTAAAACTTTTGTAATTGAAAGTGTGGATAAGGGGACTGTTCCATCTGCAGTTAATACTGTAATGTACCATCGTGTAATTTAAATGTCATTTTGTTTTGTTTTCAATTAATATTTTTAAATTTTTCTTTGTGGGGGGAATACCTCAGGAGTGAGGGGTAGATATGGAGGGACTGGGAGGTGAGCAGGATTGTGTACATGATGTGAAATATTCCCAAGGAATCAATAAAAAACTATTTTAAATATATCAATGAAGAAACACTTGGCCGGGCGGTGGTGGCGCACGCCTTTAATCCCAGCACTCGGGAGGCAGAGCCAGGTGGATCTCTGTGAGTTCGAGGCCAGCCTGGTCTACAGAGCGAGATCCAGGAAAGGCGCAAAGCTACACAGAGAAACCCTGTCTCGAAAAACCAAAAAAAAAAAAAAAAAAGAAACACTTGAAAATCCAAAATAGAGCTAACTTAATCCAGCACTGGGAGGCAAAGACAGGTAGATCCCTGGGTTTGAGGCAAGCCTGGTCTACAAAAAAAGTTCCTGGACATCCAGGGCTATATGGAGAAATCCTGTCTCAAATAAATAAATAAATAAATAAATAAATAAATAAATAAATAAATAAATAAATAAATAAATAAATAAATAAATAAATAAATAAATAAATAGAAAAGAAAATCAAAAGTAGAGTCATTAGACACACAATACACCCTGGACACCCCTTGGAGCCAGTTCAGGATCGCCTTCAGATGAACTTCTGAAGAGCTGTGTGTAGTGTAAGATTTTAATCCCAGCACTTGGGAACAAGGTAGGCTGGTCTCTTTGAGTCCAAGGCTAGCCTGGACTATATAGAGTTCCCTGCCATCCAAGGCTACACAATGAGACTCTGTCCCAAAAACAAATACAAACAAACAAACAAACTTGTAAGGGAGGCATTTAATTTTAGCAGCTCAGGGTTTCAGAGACTCCAGTCTATGGCCAGTTAATGTTATTGCTTCAGGGCCTGTGGGAAGCACTTCCTGCCTGTGTACATGGTAAAGGAAACTGCTCACCTCGTGGTCATCAGTAAGCAAAGGCAGGAAAGTGTTTAAGGGCACCTCTTAATGGCCTAGCTTCCTTCTCCTAGAACCCACTTTCCAATGGCTCCATCACAGCCCAGCTGTGCCACAGGATGAGGATCAAACTCAACACACAGGCTTGTGGGATACTCATCCCTGTCACAGCAGAGACCCAGCTGTCTAGATATGGCCTTGGACACCTACAACGGGAATGGGCCTTCCCCTGAGGTGTAAGGCCACTTGAGACTGTTGCGCCCACGAGATAGCCTCATTATTGGTTCTCAGCAGCCCACTGAAGCACTAGGGATGACCATAATTGAGCATTTCCATGGAGGAGGGGACAGGGAACCTCCCATAACACTTGAACTCAGTTTCAGTACAGTTAATGGTCCTTCCTTCTGATGGCTTTGGAAAGTCTGGAAGTCAGGGTATGAGAAAGGCCCAAGGAGTCTAATTATTTTTTTCACTTGGCTTAAGCAATGGGCAAGAGAATAAGACCCTATTTGATACAAATGTGTAAATCTCTTTATTGGAGTCTTAGTCACACTGCCTTCCTTTAATGGCTTTAAATGTATTTTATTGGATTGGTAAGAAGGCGCCCAGGGGCCAGGGCCAGGCAGCTGTCTCTGGCAGCTTGGTTCCCACAGTTCTGATAGCCTCTCTCAGCCATAGATAGCACTTTTCTTTCTTGGTGGCACATTAGGCCACACTGAGGGGAATCAGCAAAGGGGGCTAGCTGATGCCCCAGGAGGAAGCCACTCTGGAGTCACTTTTCAGATCAACTAGAGGGACAGGAAGTTCTAGTCTGGTAGGAGGCAGGAGGAAGGGGGAAGCACACTATACATACTCCTGACCGTGAGTCCCATCCCACCCTCCCGGCTACAACACACCATCGCCATCACCCCCACAGAGTACCGTGTGGTGTGGTTTCCATTTTTTGAAGCCACCTTGCTTTTAAAACTTTCCCTTTTATCAAAGACCTGATTATAGCCAGATGTTCTTACCTATGAGGACACCTCTGGGTGCTATCAGTGAGAATTGCAAGGGGAATGTGAGCATGTGACCACAGAGATCAGAGAGGTTGGAGCAATCCTGCCAAAAATCCTTATTGGAAATACTTCAGAGGGTGTCTTACATGTTCCTCACGGCATAGGCAGCTTGGCCTCAGAAAGCCAGTGACTCATAGCCGGGTCTCAAGGAATGAGATGTTTTCAGCTGCCTTTGTTTCCTGGGCTGCCTACAGCAAACCGCCACAAAGGAGAAACTCGTTCTTTCTCAGTGCCAAGGCCAGAAGTCCAAAAGCAAGGCGCCAGCAGTCCATGCTCTCTCTCAGGGGAAGGTCTGCTCTTGCCTGCTCCAGCTGTGGGTTTTGCCGGTGATCCCTGGTATCTAGACATGGTGCTCCAATCTTGACCTATGTCCCCAGTTAATGCTCTCCCGGGGGTCTCTGTTTCATCTTCCCAGAAGGTCTCCAAACACTGGATTCGGGGTCACCTTACTCCAAATAGCCTCATCTGAACTGATGGCCTTTACCAAAATGCCATTTTCATGAATGGCAAAGGCTGTATCTAATGAACACACCGAGGTTCCTAGTTGAGGTGATTCAGGTTGAAATGGTGGTAGCCAGAGCACCCCTCCTGATCCCACCTTCATTATATATGTGTCTGTGTGTCTGTCCTTTCTTCATTCTCTCGTCACCCCAATCAGGGTTCTGGGATATCGAAGTGGCTAGGACTGCGCCTTGTGTCTGTAAGGCTGAGCCCTGTCCTGGAACCGTGCCTGGTGGTGTCTGCTGAGGTGCTACCCAGGGTGGACAGTGCCTAATGCTCCTCTACCAGCACCTCTCCGAGTCTGTGTTGGGGGCTGCCCTGTGCCTCACAGGCCACTGAACAGCCAGCCTCTTGGGCCCCTTCCCACCAGATACCAGCAGTCTCAGCCCTTCCAGCAGTGAAATTGAAAACGTCATCAGACACTGACTTTAGGAGGGGATTTGTGTTCCACGGCTCTGTGGACCAGAGATTTTTGATCACAAGATGAGGGTCTTCCTACCTAGGACTCCATGGGCTTTGTCCATGCTAAATGCTGTGTACTAAATCTCGACACAGAGCCAGTATGCCTGTTCACCGAACTGCTGAGTCTGCTCTGGGGCACACACCTGGCACTTCATTGGGTCTCTGCAGGCCTCGGGGGCTGCCAGGACAGTTCTGTTTAGTCTTTCCTCTCTGTAAACAAACTGGATAGACGGTTCATTTCACACACACACACACACACACACACACACACACTTGTGTGGAGGTCAGAGGACACCTCTCCCCTTTATGTGGGCTCCAGGGATTGAACTCGGGTCATCAGGCTTGGTGGCAAGCCTTTACCCACAGAGCCATTTTGCCAGCCATGAACAGACCTTTTCAAAGGGGAAAAGTTGGGTTCATTCTATGCATAAACCCTGGATAATCATTTTTTTTCTATGCTGAATGTTTTTATTGTTAAAATTTCAAAGAATCAGGTCTATATTTGCTACCAAATTTGGTTACTTAGTACTAGCCTAAATTCTAGGTCTTCTTCACCTCAGATTATGTGAGCTAAACGATAAGCAATAAGACTAGTCATGGCATTTAAATTTGGGAGGGCAAGACAAGGAACTCAGAAGTTTAAAAGAAATGAATGCAAGCTGGTAAAATGTCTCAGCAGGTAAAGGCACCTGCCCAGCAAGCCCCTGGCAACCTGAGTTTGATCCCTAGAAGCTAGGGTGCAAACTTCCACATGTCTATATCCTACCCCCAACATATATGCACTAATAGATGACGATGATGATGATGATGATGATGATGATGATGATGATGATGATGATAAATGTATGAGAGGCTTAAGGTCCTGAGCTCTTACAGCCAGGGCATGCTGGGATTAGGCTTGAAACACTATCTCAGTCTCTCCACTGGCCTGATTTCCATCTGCCTTCTTTCATCAGAGCCTCCTCCCCCTTGCTCTAAGCATAGGATGTCAGCACTTCCCCCACAGATGGGAGTAGAGAGTAGGGCAGAGTCTGCATTGAGCGGGGATAATTCCTTATTTGTGCTTCTGCTTCCTGAGAGCTGCTCGGTTGACCTTTTGGGAGCGCTGGCCTCTTTCAGACACTTACAATCACACAGGCAGACAGCGAACAGGAAATCCCTGCAGGAATGTCGGACTCTGGAGGGCAGGCCCAGGGCCAGGGCTCCATGGGGAGAGGATTCCTTTGCCTCATCACTTCCCCTGAGGAACATATGGCAGGGCTCTGTGACCACCACATCCCAGAATGCCCCAGAGCGACAGCAAGAACCTGGCCCAGGATAGGCTTCTCAGTGTGCTTGGTCCTAGCCACCATGTGTGGCCAGAGTTGTGTGAGATCCAGACTGACTCGGGATCCAGAAAGACCCTAGAGCATTCACTGTGAAATGTCTGATCAAGGTGATAAACAGGAATCAGCTCCCATTGAAGACTGGAGATGTGTTCTGCAGTAGACCTGACACCAGAGTTTAGAGAGCTTCTGGAATTCAGGTGACTCATGACAAGATCCATCTATGCCTCTCTCAGAAAAGTCCGTGAGGTCCCTGTGGGCTCTATGTCTCCCTCTAGGGCTTTTTGAGATGGGGTTTCTCTGTATAACCTTGGCTGTCCTGGAATTCCCTATGGAAACCAGGCTGGCCTTGAACTCACAGAGATCTGCCTGCCTCGGTCTCCCGAGTACCAGGATTGCTGGGATTAAATGCCTTCACCATCATGCACAACTTAAGGCATTTTTTTAATGATTTATTTTTAATCATCTGTAAGTGTATGTGGTAGGGATGTGTCCACACAAGAACGGGTGCCTACAGAAGCCAGAAGAGGATGTCAGATTCCTAGGTTAGCCATCTGACGTGAGTGGAATTTGGGTCCTTTGCGAAAGCCGGATACACTCTTAACCCCTGAGTGAGCCATCTCTCTAGACCCCTCCCTCTAGGTCCTAGCGGGCCCACTCTTGTAGAGCGCTCTCCCTCTCCTCAGACAGAACACGAATCAGTTTGTGTGATATCGGTTGTCTTCTTCCACTGCTCAGCACCTTGTTTTCTGAGGCAGTGTCACACTGAGCCTGAAGAAGCTTGTGGCTTTGCCTAGACCTGCTTGCAGCAAGCCCCAGGGGTCCTCTCTGCCTTCCCAGTACCAGATTACAGGCACTGCTGCCATACACAGCTCTGATGTGGTGCTGAGGACCTCGTGTGTGTGTGTGTGTGTGTGTGTGTGTGTGTGTGTGTGTGTGTGTGTGTGTGTGTGTACAGCAAGCACTTTCCCGTCCAAGCAGCTCTGCAGCCCCAGGACGCACAGTTTGATTTTATGATGCCTTCTGCTTCCTTCTCCAAAGTATTCCAGACTTTAAAAAAAAAAAATAAGTCTAGCCGAACGACTCGAGTCATAAACACCGTGCCACCTTTAGGAGACCATCCCACGCTGAGGTGGAAAACAGCCTGCAGCAGCTGGGAGAACACTCGCGGTAAGCAAGGTCCAGCTCAGGAGAACCAGCTCCCCCATGCACACCTGCCTCACTCTGTCTTCAGAAAACAGACTCGCTCCTCTACTCCTTCCTCATTACCGAATTCCCCAATAGCCACACTAGCACCGCTCATGTTCTTACCTACGAGGAAAAGCTATGGTGTCTCTAGCGAATGTCTGGGGCAGGTGAAATAGCCAGGAATAAGCGGCACAGGGATGGCCTTCTCATGCACACAGTGTGACAGGTGACTCAGAAGCTCTGTCTCCAGGGGGCTTCCCTTGCCTGCTGCAGTCATCCTGCAAACTCAGGAAGTTCCACCCAGGAAGCCTGGGGCCGAGGACATGGGAGAAGGAAAGAGCCAGGTACCCCACAGGGCCTGACATTTTTAGCAGGCCAACAAATGAGGCTGCCTTGAGTCTTGGAGTGTGCCATTCTTGAAGGTAGGGGGGAAGGTTTGGGCTGTTTTTCAGGATGGATCAGAGTTACTGGAAGTGTTCCAGGGAGGACATGGGGAGGTCTACAAAACCAAACAGCACCAAGTGGGGAAATGGGCATCTTTGACCAGAGAACAATACTTGGGGATTCGGGAGTTTTCTTAGAGGAGTTCCTAATGACCTGTTTCTGGTAGTGAAGTTCCTCCTCACTTCAAATGGCCAAGCTTTGGGATCCGGCTGCCCCTGCATTGTCTCAATGCCCGCGAGGAGGATTAAGACACTCTTTCCCTTTTAATTCAACGTCTCTCCTCATACCCGTGGAGAAGGCACAAACATTAAATTCCCTTGGTTTGAGGGGTGTGGGGAGGAGCTTGTTAACCCTTTGAGATGGTCAGGGAGGATGAGAGGCCCCGGGGGAAAGATCCACCTGCTGGCTTCTCCTGGAACAGCACAAGTGCCCCAGGACTGCTGTGGGACACTATCCTGTGTGTAGGAAAGGTGACTTATCCGTCCCTTCCCAGCCTTGGGATACCAAGAGCTTCCGAATCAGCCAAGGTGTCACCACTGTAGCCAGGACACAGCACCACACCATCCACAGTGATGCTCAGGCTGTCTCCGCTCCGAGAGGCAAACAGAAAGCCTGTGTTTGGGGTGGCCCCACACTTATTCACATGTGTGCATGCACACATACACTTGTGCACACACAGATCCACTTATACATATGTGCAGACATAAAGATGTGCACACCCACACTCACACATGTGCAGACACACTGCCTGCACATACATATCATTGAGCATGCATACCAGGCACACACATAACGCACATCCAGACTTGGATCACTCACTGTCTGGAACCCTTGCTCTCACCAATTTTGGTTCTCCTATTAGGCTTCCTGGTGACTTCAGGCTTGCTAGGAAGAAGCTGATCAGGAAGGGAGCCAGGCTGCTGGGACACAGGCTACACCTGTTCCCATTTCAGTGTCCAGTGCACCTGCCCTGAACACGAGGCAGCCCTGGTGCCAGGGCCTAGGCACTTTGGAGGCCTCCTCCATGGGTTAGCAAGGGATTGGGGTGGAGACTTGCATACAACAGGACTCTAGGACCAGGGGTAGAGGGTGACAGACACCCCACAGCTGCGCACAGCTGGAGGCACAGTGTCAGCAAGCACTGGGTGCTCCTCAGCCACAGAGGCCAGCTGAGGGATGGGAGCTGCAGGGCACAGCCTCTGCCTCTTCAGGAATTCTCGGCAAGTGGACATCTAGACTCTGCCAGGGGTGTGGGAGGACGAGGAAGCCTGGGGCAGCCCTAGCTGATGAGGATGCCAGGCTGACCTACGCAAAGGGATTGGAAGTGAGTTCCCTGTGTGGGCATCAGGCATCACACAGACACAGGGTATGGGTACTGGTGCCCATCAGTCAGTGAGGTACGCCCGTCATGTCTTGCCCACCACCCTGCTGAGCATCTGGGCCAGTGGACTGGAGGAGACTTTCCTGCTGCTGCTGCTTCTGTTTCTGGTGTGACCACATGGGAGGAGAGGGGACTGATCAGAGGAACATCTCTTTCAGGTGGGGAACGAGAGTCTGCAATTCCCACAGCCCAGCCCCAGATAAAAGCCCTATGTTATCTCTGGCATGAGGAGGACATTCAAGGTGTTGATAGAGAGGTGCTCCCAAGGGACTCGATAACGGCACAAAAGCCTGAGGACAGTTTTCCTGTCCCCCTGCAGTCCACCCTCTCTTTCCTGTCAACTGATGCCTGTTTTTTGTTCCTTGAAGGTTAATGAATATGGAGGTGACATTTGGCTCTTGCACCCCCCTGACTTCAGGTGGAGCACAGCCCTGCTGAGCCTGGAGCACAGACACGTGAACTGCCCACCTGTGTGTCTTCGTTCCCCGTCCTGGGAGCACCGGCTGCCCCTGGCTCATCCTGGAGCTGTCTACCACATCAGGCCTCTGGTATGTGGAGAGAACAACCATGCACTGAGGAGACAGGCAGGCTTGTACTTGGGTTTGAGGCTGTTCCTGGTTTTTGTTTTGTTTTTGAAAATCCAGTGACCAAGGCCTAGCTCCAAGGCAGCTATCCTGGGCCTGAGCTCATTGCCCTGGCTAAGGCAGGCTGCTACCTCCTGACTCATTTTCTCCATGGCAGTGGAAGAGCCCCCGCCCCCCAGGGTCTAGTGGTGCTGGGGGAAGTGTCCGCCCCCATGCATTTCTGTGCCCTTCTGCTTACAGAGTGCTGGATTTGCATTGAGACCTGCCTGGGCAGCCTTTGGGGCAGAAAGGCTGAGACCCGAGTTTGCTCCTTGGGACATGCGTGGAAAGAACTGAATACTGCAAGTTGCCCTCTGACCTGACCATACATGCCATGTACATTCTTTCTTATTCTTGCTAACCAAACAGACAAATGAATTTAAAAAATTTTAAATGTTTTCTATATAAACCAAGCTAAGGAAACAGAAGCTTTACAATAAAATTCAGTGCAACGTTGCCAAATAAATTATTTTTAAAATTTGTGTACAGCCCAAGTTTTATAGTCTTGGAGACCAGAGTTATTCATCCATTCACCCATCTAGCTATCCATCCACATGTCCATTCATCCATCTATTTATTCATCTATCCATTCATTTATCTATTCATCCTATCTATTCACTCATCTATCCATTTATCATCCATCCATTCATCCATCCATCTATCCATTCATTTATCTATCCATCCCATCCATTCACTCATCTATCCATTTATCCATCCATCCACCCATCACTGCTGTTTGCCCTCTGTGAGGTGAGCAGGTGGTGCAGTCAGGGAAAGGGGTAGACTATCTACTATTCCTCCATACAAAGAGCCCTGTGCATGCCATGGTTGGTAGTTAAGAGGTGTGGTCATTTTGATTCAGAAGAATAGAGTAACGGAAAGTAAAGAGGTGTCCTGATGTCAAGGAAGGCCCCACGCTCTGTTTTCTTCCCAGGACTCGCCACAGACCAAGGACAACCCGTGCTCCACTGGCCTCCGAATCCCCTGAGCTCCACACTTGAAGAGGGTGACACAGAATGGACACTATCTTCCACCTTTGCTCTGTACTTGGGACAGGCCAGCACCCAAGCCTTAGCTTAGGTCTAGGTGGCTCTGGGAGAGGGTCGTAGCAGGCTCCACACCCGTGGGTTCTAGTTGGTCTAGGTGTGAGTCTAGGTCTAGGTGGTCAAGGGAGGTTTTCTTGACTGAGGTGGAAGGGGCTGGAGGTGGAAAGTGATTTTCCACTATGATAAAGGAGCATAGTAAGACACTGTTCCTTCTGCCATAACACTAATATCCACCAAACTGTCTGTCCTCCCCTTAGGCCATCCTAAGGCTCCCCCAGAGGTCTGCTATGGCCTTCTGCAGCATGGCACTCACACTAGTCTCAGTCATGTCTAGGAATCAGAGTTCAGACCTCAGTGACTGGGAGGAATCTTTCATGTGATCTGCAATCCCAAGTCTGGGTATCAAGTTATGGAGGCTTTGAGTCGATCACCAAGGATACAGTCACTAGAGTCTAGAGCCAGGGTAGGTCCTGCATGTGGGGGTCCAGTTTGGGCTCTGTCTGTATAAAAGTACAGGCCTCTACACCCAAAGCTATGGCTGCTGGAGCCTCTGCACTCAGAGAGGCCTTGCCTTCTCTGCCTAGGCAGCCAGGAATGGGTGTGATGTTGTTTGGTTCATTGTCTTCTCAAACAAAGTCCCTTCAGGCTGCTCTCCCATGCTGGGGACAGACACCTGCCTTAGTGGCTTTTGGATGTTTAGACATGGCCTACTTTTTATATTAACACTTTACATAAAATAACACAGCATAGACCCCTCCTTTTCTAGAAGATGCTTTCTGGCATTTATATGTTTTCTTATAACCACCACATTATGCTGATTTTAAGGCCCGCTAACAGCTGCCAAAGTTCCTGATGAACTGAACCCCGCTTTGTCTCCATGTCTAATGTCCCATGATACGTGCAGTAGAGAGGGCACTTTGAAGTTATTTTGTGTCCTGGCAAATCAGAAAAACTCTTTGGACTAATCTTGCCAAGGTAGGTCAAGCAGGAGAGGGGAACGGTAAACTTAACTCCTTTTTAGGATTAGATGCTCAGGAAGGTGCAGGATTCTTACCCGGACAGCCCTTGGTGAAGTCCCTGCAGGATGCTGCAGGAGGATGAGAAGGGAGAGGCTTGGGTCACTTCATCCAACTCCCTGTGCAGCCGTGTGTCTGGCTTTGCCACAGTGGTCAGTACCACAGGGTCTATTTCTTCTGCAAGGTCATCTCCAGGATCACGGATTGTTTAAGGGCTAGGATACTGTGCTTCCAACAAGCAGCCACCCATTTCCTTCTGATCCCTCCAGCCCTGCACCCTTTCCCTGCTCTCCCACGGGACAGCATTTGCCTTCTTAACTTTCCTTGGTTCCCCAATTGCTCCATGAAAAGCATCCATCCTACTGATCCAAGTGATCTAACAGCGGATCCGTTAACCCTCACTCAAGTTACTAAAACATGAAAATTGCTTTTAAAGCAATACTGCTAGCATGTGACCACACACACACACACACACACACACACACACACACACACACACACACACACAGAGCCAAGCCTCCATTCAGGCTGGGCTCTTTCCCCTCTCTGTATGTGGCCCCCATGTCAGGAAGGTGATGCTGTAGAGACAGATACTTTCCATGCTTGCTTTGGCACAGGACAAGATAATCCAACTCCTGTGGCTGTTCAGTTTTACACGGACCGGACAGCATGGGGGACAGCTATTCTAAGTTCCAGAGTTCACTATCTGTGCTGGGAAGGAGTGGTGTCTTCTCAAGTGTCTGACCTCCCTTCAGGCTGCTGGCCCTCTTGCCTGCAGGTCAAGTCCACCCTCCTTGCAGCACCCGCCACTGCGGACCCTTGGGGCAAGCCCCCTTTGAGTGTTTTTGAAGGAGGATCTTTCTTTTCCCCGAGCCACGGGCCTGTCTAACCAGAGAAGAGCTTGCATCCTGCTCCCCCTTCATACTGGAAATCTGTAGAGCCAGGCAGGAGGAGGGGTGGAGTGCCCAAGAGGGACATGCACAGCCTTTGAGCGGCTGCCCTGTCACCTCCCTGGGCCCCCTGCTGGTCTTGCCCAAGAACCATGGACTTGCTATTTTTTATTTTGATGAACAACGGGAGCCGAAATGTCTTCCAACTTGACAAAACACAAAATTTAGGTGCTGAGAGAGATACTTCAATTTCAAGCTTAAAGATTACTTTGGGTCCCCCAGGACTCAGAAGCAATTTAGAGCTGACACCCTGAACAAGAGCAAGGTTAGAAGATTAAGACCAACTGCTGTTTGGATAAATGGCTGGTAATTGCCCATATCCGCAATTATATACTGGCACATAATTCCTTTTCCGCTACCTTTTTCCTCTCCTGTGTCCCGTCAGGCCTGATGCGGTAGGAGCCCACCTTGGTTTTCTTCTGTCGGGCCTTGTTGATGTCATATTCCACCTCGTCCATCAGGGCCCTGCATGCTAAACAAGACAGACGCTGTGGTCAGGGGAGGGGAGTAGCATGGGTCGAGAAAGCGCCTGCTGCACCCAGGGGCACAGAGCTCCTGCAACCGCAGATGTGCATGGACTCTGGCTGAGAGACCGAGGACCCCTGCTCTGCAGTGCCCAAAGACACCTGGACCAAGACCTGGGTCCTTTATGACCCTTTTGTACACTGGTCTTTTCCTGTTCTTTATTTTTTAAAAATACATTTATATTTCATGTGTATAAGTGTATGTCTGTGCACCGTGTGCATACCTGGTGTGCATGGAGGCCATAGGA
Organism: Peromyscus maniculatus bairdii; assembly: GCF_049852395.1. Lineage (NCBI taxonomy): Eukaryota > Metazoa > Chordata > Mammalia > Rodentia > Cricetidae > Peromyscus > Peromyscus maniculatus. The sequence continues at coordinate 69,647,841 of NC_134854.1, forward strand.
CTGAATGAGCTGCTGGATGCTGGGAACCAAACCTAGGCCCTGTATAGCATTTCAAGTCTATCATTGCCTCCTGTCTCTTTCAGCTGACAAATGAAATCCTTACTAAAGTGAAACAAAAAGATTTTCTCCTGAATTTAGGAAACTGCCTTTCTTCATAACAGCTGGAACCCAACCCAGGTCTTCTGTAAGAGCAGCAAGTGCTTTTAACCGCTGGACCATCTCTTCTCTCCAGCCCTAATATTCTGGTCTCTCAAACCCTATGTTTTCCCTTGCATGTAGGTGGCACTGTGGTGACTTGAGGGAAGCTGCTGGTGCGAGCAGAGTCCTTCTGGTGGCTTTGTTTTGGCCTAGGTGGCCACCAACATCACAGGAAGGCATTGTCCATCTCTATGAACTCTGAAACATACTTCTTCAGGGCTGTCTGGATGGTCTACCCCACCTGAAATCTTTCTCCCTTCCTCTTGGGTGCTCATGATCCAGCTGGAGATAGATGAGCTGTTACCTTAACAAAGCCTTTGGCGCCTCCAAAGCTTTCCTTCAGCTGTACCGGCAGCCAACTCTGGATTCCTTGTCCCTGCCTATCTGTGGACAAGACGTCAGCACAGCAGCAGCAGCGGCAGCAGCAGCAGCAGCAGCAGCAGCGGCAGCTTTGCGGGGGGCATTGAAGAAACTCAACAGGGAAAACCCAGGACCCAAGTAATGTGAGCAGACATAGCAGCATGCTGGTCTAGATGGCTCATCAGGGTGGTGAGTGACCTAGAAGCTGTCCGCTCCACCTGGGATCTCTACCCTGGGGTCTCCTTGCTGGAGCAGTGTAACCTCACATGCCCAGAACTAGCTCCTGGCACTGGAGATCAGGTGCCCTTCTGATTGTGCACCAGAATGTAGCAGCTGGTGGCACGGGCTGGGCTAACGAGGCAAAGATGGGTCGTGCATGGAGGTAGCTGGTGGCAGCGTGCTTGCTGCTTTCCAGTCGCTTTCTAGGTAGATGTTGCTATGGCTCTATAGTGGCATGGATGTTGCACTGTGGCTATTGCTGGACCTTCCCTATCTGTGGGCCAGAGCCATTCCCTGGTGCCTGCACATCCAGCTCAGAGGCTCTGAGCCACCCTCAGCCACAGACTTGGAACTAAGGCATTAGCGTCGTGCAAGCCCAGCTACCTACTGAGCCTGCTGATGACAGCCAGGGCAGCATGGGCCGCTGCCAGGCGTTGTTACCATCGCTGGACTAGCATACAGCCGAACCATTCAATCTCATCTGGTTTCAGAAGCCAAACAGGGTTGGCCCTGGTTAGTACTTGGATAGGAGACTGTTACTGGATGGTAAATCCTGTGCAGTTAGCCTGAGACCTCCAGCGGAATGGCTGGGGTTTCTCCTCAACCATGGTCCATGAGGGCGGAAGGTTTGCTTGGCCGTGGTCACAGATGTAGGTGGCTGTGATTCAGTTGGTACTATGCTGAGATGGCCTGTGAGGCTGAGAGGCTGTTCGGGCTATCATCATACTGCTCAGGTCATGGGATGCAAGTGCCCCTCCCGTTGATGCCTGCTGGCTCTACAGCTGTTTATTCTGGAAACTCCCGGAAGGGCCAGCTCACACTTGGTCCTTCTTTTCCTGCTGCTAGAGTGAGGATGCTGGCTGGAGCCGGTCTTAGGCAGTCAGGTGCAGGACACAATAAGATGTCTGGTGACGAACTGTGGGGCCAGCGCCTCCCAGTGGGCTTCCGTATCCCTCATCCTGACTAGCCAAGGAGAAGAGACAGCGTTCATGGAGGGTAGCGAAAGAGCGGGGCTGGTAGAACAAGGATGAAGCATGGCTTTGCATTGCCCAGGAAGGACTGTGGCTGTGTCTGGAACCTTCCCAGCCATCAAGTCTCAGATCACGGTCACCCTCCCTGGGGTGGCCTGTGAGCTGGCAAGGCAGGAAAGGAATCCTGGCTTTCGGGGCCATGGGGGTCATTGGGGTGTCCACTGCGGGGTACAGGGCTGTCACTGGGCAGATGTTCCTCTCCTAGCCCACCCTGCTCCTCTTCCTCCCCTCCCAGGGACTAACCAGGGTGCTTTTCCTGTGTGCGACCTACTCACTGCATCTTAGGGTCTTAGGATCTCGGCGTTGCTTCTGCATCTAGGCCTGAGAAGAAGCCCATAGGCTGAGGCAGCCTGGGGCTGGAGCATTGAGGGGCTACCCAGAAGGCTACAGCCCCCATGGGGAGGACCCACAACGATGATTGGGGAAGACACCATTAGCTCCTGGAAGGGACAGGATGGGTGGGAGGGGTACCTCCAGCGCTGCCATGCCATCCCTGACCTCCCCAAGGAGGAACGGCTCTTTGAGAAAAGATCATTTTAAATTTCTGCCCCAGGTCACAGAACGTGTTAAAGGAGAGTCACATCAGCGACCTGGGCTCCATATTTCAAGTCCAGCATTAATTTAAATGTTAATCTGAAATCTTCACATAAGCCACTGGAGTTTAGAGTTTATTAAAGCAGACGGCAGGAGTGGAGCCTCACGGGGGCCCTGGCGGGTCACATTGCCTGCCAGAGGGCAAGCCCCCCGCCCAGCTGGGTCTCCCCATCCTTCCCTCGCTGCGGCTCCTCCTCTCTCCCTGTCTTCCTCTTGCTCTCTCAGAGGAAGATTTGAAAATGGGGACAGGAAATTCAGGTGGCCTCCTGGTACTTAGGTGATGGGCCATCTCCAGACATCCACAAGTGCAGACCCTATCTATGCATCACCTCCCATCACCAGCATGGCCCACAGCCTGGACTGGACACGGCAGGAGAATCTACACACTAAGAGTAGGCAGGCGCTGCCACTCAGGGGCTGCTGGCTCTTCGGTGCTGTACTTTCTGGAAGCAAAGGGATCTGAAGCTTGACACTGGCTACCTTTGAGGTACAAGGAAGTCACTGAGCATAAACCACAGCCCTACCAGGCAGGAAGGCACATCTGCCTGCGAGCTCAATCCCAGAAGAGATGCCAGATAGAGAGAGGCATCCAAGGACAACATTGGTACCCAAAGACACCTGGCCCATCCGGAGACAGGACCCACAGAACTTCTTGAAGCCCTCTAGGACAAGGAGCATGGGTTGAGGTGGCTACTAACCTCTGAATGATCACTGACTTTTAAATTGACATGGGATATCCCAACAAGAAAATGTACTGCAAGCTCCATCCCTTTGCAGACATTTAAGAGATGGATGGTCTAGCCTAGGGTCAACCTCTGTGCCAACAGACACCTGAGCACCTTCACTTATGCTGAAATTGCATCTCATTGGGTTGAGGATCACAGTTCGGAATGCACACATTTAGAGATCAAACTTGTAGTGAGAAAAACCACTGTCTTAGTTAGAGTTTTATTGCTGTGAAGAGACACCATGACCACGGCAACTCTTATACAGGAAAACATTTAACTTGGACTGGCTTACAGTTTCAGAGGTTTAGTCCTTTATCACCATGGTGGGAAGCATGGTGGCATGCAGGCAGACATGGTGCTGGAGAAGGAGCTGAGAGTTCTACATCTGGATCATCAGGTAGCAGGAAAAAACAGTGAGCCACTGAGCCTGGGCTTGAGCTTCTTGAGACCTCAAAGCCTGTTCCCACAATGACACACTTCCTGCGACAAAGCCACACCTTGTCTAGCAAGGCCACACCTCCTAATAGTGCCACTCCCTGTGACCAAGCATTCAAACACATGAGCCCGTGGGGGCCATTCCTATTCAAACCGCCACGGCCACCGTCACTCCTTCATTCATGGGCTTACAGGTAACAGGGCTCTGGTATCTTTCAGAAAGGAGGAATTGCATGCCAGGAGAATGGGGTGGATGGCACAGGTCAGAAAACAGGACCCACACAGACTTAGCCTCTCTTCCACCCAGGGGTTTTGAGGTGTCTGTTTTGGCAGTCCTACCTATACCTATGATCTGCCTTGATGTACATGGTAGAGTGGTACTGTGCAAAGTGTGGGGCCCAAGAACCCCCCAAATCCCTCTGAGCTTCACCATAGCCCTCAGAGGGCTCCGGCCATGGTGTAAGGAATCATACTGGCTACCCCATGGTGAAAGTTCGCAGGAGAATGAAGGCAAGCGAGAGCCAGTGCCAGGGCCCCGGCCAGACAGGGATACAGACAGGCTGTGCTGCTCACACAGGCAGAGGTGACACTGGGGAACAGACTGTGAAAGTGAGCTCATGTCTAATGTCTGAGTTTAGGGTGGGGCACACAGGACGGGTGGGTGGGTACCCATGGAAAACAGGGGACGACCCTAAAAAGCCACAGAGAGCCGAGAAGCAGGCATTGCTGACTAGTAGAGTCAGGGAATCATGTATGCAAACACCATGATGGAACAGTACAAGGTAAGGTGGAGGAACAAGAAAACCAAGCAAACAAAACAACCCGGGGGCCCAGATCCCCGGAGAGGAAGAGGAACCGTGTGCTAAGTGCTGAGGTGGCAGGGTGGGTGGGGCAAGAAGGGAAGGAGTCTTCATTCTGAGCCCAGAGTGCCCCGGCTTCTGAGTTGTATGTTTTCCAGATCATTTAGTCAGGAGGAGGGAGGAGGGAGGGCCGGGGTGGGTACAGGTGAGTAGCTGGACGGGCTACGGCACCAGTCATATTAGCGGGCCCAGATCTCGCTAACTTTAACCTTGTGTTTAAAGGACCTGTCTCCCAAAACAGCCATGTGGACAGCTATGGTTTTAGCATATGTTGGGGCACAATTCTACCCCAACAAGCAATAAGAAGGACACTTGAGCTGGGCGGTGGTGGAGCATGCCTTTAATCCCAGCACTCGGGAGGCAGAGGCAGATGGATCTCTTTGAGTTCGAGGCCAGCCTGGTCTACAAAGCGAGTTCCAGGAAAGGCGCAAAGCTACACAGAGAAACCCTGTCTCGAAAAACCAAAAAAAAAAAAAAAAAAAAAAAAAAAAGAAGAAGGAAACTTGACCCATAGCTTGGCCTTGCCTCAGCCCCTCTGTGCCTGTCTGGTCGACACCTTGGCAATGTTCTTGGCTTTCCCTGCAGGATATTGGGTATCATCCATAGTCCCAGGCCTCAGATTCTCAGACCCCTGCATCTGGGTCTCCCAAGCCTGTCTACTTGTCATTTTAAAGGAATGTGGTCTATCTCTGAAGGCCTGCTGCCTTGGCCAGAGCCATCCTGTGGCCTGGCCTCACCTTGTCCCCCCCGCATGGAAACAGTCAGGATGCCTGGCTGAGGCAGGCTGTGACCCACCCTCCAGGGCTAGGGAAGGCCTGGCCCATCCTCCAAAGCTCTTGACTGCTCATTAGCGGAACAAGATCAGGGCTCAGCTAGTAAGTACGTGTCTAGCCAGAGAGCAGCATCCCACTCTGTGAGGGTCGGGCACTGGGCAGAGATTCAGGAGGCAGCAGGTGGGGAGGGGGGGTCTGCAAAGATGAGGCTCCACCAGCTGGTGCGGACAAAACTGAAGCCCGGGGCTCCTGCAAGTAGCAGCAGGCCCTGCATCCCCCATCCCATCACCACGGCAACCCGGCCGAGGGAGGGGCTCCCCACTGAGTTTTAACCCAAATTATATTTTCCAGGTCTAAAATCAGAGCCACTGTAAGGGAAGAACTCATTTTCACAACTTTAAGATGCCTTGGCTGAGAGGCAAAGATGAGGGATGGATGCTGGGAAGGACAAAAAACCTACTGAATACTGCTTTAAAAAGGACTGCACAGAGCCAGAATGCTTCTCCCCGCTGCTTCTGGGAAGATGTGAGGTTGGTGTTAGGGCATGGAGACCACTTTTTAGAGAATTGTCTAGTTTCACTGTCATTCTGTTTACCACAAGCCACAACCATCTTTAATGTTCAGGATGATGACCCTGTGTTCCTAATGACAGAGAGCCATGATTAGAAAATGCCGTTTGCTTTGGTAGAAGTATGGACAGATGCACAGTGGGAACACTTTGGCTGCGTCATCATAGAAAGCCATCACAGCCAGCCTTCAGGTAGCTGGAGATGCGCTGAGCCCAGCCAGACCACGCCATGTAGACCTTGCTTCCATGCTCTTACATTGGTGCGTCTTAGTTTGAGGGACTTGACTCCACATTTCCTGCAGGATGAAATCCCTTCTCAAAATATTGGATTACTTTAAGAAAAGTCTGGACCTGGATGTGGTCCGGACCTATGCATGCTTGTGATCTCAAGCTCAAGTGGGCCACAGGAGATTATGCCAAAAAAAAAAAAAAAAAAAAAAAAAAAAACTAACGGGAGGAAGGAGAGGCAAGGTGAGAATAGAAAAAGCAGCAGGCTGTGTATTGCTTTGCTGTTTCACCAGACACAGGCAGGTGCTTCGGTGTTATTTCCCATCCCACGGGTCCCTGTGGGTCCTGTGGGTCTGTGTCAAGGAAAAGAAACCATTATGTGATTAGAGATCCTCTGGGGAGGCTACACTCTGACACTCTTGGGGGAGCTGGAGGCCACAGGCAACAACAGCAGCTACTGGCCTTGGGTGCTCTCTGTGGACTGCTCGGCCCCCTGGTGAGTCTCATGGTCTGTGTCCCACTCTGTGAGGGTCAAAGATTAAAAAACTAGTTAGTTGAGCTCCCTTACCTGGCTATCATCTTTTCTGAGGCCCCTCTGAGCACGTGAGTAGGTGGCTGATGGGCAGAGAGTGGGCAGGTGGAGCCTCTCCCAGGTAGAGTCACAAAAGAGCTCCTACAACCAGGCTCTCTTCTGAGAACTCTTTGAGAGAAAGGGTCTGGGGCAACCCAGAAGTGGTGGTGCATGCCTCTAATCTCAGAACTCAGGAGGCTGAAGCAGGGGGATCAATGCCAGTTGGAGGTCACCCTGGGCTACACAGTGAGGTCAAGGTTAGCCTGGAGTACATAACAAGAACTTGTCTCAAAAACCTAAGTCAGCCGGGTGGTGGTGGCACACGCCTTTAATCCCAGCACTTGGGAGGCAGGCAGGTGGATCTCTGTGAGTTCAAGACCAGCCTGGGCTACAGAGTGAGTTCTAGGAAAAGTGCAAAACTACACAGAGAAACCCTGTCTCGAAAAACCAAAAACAAAGCAAAAACCTAAGTCAAAATAGTATAGTTGTGCCAGGCAGTGGTGGCACACACCTTTAATCCCAGCACTAAGGAGGCAAAGGCAGATATCTGTGAATTCGAAGCCAGCCTGTTCTACAGATCGAGTTCCAGGACAGCCAGAGCTGTTACACAGAGGAATCTTGTCTTGAAAACAACAACAACAACAAAAAGTCTAGTTGTAGCAAGACTCTGAAGTGCATAGTTCATGTGAGTTCTGATAAAGTGATAGAGTAACCACTTAGGACAGCTTTGTCTGGTGTCTTAGGAGCCAGACACTTCCACCGATGGATGTCACTATGTCTGAATCTGTCACATCCAAGAGCACTGGGTCTATTCCAGCGGGCACAGAAACCTGTGCTGCCCAGGAAGAAAAATGATGTCTCAATAAAGTCAATTCCAAAGTACATTCCAAAGAAGAGCCTGGCTCCTAGCCTGCAGAGCTCAGTCTGGGTAGAGCGTAGTGAGGCAGCCAGTCAGTGCCAGGCATTTTGAGAGCAGTGGTCTATACTCCTCTAGGGCGGCTTGACTTCCTCATGGGAGAGCACCCACCACCGCTCTAACACTTCAGCTCTAACAAGAGCCCAGGGTGTCTCTTTGTCATGGCAGGGACACAAGCAAGGTGAACATCTGGGCTTGTTTAGACACACAGCTCAATTTCCCGTTGGCTTCCACCAGAAAACACTGAAGAGCCCCTAATTCACCAGCCACAGGCTCTGAGTTCATCCACAGTAGCAGCCAAGCCCCGTCTAGCCCCCAAAGTGTCCACACCCAGCTCCAAGTCTTCAGGTATGGAGAAGACAAGTTGGTCAACTCAGACCCCCTGTTTGGGGAGGACTAGGAGGTGACCTTGCAGGAGGAAGTATGTCACAGCAGGGCACTCTCTCTGCTCCCTGCTTGAGGATCGAGAAGTGAGCTCTCAGCTTGCTGCTTCAGCCACACTTCCCTGCCTTGGCGGTGATGGATTCTTGTCCTTCTGGAACCATAGGCCAAACAAACCCTTCCTTCTACAAGTTGCTTTGTCCATGGTGTTTTATCAGAGCAATAGAAAGTACCTAATACACATGGGAACCCAAAGGCGAGGGGCTGGGAGTCAAATGGGTGACAGAACAGTGGTAGGTCTGGGTAGGTAGAGGTGAAGCAACCCCATAGAAAATGCCCAGAAGTCGGATGAGAAGGTTAAACATCCCACAGAGATGTGGTCCGGGCTGACCTCTGAAAGAGAAGAAGAAAAGAGGGACCCGGGGACACGAGGGTCACCTGGTCAGTGCCCCAGTGAAGCCAGAAACCCCAATGGGAAAGTAAGGAGGCAGAGCTTAGATGACCTATGGCATGAGTGAGTACACACACCTCATTGTCACTGTGGGCAGGTCTTAGCTCAGGTTTCCAAAAAGTCACCCTCCTTCAGTGAACACTCTCCGTTCCCTAATTCAGGATGAACTTGTTCAAATGTTTTTAGTGTAATGAAAACATTAGCTCTAGTCTCAGTGGAGCGGCTGTCACTAAATCAATAGCCTGGGCTGTCCATTATGCGGAGGGCTGATGGGCTGAGAGGTCTGTCAGCAACGTGAGGCAGAAGTGCCCTCTACGAGTGACTGACGGTCGGGAAGACACAGAAAGCTGCTGTCTGCAAGCTGAAACCCTTGAAAGGAGGCCAGGGTGGTGGGTGGTCTACACAACCCAGGTGCCCTCAGGAAAGCAGGACAGACCCTGGGGGTGACCTGCTGGGTGTCACCTGCACTGTGAGCCCTGCCCACGGGGCAAGCACAGACCTCGCCAGTGTCTATAAGCACTGGCACCTGCTGGGTTCTCACACCAAGCTCCCTCGACCTCTTCTCCAGAGGTCACAGCCCAAAGGGAGAGCTGGTGAGAAGGAGAAGATGGAGGAAATGAACCCACAGAGCCTGAGGACAGACCACTGAAAGTGTTCGGGAAGGTCTGTGGGGCTCTGTCATCCAGACAGGGCCGGTCATCCACAGCAGCCAACATGCCTGCCAGGAAGGACGAGCTTTTAATATTCCAATATGTTCAGACCACCAAACCACTTCCAGAATCCACACATGCTTGCTCATTTTCTTTCTCCCCGCCCCCCTTTCTAAGTTTTTTTTTGTTGAGAGAGAGAGAGAGAGAGAGAGAGAGAGAGAGAGAGAGAGAGAGAGGAGAGAGGAGAGAGGAGAGAGGGAGAGGGAGAGGGAGAGGGAGAGGGAGAGGGAGAGAGAGAGAGAGAGAGAGAGAGAGAGAGAGAGAGAGAGAGAGAGAGAGAGAGAGAGAGAGAGAGAGCATGTAGCAAGGCATGCATGTGGAGCCAGGTATCCAGCTTTCAGGAGTCTGTTCTTGTCTTCCTCCTATAGAGACAGGGTCTCTCTTGTCCTCTACCACCTCCATCTTGCCAGAGAGAGCTGGGATTACAAACACATAGCATTGTAGCCCCACATAAACACATACCATTGTATCCAGCTTTTTACACAAGTGTCTGGGGTCAAACTCAGGTCATCAGGCTCCCTGGTCACAATCTGGCTCTCTGAGAAGGGATTGATCAGTAAGAGAAAGGGGGCTGCAACCAGGAAGACAAGTGCAGGTTGTTCAAAACAATCATGACTCCAGGCCGGTTGTCATCATAAGATCCACTGCATGTGCATGTATACACACATGCATCCACACACACAGCCGCCATGACCCAAAGACACACATGCACACATATACATACATATATGCATGTATCTACACATATACAACCACCATGACCCCAAGACACACTTTCACACATACACATAAACAACCCACATGATCCAAAGACATGTACATGCATGCACACACACACACACACACACACACACACACACACACACACACACACAAATTACCATGACCCCCAAACACATGCACATACATAACACACATTCATCTATCCACATACAAACCACATGACCCAAAGACACACATGCACAACACATACACACACATATACATGCATATACATGCACACACATCCCACACACTTATTCATACAACTTCTCTAAGAGCGGCATCTGGGATGGAACCAAGTTCTCCACAGACAAGGACAGGCACAGAGAAGATGGGTCAGAATTCAGCAGGGCAGTGTCTGGGTGAGCTCAGGTACCACACAGCCACAGGTCCCACAGAAATGGGTAGGTGAAGCTGTGAACATATGCCGTCTACACCAGAGTGGGAAGCATCAGGCTGAGGGGGCAGAACATGCAGAAGGGAGAGGCACAGGCAAGTGTAAGCACAGGACACTGGCTGGCCAATGGCAGGGGAAGAGTCCACAGGCGAGTGTCAGCAGTGTTGGGACACGAAACTCACACAGAGAAATCACTACATGTTCACCTACGTACACAAGGTTATGAGAAAACACAAGGGAGGAAGGCCAGCTGGAAGAAGCTCAAATTCCACTGTGCTTCAGGGCAATAAAGCGACTCTGTGTGACACGTGCCATTTACGTACCCACACTATGGAGTGTACAGGAGGGACCTTGATGTGAACTGTGGACTCTGGCTGATGATGTTCTGTCTGTAAGATTCACCCATGGTAGCAAATGGACCCTGTGGGGGTGATGGTGGGGAGATGGTGGGGGACTGTGGGGGATGGTGGGGACTGTGGGGGGATGGTGGGGACTGTGGGGGGATGGTGGGGACTGTGGGGGGATGGTGGGGACTGTGGGGGATGGTGGGGACTGTGGGGGATGGTGGGGACTGTGGGGAGATGGTGGGGACTGTGGGGAGATGGTGGAGACTGTGGGGGGATGGTGGAGACTGTGGGGGATGGTGGAGACTGTGGGGGATGGTGGGGACTGTGGGGGATGGTGGGGACTGTGGGGGATGGTGGGGACTGTGGGGGATGGTGAGGACTGTGGGGTATGGTGGGGACTGTGGGGGATGGTGGAGACTGTGGGGGATGGTGGGGACTGTGGGGGGATGGTGGGGACTGTGGGGAGATGGTGGGGACTGTGGGGGATGGTGGGGACTGTGGGGGATGGTGAGGACTGTGGGGGATGGTGGGGACTGTGGGGATGGTGGGGACTGTGGGGGATGGTGGGGACTGTGGGGGGATGGTGGGGACTGTGGGGGGATGGTGGGGACTGTGGGGGGATGGTGGGGACTGTGGGGGGATGGTGGGGACTGTGGGGGATGGTGGGGACTGTGGGGGATGGTGGGGACTGTGGGGGATGGTGAGGACTGTGGGGGATGGTGGGGGCTGTGGGGACTGTGGGGGTGGTGGGGACTGTGGGTGGTGGTGGGGACTGTGGGGGATGGTGGGGACTGTGGGGGATGGTGGGGACTGTGGGGATGGTGGGGACTGTGGGGGTGGTGGGGACTGTGGGTGGTGGTGGGGACTGTGGGGGATGGTGGGGACTGTGGGGGGATGGTGGGGACTGTGGGGGATGGTGGGGACTGTGGGGGGATGGTGGGGACTGTGGGGGATGGTGGGGGATGGTGGGGACTGTGGGGGATGGTGGGGACTGTGGGGATGGTGGGGACTGTGGGGGTGGTGGGGACTGTGGGTGGTGGTGGGGACTGTGGGGGATGGTGGGGACTGTGGGGGGATGGTGGGGACTGTGGGGGATGGTGGGGACTGTGGGGGGATGGTGGGGACTGTGGGGGATGGTGGGGGATGGTGGGGACTGTGGGGGATGGTGGGGACTGTGGGGGATGGTGGGGACTGTGGGGGGATGGTGGGGGACTGTGGGGACTGTGGGGGATGGTGGGGGATGGTGGGGACTGTGGGGGATGGGGGATGGTGGAGACTGTGTGGGATGGTGGAGACTGTGGGGGATGGTGGGGGACTGTGAGGGGATGGTGGGGACTGTGGGGGATGGTGGGGACTGTGGGGGATGGTGGGGACTGTGAGGGGATGGTGGGGGCTGTAGAGGGTGTTGATAGGAATGTGGGGTGATAGTGGAGGCTGTAGGGGGTGTTGATAGGAAAGCTGTGGGGTGATGGAGGGGCAGGAGCTGTGAGGTGATGGTAGAGTGAGCTCCAGGTTCAATGAGACACTGTATACACACTGCACAGGCACATGCACACACACACACACACACACACAGAGAGAGAGAGAGAGAGAGAGAGAGAGAGAGAGAGAGAGAGAGAGAGAGAGAGAGAGAGAGAGAGCTCCTCATGCTGAGACCCTGCAGGCTCCTCACCTAGGTCTTGGAGTATTTGCCCACATGACCCTGTGCCCAGCCCTGTGCTGGATTCATTCAGAACTCATCAGCAGCTCGAATCGCACAAAGCACCCCCAATACATATCTACTTAAAATCCACACCAAGGCTCTGAGACCCTACGCATACTGTGTACAGCACAGGGGGAGAGGAGGAAGAGGACAGGAATTCTTATCCCCGCCCCTCAACCCTGAGCCTCCTCTTGCCAGCCCCAGGGTCCATGTTCTCTGTGCCAGCTGTCCCTCGCACCACCTCTCTCGCTATGGAAAGTGGCACTCTAGGTTGCCCCAGGCAGCCACCTTCACAGGCAACTCCCTCTTGGGCAGTTGACTCTGGGCACACCCCACAGGCACTGGCCGGTCCCCTGGGCGGGGCCTCCTATTTGCATGAGAGCAGAAGCTTTATGAAATCAGTGTCTTGCATCAGCATAAAGAAATACATTCAGCCGGGCGGTGGTGGCGCACGCCTTTAATCCCAGCACTCGGGAGGCAGAGCCAGGTGGATCTCTGTGAGTTCGAGGCCAGCCTGGTCTACAAAGCGAGTTCCAGGAAAGGCGCAAAGCTACACAGAGAAACCCTGTCTCGAATGAATGAATAAATAAACAAACAAACAAACAAACAAAATGAATAAAAATCCCAAAACAGCATAAAAAGTAAAACATCTTTTAGACTTATTTATAAAAAAAAAAAAGAAAGAAAGAAAGAAATACATCCAGTGTGGGGTGTGGGCATTAGAGGGCCTGTTTGAGGCTCTCTGCCTTGTCTCTGGTGGCCTCTGCTCAGGGGCACTGCTGTGACATGCCTAGGGTAGGATGGAAGGGCTCAGCTGACTTGGAGAAGGAGAGGATGGCTCGGGGGAAGACTGTAACTCACGCCCTCCTCATCGCCACCCTTCAGCACTCCTCCTCAGCCTCATCCCACCCCACGTCCTTGCCAGCTCCCAGACCAGTGGTTCTCAACCCGTGGGTTGTGACCCCTCAACAAACTTCTGTCTCCAAAAATATTTACATTGTGATTCATAACAGTAGCAAAATCACAGTTATGAAGTAGCAGAGAAAATAATTGTATGGTCGGGGGTCACCACACCGTGAGGAACTGTATGAAAGGGTCGCAGCATGAGGAAGGTCGAGAACCACTGCTGTAGACAGTCTCCTTGGACGCTGCTGGTGCTTTTGCTACTCTCCCAATCCTGGTCCCAGAGCCAGGCTAGAAGCTGACACCATGCAGAGGAGCAGGTTTAACTTCTCAGAAAGCGACAGCCTGACTGAGCTGCCCCAAACCCAAGTCCCCAGTGGTCATGCTGCAGACTGCAGATGCCCAGAGGCAGACTGACAAGAGAGAACTCTACTAAGACCCAAGAGTCAATGAATCCAAAGCCAACCAGAAGCATCACCCTGTGCCTCTGCCCCCAGGTTCCCCTCTGCACATGGCAGTCCCCTACCAACTGGGCATTCGGAGGACAGGCATTTTTGTTCGGGGTATACTGCCTTCCTGCCTATAATTCCCACAGCTCTACTAACTGGAGGTGCTCCCTGTGGATGTCAGGGCTGAGACAAGGTCTGTCCCGTCTTTTGTTCTCCAGTAACCAGAGCCACCTGTGAACCCCGTGGATGCAAGGGGTAAACTGACATCCCAAACCACAGTAGTGCTTCTTTATCTTCTTTAACCAGCATCACCTACCCCGTTCCTGGAGCTAGCAGCCTATCCAACTACCCAGGGGAGACTGGTACCTGCCTCTGTCTGCAGCCACACTGGGGCTCCAGCCTACCCCACACAAGGCTGGCAGAGGCAAAGAACCCTCCTTGTTCATACAGAAGCCAGATCAGAACAGTTGAAATACCAGAACAGCAAGCAGCAAGCTGTGCACTCCTAGACTGGGCCAGCAGCCACATAGCGAGAACCTCAGAGGGCTTCTCTTGAGTACCCGGGGCACAGGAGTGAGTGATGAGGAAAGGAAACTGTCCATCAGCCTGCCTCTTACAGAGTGGGAACCGGTTGTGCACTCGAGAAGCCTGGAGCTGAGACATTCTACCCCCTACCCCCAGCACGCACCTCCACAACGCACATTGGGTTCCTCAGAGTTGTCAGTGGCCAGTGTGGGCCACAGCAGCAGGGCAGGCAGGACCAGCAAGGCCATGGGCAGCAGGACAAGCCCCATGTCTCTCCAAAGATGCCTGCAGCGGCCACAGGTTCAGAAGCAGAGAAAGGGCACGTAAAGGTCCCTAAGCAGCTGTAGCTTAAGGAGACCTGTGCATCCTGCCCCGCCCTTCCCACAGGCCTTGCACCTGGCTGGCCTGCAGGTGCAGGGCAGCTGCCTCCTGTTGGTTACCAACTGTGCCCACCCACCTTCATCTGGGCGACAGCCCTGGTGCTGGCCCCGCCCCTGTGCTTGATCTCAGTCCCTCCTTACTTCCCCGCCCCCAGCAAGTGCTGCCACACCTGGCCCCATTCCAGGTCTGCAGCTGCCTCCCTCAACCCAGACTTAGCCCTCCCCAGATCTTTATTTTAACCCTACTGCTGTCCCTACGCCCATCTTGGCATTCACTCAATGGGACACCACCCTTCAGTCCCCAACCTTGTCCATCTGAGGTCCCAACCTGCCCATCCCAGCCCCTCTTGGCCGAGGTCTGGGTTCCCAGCACAAAGCCAGGATGTAGGTAAAGCCCAGGGTCCCTTTGGGCTCCAGGAGGTCTGAGAAACTCCTGCAGTGGTTACCACAGCAGCAGGCCTTCTTGCTGGGCTCCTGTCCGGGTGCTTCCCCACTTTCTCCACCCTTCCCCACCCTGCCCACTCTCCTTCCTCTATGCCCCCACAACTGTCCTCCCATCCCTCCTCCCTGCAGCCTCCCTCAGCTTCCTCTCCTGCTGCCCTGTTCTCACTCCATCAGCTCCTGACAGAGGCTGATAAACTAATGCCTTGAGAGGACCCTGCCTTCAAAACCATTCGGGCAAGTGGCCGGAGATGCAGTTTTGCGGATTGAGTGCTTGCCTATCATGCACGAAGCCCTGGCTTTGCTCCCCAGCCCTGCCAGGGTCTTCTGTGGTACTGGCCACTGATTCTCTCCTGACCCCAGGCACAGATGAAGTTGAGCCACAGGGAGCTTTGTGCACACAACTTTCCTTTGTATGGTGGCAGAACATCATTTCTAATCACGGTGCCGCTCTGCTGGTCACTTTGCTGCTGGGACTGGCCAGTGAGATCGAAGCAGAAGGTATGCCGTTAAATTATGAAGACTGAATCCTTTCTTCCTTTCAGAAAAGTGCATTGGAGCGCTGGAACTCCTGCAGGCATCTTGGAGCCTGAGAGTCTCAAGAACAAGAATTTGGAGGTCTTATCGCTAATGATAGCATAGAGCCTTTGCTCCAGCCATTGACTCAGCTTTGGACCTTCCGGTAGTAGGAAAAGAAAACAAATTTCTTCTTGGCTGGAGCCATTGTCATTTCAGGTGTTACCAGAAGCAGAATGAATTCCCAGCTGCAAAGGCAGAGTGGTGCTTGTGTCCCTCCTACGGGGGTCCACAGCTGACATGACAACCCTAAGACCTGATAGCTGGGACCAGGAGAAGAAGCCTGGAGGCCATGTGAGGAACAGCAGACAGTTAGGAGAGTGGGCTGTGGAGCCCCAGGGGACATGACCCCCAGTGGCGCCAAGGGCAGAGGGAATGGGCCCACAGCAGGGTGGCCAAAAGCCTTCCAGAGCCTTCTCACCTTCAGCTGGGTGCTGTGCACATCTCTGGATCCCCAAAGAGAAGCCAGTTTTCTTTTCACCTGCAGGGCCCACCATATACCTGGCTGTCTTAGTCAGGGTTCCTGTTGCTGTGATGAAACACCATGACCAAAAGCAAGTTGGGGAAGAAAGGGTTCATTTGGCTTACACTTCCACATCATAGTCCATCATTGAAGGAAGTCAGGGCAGGAACTCAAACAGCACAGGAACCTGGAGGCAGGAGCTGATGCAGAGTCCATGAAGGCGGGGTGCTGCTTACTGGCATACTCATCATGGCTTGCTAAACCTGCTTTCTTATAGAACTCAGGACCACCAGCCAAGGGATGACCCAACCCACAATGGGCTGGGCCCTCCCACATCAATCACTAATCAGGAAAATGCTTTACAGCCAGATCTTATGCAGGCATTTTCTGAATTGAGGTCCCCTCCTTGTGTCAAGTTCATACTGGTCCATCCTGGAAAGTTAGGCGCCAGGCTCTGTACCCATCCAGGCTCCGTCAGGCCCAGTCCCTCCTCAGTGCCAGGCTCCCAAGGCTACATCATCTGCATCCTCTGGAACTATATGGCTGCATGAGGGAGAGGATGGGAATGGTGGTGGTGGTGGTGATGATGATGATGATGATGGTTCTGATTACAATGGGATGATGAGAGGGATGATGGCGATGAGGATGGTAATGATGGTGATGATGGTGGAGCCTGATCTCCCCATGGACCAGCCCCTGTTCTCTATTTACTAACAGAAGGACTTCTCAAAAGCCAGCCTTCGGCCCCAAGGAAGAAGGTGATGGCCCCCAGAGAGGGATTAGTCAACAAGGGCACTGATGGGGATGTGCCTCAAGCCAGATGGACTCCAGATGAATTCAGAAACAACAGTTACATATACATATACCTCATCTCACACACCCACACACCCTGCGGTGGTTTGAATAAGAATGGCTCCCCATAGGCTCCTGTGTTTGGATGCTTAGTCACTAGTGAGTGGCACTATTTGAAAGGATTAGAATGATTAAGAGGTGTGGCCTTGCTGGAGGAAGCATGTCACTGGGGGTGGGCTTTGAGGTTTCAAAATCCATGCCACGCCTAGAGTCTCTCTCTCTCTGCCTATGGATCAGGATGTAGCTTTCGACTACTTCTCCAGCTCCATGCATGCCACAGGATCCCCAGCATGATAATGGACTAACCTCTGAAACTGTAAGCAAGCCTCCAACCAAATGCTTTCTTTTTTAAGAGTTACCTTGGTCATGGTGTCTCTTCACAGCCCTAGGACAGTGACTAAGACAGATGCCGTCTTCTGGCCTCTGCAGACACCAGGCACACACATGGTGTGCATATATACATGTGGGCAAAGCAACCATACACATAACATTAAATTTTAAAAAAGAGAAACTAAGAATAAAACCCGGGGAACACAGTAAGATGGCAGGGTGCAAGGAAGAACAGTGCGCAGTGCCTCTGTGGGTGTGGGGTCAGTGTGGGCTCCTAAGCGGGCAGTACCCAAAAGACCATTTACAATGCAAATGCACTCACCAGGCCACCCACTGGTTTAGCTTCCAGGAATGTGTGCCCCACACACGTGTGCTGCAGTTTCTATGTGGCTACTCATCACAGGCTGTGTCAGCCAGACACAAAACAATTTACCTCAGTAGCAAACGGGAGAGTGCTGTGCAACAGACTACTGTGTGAGGAGGAGAAGGTGCGTGTGTACTGCTAGAGACAGTCTCACACATGTGCACACTCACAGGAGCCGGCGATGGAACCCAAGACCTGTGCGCGCTGGTCAAATGCTCTTAAAATGTTTCTAGTAAGTGATCCCAGGGTCTGGGATGTGGTTCAGGGGCAGAGTACCATTCCTAGCACTGCATAAAATCAGGCATAGTGGCATATCTTGTGATCCCAGCTCTTGGGAGGTGGAGACAGGATGATTATAAGTTCAAGGCCATCCTCAGCTACATAGTGAGTTTGAGCTACACGTGACTGTTTCAAAAACAAACCAACCAAAAAAAAAAAAATGGCTCAGTGGTCAAGAGAGTGTGCTGCTCTTGCAAAGGACCTGAGTTTGGTCCCTCTGTAACTCTAGCTCCAAAGGATCCGATGCCCGCTTCTGGCCTCACAGGCATGGCACTCATGGGCAATGCGCATCATACCATACAGACACACATGCATGCCAATAATTAAAATTAAAAATACATCTTGTTAGAAGAAAATTTAAAACAGCATTGTACAGAATAGCGTGCCACCCTCTGTGTAGAGTAAACTTCCTCTAAAGGGCGTGAAGGCACACCATTAGCTTATTCTTTGCTGGCACAAGCTAGGAGCACTTGCCTATTGAGTAACTTGGCCTTGGTCCCTGGTCCTAGGTCGGAACTCTCAAGTGACAGGGCCATCTCCCTTAGGACGTAGCTGACACCAGTGTCCTACGCCACAGTCCCGTCCTGGCAGCAGGGGCTTCAGGCAGACTCCTATCCTGCCTTGAGCCCAGACTGAATCTTGGGGCCCTTCGCTTGGCTAGTCATTCCATCAGTTTGCCTGGGAAACAGGGCACAGGCCAGTTGTTGACAGCCAAGTATCATGAGGTTCCAGGTCACCAACCACAGTGATGTGTCCTGGGAGGACATGGCTTGATCCCACGGGAAGAAGACACATAAGCTCTCACAAGCCTCACCCTGTGTGTCTCTTTCCAGTGGCCGGACCCGATTTGTGTCCCTTATTACAAAAATGTAAACAGAAAACCAAAAAAAAAAAAAAACAAAAAACAAAAAAACAAAAGCCGGGCCGTGGTGGCGCACGCCTTTAATCCCAGCACTCGGGAGGCAGAGCCAGGCGGATCTCTGTGAGTTCGAGGCCAGCCTGGACTACCAAGTGAGTCCCAGGAAAGGCGCAAAGCTACACAGAGAAACCCTGTCTCGAAAAACCAAAAAAAAAAAAAAAATGTAAACAGCAGTACCTTCTTCTGCTTCTGTGAGTTATCCAATGAATTATCAAAGCTGGCCATGGGGACCTCTAGATTGGTGGAGAGTTGGCCAGGAATGCAGGTGGTTCAGGGACCACACAGAGCTGGCATCCAAGGCATGGCAGTCTTGTGTGACACTAACTCGTGGTGCTCAGCATCAAGGTGAAGTTCTACACTGACTGGTTTCAGAATGGGGACCAGTAAAGGCAGTGGGATTTTGCTGTAGCCACTGTGTAACTTTTTCTGGAGAATACCGCCTATTTACACACCACATAAGATGAAGCTTTGAGAGAGGCAAAGGGGGTTGTAATGAGTCCACTGTTTTGAACCCATGGCTGAGGCCGACAGCATACATTTGGGCTGTCATGAAGCTTCACCCAGACACCCCGGCCAGTGCGTTTTTCTTTTCTGTGCATTTGTTTGATTTTACCAGCCAGCCTTGAGCTGGAAGACCTCTGACCTTGAAGTCAGGTGTACCCCAGTGTCTCCTGTCAATGCAGGCCTCCTGCTCAGGTGGAGAAAGTTCTTTTCTCTCCCTTCACAGAGGCACAGAGGGCTGTGCCCTTTGATGTAGGAGGCAGTGCAGGCAGGTGGAAGGAGCTGAGAGATGCCCGCTTTGGTCCTGCTGCCGACCTCCTACGGTCCTTCCAACTTACTGAGGTCTTTCTTCCCCTGCACCCTCATTTTTCTCCTGGGTTTTCCTGCTACACAAAATAGGAAAGAGTAGAAAAAGTCCTTGTCATGCTGATCTGTCTGGTGGGCATAGGAAAACAGCATTTTAAAGCCAGAAAGGTTCATGAGGCCCCTGTGCAAGCCCACAGGGTAAAGGGGCATGGGGCAATTTGTGGAGAAGGCAGGTAGGTCTCGGTTGCATTTCAAGATCACAGTTCTTCTGTAGTTAAACACAGGGAGACCTAAGACAGTCTCATGCTGCAATGGGAATTATAGTTGACTTTTCCAACACAGAGAGAATGAGTTTGTGTCATGGACTGTAACTCACCTGATGTGGACCTTCAGCCTGGGAGCCATCCCCTAAATATCCATTGTTCTCCCTCTTTGTCCTACCCAACACCATGTTAACTTATCCTTGGTGCCATCCACTGTTCCAGCACCCAGCAAGGGCAGATCTGTCTGGCCTCCACTGGGCTTTGGCTTCAAAAGGACTGCTGCCATGTTTGTGCTGGTTGGGACAGTGTGGTGCAATGCCATGGGGCTGAGGAAATGCAAGGTCCTTCTGATTTGGGGAAGGTACATACCTCCCCTGTGTCACCCTAGGCCTTTGCCTGGGCATCAGGATGTATCACTTAGACCCGGGACACTCTGGGGTTTAAACATCCACTCTCCCTTGCATTTCAACCCATAGTGACTGAGCATCACATTCGGGGCCAGGCAGGGCCCTGAGCTCTGAGATAAGCACTGGCCTCATCCTTGTCATTGTTTGGCCACCGGCCAGGCAAATGAGTTGGGACTTGTCTCAGATTTCTGCTCTGTGCAGCATCTCCCAAGGCTGCCGTGAGGATGACGACTTTAACCAGCAAGTGGCTCCAGGGTGGGTGTACCGCTCTGCAGGTTGCCGCCTCGGCAAGCACGGGCGCTTCCTCTTGGGTAGAGTGTGGTTTCAGTGTGAACTGCCCCCCACAGGCTCCTGTGTTTGAACAGTTCTTCCCTCGCGGCCAGATTCCTGCTCCTGCTCCGCTCCCCCTGCCATGATGTTCTCTATCGCTCTGGAACTGTGAGCCAAAGTAAATCTCTTCTCCTCTAAGTTGCTTTTGTCAGGGTGTTTTATTACAGAACGGGAAAGTAACTAAGACGCGGTGTCAATCTGGGGAATGACTTGCCCTCTGGACTCAGTTTCCAAATCTGTAAAGTGGACTGTGGTGGTTAGGGTTAGGTGTCAACATAGCAACAGCTGGTGAAATATTCATTGTGTTTCCAGAAAAGGATCAGCCTCCCAGCTGCTGACTGAGGAAGAGTCTGCTGCTCCCAATGCTGCTGAGCACCCTCCTGTCAGCAGGGCCAAATGTGGCAACATGGTGGAGGAGAGTTCTCTTCCTCTGGGATACCTCTTCTTCTGACCTTGGATGTCAGAACCTCAGGTTCTCTGACCTTTGGATGCCAGCATATGTGAGTTAGGGGTGAGGCAGCATTTCATGGTCCCTTACCCAGGGGACCATTTTCATCCAGCTATCCACACAGACATAGGGAATGGCTAAATGATGTTGTAGGATAATTTTTTTATACACTGTGAAGATGTGTCTTTGCCAAGGTGCCTTCTGATTGATTTAATAAAGAGCTGAATGGCCAATAGCTAGGCATGAGAGGATAGATGAGATTGAGAGAGAGAGAGAGAGAGAGAGAGAGAGAGAGAGAGAGAGAGAGAGAGAGAGAGAGAAAGGACGAGGAGGATTCTAGGTACTCAGATTTCACCAGCAGACTGGAGCAAGTCAGACATGCTGTACTGAGGAGAGGTAACTGAGCATAGATTAAAAATTATGGGTTACTTAAGTTATAAGAGTTAGTTGGACACAAGCCTAAACTAAAGGCCAAGCTTTCATCATTAATAGTAAGTCTCCGTGTTGTTATTTGCCACCTGGTAGTCCGAGAAAGCTTACTCGAAAATGACACTTGTCCTTCATTCAGCTGAGGTTGCTCACCTAATCCACCTAGGAAAAGCTCGTCAGAAGGAAGCATGTCTGGAAGCAGGCTAAAGCCCAGACACCTCTGGCCTGACAACAGTGGAGCTGAACTATCTAGGAATCAATGAGGTCACAGGTCCAGGCACAGGAGGAGGCTGCTTCCTCTTAGTGACGCTCTTGCTCTGAGGAGGGACTCAGAAAGGGAAGTTCTTCCTATATTGATGGCCTTGACAGCCAGACTGCATGATAGAGCCTTCAAGTGGGGGAGAGGCCGCAACCTTTTGATATTTTGACACGATGTTATCTACAGAGTTTCTGCTCTAAACTGAACAACTGAGTTATATACAGTTATATCCACACACATTTACATATGCAAACACACCCACTCATAGATCCACATCCAGGTACACACACACACATATACAAACATGTACACACACAATCACAAAATATCTCAGTGTGTGTGTGTGTGCGTGCGTGCGTGCGTGCGTGCGTGCGTGCGTGCGTGCGTGTGTGTGTGTGTGTGTGTGTGTGTGTGTGTGTGTGATGGCTCAGCAGGTAAGGGTCCTCACTACCAAGCCTGATAGCCTAAGTTCCATCCCCAGAATCAACATGGTGGAAATATAAAATGAACCTCCAAGTACAAGCACATACACTCTTTCACACACACGGTAAATAAACAAATAAAAAATTCAAGGTCTTGATGTTTTAAATAAGTTCAGAGCTTTGTGTTGGGATGAATTTATAGCCAAAGCCTGGATGCTGTCTATAGTTTAGAACAAGCATCCTGTACTGGTGTTGTGCATCTCAAGGCCTGGTCCCTCTTCCGGCAGACCTCTCTGAAGCCTCTTGAAAATACTAGGCACAGAGATGTTACATGCGAAGCACAGCTCAAGGCCACACCCTTGACAACCTAGAGGCTGGGTCTGAGCCACCTGCAGAGCCCACTGTGCCTGGAAGTGTGTGCAGTGTTCTGGAAGAGGCAAGCGGGAGGGTAGTGTTTCTAAGGCAAAGAGGAGGGTGTCTCTGCTTTTCTACACAGACCAACAGCCAGACTCGGGGCTGTTGGGCTCACATGTAGGGAACTGGGTACTGGGACAGATTGTCCAACTGCCCCAAATTCCTGGAAACTATGGGAGGGGAAGGGGGCAGGGAAATTGTAGGCCTCTGAGATTCTGAGGACAAAGAAACCTCTAAACTCAGTGGTCCTTCTCTGGTAAAATGGTTAGATCCCCTTTGAAATAGATACGATAAGGGTATTAACATAGCAATTCACATTAAAGGATCTGTGGCCAGGTGGTATGATACCCTCCAGGCAAAAAAGAATGAATAAGAGAAAAAGCCAATAACCTCGGCCCTCTGGGTGGGGAACAGCCTCGTTTAGCTGGAGATGCATTTTCCTTTCCTTGAATTGTTTTGTCTCTTTTACTTAGAGCCCAAACCTCCTGGGCAGGGTCACATGACCTTCCTGCCCTAAGCATAACCAGCAATAATGGCTTGTAACCATGTGAGGGTCTAAATAGACTCTAAACACCCGAGAAGGTGAATATGGATGATAAGTGACTTCCTGTCCCTGAGCACCCTCAAGGAAAGTGGGTGCCACCTGGAACAGCTGAGAAGGGCAACGGGGGTATTATCCTCGGCACACTTCCGGCAGGGCCCAGGAGGTAGCAGAGCCCTGGGTGTTAGTGTGGCTGAGAAGTTGGGGAAGGAGCTGCCCCCCTTCTCCCCTCAGCTGGAGAGAAGCCTCCCCTCCCCCTCCTTCTCTCCTGTTTTCCTTATTCCCTTTGGTGTATCTGCCTGAGAAAGCTGGGAAGAGCTGTCTCCTGGGTGGAATCTGCTGAAGGGTGGGAAAGATGTAGAGACAAAAAGGCCCCCAAATAAAAGCCAGCATCTCCACACTTGGGCATTCCGACCCTGACTGCTTGGAGCCCTGACCTGAGACTTGTGATGCCTGACATGAACATTTAGAACCTGCCTGCTAATGACCCCAGATAGCTGGGCTCCAGAGAGACAGAGTGCTTAACAAGTCAGAGAAGTCAGCCTGTCCCTCAGGTACAGATCCATGAGATACTGGAAATCAATACGGTGGTTTCTCAGAACATTGGGAGTCAGTCTACCTCAAGACCCAGCTATACCAATCTTGGGCAAATACCTAAAGGAATGCTCAATCATACCACAAGGACACTTGTTCAACTATGTTCATAGCAGTGTTATTCATAATAACCAGAACCTGGAAACAACCTAGATACCGTTTAACTAAAGAATGGATAAGGAAAATGTGGTATTTACACAATGGGGTATTAGTCGGTGGTAAAATAAAAAAAAAAAAAATGACATCATGAAATTTGCAGGCAAATAGATGGAACTAGAAAATATCATCCTGGGTGAGGTAACCCAGACCCAGAAAGACAAACATGGTATGTACTCACTTATAAGTGGATATTAGCTGTAAAGTCAAGGATAAGCATGCTACAATCCACAGCCCCAGAGAGGCTAGGTAACAAGGAGGGTCCAAAGGGGGAGCATAGATTTCCCTGGGAAGGGGAAATAGAAGAGATCTCCTGGGTAAACTGGGGGCAGGGTGGAGTGTGGAGGGATGGGAACATGAGGGATCTGGTTGGGCAGGTTGGGGGTGGGGCGGAGGGGGAGAGTAATGAAAGAGATGTCTTGATAGAGGTGGCTATTTGGGGGTTAGGGAGAAACCTGGTGCCAGGGAAACTCCCAGGAATCCACAAGGATGATCCCAGCTAAGACTCCTAGAAGTAGTAGAGAGGGTGCCTGAACTGGCCTTCTCCTGTAATCAGATTGGTGACTACCCTAATTGCCATCATAGAACCTTCATCCAGTAGCTGATGGAAACAGATGCAGAGATCCACAGCTAAGCATTGGCTAAGTCCAGCTGAAGAGAAGGAGGAGTGATTATATGAGCAAGGTGAGGGGGGCGTCAAGATCATGACAGGGAAACCCACAGAGACAGCTGACCTGAGCTCATGGACCTCACAGACTCTGGATCAACAGCTAGGGAGCCTGCATGGGACCAACCTAGGCCCTCTGCATGTGGGTGACAGTTGTGTCGCTTGGTATGTTTGTTGGGGCTCCTAGCAGTGGGATCAGGACCTGCCCCTGGCACTTGAGCTGGCTTTTGGGAACCTATTCTCTGTACTGGGTTGCCTTTCTCAGCCTTGATGCAGGGGGAGGAGCTTGGCCCGCAACAACTTGATGTACCATGCTTTGTTGCGCCCCCCATGGGAGGTCTGCCCCTTTCTGAACAGAGATGGAGGAGGAGAGGATGGGGTGGGGGATAGATGGGAGGTGAGGGGAGGGAACAAGAGGAGAGGAGAGAAGGAAAACTGTGGTCAGTACATAAAATAAATGAAAAAAACATTAATGAAAAAAATGACTGACCTCCCAGGCAACTGCTACAAAAGATTCCCATCCCTTCCTAGGGAGTTGGAGCGTGAAGCCACAGTGGACTTAATAAACTTTCTGCTTCTGCTTTTCTGGTAAAGTCATTTACAGCCAGTATGTTGCCAGCCCATCACCATTCCAAGACAGGCAGGAGCCTATCCAGACTTTGTATAGGAAGAAGCAGGATTGGGGCAGATCATGAGGTTGAGAGCGGAGGTCAGAAGCCATGGGGAATAATCAAGGGTGCATGGAGACCTCAGCCGTGCAGGGCTGGGGAGGTGGATGTCTAACTGCAGCCTGTGATAAACCAGAGATCAATAGCTGTGGAGACCGGTTACAGGGTAACCCCAACCCCAAGCACCTATCCACTCCCTGGGCTCCTCAGGGACAGGATGCATCAGTCCAGGCAGAAAACAACTATCTGTGCAAAGTGAGTAATTCCAGGAAGAGTAATGCAGACACTGTTCATGAAGATCTGGGCAGGGCTCTGGGATGCCAGGAGCTGGGGTCCAACTGGTGGTGGCACCTGGAGAGCATGGCTGTCAGAAAGGCTGAACTTGAATTAGATGACCTCAGTGGAGGGCCAGAGGCAGTCAATACCAATCCCGTGTCCCCTGGCCCTCAGGAGCTCTAGGAGCCTTCGGGTCAAGCTGAACTAGCACCGCTGGGCACTGGAGCCCAGGGAAAGAGTCCAGTAGGTCTGTCTCCAGACACAGCAAAGAGCAATTGTCACGCATCACAAACTCCGGCTGCCCTGCTAGGTCACTTCCCCCGCATGTCTGCCTAAGAGCATCTTAAATACACACTTGTGTTCTTGCAAAGCCATGGCCTCATTCTGAAAGTCGGGCCACTCTTCCCAAATGTTCCTGGCTGTGGAGACTGAAGTTAAGTACTCTTCCTCCACGAAGCCTTCCTGGAACACTCTCATACTCTGCATGGTCAGTCTGCTGCATGGTGGCCCCAGAGCAGCACCTTGAGGCTTGGCCAGAGCTGTATTCAGGCACACTGCAGTATTTGCCGAGCAGAGATACTAAATGGGCCTTTTCACACATTCCTAGCCGCATGCCTCAACACAAAGTTCAGTGTGGTACATGTTGGGCACCTGAGGGCTCTTCAGCAAATCTGCAACCACCCTCCCAGCCCTAAGGTGGAAAGACGGCTTCTAGCCCTCCTGGCACTAAAGCCACAGAAACAAAATTTGGCAAAAAAAAAAAATAATAATAATAATAAAAGCTCCTTGTGGAATGTGCTCTTGCTTCATCACCCAGGTGACTTGCCATTGGGTTCCTGGACTGCAGTATTTCTGACCTTGGGACCTGCAATTCTGACAAAACAAATTAACTGCTAAGCATCTCTAACTACCATCGGGCTTCCCCCAGCAGAGGGGCAATGATCAGATGAGACCTCAATTCCAAGCGCGGTTGTAATCAGAGGTTGGAACCATCTGTGCCCTGCTGCCTGAGGCACGGCAAGGCTGTGCTTAACCAGCTCACACCAGGGAAATGGTGTTTGTGTGGATTGTAAACAATATTGGATTTGCATTTCGCACGATTTTTTTGAGTTTCCTCTGAAAACAACTGACAATGTGTGTCATCCTACCCCGAACACATTCTGTGTGCCATCAGAGGTTCATGAGGTGGGGAACCACACTCCCATCTGAGGGCATCGTGGGGCTGTACAGTGGACATGGCTCTCTGGGCTCCCGTTGTAGCCAGACCAGGCCACATGGAGGCTGGGAGCCCATTGGTGGTCAGCTGTAAATGAATGACTTTCTAAGCTACATACAGGTGTTGAGTACAGATGTTTCCACATACATAGGGATTCATACTCCAGAGCTCTGGAGGACACTATGTCTCCTTTGCATGTTTTATCAAACTTATGCAGTGTAGACGCTTTCAAAGGTCAAGTGGCTCTGTGAGACAGCGCTGGATAGCGCAGCTTGGATCTCGCCTCCAGTCCCGGTACTCGCTCTCAGAGGCAACATAGAAACTTTCCAACCGAGTTCCTTTCATTATTGAGCCCACCTTTCTGAACAGATAGATGCATACTGCTATGTTGTGGCGTTTTGAGGTTAGGTGTTCTCCACCCACTTCCTCATTTAGGTGGAGTGTAGTTAGTGTCTTAGCAGCCGGACCGGGGCACACTGACACACACTCCCTGAGGCAGCTTGCTGCTGTTTTATCTTCCCTGTGTCTAGCATCCACCTGACGCTGCATCCTCAGTCCATCATCCCTGGTCAGCAGCTGGGGGAAGCCATCCTTCTGTCTAAGACAGTCTTATGGCAAATCTGGTTTCCATCTCTAGTAACCAGCTCAGAGATCTTGAGTAGCACTCATTAGAACAATTCATCCGAAACCAGAAGGATTTGATTAATAACTGCCTGCTTTGCTAAATTTGGCCCTACCTCTGCTCAGGACCAACCAGAGAAAGTGCCCCATTCTCAATCCTTGTCTGTCTGCATCTAGCTTCCCAGGTCTGAATTGGTGTCAGGGCTCTGTGAAATCTCCTTGTTCCCCTATCAAGGCTTCTCTACCCTGTTCTTGCTCAGTGTTTCAGCCAGACTCGGAGATGCTGGCCCACTCCCTTGCATGGCAGACAGACCTCTGCTCTCTCCCTTGCTTGGTTACAGGTCTTTGGGGGCTAGAGCCTGTAGTTGGACTTTCCTTTTTGGGCTATCAGCTCACAAAAAATGATACAGAGATGTATTACTAATTATAAAGGCTCAGCCTTAGCTTAGGCTTATTTCTAACTAGCTCTTATAACTTAAATTAACCCATATCTTTTTTTTTTTTTTTTGGTTTTTTGAGACAGGGTTTCTCTGTGTAGCTTTGGAGCCTTTCCTGGAACTCACTCTGTAGCCCAAGCTGGCCTTGAACTCACAGAGATCTGCCTGCCTCTGTCTCCCGAGTGCTGGGGTTAAAGGTGTGCGCCACCACTGCCCGGCAACCCATATCTTTTAATCTTCATTTTTATGTGACTCAGTTACCTTTATTCTGTATTGTCATCCTGCTGCCCCTCCATCTGGCTGGCAACTCTGCCTTTCTTCTTCCCAGAGCTCTCTCTGTCCAGAAGTCCCTGCTATACCTCCTGCCTAGCTAGCTTTTTATTAAACCAATCACAGTAACACATCTTCACATGGTGTAAAGAAATATCCCACAGCATTCCCCCTTTTTTAAATAAAAAGGAAAGGTTTTAACTCTCACATAGTAAAACTACATACAGTAAGAACAAAGATCAGGTATTGTCTAAATAGAAATGAAAGGTATCAACTCTAACAATGAAACTATGTACATTAAGAACAATCATCAAGCAAGAATCACATTCACAATGTCTAGTCCGTATGCATTTGGCATATTTCTATACTATCTTGATGAATTAAAAGTTTTGTACCTAATTTCCTTCCTATCATGACTAAGAGAAACTGTAACTATAACTATCTAGTCTTCAACTCCATCATAGACCCAAGAAGGATATAATGTTACCTAAGTAAACAGGAAGTGCAGAGCAAGCAACTTCCAAAACTATGAAATTACAGAGATATCTGGCTGCCTGGACAGTCGCATCAGGGTTCCTCTGTAATGTTGGGGCATCCATCTTCAGCCTATGAGCCTATAATATCTGACAGACTTTTCTGTGAAGCAGGAAATTTTGAAGGACTGTCCTATTCTGTCTAGGCAAAGTTTGGCAGTCACCTTTTTTGTGTGTTTTGCTTGTCCAATTTGGACAGCATACTGTCAGCAATCAAGGCAAGGACAGTTTCTTTGCCCAGTAACTAGCTTTTGTCACAAAGAAAGCAAACTCCATATGGAGGTTCTTCAATGCCCATCATCCTTTTTTGAAGTAAATTAGTGCTGCTAGGAGCAGACTATCTCACTGTCATGAAAAGCTCTATGTTATTAAAACATTAAAATGCCGTATTCTATAGGTCTGTGTTTGAAGACTATCTATCTATTTAAAATATGTCTCTGATTGGCCTTGAGAATATACCTAACATGACTATAACTTTGATTGTTATAGATGACTAACTACTAACCTGTATTTCTTTATTGTCCTAAATAGGTTTCAAGGACTAGAACTTTACATTACATTTTTAAATGAGCTACATAGGTACAATACCTTAAACAAGAAATAGAGACATATATACAGTATAACAAAAATAACATTAAATTTATATCAATATAAAAAAAATCCATACCAATGTAAAATACTTGACACTAGTGGTTGTTTAAAAGTAGATTAAGCAATTTACCCCTTTAACCCATCATTTCTATACTACATTTCCCTTTTTCTTCTAAGAATGAGATCCTTGAATCTAATCTCCTTTGTTTAGCTTTCTCCCTGACCATGGCCAGCAACAATATGTAAACAACCCTCCTAAGTAATGACAAACATCCATTGAATGGCCAAAAGCCACCCACCCCACCTCTTGGAAATGTGAGTGTTATGTTCTCTAGACTGCTTCCTGTTGTCTGAGAGTAATGACATCTTTGGGGACCCTGAGAAAATTGGGATAATAGTCAAGTCCTGGAAAAACTAGCCATAGCATTTGTTGTCCAGTCTCTGTGCAATAGGAAAGCACAAGGCTTATCTGTGGTCCTGACTAGAATAGTCTGTGAGACTGGATCATCTCAGCCAGCAGCCATGAAGCTGTTCTAAATGCAGAACTCTGAGAAAATTGCAACAGAGGCACTCCTAGATGCTGGATCACCTAGGCCCCCTGTTTTCATTAGTGCCTGGTCCCCTTGCTCTTAAAACACACAAACTTTCAAAAGTAACATACATGTCTACATTAACACAAGTATGGACTGTGCATTGTACACAAGCCATTCAAAGATGATTTTTTTTTATGTTTGAGCAGGTGAAATATATGCCACCTGTTTTGTAGTTTTCCTAGGTTTATTTTTTATGCCTGTACCCAGAATTTTCAGGGGATCTTCCCCAATCAAACCTGATCTCAATCAACCTTGAACAAATCTACAGACTTTTGTTTTCTATGGAAATAAAAGCATAACCTCTTTCCCAAAGCAATACATTTTCTGACTTATATTTTAAAGGTAAGGCACTCATAAAATGTCTAGGCTGGTTAAATTCGGCAGGCTCTTCCACAATCCAGTGTCTCTCAGCAGCTGTCATTCTCTGTTCATTAGCATTCAAAAAATTCAGAATCAACAAGACACCATATAGGATCCAGATTCTCTGTGTAATTTCCATCTTTACGTGGCTTATCTTCCTCATATTATTTTATTCTCTCTTTAAAATCTTTATTTTATTATTTACAGGTCTATACCCATTTTCTTTCCTTTCTTAAGCCTATGCACAGTTTTTAAAACACTGTAACCTGTTTAGAGGGTTTTTTTTTCCTATCTGAATCTGTCTTTACCGAGCATCTGCAGCATTTTCTGATTGCATGAGACAAATCTTAACTGCTGTGTCAGCTGCCACATGGCTCAGCTTAGTGCATGGTGCTGGTGGCTGGCTCCAGCCAGCAGGTAGCAGCCGGTATCTGTGTCTCTGTATACCACCAAGTCTACCCAAGAGACTGTGATCACCAGGAAGACATGTTTGACTCCATGTTCCAACTCTTTCTTAAAGCTTTCTCAGGCCTTATGTGGATACATGTTGCCCCATGTTGGGTGCCATGTGGAATCAGACTTCCCTTTTTGGGCCTCCATCTCACAAAAAATGACACAGAGACATATTATTAATTATGAAAAACATGGCCTTAGCATCGGCTGGTTTCTAACTAGCTCTTATAACTTAAATTAACCCAAATCTTTTAATCTGTGTTCTTTTATGTGGCTGGGTTACCTTTACTCTGTTTTGCCCATTCTGCTGCCTCACTATCGGGCTGACAACTCCACCTTTCTTCTTTCCAGAGCTCTCTCTGTCCAGAAGTCCCTGCGACATCTCCTGCCTAGCTATTGACCATTTAGCTTTTTATTAAACCAATCACAGCAACACATCTTCACATAGTGTAACGGAATATTCCACATCAGGAGCCATGCTGCTCAGAAGAAAACCATGGATGGGTTCTCCAAATACAGCATGACTGCTATTTGTCAGCTCAACATCTGCACTGGTGCATCTAGTCCAGCCAATATCTGTGACCATATTCCTCTCAACATTCATCCTGAGCTAAGAACCATGTCCCACCTCACACCTGGGCTGTGTACAGGCTTGTCCTATCTTGGTCTCCCTGCATGCACAGAGCCCCAGTTCTCCTGCATTGGCAATGAAATCCCAGCCCTTTCTGGATGCACATATTTAAGTAAATATTTTAGATGCACGTGGTCAATGAACGATCAACCTGGGAGCCTGCAGGTTCCTAAGTCAGGGAAGCAGGAAAGCTAAATGCAGAACTTCCCTTCTCCATTCCTCCAAATCCAGCCCCTCTGTATTATCCCCAGCTCTGTAGCAGACTACCTGCTGCAACCTCTTGCCCCCTCACCCTCATCTCTAGTATCACACAGATCTTCCCCCTGAAACTTGCTTCTCCCCACTCATTGCTTTATTGTAGCCCTAAACTCCAAAAGGCATTCCCTGAGAACACATAGGCCACTCTAGCCAGAGAAGCAGGCAGCCTGACTGTGGATATTTACTGCTCCCTTCTCTCCTCGAATCCAATCTCCCAATCTTATCCCCATCTCTATAGCAGGCTCACCCCCATTCTGTAGCATACCACCTGCTGAGCCCTCTTCCTCCTCCTCTCTGGTCCCATTTCCAGTGGATCACACTGATGTTCTCCAACCTTCCTCCCCACTCATCCTGTTATCCCAGCTCCCAACACCAGCAGGCCTTCCCTGGGACCTGCCAGCTCAGCCTGCCAGAGAAGCAAGGAGGCCAGTGGGCAGGTAGACAAGCTTCAGGTCTTCACTCTCCCTCTTCTCCTCCAAATCCAGGTCTCCAGTCTCATGTCCAGCTCTGTAACAGTCAACTGTTGTGGCCTCTCCTCACTCTTTGCCCTCATCCTCAGTGGACTAAGCAGGTCCTAGTGGAACATCATGTTTTCCTCCCTCCTGTGGACCCCCTTACCCCCTCCCAGCCCATCCCTTTTCCTAAGTGTCAGTTCCCAATACCTAGGAACACATCTTGCCCATAATCCACAGTAGTCATTCCTGTCGAGATCCCGGAAGAATTTCCTACCAGGCAACACAGAGTCACCACCACACTTTCCTAAGAACCAGAGAGGGCAACAGAAAACGAGGAACAAAACACCCACCCAGCAATGACAAGACCAGATATCAACACCTAAAATTATAATCTTCCCAAACCCAGATGCCTAGACGCCAGCATAAAAACAATAACAGCCAAGACAATATGTGTCCTCAAAAGCCCAGCAGCCCTACCACAGCAGGCCCTGAGTATTGCAACAAAGCTGAAGTCAAGACAAAGGCCTGACAATGCCTTTATGATAAAAGTCCTTAAAGAGGAAATCAATAAGTCCCTTAAAGAAATCTATGAAACCACAAACAAACATGGAAGCAAATGAGTAAAACAGTTCAAGATCTGAAAGCACAAATAGAAACAATAAAGAAAACCCAAATTGAGGGAAATCTGGAAATGAAAAATATAGAACAGGAACCTCAGAGGCAAGACTCACCAGTAGACTACAAGAGATGGAAGAGAGACTCTCAGGCACTGAAGATATAATAGAAGAAATGGATACCTCTGTCAATGAAAATGTTAAATCTAGAAATTCCTGGCATAAAACATTCAGAAAATCTGGGATACTATGAAAAGACCAAATCTAAGAATAATAGGAATAGAGGAAGGAGAAGAAATCCAGATCAAAGGCACAGAAAATATCCTCAACAAAATCATAGAAAAAAATTTTCCCTAACCTAAAGAATGAGATGCCTATCAAGGCACAAGAAGCATGCAGAACACCAAGTAGATTGAGCCAAAAAGAAATTCCTCTGAGCATATAATAATCAAAACACTTAACTACTGAACAAAGAAAGAATATTAAAAGCTGCAAGGGTTTAAAAAACCCAAATAACATACGAAGACAGATCTATTAGAATAACACCTGACTGCTCAGTGGAGACTCTGAAAGCCAGAAAGGCTGGGACAGATGTTCTCCAGACTCTAAGAGAACAGAGATGTCAGGCCAAATGTGTGTGTGTGTGTGTGTGTGTGTGTGTGTGTGTGTGTGTGTGTGTGTGTGTGTGTTTCGAGGCAGGGTTTCTCTGTGTTGTTTTGGTGCCTGTCTTGGCTCTCACTCTGTAGACCAGGCTGGTCTTGAACTCACAGAGATTCACCTGGCTCTGCCTCCGAAGTGCTGGGATTAAAGGTGTGTGCCACCACTACCTGGCTTAGAAAAACTTTTAATAGACAGAGAAAAGAAGACATTCCATGATAAAACCAAATTCAAGCAATATCTACAAATCCAGCCCTACAGAAGGCAATAGAAGGTTAACTCTCAACATCAATGATCTCATTTCCCCAATAAAAAGACAGACTAAAAGCACGGATGTGAAAACAGGATCCATCCTTCTGCTGCATCCAAGAAACACATCTTAACATCAAGGATCGGCATCGCCTCAGGGCAAAAGGATGGAAAAAGATATTCCAAGCAAATGGATGTAAGAAGAAAGCTGGTGTTGCCACTTTAATATCTGAAAAAATAGACTTCAAATCAAAACTAATCAGACAAGACAGGGAAGGAATCTATGTACTCATTCAAGAAAAACTTCACCAAGAGTGCATTGCAATTCTTAACATCTATGCACCAAACACAAGGGCACCCAAGTTCATAAAAGAAACACTACTGAAGCTTAAATCACACATTGACCCTTACGTACTGATAGTGGGAGACTTCAATACCCCGCTCTCACCAATAGACAGGTCATTCAGACAAGCGAAACAAAGAAATGCTGGAGCTAACAGATGTTATAAACCAAATGGACCTAATGGATATTTACAGAATTTTTCACTCAGACATAAAAGAATATACCTTCTTCGCAACACCTCATGGAACTTTCTCTAAAACTGATCACATACTAGGAGACAAAACAAATTTCAACAGATACAATAAAATTTGAATAACATCCTGCATCCTATCTGACCACCATGGATTAAAGATATCAACAACAACAGAAAGATTGGAAACTGAACAACTGAACATCAAATGAAAAATGGGTCAAGGTCAAAATTAAGAGATAAATTAAAGACTTTCTAGAATTGAATGAAAATGAATATACAACATACCCCAACTTACAGGACACAATGGAAGTTCATAGCACTAAGTGCCTACAAAAAAATTGGAGAGAGTTCATACTAATAACTTAACAGCACACCTGAAAGCTCTAGAACATAAAGAAAAAATAACATCCAAAAGGAGTAGACAGCAAGAATAATAAAATTCAAGGCTGAAATCACTTAAAATAGAAACAAACAAAACAAAGAATCAACAAAACAAAGTTGTTTCTTTGAGAAAATCAGTAAGATTGACAAACTCTTATCCAAACTAACTAAAAGGTGAAGAGAAAATACCCAAATCAAGAAAATTAGAAATGAAAAAGGAGACACCAAGAAAATAGAGAATCGTAAGGATATACTTTAAAAACCTATTCACAACTGAATTGGAAAATCTAAAAGAAATGGATAATTTTCTTGATATGTACTATTTACCAAAGATAAATCAAGCTCAGATAAGCAATTTAAACATACCTATAAGACTAGAAGCTGTCATTAGAAATCTCCCAACCAAAAAATGCCCAGGGCCAGATTGTTTTAATGCAGAATTGTACCCGACTTCCAAAGAAGAATCAATGCCAATACTCCTCAAATTATTCCACAAAACAGAAACAGAAGGAATATTGCCCAATTCATTTCATGAGGCCACTGTTCCCCTGATACTCAACCCATGTAAAGATTCAACAAAGAAAGAGAATTACAGACAAATTTCCCTTATGAACACAGATGCAAAAATACTAAATAAAATACTTGCAAACTGAATCCAAGAACACATAAAAAAGATCATCCACCATGATCAGGTAGGCTTCTTCCCAGAGATGCAGGAATGGCTCAACATACATAAATCAATAAATATAATGCACCATATAAAAAAAAACTGAAAGAAAAAACCCACATGATCATCTCATTAGACAACATTCAACACCCCTTCATGATAAAGGGCCTGGAGAGGTTAGGGACACAAGGGATATACCTCAACGTAATAAAGGCAATGTATAGCAAGCCCAAATCTAACACTAGTTTAAATGGGGGAGAAACTAAAAGCAATTCTACTAAAATCAAGAACAAGACAAGGTTGTCCACTCTCTCCATACCTATTCAATAGAGTACTTAAAGTCTTAGATGAGCAATAAGACAACCAAAGGAGATCAAGGGGATACAAATTGGAAAGGAAGAAGTCAAAGTATCTTTATTTGTAGATGATATGATTGTATACCTAAGTGACCCTAAAAGTTCCACCATGGAATGCCTAAAGATGATAAGTACTTTCAGCAAAGTAGCTGGATACTGTAAGAGAGTGTCACAGCTCTAGGGGCAAAGGCATCCTCACTGCTCGGGAAATCCGGCGATACCTTGAGCTGCTGGAACAGCCATGGCGGCTAGAGCTGCAATGGGACCGCTCAGCCCTGGAGGGGAAAGCATCCTGACTGTTTGAGAGTCAGGCTACACCCTGAGTTGGGGTGAGGTGGGGGATGGACTCCCCGCAGGATACAGCAATCCTGCTCCTCTCCTGGAGAGCCACTACAGCTGAGCTTTGCTCAGCCCCTGCTTACGGGGCTTCCTAGCAAAGCTGTGTTTCTTCTCAGGCCTAAGATGTTGCTGCTTGCTAAGGAGGAAAACCCCTGCAGAAATGTAAAAATCTCCTCCAGCTCCTGTGAAACATGCTTACATTTTCTGCTCCACCTTTGCTCAGTCCCCTAAGGGACATCTCAGCAAGGTTCTTCTGTTTAGCCCCCCCCCCTTGTTCAGCCCCCTAAGGGATGTCTCAGCAAGGTTCTGTTCCGCTCTGCCTTGCTCAGTGCCCCGCCCTCCTGCCAAGAGGATATCTCTGCAAGATTTTTTTCTGCTCAGTCCTCTAAGGGATGTCTTAGCAAGGTTCTTCTTCTCTGCACCAGTGAATGAAGATCTTTACACCCAAGACTCTTTTGAGAAAGATATTTATTTGGGAAGAAGGAGTCCAGCAGAGAGGCTGCCTCTATCAGGGTGGGAGAGAACAGCTGACAATTCAACAGGCAGGTGGTTTATATAGGATTTCTTAGGGGTGGAGTTTCTCCAGGGAGAAGATTTTCTGTCCAGGGATTGGTTAGTTTTTTTCTGCTCAGGGATTGGTTAGTTTCGTTGAAGAAACTGTGTTTCTTTCATTGGCCTTTCTTAGCTTTTTGGCTCTAATTCTAAGGCCAAAGCATATTTCTTTCACTGGCTCTGATTCTAGGGACAAATTGTGTTTCTTTGGTGCTAGTTTCAGAGTTAGGGCATGTTTCTTTGATTCTGGGTTCAGGATAGGATGTTTCTTTCTCTGGCTCAAGTCCCAGAACTAGGCTGTTTCTTTCACTGATTCTGGGCTCCAGGATCAGGGTGGGTTCCTTCAGCTGGCCCTTTTCCCCTACAGATACAAAATTAACTCACAAAAATCAGTAGCCTTTCGACATACAAATGACAAATGGACTGAGAAAGAAATCAGGGAAACAACACCTTTCACAATAGCCTCAAATAATATAAAATATCTTAGGATAATTCTAACCAAACAAGTGAAAGACTTGAATGATTAAAAACTTTAAGACGTTGAAGAAAGAAACTGAAGAAGATATCAGAAGATAGAAAGATCTCCTGTGCTCATGGATTGGCAGGATTAAAAATATAGTAAAATTGGCCGTCCTGCTAAAAGCAAATCTACAGATTCAATGAAATCATCATCAAAATTTCAACACAATTCTTCACAGATCTTGAAAGGACAACTTTCAACTTCATATAGAAACACACACACACACACACACACACACACACACACACACACACACACACTGATTGCTAAAATAATCCTGAATAATAAATAACCTGTTGGAGGTATCACTATCCCTGATTTCAAGTTGTGTTATAGAGCTGTAGTAATAAAAATTGCAAATTATTGTCACAAAAATAGACTATTGATCAATGGAATTTAATTGAAAACCCAGACATAAATCTACACACCTATTGACACATGATCTTTGATAAAGAAGCCAAAAATACATACTGGAAAAGAGACAGCATCTTCAATAAACGGTGCTGGTCACACTAGATGGTTGCATGTAGAAGAATGCAAATAGATCCATATCTATCATCCTGCATACAACTCAACTCTACATGGACCTTCTTAATATAAGGCCAGATACACTGAATCTGCTAGAAAAGAAAGTGGGCAATAGTCTTGAACTCATTGGCACAGGAAAAAATTCCTGAACAGAACACCGCTGTTAGCACAAACACTAAAATCAACAACTAATAAAAGGCACCTCATGAAACTGAAAAGTTTTTGCACAGCAAAGGACGTCATCATTCAGATAACACAGCAGCCTACAGAAAGGGAAAAAAAATTTACCAACTACATGTCTGATAGAGAGCTGATGTCCAAAATAAATATAAAGAACTCAAAAAACTAGATATCAAGAAATCAAATAACCCCATTAAAAAGGGGGTACAGATCTAAATAGAGAATTCTCAAAAGAGGAAACACAAATGGCTGAGAAACGCTTAAAGAAACATTCAATATCTGTCTTCATCAGGGAAATGCAAATCAAGACTATTTTGAGATTTTATTTTACACTCATAAGAATGGCTAAGATCAATAACACAAGTGACAGCTCATGCTGGTGAGGATGTGGAGCAAGGAGAACACGCCTCCATTGCTGGTGAGAGTGAAAACTTGTACAGCTGCCATAGAAATGAGTGTAGTGATCTTCAGGAAGATAGAAATAGATCTTCCTCAAGATCCAGCTATACCACTCTTGGGCACATACCCAAAGGATGCTTCAGCCTACCACAAAAATACTTGTTCAACCATGTTCATTGCTGCTCTATTTATAATAGCTAGAAATTAGAAACAATCTAGATGCCCCTCAACAGAAGAATGGGTAAATAAAATGTGGTACATTTACACAATAGAGTGCTTTTCAGCTGTTAAAAGATGAAATTTGCTGGGTAGTAGTGGTGCACACCTTTAATCCCAGCACTTGGGAGGCAGAGGCAAAAGGATCTCTGTGAGTTTGAGGCCAGCCTGGTCCACAGAGTGAGTTCCAGGACAGCCAGGACTGTTACACAGAGAATCTATCTTGAAAAACAAAAACAAATGAAATTCACAAGCAAATGGATGGAATCAGAAAAAAAAAAATCATCCTGAGTGAGGTAATCCAGACCCAGAAAGAGAAATATTTATTTGCTTATATGTGAATATTAGTTGTTAAGTCAATAATAACCAAGCTACAATCTGTAGAGCCACAGAGCTTAGGCAGAAAATAAGGAACAGGGGTGGGGCACATAGCTCTGCATGGGAAAGGTAAATAGAATAGATACTTATGGTTGGGTGGTGTTGTGGTGGGGGACTGAAATCAGAGGATCAAGTGAAGAGGGAATATGGGGGGAGACAGCTAAAATTAAAGGGCATTTGAGGGGCATTATGAAAACCTAACACAGCAGAAACTTCCTAAAATATGTACATATTTGAAGGCTGTCTCAATAAAATCACCAAATAATGCAGGAAACAGGGTCCCAACGGGCCGTCTTTTGTCACCAAAAGAAGCTTCCAGTACCAGGATTGAATTGCATCTAATTGAGTTGTTAGCCAAAGGGCTCCCATGGGAATCCCCAAAGAACCCAGACTGTTGCCAAGACTGTAGACTGCTCTCCCCAAACTGACAGCAAGGCCCCATTGCTGAGGACAACACCTACAGAATTCATCGAACATGGAGATGTTGAGCTGGTGTCTACGCAAAGCCCTATGTTCTAGCATCTTGGGTACAGAAAGGTATTCCGCATGCTACCAAAAGAGAAACCTAAATACCGAGTCAGCCACAAACCCTTTGATCTACAATGGTGGTACAAAGTTTGTAACCAACCAGCATCTGATTTGATGTAAGGCCCACTCCATGAGACGGAACCCATTCCTAACACTGCTTGGGTGACCAAGAACCAGAGACTAGATAGCCCAGGGACCTAGGGTAGAACCAAATATACTGTTCTAAAGACAAAACAAAAAAGTAGCAATAAAATGACTCCTAATGACATTCTGCTGTACTCATAGATCAGTGCACAGTTCAAAGAAGCTTTCTCTTGTAGCAGATAGGAAACACACACACACACACACACACACACACACACACACACACACACACACACAGAAACCCACAGCCAGACATTATGTAGAGTGAGAGACCTTGGAACACTCAGCCCTAAAAGGGATATCTCCATCAGACCCTCTCCTCAGGGCTCAGGGAACCACATGGATGAATAAGTGGAGTGTCCTTTGCCTATATATTATGGCTTCAAGTTCAGTGTTTTTATGGAATTCCTGAGTGTGTAAATAAGCAGGTCTCTTTCTTTGGCTCTCTCCTCTCTATTTTGTCCAATTCTGATGGATTAGTTCTTATTATATTTTATTATTATCCCTAAGAAGCCTGTTTGTTCCCTAATGAAAGAGAGAAAGTGGGTGGATCCTGATGGGAGGGGAGGTGGAGAGGAGTGGGAGGAGTAGAGGGAGGGGAAACCTAATCAGGTTATATTATATGAAAAATATAAACAAACAAACAAATAAATAAAATGAAGGATCACTTCCCTTTCCATCTCCAGTGGAGAAGTTGTCTGGTTCCCAGGTGAGGCTCTGATAGCTACAGAGTTTTTGTGATACAATTGGGTGTCTCCATATGGGAGTGTGTGATTTAACTTATCAAAGATCCTGCTGATGAGTATTTTCTCCATGACCCATACAATGACAAGGGAAAGCATTATTGATTCTGTTACATGCTGACTTGAAACATGACATATCATTCTAAGGATAAAATTTTGCTAGACTTAAAATAGATTCCACTGTAAGTTTTAGACATTTATTATTTTGCATGTCTATCTGTGTATATATGTGGTGGGTATATTTATGCCATGGCATGTGTGTGGAGGTCAGAAGAGAATTTAGAGTAATCCATTCTTTCCTTCCACCATGTGGGTTCCAGGTTCAAACTCAGGTTGTCAGGCTTGGCATCCATTGAACTATCCCACCACCTCCCA
The DNA here is from genome assembly GCF_049852395.1 of Peromyscus maniculatus bairdii. Lineage (NCBI taxonomy): Eukaryota > Metazoa > Chordata > Mammalia > Rodentia > Cricetidae > Peromyscus > Peromyscus maniculatus. The sequence continues at coordinate 69,688,014 of NC_134854.1, forward strand.
AGAGAAGGTTTTAGAGAAATATGATTTGAAATCCTGAGGTTAAACCCCTAAAAAGCAATTGTTGAGAAGCCAAAGCCAGGGCACTCTAGCCTGAAGGCTGTGCATGCCCGTCCTTTACACTATCATGAAAAGAGCAGCCAAAAACATGTTTGCAAAATGCTTTGTAAAGGGTACCATCCGTGCTCCTCCTTCTGTAGCCCACAGAAGCCCCAACATCTGTATTCCCATAGGAGGGCAGCCAGGGAGGGCAAGCAGCAAACTTTTAAAATAGCCACTCATTTCACATCGGGAGCTCGGCAGAGGGCATTCCCCATCCTTCAAAGTGCCGACCAAATCATGGGACGTGCCCTCCTAAGTCCAGCTAACCTTCAGCAGGAAGTCTCTTTAAGGCAAATCTGATGTCAGATTAGAATGAGCACCTGGCTCAGCTTCAAAAGGAAACCAAAAGATATTAGGTGATGGTCCAGCTCGATGATTCAGCCAGTAGAGGCGCGTGCCACCAAGCCTGACTACCTGAGTTGTTAAATCCCCAGAACCTACATGGTGGGAAGAGAGAACCACCCTTACAGTTGTCCTCTGACTGCTGAGGCACAAGCAGCTACATCCATATATTGCACGTGCATGCACGCGCACACAACACTAATACATATAACAAAGATAGACAAACAAAGGTGCTAGTTGAAAGAGGAGATGCTGAAAGCAGACTGTCCACTCTGAGGGTTCCACTTGCAGCCTCCCCTACTTTTGTTGCTTCAGTGTTTGTGGCCCCAGAACTCACACATTGACTTCCTTCCCTTCAAGGTTTGCCATGAGGAGCTGATGTGTTCAGGAGGTGATTAGTCGTGACGAAAGGGCTTCCAGAGAGTTGACTTTTCCCAGCCACATGTGAGAACATGGCTAGCAGTAGCAGCTACAAAGCAGGAAGTGTCCCTTGCCAGATCCCACCGTGCTGATCTCGGGCTCCCATCCTCCAGAACTGAGTAGAGGGATGTCTGTTGCTTTCTCACAGCAGCAGCAAAGACCCCACCGCTTCCCTGGTTTTTGCCTTAGTCACGGTTCCTAAAAGATCAAGGGAACTACTTGGGCTGCTAAAGGCGACAGTGTGGAGTTATGTGTCCGTCCCCTCCCTGCTGAGAGTCTCGCTGTTCCCTGGCTACTCACAATCTGAGTGATGCTCCTAGACTGTTGGGAGGCTGGGGACCCCTGGAGCTGCCTGTGCTTGGTTGGGTCCTAGGAGGAAGGACACATTAAAACAGTGGTTACTAGTTGGATCTGATGGTACACACTGTCATCCCGGCCCTTGGGCAGCTGGAGAAGAAGGACAAGTTCAAGTTCAAGTTCAGCCTGGGCAACATACTGAGACTCTGTTTTGAAACAAAACAAAAAATCATGATTACTAAGAGATAGAGAAAGAAAATCCAGTCAAAACCTCAGGCTTAAGATTTGCAAAGAGTTCTTTGAGACCTCTGTGCTTGCAAACTGAGGCCTGTAAAGGAAGCCTTGGCACAGCTCTTCTCACGGGATTCCCACACCCTGTACTACCACCAGACCCACGGCTCTTTTATGTGTTCAAAAGCGCGTTATCGGACTTTAAAGATAGTCTGTTGCCTGCAGAGAAAAGGAATTCTTTCGCAGCATCGTTTCACAGCTCTGTTCTTTGCTCCAAGCAGATCGATAAGCTAAGGGGTGTTTAGGGAAACAGGCACTGCTCATTCTATGAGCGGGAGCTTCTGAAAGCGCGGGATGCAAAGCTGGTCTAGAATTGTCCCAACATCCTTTTGCATCCAAACACAAGCACATATTCATTTACTCCATGTCCTGGTTTGCTTCCAATTGCTGTAATAAAACACAGACTAAGAACAGCCTGGGGAAAGAAAGGGCTATTTGGCTTACATGTCCCAGTCACAGTCCATCATTGAGGGAAGTCAGGGAAAGGACTCGAGGCAGGAAATGAAGCAGAGGCCATGGAACTCTGATTACTGGCTTACTCCTCATGGCTTGCTCAGCCTGCTTTCTTACACAACCCAGGACCCCCTGCCCAGGGTTGGCACCTCCCACAGTGAACTGGTCCCTTTCACGTCAATCATTAATCAAGAAAATTAAAGGCATTTTCTCATTTGAGGTCTCTCTTCCCAGATGACTCTAACTTGTGTCAAGTTGACATAAAACTAACCAGGATAGCTTAGATCCCTGAAATGATGCCTCTGTGGTTGGCATGGCTTTCTGATTCTTTACTCCTCTTCTCCAGGAGACGGGGCATAGTCTTTGTGCTGACCAAAGCAGATGAGATGCCTGAGATCACTCATCTGTCAGGTACAGCCCTTGACCGCCAACCTGTCTTCTCTTCCAGGTCACGGTATGTTTTTGGTTTCCTTCTCTGTCCCTACATGGACCACATATAGTTGTAGAATTAGGGCCCATGCGGAATCACACGGGGAGGCAGAGGCTTTGAGTATGTGCAGTGTGTCTTTGCTGGGCCTCAGTGCACAGCTCAGGTTAACTGGGGGTTGGGGGGGGCGGGGGGCAGGGTCTTGTGAGAATGACTCCTCCTGCACTGGAAACTCCTAAACATCACAAGCGAGATCACACGGTGAATGCCAAGCTCCTGCTGAGTCTGAGGTCCCAAAGCTCACTGTAGTATTTATTTATTTATTTATTTATTTATTTATTTATTTATTTATTTATGCTTGCAATGGAATTGTTGTAGGAATTCTTGCCACCCATCACTTCCCTATAAGAGTCCAAACATACCAAAGTATGATGATTCACCAAAGTCCAACTTGGGGACCAATCTGTTTATTGGGCTGGCTTACAAAACATGGGTAAGGGGTGACTTACAAGAGTGTGGGTAAATCTTAGCGGCTGCACCACCAGAAAGTCTCACCAGCATTGGAGACTACTTCCTCACAGCTGCATGGAAAGTACTCCACCCCCAACCTGGTGTCTCAGTCCGCCTTCCAGCCTCTGTGTACTCTAGCACCTCCTGGGACCAGAAGGCCACATGCGATTAGGACAGAATTACATGTAAACGGTGGAGAGGTCCAGCTGGGATCTCAGCTGAGGGTTCAGTGATCCTTCCCCACCTCCTATGAGGGACCATAAGCAAGTTCAAGCTCTTGGGGCCCTTGCACAAGTCACTAACTAGGCTGTCCTGGTGACCATGGTGGCTGTTATGGTCAGAGAACGGTGCTATATGGCAGGAACCCAGAACCCTGTCAAGCTGGGCAGGTGTCTTGTACTGAGCTATTTTTCTGTGAATGGAAGTTTCTGGAGAGAGCTGCACTTCACATTGAACCGTCTGCAAAACGGATCCAAACTTCAATGCTGTGGAGAAGCTGAGATGTCGCAGGTCCAGAGCCTAATTACAATCCATCTTGGGCTATCATTAGCCCCTTCATAGACATTCCTTGCCCACCTCTGGGTCTGACCTAACATATCTGGGACTCACAAGTGAAAGGCTTTGGGATGTACCAACAGATAGAACAGCTTCCGTAAACCAAAGGCTAAGGGTCTCCTCTACCAGCACCCGAGGCCTACAGTGGTGTTATTAGCCTGCTTTGTGTTAGTCTGCCCACCTGATGTTCCCACCGATATACCTGAGAATTGCCTTTGTTCTGTGACCATAAAAAAACTTCATGAAACTGTTACCATGTTGGAACATGAAATTTGGGGTATCCTGAATCTGTGGTCCCTGGCCGCGGTCACGTATACTGAATTCCAGAATGAACTAGCTCTTCCCACTTGAGGTGAGAGTGGTGGTCTTGCCCTGACATTTTCCTTTTCAACACTCACTTGATGGATCGAGAACCGCAGTCTTCGACTCATCGTCAGGTTGGGATCGCAGCTGTCCAAACAGGTGTGTCGTTCTCTGTTGCAAACCATGGGCTGGTTTGCTCTGCCAGGCACATTGCATAAAGTGGCCCAAGTGGATTCGCCCTGCTCTGACAGGTCAGCTCTCGGGCCCTTTCAGCTTGAAATCATTGGGAAATACTATGATGACCCAGAGAAAAAACAGAGGAATGGACACGTCCTACCAGAACTGAAAGGTGGGTGGCTGAGAGCTGGTCCCAGGCAGAAACAAACATGCCTCCTCTGGCTTAGCTTTCCCCTTGTTTAAGCCAAGCAAAATCTGCACGTAAGAATCAAAGAGGACACAGGATAGGTGAGGTTTTGCATTTCAAACTAGTTTTAAAATACTGGGAATGCACCAGAGAAATGGATGATGTGAGTTATGGAAATCCTGTCAGCCAGGCTCTTTTAAATGAAGAAAAAGCTGAGGATATACACAAGAAATAAAAAGCACTCCAAAAAATCCTTGAGAGGTGATCAATCAAATTTTTTGTTGTTGTTAAAACAAAATTGATTTTTAGTATGAGGTTGGGGCACATGTGCTCCAAGGTGAGCATTTGGAGGTTAGAACACCTCGTATGAGTTGGTTTTCTACTTCCACCACGTGGGTGCTGGGGCTTGGCAGGAAACAAGTGCCTTAACCTGATGAATTGTCTTAATGGTCCTTCCATAAAGTTTTAATTGTAAATTATCCACTTATAAGATTGGGTTTTGAAAATCTTTTATTGGCGGGGGGGTGCTGATGAGACGTTCAGCTGGTAAAAGCTCTAGCCGCCCAAGCCAGATGACCTGAGTTTGATTTCTGAACTCATGGCAGAAGGTAAGAACTGACTTCTGAAAGTTGTCCTTTGGAGCATTTATTGAACTGTTAATCCAAAGAGCAGGTTGTACATAATTTATGTTTAAAAAATATAAAACAGGTGGGGTGTGGTGGCAGATGCCTATAATCACATCACTTGAGAGGTTGAGGCAAGTGTATCATAAACTGAAGGGTGTCTCAAGCTACAAGACTTGTCACAAACAAGGCAATTATGATGAAACAGGCTCGTCCCCAAACACAATTTTATTTCCGCCCATATTCCCAAACTGGTTCTTTCTCCAGGGCTGCTCACATGCAATGCCAATAATTGCCAGCAGGTGGCGCCATGAAGGCTCAAGCAGGCCAGTAAGTAGATAAGGAAGCCAAGAAAGTGGTGTTCTTGCTATTACCATGATACATACAGTAAAGACACCTACGAAAGGCAAACTACGTTCTCCTTATTTCTTTCTATTTAAATATATTTGACATTCCGTCTTTGATTAACATGTTTGTATCTGAGACATTTCTTTGTACACCGCCACACTGCCTCAGCGCAGGGTATCAATCACAGGCTAAGAAGATCCTATAGACGCATTATGTATGTCTTAATTGTCTTGGGAGCTTGGCAGGATAATTGAAGAATTCAAAGGTCAAAAAAAATCTACTTTGTCTTTCTTATTTTTCGAAAAACAGGAGTCCAGCAACACAAAGATTGATAGGAATACATTTTTCTTGTCTCTTCCACATGTTGTAATACGCAGTAGAGATGTCAAGCTGACATGACTTCGTTATGTCTTCTGTCTGATGGAAAACATGCCTTAGTATGCCTACTAATAGAGATGCTAACTTATAAAGAAAAACCATGACTGGAGAAGCTATGAGAGAGACAAAAAGTCAACACTGGAGAAAGCATTTCTCCCGAATGGTAAAAGCCAATCCCAAGATGCCATGCCACACTGAAATAATCATCCACCTGAGTGCCTGCAGAGGGTTGTGTGAGAGAAGACCAATGGGACACTTTCTCTAGAGGAGAAGAGTGTCTAGATGCTGAGGTCCTGGAGCATCAATACTGTTCATCGCTGTGGATTCATTATACCTTTTTTGAATCTAACCTTAGGAACACAAGTGTAAAATCTAGAGACACAGGGACAGTTGTTTACCACTGGCAGTGGTAGGTAGCCCAGGTTGGCCAAACCTCATTCCTCTGCTTCCTGAGTGCTAGGATTACATGTGTGAATCAGTAAGCTCAGCTAGCCCAACTGTAACATAGTTCTTTTAAGACAGCGTCTCACTGTGTAGCACCTCCCCCCGCCCCATCACACACACACACACACACACACACACACACACACACACACACACACACACCAGAAGACATCCATGTATATTTGGAATGTATATTTGGTAAGTCAGATAAAGTCTCCGCCTTTCCTTGGAGGTATGCATCTGGGAGCACACAGGCAAGTTGTCTCCACATCTGAGTTCAGGAGGTTTCCATGCTGTTCTCCTACTTAGCTGGGTTAACTACTTCTAGGCATTGCATATGTTTGTTTTAGTAATAAAAACCATCAGGAAACTTCATTTAAGCCTGGTTTACATAGTCAGTTCCAGGCCAGGGCCACATAGTGAGACCCTGTCTTAAAAGAAAAGAAACATGTGATTGGCTTGATCAGTTTGGGAGGCAACTAGGCAGTGGGAGCAGGTCCTGTGCTCATTGCGTGAGTTGGCTGTTTGAGACCTGGAGCTTATGCAGGGACACTTGGCTAAGTCCGGGAGGAAGGGACTGGACCTGCCTGGACTGAGTCTATCAGGTTGATCGTAGTCCTCGGGGGAGGATTTGCCCTCAAGGAGGTGGGAATGGGGGGTAGGCTGGGGGGGAGGGGAGGGGATGGGAGGGGGGAGAATAGGGGAACCCGTGGCTGATATGTAGAACTGAATGGTATTGTAAAATAAAATAAAATTAAATTAAATTAAAAAAAAAAAGAAAAAAAAATGTTCAGCTGGGCTTGGTGCTTACACCTGTAATCCCAGCACTTGGGAGGCAAATGAAGGAGGGGACCAGTAGTTTGGCCAACCTGGGCTATATAGTGAGTTCTAGGTTAGTCTGAGTTATAACATGAAAGCTGATCTCAAAAAATTTTACTGAGGGGCTGGAGAAATGATTCAGGTTAAGAGCACTATATGTTCTTCCAAAGGACCTGGCTTCTATTTCCAGCATCCACATGGCAGCTCACAGCCGTCTGTCACTCCAGTTCCAGGAGATCCTGACACCTTCTCTGGCCTACAGGGGCACCAGGTACTTATGCGATACATAGACAAATACATTAAAAAATTTACTGAGTGTTTGACGCATGTATGGTAATATATTGTGTACCCTAATAAAGCTTGCCTGAGGATCAGAGGACAGAGTCAGTCACGATTAGACATAGAAGCCAGGCAGTGGTGGCACACACCCTTAATCCTATCACTCGGGAGGCAGAGATCCATCTGGATCTCTGTGAGTTCAAGGTTACACTGGAAACAGAGCCAGGCAGTGGTGGCACACACCTTTAACCCCAGTACTGGGAAGCACACATGACTTTAAGTCCAGGAGATGACAGCAGAGTGAAGAAAGGTATATAAGGCATGAGGAAACAGGAACTAAAGGAGTTCAGCTGAGACCCTTTTGGGTGAGGACTCAGAGGCTTTCAATCTGAGGATTTGTGGAAACAGGATTGGCTGAGGAGTTGGCGAGGTGAGGTTGACTGTGGCTTGTTCTGCTTCTCTGATCTTTCAGCTTTCACCCTGGTATCTGGTTCCAGGTTTTTTTTTTTTTATTTTAATACCAATTAGATTTTGTGCTACACATGTGCTCATTGATTTTTGCCAACTTGACACAAACTTAAACATATCTGAGAAGAGGAAATCTTAATCGAGGAAATGCTTCCATGAGACTGGACTGTAGGCAAGTCTGGAGGGCATTTTCCTGATTGATGATTTATGTAGAAGGACCCAGCTCACTGGGCGGTGCCACCCCTGGGTAGATGGTCCTTGATGGTACAAGTGATCTGAGAAAGTCCTGGGAACAATCGAGTAAACAGCACTCCTCCATGGTCTCTACTTAGTTCCTGCTTCCAGGTTCCTGCCTTGAGTTCCCGGCTTCCCTCAGTGATGGAGCGAGTGTAACCTGAGAGTTGTAAACTGAGAACCCTTTCCCTCCCCTAGTTGCTTTTGGCCATGGTGTTTTATCGCAGCAACACAAACCCTACAAAAGACACCTGTTGTGGGATAATCATTTTGTACACTGTGAAGATGTGTCTTGGCCAAGACACCTTCTGATTGGTTTAATAAAGAGCTAAATGTGTTAGCTGATGAGTGATGCTATTCTGTACACTGTGACTATGTGTTGCTCTGATTGGTTGATAAATAGAGCTATTTGGCCAATGGTGAGGCAGAATAAGGTTAGGTGGGACATTTTAATGAGAGGGAGAGGGAGAGGGAGAGGGAAGGAGGGAGGGAGGGAGAGAGAGAGAGAGAGAGAGGGAAAGAAAGAAAACAGAACAGAGGAGATGCTGCCAGCACCGCCAAGAGAAGCAAGATGTCAAGTACCAGTAAGCCACGAGCCACATGGCAAAGTACAGATTTACAGAAATGGGTTAATTTAAGATATAAAAGCTGGCTAGCAAGAGGCCTACCATGGGCATAGTTTAAAAATAAGATAAGCCTTTTTGTGTTTACTTGGGTCTGAACAGCTGCAACACTGAGGGGCTGTGGACCAGGTGGGACACAGGAAAACTTTCAGCTACAGTTAGCATTCAGGTGTTTACACTGGCCTGCTGTTGGGACCTAGCAGGACATAGCGGCAGCAGCAGCCAGGACACATCATTAGCTACAGTCACTACAGTTTGCACGCACTACATCTCCTTATAAAAGGCAAGCCCCTCGCGTGTGCGTGTGTGTGTGTGTGTGTGTGTGTGTGTGTGTGTATTTCTGTGTGTGTGTGTGTGTGTATTTCTGTGTGTGTGTGTGTGTATTTCTGTCTGTCTGTGTGTGTGTGTGTGTGTGTATTTCTGTGTGTGTGTGTGTGTGTGTGTGTGTGTGTGTATTTCTGTCTGTCTGTGTGTGTGTGTGTGTCTGTCTGTATCTGTCTGTTTGTTTCTCTCTCTCCACTCCCGCGGCTCTTACCCCCAGAGGCTGGTCTTTGTGCCTCTGTACCTCCCCCCAGTAAACCTCCCACACGAGCTCTGCTGCGTGGTGTGACTTTCTGGTGCCTCTTGGCTCCAACCCGCCAAGGTCGCTTTCCATTGCTAAACTAAACAACAAAATGGCCAGTAGCTAGACAGGAGAGAACAGGCAGGACTTCTGAGGAGACAGAGGAGCTGGAGATGAATTTAAGCTCGTGAGAGATGCCAGCAAGACACGGAGTAAGTTGGACATACAAAATGGAAGAGAGGTAAAAAGCCACGTGACAGAATATAGATCAGTAGAAACAGGTTAATTTAAGTTATAAGAGCTGTTGGGAACAAGCCTAAGCTAAAGGCTAAGTTTTCATAATTAACAATACATTTCCGTGTCATTATTTGGGGGCTTGTGGTCCCACGAGAAAGTACTACTACACACAACCATGTAGCTATAATAAGAGACTAAATGTATAAAAGGAAGATAAGCATTTTATGTACAGTATGAGCAAAATTAAATAAAATGATACATGTACTGGCTGGTTTTGCATGTCAACTTGACACATGCTAGAATCATCAGAGAGGAAGGAGCCTCAGTTGAGGAAATGCCTCCATGAGATCCAGCAGTAAGGCATTTTCTCAATTAGTGATCAACATGGGGGAGGGCCCAGTCCATTGTGGGTGGTGCCATCCCTGGGCTGGTGGTCCTGGGTTTTATAAGAAAGCAGACTGAGCCGGGCGGTGGTGGCGCACGCCTTTAATCCCAGCACTCGGGAGGCAGAGGCAGGCGGATCTCTGTGAGTTCGAGGCCAGCCTGGGCTACCAAGTGAGTTCCAGGAAAGGCGCAAAGCTACACAAGAGAAACCCTGTCTCGAAAAAACCAAAAAAAAAAAAAAAAAAAAAAAAAAAGAAAGCAGACTGAGCAAACCAGGGGAAGCAAGACAGTAAGCAGTTCCCCTCTATGGCCTCTGCATCAATTCCTGCCTCCAAATTCCAGCCCTGCTTGAATTCCTGTCCTGGCTTCCTCCAGTGATGGACTATGATCTGGAAGTGTAAGCCAAATAAACCATTTTCCTCCCAACTTTCTTTTTGGTCATGGTGTTCTATCACAGCAATAGAAACCATAACTAAGACAACACACATCAATAAAGGAGATGTCTATGTCACAGGTAACTGAATCTCTGGGCAGTGGCTTCTGTGGTTTGAATGTATTCCCTCCTAAATTCAGGTGTTCAAAAGGAATGGACAATGTGGAAGGATGAAGAGGCATGCCTTAATAGAGATTAGGTCTCAAGGGCTCCTCCCTTTGTGAATGGGCCTGCTCTTTATAAATTAGCCAATCAATGGTACTTGGTTACAGTAACATAAAGGGACCAAGATAAAGGTTAGTTTTGTTCTTCTTACTATTTTATATTTTCTACAATGAGCCTGCATTACCTTCAGTATCAGAAAACAATATTTTCAGTGAAAAAAATGAACTAGGACTCTTGTTATAATCAAAATGAACTCAAAGTGGATTAACAACTTAGATGTAAAAACTAAATTATAAAATTTATAGAAGAAATCTTTGCCTTGTGTTAACCAAAGATTACTTAGCAGACCAAAAATACAAGTCAAGCGGGGAAACTGATAGACACACTTCATCTTAACTGCAGACTTATTCTCTCTTTGAAAGATGGTTACAAATTTGAAGAGAAGCTGGGCATGGTGGCGCATGCTTTTAATCCCAGCATTCCAGAGGCAGAGGCAGAGGCAGGTGGATCTCTGAGCTTGAGGCTAGCCTGGTCTATAGAGCAAGTTTCATAACAGCCAGAACTACACTGAGATATCCTGTCTTGAAAAAAGTGAATATGTGCATGTGTGTAAATGTGTGCACATATGCACGCACGCACACAATGAAGAGCTATTTCTGTTGTGGAATATTTAACTACTCAAAGATGTGCTCAATTTGTTTATGCTACATTTGTTTAATTATGTAAAGATGTGTTGCTGTTTCACCTTGCCTGCCTAAGGCACCTGATTGGTCTAATAAAAAGCTGAACAGCCAATAGCTAGGCAGTACAGGGATAGGCAGGGCTGGTGGGGTGGGCAGAGAGAATAAGTAGGAAAAGAAATCTAGGCTCAGGAATGAGAGAGAAGAGAGAACGAGGGAGAAAGCGAGGGAGACACCTGGGGCCAGGCAGCCACCAGGCATGCACAGAGGAAATGGGAAAGTAAGACACACAGAATGAAAGGAAGGGAAACAGCCCCGAGGCAACACTTACATGAAGAGAAACAGGTTAAGTTATAAGAGCTAGCAAGGAACGAGCCTCAGCTAAGGCGGAGCATTCATAACTAATAATAGGTCTCCATGTTATGATTTTGGGACTGGTGGTCTGAGAAAGCCTCCTACACATGTCACCAACCGGAGAAAGTATTTTCAAAACACAAGCCTGTGTCCATCACATAAAAAGATTCTCAGAACTTGGTAAGAGAAGAAAATCCACCTAAGAATGGGCAAAGGGTTTGAACAGGTGTTGCCAACGAAGGCATGCAGAAAGCAGAGCAGAGCAAACACCCAGTGTCCTTAATTGTCACTAGGAAAATTCAAGTTAAAGCCACAATGCAACACCAACCACTACACATCTGTTTCAATGGCCAAAATCAATTGTTTTGACAGACCAAACTGAAAGTTCCAAGTGCTGATGAGGACTGGGGCACTAGTGTCTCCCATGAGCTGCTCGTGCCATGGTTGATACGGCCTCACTTTGAAAACCAGCAGGCAGTTCCTTGTGGGTAAACCCAGGTTTCTCATGTTACCCAAAAATGTCACTTCTAAGTGTCTGCTTATCTGCTTGAGAGAAACAAAAACATGACTATGTCTAAGACTATTTGTCTTTCTTCCCCCTCCCTCCCTCTCTCCCTCTCTCCCTTCTCTCTTTTTCTCTCCCTCCCTTCTCTCTCTCTCTCTCTCTCTCTCTCTCTCTCTCTCTCTCTCTCTCTCTCTCTCCCTCTCCCCCTCCCTCTTTCCCTCCTCCTCTGCTTCATTTTTTAAGAAGACAGGGTCTCACACTGTATTCCACACTGGCCTTGAATTCACTATGTAGTTCAGGCTGGCTCACACTCGAGCCAATCCTGTTCTAGCCTGCTGAGTGCTGGGATGACAGGCATGGGCTTCCATGCCTTTGGTATACCACTTTCTTATCTCCCAAAGGGAGAAACAGCCCCAGCCAGCTGGCGAGCAGATAAGGAGAGCAGGGTTCATGGCTGCAAAGGAACACTGCTTGGCAAGAAGGGGCGAATACAGACACACCCCAGGGGAGACATCCCAGATACACTGGGCTGAGGAAGAGCGCACCGGGCAAGATCACTTGTAAGACTTCCTAGAAAAGGCAACCAAAAGGCACACAGCGGACCAGAAGGGGTGAGCTCTGAGGAACAGGAAGGAATAGACCGCAGCTGTTGGTACATCCTAGCTGAGGTGGGTGGTGCCACTTACACTTTCACAGGCCTTAGACCCAAACTTAAGCAATGCTGGGTTCCTCTTCCATTGCGTTTCGCGGTGGTTGAAAAGATGAAGGGATTCTGGAGCTGGGGTGTGGATTGACTGTTCACCAATACGGCTGTTCTGGAGGCCACTGCTCTACACACTTAGAAAGGGCCAAATGATGCATTTCATGCTGTGTGTGTCCCACCTCAAGGACACAACTCCTTGACTGCTATTCTGGGGTTTAGGTGTGCAGAGCAGTTGCTGGTAAAGCTGGTTTGTCTGACACACCATGTGTACCCTCCCAGCCTGACTCACTTTCTTGTCAGTCATCAGGAGGCCTAGGAGGGAAGCCCTGCTCCATGCCCTTGGCCTGACTCATCTCTTACTGTTTCTGCTGTTGCTGTAAAAGGAGGCACCTAGTCATCGCTGTAGACGTTGTGTCTTCTTGTCGGAGACACTGACCTAAGGGACTGTGGACACAGTGCTGTGGTTAAATGACACAAAACAGAGATTTTTCATTAGCCAAATCTATGACACTTTGAACGTAATAAACCATGAGAAGAGGAAAAGTTAGAACCCATAGAATTGAAAAAAGAAGCCGTGGTTCCATGCTGACAAAAAGCAATTACTGAAGACATGAATTAATAGGCAAGAGAAACCCCCCTCACAGCAGCATCGTTAGCCATAAACACAGGATCATGGGCCTAGGCAGCACTGTTTGATGCTTGTTATAGTAACTCTCGATTCAGACAGGAATCACTAGTGTTAACAAAGCTCTTCAGGGTACTCTGTCAGAAGCAGGACATTCATGTGGTCTCAGTGACTCTCCACAAGATGTGTTAACACACATAGAGAGTGAGAACTTCCAGGTGAGAAACAGGCCAATGTCTCCTCACCTCGGCATCTAAGCCACTGTCCCTATGAATGTGCCCCTCCCCCCATTGGTGATCAATAAGGACACAGCTCAGCCTGTGGAGTCTCTACCAGCCTGAAGCTGGACCAAGCCAGATACACTGAGGAACACCCTGCCAAGTCCTTTGTCAGTATTCTCTGAAGGAGTCGGGGACGCAAACAACAGACTGGATGGAAGATGTCTTAGCTTAAATGAGATGCAGGCAGTTGACTTTTTATTTTTGGTCTTGAACGGCTGAGCCATCTCTTCAGCCCAGGAACTGACTTTAAATGCAGCTTGTGACCTTGGACCAGAAAAGCACGTGGATTTTCCCACATTGGTATGTTGGGTTCTAGTACACCACTTTCATTTCTGTGAACATATCGCAGTCTGTTTCTCCCTCTTTCTCCTCTCCCCTCTTCCTTCCTGCTTTCCCTCCCTTCTTCCCTCTCCTATTTTTGTTCCTTCTCCTCTTCCTCCTTCCTCTTTCTCTCCCCTTCCTCCTCTTCTTTCTCCTTCTAATTTGGTTTTATACGTGCTTTTGTTTGGAAATTTTGTTGATTTTTGCTCCTGTGACCGATGCTGCAAAAATAACTGGTTCGTATCTTGCGCATGTGCACGACTCTCCGGGTGATAATGGTTGTATGGAGAGTCCTCATTTGATGTTGCCAAGCTGCCCTCCACAATGGTTCCTCTCCAGTGTTTCCAGCACCAGGAACGCCCTCACTGACGCTAGTTGAATGTCTCCACTCTGGCCAGTGTGAAATGTGATTAATTTTACCTCTTCTGTAGTATGGGCCTCAGCAGCTTCTCATATTGCTGCTAGCCACTGAGTTTCTTCATTTGTAATCTGTGTCTTTCTTTGCCTATTGTCCTGTTGGCCTATTTGTGTGTGTGTGTGTGTGTGTGTGTGTGTGTGTGTGTGTATGTGTGTGTGGTTTTGTTTGTTTGTTTGTTTGTTTGTTTGTTTGTTTTTGAGACAGGGTTTCTCTGTGTAGCTTTGCGCCTTTCCTGGATCTTGCTCTGTAGCCCAGGCTGGCCTCAAACTCACAAAGATCCGCCTGGCTCTGCCTCCGGAGTGCTGGGATTAAAGGCGTGCGCCACCACCGCCCGGCTATTTGTGTGTTTTTAGTGAGAGATTTGTAATATGCGGGGCACAAATTATTTGTTGAGTGAGCTGCAAAAATCTTTTCTTGGTTCGTGGCTTGTATTTTCACATTTAAAAAATATATGTATATGTGTAGGTCTTTGTGTGCCTGTGAGTACAGGTGTCCAAAGAAGCCCAAAGTGTCAGATCCCTGAGGAGCTGGAGTTACAGACAGTTGTGAGCCACCCAGCATGGGTGCTGGGGACAAAACCATGTCCCCTGTGAGAACAGCACATGTTCTTGGTTGTGAGCCATCTCTCCAGCCTCATGTTTTCACACTCTAAATGTCTACAGGGTACAGAGCAATTTCTGTGTGTGCTTGTGTAGCCATGTATGGGTACATGTGGAGGCCAGAGGACAACCTCCAGGATGTCCAGTATCATTCCTTGGGAGAGATCCACATTGTGTTTTGAGACAGGGTCTCTCCCTGAGACCTGGGACTGGCAAAGTAGACGAGGCCAGCTGGCCAGCAAGTCCCATTACCTGTCTTCTTTCTAGTCACTGCTGGGATTACACGAACATGCCACCAAACCCAGTCTTTCTACATTAGTTCCCCACACTTGCAAGGCAAGCACTTTACTGAGTGAACTACCTCCCCAGCCCTCTCCCCACTTTTAATTTTAACCCATTAGGGTTTGTTTTGAGAGAGTATCATGTCAGGCTGGCCTCAAACTCACTATGGAGCTAAGGGTATCCCTGAACTGCTGCTCTTCTCATCTTCAAGTCCAGTGTTAGTTCCAGTTGTGAACCAGGATGCCTGTTTTATGCAGCCCTGAGGGTAGAACCCAGGGCTTCACTCATGTGTGTTCACACACTCTACAAAGCACCACATCCCAGGCCAGATTCAACTTCAAATCAGCTCAATCATTCCACCATTCTCTCTGCCTTTGTTCTGGCTTTATTTATTTGTTTGTTTGTTTGTTTACTTACTTACTTACTTTTCTTGCTGGGCATGGTGGTGTGGCACACACTTTTAATTCCAGCACTTGGGAGGCAGAGGCTGGCAGATCTCTGTGACTTTGAAACTGGCCTGGTCTACATAGTGAGTTCCAGAACAGCCAGGGCTATAGAGAGACACCATCTCAAAAAGCCAAAATAAATAAAATTTTAAAAACTTTTCCTTGCTTCCCTCTTTGAAATAGGGTCTCCCTTGTGTCACTGGTTACATGGAATTTGCTATGTCGATCAAGCTGACCCCAAACTTCCAGCTACCCCTCTGTCTTAACCTCCCAAGTGCTGTGACTACAGGCATGTGCCGTCACACTAAGTTTTTCATATCTTGGTTTTTATTCGATATTTATTTTACATTTATTTATTTTGCATGTGATGGGGTTCACAGGCAAGGATAACTTGCAGGTATGGTTATCTTCTTCCACCATGGAGGTCCAGGACATAAAACTTAGGTCACCAGTTTCAGCGGCAAGTGCCTTCAACAAGCTGAGCCATTTCTTCAACCCCCTCATCTTGATTTAGAATAACCCTTCCCTATCCACTGAACTGATATAATTCTACTAATAGGTAGCTGTTTATTTATTGATATTTCCCCCTATGTTCCAAAGATCAGCAGCATGTTACCTTTGATTAATAAAGTCTGCTCCTAGTCTAAAACATTGTCACTGGCATCTCTTACTGTGTCTCACTTATAAAATAAACTTTATCATAGGCATTTATACCAAGGAAGAGCATAAGACATAGAAAGGTCATTGGTCTGCCATTTCATTTACCCACTGGGTGTCAGAAAATGAGGGAACTATTGGATATATTATCTTCAAAGATAGTGAATAGATCTACAATAGAGTTAAAAATTGACAAAGCAAAAACCCAGCCAGACGTGGTAGTGCATGTCTGTAATCTAACAACCGAGCGGGAGAATCAGGAGTTCAAGGTCATCCTCAACTACATAGTTTGGGGCCAGCCTGAGTTACATAAGATCCTGTCTCAAAAAACAAAACAAGTCGGGCGGTGGTGGCGTGCGCCTTCAATCCCAGCACTCGGGAGGCAGAGGCAGGTGGATCTCTGTGAGTTCGAGGCCAGCCTGGTCTACAGAGTGAGTTCCAGGACAGGCTCCAAAGCTACACAGAGAAACTCTGTCTCGGAAAAACCAAGAAAACAACAACAAGAAACAAAACGTGCACTGACGTAGGCCACGTGCCCTCTGAGCCTGGCTCAGTGCGCATGCACAGCCCCACCTCTTCAGTCCCCCTGCTGTCCACAGTGCTGGCTGAGGTGTTTGTGCTGCCCTTCTCTCCCACCCGCTCCAACTCCTTCTAGGCAGAGATAACTCCAGCTGCTGTTAACCATGCTGTGGAGAATGCTATAACCCGGCAGCTGGCAAGTGGGATGCAAACAAGAGTTGGCAAATGATTTTTGCACAGGGTTGTTTAGACTTCATGCCATGGGCAAATATTTATCCACAGCTCAGAAGCCAGAAGTCTGCCGTCCTTCCTTTTCTGCTGGTGGAAATCCCACTGTTGGGCTTGTACTTTAGGAAACCGACTTTGAGGTTGCAAGATGTCTCTGGCCCCAGATCTCATTTCTGGCTGCTGCTTCTCTTCCTTTGAGCCCGGTGGTGCTCTGAGGGGAGGTCACAGTCACTGGCAGTGCTCAGGCATTGCCTTCCCAACTCCAGTCTGTGAGAAGTCGGACTCTCACCACAGCTGTGGAGGCGAGGGTTCTGTGAAGGGTCCTCACTGGATCCGTGCCACCTTTGAAGACACTGGAGAGGTGAAGAAAGGATTCTACCTGGGCTTCAGCTGCCAGAATTCTGCCCATTATTCAACTAGGCTTTTTGGCTCAAGACACAGCCTCCCAGCTGTCCCTGCCAGTCACAAATTGGGTGAGGAGTTAAGGAGATAGCAATTACCCCGAAGAAGGGGGTGATCTCCCTTCACAGAGAGAATGATAACTATAGGATAGATTGAATATTTTCTTTAACTTTGCCAAATACAAATAGACTAGATATTATAACTCTAATTCCTGCTTGATAACTGTTCTATTATAGGTAATTTTACTATGTTAAAGTCAAAACTTTCCTTTTAGATTAGACAGAAAATAGGATGTCTTTCTGTATGCTGTGAATATGTATTGTTCTGATTGATTGATAAATAAAGCTGTATTGGCCCATGGCAGGTCAGCTTACAGGCAGGTGGGAAATCTAAGCAGATATACGGAGAGAAGAAAGGAGAGGGGAGGGAGATGCCAGCCGCCACCAAAGGAGCAGCAAGATGCCAGCAGACTGGTAATTCCACGGCCATATGGCAACTTATAGATTATAAGAATAGGTTGTAATCTTATAGAATTGGGTTAAGTTTTAAGAGCTAGCTAGCAAGAAGCCTGACATAGGCCATACAATAAGCCTCTGAATGATTATTTTATAAGTGCCTCAGGACCACAGGGCTGGGCGGGACCAGAGAAACCTTCCGGCTACAGATAACATGGTCACCACATAGAACGATACACAGTCACCACACAGGATATGGATCCTGGTCTAGATAGCTTATGGGGCCTTGGCCAAACCCTTTATCCTCTATGATGTCAATTTACTTTTAAGCTACTAGGTTACAAAAATCTCATTATTTTGTAACAAATGGGGGTCATGTATTTCTTCCATTCCTAAAACCTTTGCCAGTATATTCATCTGTCCTAAACTTTGGAAGCTACCAGAACTCTACACACACACTCTTTGTGCAGCTGTGTATGATTGCACCTTAGGAAATTTCAGTCACTTTCTCTAGACTTGTTGAATGACCCCTGTGAGGTCATTTAGTGATGCCGGGATTCTTGAGTATAAAGGGTCCTCTCTCTACTGTTGTTCTTGGTCCAAAGATCTAGGGTTTTAGGTGCTCATAGTCACCAAAGATGTAACTGGGTCAGGGCTCCAGTTCACTGTCTTACACCAATGAATATTAAAGTTGAACTCTTATGGAACTAAACAAAGTGAAATACAAGCTCTACTAAGGTCTATTAAGGAACAGTGAGAAATTAAGGAAAAATGAAACTCTGGAAAGTGAGAGGAGTTCCCAAGAGAGAGAAAAGTCACTGAGCTTCCCTGTCTAGGGGTTTTTATAGAACCATTAGCAAGAGGTGGACTAAAGCTGAGGTAATCTTTATTCAGTTTGATTGGTTCTCTGGGCTCTCCTGGGCCAAGCCAATGGAGAGCACACACCCTCTATGCATGACCTCCTGGACTAACCAGAAATGATTATCATGCTCTGTTCCGACACTACCCACCCAGTTAAGGGTGGTGGAAGCACTCTTCTAGCCTTATCTGACTTGTGCTTTGTTAGCTATTGACCTTGCTACCTAAGACCTGGCGGGTGTCTCAAGTCCTTTTTTCTTACAGCTACAAGAAGTAGTTATAGTCATTCTTTGTCAACTTCATGTCTGTGGGATGGTCTGGTCTCTTACCTGAGTAGGTGGAGACCTCTTGTTAGCAGCCAGTCTTACTTAGAATTTAATCTGTCACAGTTAGCTGCATTAGAAACAGGGATATATAAAAGAGCAACGGTGCCTAGTTCCCTAAGTGTGCGTGTGTTCCCTGAGTGTGGTGGTTTGAACGAAAATGGCCCCCAGAGGCTCATAGGGAGATGTAGCCTTGTTGGAAGTATGTCACTGGGGGTGGGTTTTGGGGTTTCAAATGCTCAAGCAATGTCAAATGTCTCTCTCTCTCTTCCTGCTGTCTGCAGATCCAGATGTAGAAACTCTCAGCTACCTCTCCAGCACCACGTCTCCCTGCATGCTGCAATGCTTCCTGCCGTGATGATAATGGATTAAACTTCTGAACTGTAAGCCAGCCCCAACTAAATGTTTTCCTTTATGAGTTGCTGTGGTCAGATGTCTCTTCACAGCAATAGAACTCTAACTAAGACACTGAGGGTAAGGAGTATCTCACAGAAGCTAGCCAGCCATTCCCTGAGCATTGGCCTTGCTCCATAAGAGTTTTCGCCTGCCTCTCATGAGGCCCACTTGGCTATCTTATAACTATCTTCAAGCTTCTCTGCTTTTCCTGTCTAGTGCTCCTGGCCTCACCATTTTAACCCTAAATTCCTTTTTAATCTTGATGTCTGTTCTCACTGTAATGTGTGAGCAATTTGTGGTTTTCACCATGGGCTCTGTTCTCTGACTGCCTACTGACAACTGGCTCCTACCTCATCAGCATCATAAAATGCACCTAAGGAAAGCTCAGGGATGTCATGGGAGGTGACTTCATTAACAAAATTGCAGCCTAATTTTTTTCTTGAGACAGGGTCTTAATATACCATGCCTGGTTTAATCTAACTTTTTAGTTGGAGTAATCAATGGCCAGGCTTATGTATCTAGCCAGTATCTGAGATGACCAAGTTATAGCTATTAGAAGATGGTGCCAGTTTTTGAGTGGAGCATATCGATTTTTTTTTTAATCATTAGCTTCTTTCAGTAAGAATGTTTCAAAACATGACCTTGCGGTTCACCAAGGACCCAGCTGTTTTGGTATCAGCCCATATCTTCAGGCAGATGCAAGGCTGGGAATCCGTGTGGAGAAAGGCAATCTTTTTTTCTTCTATGGGTGGGTCTACTGCACAGTTGCAGACCTAGGCTGTCTCAGGGTCAGAAGAGACATTTCATTTGTTTTTACACAATCCCTAATGTTAGTGTTAATGTCATTCAGTAATTTTATACTGCTTTCCACAATATGAAAAAATATCAGATCTAGCTGGGCAGTGGTGGCAGTATGTGCCTTTAATCCCTGCACTTGGGAGGCAGAGGCAGGTAGATCTGAGTTTGAGGCCAGCCTGGCCTATAGAGCAAGTTCCAGGACAGTCAGGGCTATGCAGAGAAACCTTGTTTCAAAAAAAAAAAAAAAAAAACCTTGCCGGGGCAGTGGCGGTGGTGGTACACACCTTTAATCCCAGCACTCAGGAGGCAGAGGCAGGAGAATCTTTGTGAGTTCGAGGCCAGCCTGGTCTACAGAGCGAGATCCAGGAAATGCGCAAAGCTATACAGAGAAACCCTGTCTTGAAAAAAAAAAACCAAAATAAACAAACAAAACAAATCAGAACTAAGAGCAGAGGGTGAACTAATGTCATTGTCCCCAGCACCTCTATGGAACTTTGGCTCCTGGATCTCCCATGTGAGTAGCAACAGAGGAATAGTAAAGGCTTGCGGGGGGAGGGGGGATAGCCAGGCTGTGCACAGTGCCCACAATATACCATATCCAGATTAATGCTCTGTTCTTTCACGCTAGAAAAAAAAAATCTTACCAGAGTAGTGCCAGATAATGTGTCACATGGTAAGTCATCACTGACAGAGAAACTCGTTTCTGTTTCACAAACAAATACCATTTGATAAGTGTTCTTGTCTTGGTTGTACTTTATCTCCTGTCACCTGGATGGGACTCTGGTGAGATATGCTGTTTGTGTGCTAGAAGAACTGAAATTGGGGTCTGGAGAGGTGGTACAGTGGTTAAGAGCACTTGCTGCTTTTGCAGAGGGCCCAGGTTCAGTTCCCAGCACCCACATGGTGGCTCACAACTCTCTATGACTCCGTTCCAGGGGATTCAACATTATCTTCAGGTCATTTTGGGAAATGGACAACTGTGGTGCACAGATATACATGCAGATAAGAAGCTTATACCTACACAATAGAAATAAATATCTCTTTTTTAAAAAGAACTAGAATTGTCATTTCTCCGTAATTAATGTACCCATTCTCATACTCTGCTTACATTAGATGCACTGCTGTGTCAGGAGCTATGAAGCTCATGACCTTGGGCTTGTATTAGCTTTCACAGTGGACTGAATTTAGCAGGTGGTTCAGAAGTGAGTCTGTCATTTCTGTGAGGATTTCAGTTTCCATTTCTAAATGCATTATTTAACTGACATGTTTTAGAAATCATCCAATTCATATGGAGTATTTCAGTCTTATCAGTACACATTAGGATGATGTGGTTTTAATGGCTTTATAATGACTTGTTCTTAAAGTAAGAGGACAAAACCAAGCTAAGAAAAAAGCAGCATAATAAGAGAATTCATTATGATTGAAAGTAATAACTGAGAAGTAAAAAGGAAGATAGATGGTTTATTAGGTAGGGTTTTCTACAGAACCAATAAGTATGAGTGTGTGTATGTGTGTGTGTGTGTGTGTGTGTGTGTGTGTGTATGTGCGTGTGTGTGTGTGTGTGTGTGTGTGTGTGTGTGTGTGCGCGCGTGTGCATGTGTGTGATCCTCCTTTCCATCTCCTTACAGACATGTGCTACCATGCTCAGGTGAATGGATTTTATTAGATCAATTTACACAATGGGCTGGGTACTCCGACAATGACTGCATTTTGGAGTGCCTGAGAACCCAGTAGCTTCTTGCACAAAGTTGGATTCTTCAGCAGTCTCAATCTGAAGGCCTAGATGCTCCCTGAGAATGTCTGGCACTGAGTCCACAGTGGAAGGCTGAATGAACTGGAGCATCATGTCAGCAGCAGTGACAGGCGTGCTTTTTGAGGAAGAAGCCAGGCTCCTGAAATACCTATAGAGACCCACAGAGGTTTCCTACTGAGAACTTACTCAGGGTCCAAGAATCTGAGCTTGCTTTACCCAGCAGGGCTGCATAAGGGGATGATTTGACCATGGGCATGGTTACCAGGTGTTTGGAAGGGTCTACACTTGGCTGTGTGGTAGGCTTTGATCTAGTAAGGGGGAGGTCTTTTGCCCTGACCCTGGGCATTGTCATAAAATGCCCTTTTGAATACACAGAAAAGGCCATTGGGTATTGACCCAGATCCTCCTGATGCTACCCAAGTCTTCCTGAACCTACCCTATATTTCTTTTTCTTCTTTGCTATCTTTCTATCTAATATTTTCTTATCCCTCTGTCCTCATAGGAACCCTTGAAGAAGTAAGAGCTAGTTTCCCACAAAATACTACTTTTCCTCATTGTATATGCACTATCCTCTGGACAGTGTTACCCACTTTGAGGGCAGGTCTCTCTCTCTCTCAGATAATACTCTCTGATCTGCCCCAAGGAATGCCTCCTAGGTAATTCCAAATCCTGTCAAGTTGTGCCAGCAAGATGGCTCAGTGGATAAAAGCCTTTGCTGCCCAAGCCTGGCAACCTCTGTTCTGTCTTCTAGAACCCACAGTGGAAGGAAAGAATTGACTCCCCTAATTGTCCTTCTTCTGGCTTCCATATTTGTCCCACCAATAATAATAAATACTACTACTACTAATACTACATTAACCATCGAGGATGAACGAACATGAGATTCTTTGCAATAACTGCCTTTGGGAGGATTGCACATCTGGTGCCTTATATATACAAGAACACAGTTGTGGAAAGTACTTGTGAGGGTTTCTCAGGCCACTTTTAGGAACAGGGATCATATTAGGGTTTCCCACGACCCCTTGGTTTTGATAATTTCCGGGAATAACTCCTAGAACTCAAGAGAGCACTATACTTATGATTGGAGTTTAAGTACAGCAGGAAAAATAACAACAAAAAAGCTAGGCTAGCCAGAGGAGAGATCTAGGAAACCACCAGCTACCCGGATACAAAGCCTCTGTGCTTTCTCTGAAGCCTCATTCTCCTTCCTTGATGCATACAACCAAAGGGCTTTGTGAGCACTGCACCTGCTTTGTGATCTGTTCTCTTTTATTCATCCCTGCTTTGGGCTTTGTCATCTCCTTCTGCTTTTCCATGTTAATTCAGTTGTGCTGGTTACACACAGGTATGCACAGATACCCTCCATCTATGTGGTTCTGGGGCTTTGTGCATATTTAGGCAAGCAATCTATCTACCAACTGAATTACATCTCTAGCCCCTAATTACCATTGTTGTTGTTGTTGTTAGTGACAGAGTCTTCCTGTGTAGCCTTAGCAGGCTTGCTGCTCATGGTCATTCTCCTGCCTCAGGCTTTCTAATGCTGGAATTATAGGCTTGTGCCACCACAACTGGCTTTGAAAGTGGGTTCCAAATAACAACTTGGTAGCAATCTTTTTATTAGAAAGCAATTTACATATGACTGTTAATAACCTGTTAATAGCTAGTTTCTATCATTTTAGTATTAATCCAGTTTCTTTCTTTTCATAGTGTTTCCCTTTCATTGAGTTCTACTTTTGGTGGCTGTCACGTTTTTGTTCAATTTTCCTCCCTCCCCCACTTCGATGAGAAAAATTCGAAGTGTGTTCAGCCTAACTCTTATTTTTCTCTTGTTTATCACATTTAATTGTGCATATGAAAGAAGAGGCGAAAGTGTTTATGCTGAATTCACCTATGAGCAACATAAGGTCTTTAGTAGAATTACTTTGTCACAGCCTCCTACCTTCCACTTGCTGTTTACTTGGTACTTTATACTTAGCCGTTCCACAAATGGGACAAAAACAAAACTCCACACTAGCTGTGACCTGGTTTTGTGCGGGAATACCACGCACATTTGCTTCCCTTGGCATTCATGCTCCAGGGTCTTGTCCTGGGGCCACTTTCCTCCTTCGGAAGTACTTCCTTTGGAGCCTCTTCTTCCGGGCTTGTGGTTGGAACACTAGTTTTGTTCCTCAGAGTGTGTCTTTATTGTTCCCTCATGATTGAAGACTGCACTGGGTGTTTGCAGTTCTCATTAAGAGCTCTAAAGATCCTCCTTCTGTTCTGGTTTCTATATTTGTTACTAAAAGATCTTTTCTTAGCTTGTCTTCACTGGATAGATGACCAGATTGTTCTTCCTAACTACTGAAAATTTGTTATACTTAAATCTGTTGAGGAACAATTCATATAGAATGAGATGTGCATTTATGTGTATGTGATCAGGGTTTCACCATGTAGCTCAGGCTAGCCTTGAACTTGAAACACTCCTGCCATAGGCTCCTAAGTGTGAGGTTACAGTCATGTGCCACTACATCTGGCTGAACATTTCCATTATAATCATGAATGGATGAGCTTGATAGTTTTATATGTACTTGTGACTGATGACACCTCCCCCTTTATTCCTTTGCATCGACCTTCCACACTTGTAACCCTAGCAACCAGAGATCTGCTTCCTGTTTGTGATGATACTTTGTTTGCGATCTAACAAATAAAGCTTGCCTGAAGATCAGAGTGGGGAGCTAAGCCACTAATTAGCAGTGGTAGCACACACTTTATTTATTTATTTATTTTTTGGTTTTTCAAGACAGGGTTTCTCTGTGTAGCTTTGTGTCTTTCCTGGAACTCACTTGGTAGCCCAGGCTGGCCTCGAACTCACAGAGATCCGCCTGCCTCTGCCTCCCAAGTGCTGGGATTAAAGGCGTGCACCACTACCACCCGGCGGTAGCACACACTTTTAATCCCGGGACTTGGGAGGCAGAGGTAGACAGATCTCTGTGAGTTCAAGACCACCCTCAGCTACACAAGATTGATCCAGTCTAAAAGAGAGAGTCAGGCAGTGGTGACATACACCTTTAATCCCAGCACTTGGGATCTCATGCCGTTGCTCCCAGTTCTTGGGAGGTACACACTCCTTTAATCCCAGCACTAGGGAGGTTGAGATGGAAAGTGATATGGCTGGGCAGAGAAAAGGAATATAAAGTAGGAGGAGACAGGAGCTCAGGCCCTTTTTCAGCTGAGGAGTTGGTGGGGTGAGAGGTGGCTGTAGCTTATTCCTTTGTCTCTCTAATCTTTCAGCATTTACCAGATATCTGGCTCTGGGTTTTTATTAAGACCAATTATGATTCATGCTACACCTGTCACCATGGGATAACTTAAATAAATGGATGTGTGGTATGTATTCTTTTTTGATATTTGGCTGCCTCTGTTGTAACTGTGAGCTCTGCCTATTCTGTGTGCATTGGTTATTTCGTCTGCTGATTGCTAAGTGATGCTCTATTATACATATAGATCACTGTTTGTTGATGCACTGGTACTGGATAGAAGCCATTGCACATGGCAGTGTTGAAATTGTCAAAAACTATTTCTTGTGCATCTTTTCATTTCTCTTGTTTAAAGAATTGGTAAATCACGAGTTTAGTCCTCTCATCACCTTATTGGAAATGTAACCTAGTGTCACATACATGCCAAGCAACTGTTTTACAACTGAGCTGTGTATCTCTAAGCAAGTCTATTTTTACTTTAGAAAAATGCTAAACTCTTTCACAAAGTAACCATACTACTTTAAAATCCCGCTAGCAATTCATGAGTTACAGTTGGCTACACTCAAAAAGCTTATTTTGTCTTCCTAGTGTTATACATCCTTATGGATGCATATGTGAATTTAGATATGATATTAATTGGTCACAGTGACTAATGATGCATTTCATGTGCTTATTGGCCATAGATACCTTCTTCTGTGAGACTCCTATATATATTTTTTCCTTTCTCTGTGTAGACCAGGCTGGCCTTAAATTTAGAGTTCCCTCTGGCTTGATTCCTGAGTGCTGGAATAAAAAGTGTCCACTATCACACCTTGCTGTTTATCTTTTGTCCATCTGAAAAAGAGTGCATTATTTGTGTTCTTGTAACATTCTTTCTTCTTGTAAAATATTTTAAGGCGGGCAGTGGTGGCACATGTTTTTAATCCCAGCACTTGGGAGGCAGAGCCAGGCGGATCTCTGTGAGTTTGAGGCCAGCCTGGTCTACAGAGAGAGATCCAGGGCAGCCACCAAAGCTACACAGAGAAACTCTGTCTTGAAACCCCTCCCCCCTAAAAAAATTTAAGTGTGTGTGTGTGTGTGTGTGTGTGTGTGTGTGTGTGTGTGTGTGTGTATCTCTGTGTGGGTATGTGCATGAGTACAGATGCCTGCAGAGGCCAAAAGAGGGTGTCAAATATCCTGAAACTGGAGTTACAGACAGTTGTAGGCCACCAACATGGGTGCTGGTAACCAAACTAGGGTCCTTTGCAAGAGTGGTCAGTCTCTGCTCAAAACTGTTTAGTTTCTCTCCAGCTCCCAGCTTCATTTCTTGTCTTTATTCCTGTGCTTTGTAGCAGGTTCTTAGTTATGTGTGTATGTGACATATATTTCTTCCTTCGTTTGCCTTGCTTTTTCTTTAGTTCATGTTGCTCTTTTCAGAGCAGAAGTTGAAGTTTTTAGGAAACCTACTTTTCAATTTTATTCTATAGTTTACTTTCTATTCCATTAAAAAAACTTTGTCAAACCAAATGCCATGAATATTTATTTTCTCCTAGAACAGTGATCCTCAACCTTCCTAATGCTGCAACCCTTTAATATAATTCTTCATGTTTTGGTGACTCCCAACCATAAAATTATTTTTGTTGCTACTTCATAACTGTAATTTTGCTATTACGAATCATGACATAATTATCTGTGGTTTTCTGATGGTCTTAGGCAACCCCCGTGAAAAGGCTGTTTGACCTTTTAAAGGGGTCCCGACCCCCAGGCTGAGAAACTGTTCTAGAATATTATCACCTCAGTTTTCATGCACAGGTATATAATACATAGGTTGTTGATTCCTGCGTGGGGGTATAGTCAGGGTTGAGATGGGACTTTTCAGGATGGCTATGCAGTCATTTCAGACCATCTGCTAGATGAGACTAAACTATATTTCTGTTGACACTGAGGATTGAACCCAAGTTCTTACATACTCTGATTAAGTGATCTTCTGCTGAGCTATGTCCCCAACCTTTATCCAGTTGCACAGACTTTGAGAAGTGCACAGTCATGTATGGGATGCCACAGAACTATATCAGATAGGCAATCATCCTCACTCCCCGTGTGCCAGTTCTTTATAATCTGCTCCTCATCACCTCACCACCTGAGAACCACTGACTGCCTTCCTAGTTCTACAATTTTACCTTTTCCAGAACATATATGAACTATGAAGTGCTCAGCCTTCTGAATGTATAGCAAAATGTATTTAAAATCCATCCACATTGCTGTGTGAATCAACAGCTCATTAATTATTCGGGAGTTGTAGTCTATTACATGAACATACCAATTTATCCAGTCACCTACTGGATGATGATGATTATTTCTGATACAGATAAGCATGCTACAAGTACTCACACGCAAGTTATAAACACTCACAGGCTTTTCTGTGAACACAAGTCTTTAGTTCACTTGGGTAAATACCTAAGAGAGGCATTGCTGGATTGTTTAATGAGTGTACTTCAAAATATTATGTTGTGTGTATGTCCTGGCAGTGCATGAAGGTCAGAGAATAAGCTGTGGATGTCAGTTCTTTCTTTCTTTTTACTATATGGGTTATGGGAATTAAACTCAGGTTGTCAGGTTCAGTGCATTTACCTGCTGGGCCATCTCACTGGTCAGATAAATATACTTTTATTTTTTAAAGAAACTGCTAAGCTTTCCCAAAAAAAACTTCACGTATTTTGCATGTTCATTAGCAACTTTAAGGACCGTTTATTTTGGATTCAGGTTTCCGGGGGTACAGTCCAACCTGGTGGAGGGGCATCATGGCCAGAGTGGTTCAGTGGAAACTTGCTGCATAGCTTACTCATACCTTGGCTGATTAGAAAGTAGAGATTGTTCTGAATGAGGGTGGGCTATAACCTTCAAAGCCCTTCCCCTAGTGTCCTACTTCTGCCAGCCAGGCTTCAACTTTAAAGGTTTCACAGCCTTGAAATAGCACCTTCAAAGCAGAGGAGATCAAGTGTTCAGACACATGGAGCGATGGGGCACATTTCAGGTGCCAGGTGGTTCCCAGTTCCTCTAGTGGTGACCTATCTGTGACATGTGCTGTGGTCCATTGGTAGTTATTTCCATTGTCCACTCTTTACCTGGGTTTTGGCTTCTCTTCCTGTGCATTCTCGACAGAATCAGCCTCTCATGACTCCCACCTGAATCCACCAGGTACTTGGACTGGACTTTTGTCTTTCTATTTTCTCGAGCCAGGGTTTAATTGTGAATTCCTGGCTGGCCTGGAACTTGCGATATAGACCAGGCTGGCCATTCACTTGAAGCAATCAGCAATCCTCCTGTCTTTGCCTCTCAAATGCTGGTGTTATAGATATGTGTCACCCTGCCCACATGCACAGTCTTTGAGACTTGTTTAAAAATTGTTTCTGAGCCAGGCAGTGGTGGTGCACGCCTTTAATCCCAGCACTCAGGAGGCAGATGGATCTCTTTGAGTTCAAGGCCAGCCTAGTCTACAGAGTGAGATCCAGGACAGGCACCAAAACTATACAGAGAAAACCTGTCTCAAAAAACAAAGGAAAAAAAATCGTTTCTTTCTCCTTTTTGGTGGTAGGGACGAAGCCATGGCCTTATACATTCCAGATCAGTACTTTATCTCTGAGCCACACCCCCTAGCTTTTTAACATGGTAGGAGAGGGGAGAAGGGAAGTCTACTGATAATGATCAGGGCTCTATGTTAGGAGGCAGCCCCTGAATCTTGGGGTGTGGTGGGCTTTCTAGTACTCCTACTTCAGTCATTGTGCTAGACAAGCAAGTGCTTCTGTTTGTCTCTTCTCTGTGTCTTCCCACAGTGGAACTGGTTTTCCTTGCTGCCCTGTGGTTTGATTTTTTTGTTCTTGTCGTACATCTGCTTTTATTGAAAACAGCAGGTGGGAAACTTGTAGCAATGGTAAAAAATTAATTTACAAAAGCAGGGACTTGGTGAAGCTGCCTGGTGGGTACCCTTGGGGACTCATATGTAGATACCAACCCAGAGCAGGAGGAAGAGGACTCTGAAGCCCGTGAAGAGTGAGGCCACAAAGGAGATGAGGAGCTCTAAGTATCATGTGTGTACTTGGTAGAGGAGACCTTGTAAACCAAGAATCAGGAGGGGAAGAACATGCCGATGGCAAGAAGTACCACAGCCAGGTGTGGGAAGACCGCCCAGTGGACTGGGCTGGTGTACCTACTCATGGCCTCGAGCTCCATTTTGCTCCACACACGATAAACCACTGACCGGTCCACCACCATAAGATGAGGCTTCGCTTTTTGTTGCTCCTCTCCATGAAGATTCAGAATCTCTTCGTAAGGATAAGAAGGGAGATCTGTGTGGGTGGAATTTCTTAAGTGGCCACGGTGCCCTTCTTCAGCTACCACAGTGATGGGCAGTCTCAGGATTCTCCCTACCTTTCATGAGTACATGATATAGTTCATGGAGAAACCTGCAAGGGAGGCAGTGCTTCTACTCTATGGCTAGTCCACACCTGGCATTTACAAGTTCATTAACTATTTTGGTTGACTGTTATTTCCAGTTTATATGGAGTTGGCTGCATCTGTCACAGGCAAGAGAATACCCTCAACAAAGTCTTAACCCTTTACAGGTGTCTGTCTACCTCAGACTTTCAGTTACTTGGTTGCTTTGAAAGCTTGATTTTCTTGGATCAAGGGAACTGCACTTTTTCCGAATTGTAAGCGTGGAGTGATGCTCTTCTGAGCTCTGTACATCTCTGAGATAGAACTAGGAATTTCTGATCTTTTATTCCTATCCACTAAGTACTTTATTTCAAGCATAGCTCTAGAAATTTTACTTCATATCATGTAGGATTCTTAAAAGTTCTTATTAATAAAATCAAACCTGAGCCAGGTATTGGGGTGAACACTGGAAGATCAGAGAGACAGAACAAGCCACAGCTATCTCACCTCACCAGTTCCTCAGCTGGTCCTGTTTCCTCAGACTGGAAGCCTGAGTCCTTATCCAGAATGAATCCCAGCTGAACTGTGCTGCTTCAAAGCCTGAAAGCTTAACCAGCCTCATGCTTAACTAGCCAAATGCTTCTTGTTTCTGGTCCTCATGCCTTATATACCTTTCTGCTTTCTACCATCACTCCCTAGGATTAAAGGCTTGCTTCCTGGGATTAAAGGTGTGAGTCACCATGCCTGGTTGTTTTATTTCCTTATTTGGACCTTATTTCCCTCTTATTCTTTGAAGATACTTATAATTGTTTGAAATTCTTTGTAATTCCATTGATTATCTTTCTTCTAGAATTGATCATATATGCTGCTTCTCTTTTTAATAAAGGTTTTCTTTTTTCTTTTCTTTTTTTTTTGAGACAGGGTTTCTCTGTGTAGCTTTGTGCCTTTCCTGGAACTCACTTGGTAGCCCAGGCTGGCCTCGAACTCACAGAGATCCACCTGGCTCTGCCTCCCGAGTGCTGGGATTAAAGGCGTGTGCCACCACCGCCCGGTTTATTTTTTTTCTTATGTGTATATTGTTTTTTTTTTTTTTAACTAAGTCTCTATCGTTCTATTTTATCAATAATGACTCAGGAGCCAGATGTTAGAGTGAAAATCTGCTAGCTCAGAGAGGCAGAGAAAACACCCAGCTGCTTTCTCCTCTGCCACTGTTCCAGAAAGAGGTTTTTCCTATACCATCTCAAACGAAAACTCCTCCAACCAGATGTCCCACCCTTCTGTTTCCTCTGCATCTCTCTATCAATCCTCCTGACTCCCTCTTTCTCTCTATGGTTTTTTCCTGTCCACTGGTTGCTTGCTCTGCCTCTTGAGTTATGGTTGACTTTATTTAATCCTGTTTACAATATTCAAGAAGAAAGCTTTTGGATTAAAGGTGTGTGCTAGGGCTGAGCCACACCACAGCTAGGAACAGGTTTCTCCAGTAAATAACGCAATCTTGGGGTTCACAGTGTGATCAAATATCCTGCACCGTGTGTGGGACACACAAGTGTACAGGTGCACTTGGGAGTCCAGGAAAGGGTGTCAGATCCCCTGGAGCTGGAGTTATGGGTGGTTGTGGGCTGCCTGACAGGGGTACTAGGAACTGAACACTGGTCCTCTGCAAACGCGGTATATGCCTTTAACCACCGAGCCGTCTCTCCAGCTCCATGTTTGGCTTCTTCACTAACCACTTTGGGTTAAATGCATGACTTTGTGAATTCTGAGTAGATACCCATCCCCACCCCTGTGTATATTATGCAAAAGCACTTCTTACATATCAATCACAACAATCAAAACCAGGAAATTAACTGTCATATTCCACCTCTCTAACCTTGAGGCCTTCCTATTTTCACGAGTTGTCCCACTAATGCACCTCACTCTGGGAGATCCATTTCAGAGTCATGTGCTACACTTGGTTGTCATGACTTCTTTATCCTGCGACTCCACCTCAGTTTTTCCCTGACCTTTATAAATTTGATGCTTTTGAAGATTACAAACCTGCATAGAAGAACATCTTTCAGTAGTACCTTGTCATGGTTTCTCAACAATTGACTCAGGTAGACATCTTTAATGAGATTACCACTAAAGACATACTGTTCTCCTGCTGCATTCTGTAGGTACACATCATTTTTATTCATTCATGATTGAAGTGTTTAATCAATTCAGGTGGCTGGTCTCCTCTAGGCTCTCATGGTAGACTTCTGAAGTAGATTCCCATGTATACACACACACACACAGAAAGAGAGAGAGAGAGAGAGAGACAGAGACAGAGACAGACAGACACACAGAGAGACAGACACAGAGAGAGAGAGAGAGAGAGAGAGAGACTTACATAGCCATCTTCCACGAAGGCATGATGTCTCAAAAGTCCACTTAGGTACTCATTGAGGGTAGGAAGCCTTCTTGGCTTAGAAGCTTCTGACATATACGAGCCAGCATATCTCGTAACAGCTCTGAGGGTCTATTGTTAAACCCTCACATTAGGTAGTATCCTCAAGTAGGAGAGCATAAAGGAATGGCTTCCTGCTAGGTGTTTAAGGGTTGTTCAGTGCTCTGAAGCCAGAAGCACTGAACTACTCAGGGATCACTTTCACAAGCAATGCAGTTTGGTAGCCTAACTGACGCCGAACCTCAACAGGTTTCTAGAGAGTTGGCCGGAAGTGGTATGTGGTGATGAGGAAAAGGGAGTTTAAATCTGTACACAGTAAGTGATCAAATCTCTAAATATTGAATGACCATATTTTAATGTTTTTCTAGTGAATGGTTGAGTAAAAAAAAGTTTAGAGCTTCCTGTCCTGGAGAATTTCAGTTTTAGGTGTTTCACAATTGAGATACATGTCCTTTTTCATATGTAATATGGCTATAAAGTATTATGAGGTAATTTTATCATTGTGAATCTTTTTAAAATGTTTTTCTCAAGATCACCACTGCAATCATCTTGAAAAAACTCTGAGTTGGGCATTCCATCTTCCACAGTGCAATTAGTGAAAGGTAACAAGAGGTTCAAGCAGTTTAGATATGCATTTATTAATGTGCCAGGCTTACTTTTATTGTGCAATGACTTCATGAGTTAAATGAAAGTGGTTTTTTTTTTTTTTTTGTAAAGAAATAGTTTTTTTTTCTTTTTCTCTTCTTCGTCTTCTTTTTTTTTTTTTTTTTTTTTTTTTTTGGTTTTTTGAAACAGGGTTTCTCTGTGTAGCTTTGCGCCTTTCCTGGAACTCACTCTGTAGACCAGGCTGGCCTCGAACTCACAGAGATCTGCCTGCCTCTGCCTCCCGAGTGCTGGGATTAAAGGCGTGCGCCACCACCGCCTGGCTTTTTTTCTGTTTCTTAACTGAACATTATTTATTCATTACTTATAAAATCAGAAATGTTTATCTTCTTCAACATTTTATGAAGAAAAACTTCAATGAAACAAAAGTTGAAGTTCATAGGGGACATTCTCTCAGGCCCCATGACTTCCCGTGAAGGTCGACTAATACTTGCCTCTCTGTCCGGAAGGCTCACCGCGCAGTGACCAGCCTCCATCCTGGCCTCTCCGGGAGCCCACCTGCGCTGCCCCTTAGCTTTCCCAGCTCACTTCTGCCCTGACACCTCCCTTTTAAGGCGTCAGGCCTGGACGCTTCTTGGGATGCTCAGGAGTCGGTGTAGCGAGGCTGCGGTTCCCAGTCCCGCCTCGTCCCAGCGCCCAGGACCACGGACGGCCACACACACCCCAGCTCCTCTGGCTGAGCTCCACAGGTTTCCCGTCTCAGCCTGCGGGCGCCGACGCGCGCGTGCGCGTGCGCGAGCGCGGCGTTCCCGCGCGCACCGTCCCTGGTCGCGCGGAAGCCGGACTGGGCCGTTACCAGCGCGGGCCGCGCTCCAGCTCCTCCGCCGGCGCCGGCGGGGGAGGCCGTCGTAAAGCGCAGCCGTTGCCGACTGCTGCAAGGCGACTTATGACAGCCTCCGGTGTGACTTACGGCGGGCGGCCGGCCACGTTCCTCCCGTGGGGATCCTCGGCCTTCTCGCCCGGCGGAAACCGCGTCTGGGCGCCGGTCCCCGTAGCGCGCGCCGCCGGGCCCGGTCGGGCTCCGGGGATCTCGGGCGCCCGCCCGCCGCCGGCCAGCTCTTCCGCCCGCCTTCCTCCCGGCGTGCACTGCGGCGCGGCCATGTTGCCGTAGTGTTGTTTTCGTCCTGCGGAGGCGAGAGGCCGCTGCGGACCGCGACGCGCGGGCCTCGCCTCTGCTCGCTCGCGGGCTCCGGCCCTCGCCGCTCCCCCGCCTCCCCGGCCCGCACCAGCGCCGTCGGCCGCCAGAGGCTCGGGGGACGGCTGAAGGCCGGGCCCGGGGACCACCATGGCGGCGGCTCTGGGCGCGGGCGGAGGAGCAGGCGCTGGAGGTACGTGGGCCGCGCTTGGCGCCGTGGGCCGGGCAGCCTTTGTGTCGGGCCTTGGTGTCGCCCCGCCGCAGCCGGAGCCGTCCTGGGCCTGCCTGTGCCGACCAGGCCGGGAGCGCGGAGCGTTAGGCTCGTGGCGGCGGCGCCGCGAGGTGTGCGGCGAGCCCGTGACGGGGTCGGGCGGCGGGCGGCCCTGGCGATTTCTGGCCTCCCTGGAAGATTCTCCCTGGGTAGCGGCGAGCCGCCCAGTCAGATTGCAAGAGAAATTCCGCGGCTTATTAGAGTGCTCTAAATAAACCCATTGTCATCTGAGGAAAACCCGTGAGTGGCTCCATGCTTGCCAGGGATGAAGACAGGGTACAAAGGTTTAGCGACGGAACCGGTTTCGTGGGTGTTTGTTTGACCATTGTAAACGGTAGGGAAAGACGAGCCAGTTTGAAATAAAACCACGTTTTGTTGAATGAGAGTGGTTTTGAAAAAGGTGAAGCAGTACTTTAAAATGACGTTTCAGGACTTGGATAAAAGGAGACCCCCGGGTAAAGTGTGGACAACAAAAGCATTTGCCACCAGCTTGCTATAGACAGTTGAACTTGGACACTGCATCTTCCAGAGGCGGTTTGTGATGCTTCCAGATGGGCGGGCATATTAAAGCAACCCCGCTTAGGGATTCTGGCCCAAATATCGAAGTATTTGTATGACAAACGCAAAAACAAAACGTCAGAGGCGACATGCCAGAATGTCGTTTCTGGAGAGGATGTGGTATGGTCTGTGTCATTGCCAGCTTACATAGATGATTTATTTTTTAAACATACGAATCTGAGGCTTTCTAGTTAAATGTTTACGTTTTATCTGCCTTGAATAGAGAAGGTAAAAATTGAAGTTTTATATGTGAGTCCCGATGTTATGGAAACCCTTATCAAAGCTGTCTTAAGTGAAAGATGAAGATATTTTAATTTTCCATTTGTTTTTCACTAGTGTGCATTGAGGCCTTCCAGAGTCTTGGTGGCATATGAAGACCTGACATTGATGGCTTAGGGACTGTGTGCTTGTGTGTTCTTTTAAGTTTCTCATTACGTTTTAAAATAGTAAATACTTGTAAATAGCCACATAAACAAGATTTGGTAGCTATGTATTAATTTTTAGGCCCGAAAGTTTGAGGGTTGTAGTTTTAGAGGGCTAGATAGGTTTTCTGGAAGTTTGGAATTTTTCTTGCATTTTATTACCCTGCCAGCGTTCACATTTCTTAGACTCAACCCCAACAGTTCTGCATGAATTGGTCCCTGGTACTCATCATCCCTGCAGCCCCAGAACTGCCTGGGCTCCTCACTCCCACTTGCGCGCACTCTTTCTGCCCTCTTTCTTGTAGGGCTGTCCATCCTGATTCAGCAGGTTCAGCCTCCTGAGTGAGGAGGCCTCACCAGAGAAATCATTGGCTTATATGTGTTTCCCTTCTGTGCTTCCCTTTCCATCTAGTAGCACTCCTGTTTTCCCTTGAACGTTTATCTGTTAATCTTAATCTGTAATTTTCTGCCCTTTTTTTTGCCCTCTGAGTAACTTGTAAGACCTGTGAGAACAAGCATGTCTGCCTGCATTACCATGCACCCCAAGTTCCTGGTCCATAGCATGTGTTCAACAAATATTTGACAAATGAATTAGAGATTGAAATGTTTCCGTAGTAAATCTGGACAAAAAAAATGCTATGTTCTTACTTTTGTCCACTAGATGCGTATGTTTGCTGTATAACCAACAAAACCATTACATTGGGAATATTTACATTGTAGGTAATACCTTCTTTGTATCTAGGTTACTTCCTTGGTACCTCAGTTTATTGTATTACCCAGCACAGTGGCTTTCAGACTTTATAGTTACAGCTCCCGTTCACATTGGCATCGTGATGAAGGACTTGCACAGATTTCATGGCTGGTTCTAGTGGGTGCTGTGTGCTAAGCTTTCAGATTTCTGTTCCATTACATTAGAAGACTGTGTTACCTGGTATGAGCTTGTAATACCAGCATTTGGGAAATCGAGGTGGAAGGGTTGTGAGTTTGAGGCCACCCTGGGTTGCATAGTGAGCCCGTCTTTACTCCCTCCCTCAACAAAACGTGATTGTGGCCTAATCTAACTTGGTTATTGAACTAAATCCATTAAATATCCCAGAATTGTCAGTTTAAAATCATCTCATGTATTGTAAGCGGTTCATGTTTTCAAGGGTCAGGTGGTGGGATGGTGATGATGGTGGTATTTCAGTGTCTAGAATGGAGCCGAAACTAATAGAATCTCTAGGTGGCCAAAATAGATAATTACAGAAGTGCAGTTATGTCAGTGTGAAACTTAGGCGCTTATAGGAATGCAGCATGCCTTTAACTTTAGATGGCAGTTCTGTAAAGATATTTGCTGTTGCAAGTAAGGGTGGGAGAAGCATGAGGGTCTTGATGGTTAAGAGAATATTGGACATTGGTGAGTATCATAAATGTAGAAGCAGGCTTTTAAGGACACATATTGTAGAGTAAATAATAAATTTCAAGATCTAGTGCTTGCTTTGTAATATAAAATACAAAGTCAAAATGAAAAGTTGGAACATAAATTTTAACAAAAATCCTCCAAGCTGATTTGTACATGAAGACTTAACAGTTCATAAAACAGTTCATGAGCTGGGTTAGGATGAGTGCCTTGTCTCATAATTAAACAGTATTCTTGGACTTTAAACACACTGATTTTTATAGGCGAGGAAAATAAAATTTTGTTTCTTGGGTAGATCTTACTGAAGAAAAAGATTGAATCAAGAATTTCCAGATACACCTAATATAATAAGCCCAGCATCAACATTTATCCACATTTTGATGTTCCTTGAGTCACACAACTTACTTTTATTGTTTTTTGAGGCAGTGTCTCTCTGTGTAGCCCTGGCTGTCCTGGAACTCATTATGTAGAGCAAGCTGACCTTGAACTCAGAGAGAGTCTGTCTACCTCTGCCTTTAACTGCTGGGTTTAAAGGGGTATACCACTATACACAGCCAGTTTATGACTTACATATGTCCCAGTACCAAATACGACTCAAAATTGAATTTAATGGGTTATCAAGATGGTTCATTGGGCAAAGGCACTTGATGCCAGCTCTGACAACATGAGTTCCATCCCTGAAACTCAACTGGTGGAAGGAGAGAACTGACTCCAAGTTGTTCTGTGACCTCATGTGAGTGGTGACATGTACCCACAATAAATAAGTAAACTTAAAAAATGAATTTAAGCATTTAAACTCTGAAACAGCCTAGCTAACTGTAAATGTGCTCAGAAAGCAGTGTTGACAGTGCATGTTGTTAGTCTGAGAGGCGCTGAGCATTCATAGTTCCGATCATGCTCCCTTTGGGTAGGAAGTCTGGAATACATTGATTTCTGTGTGCCGATTGTTAGGTGGTGAGTGACAGCTTAATCCTCAACTTTTTTTTTTTTTTTTTTTTTTTTGGTTTTTCGAGACAGGGTTTCTCTGTGTAGCTTTGCGCCTTTCCTGGATCTCACTTGGTAGCCCAGGCTGGCCTTGAACTCACAGAGATCCACGTGGCTCTGCCTCCTGAGTGCTGGGATTAAAGGCGTGCACCGCCGCCCGGCTTTTTTTTGTTTTGTTTTGTTTTTTTTGGGGGGGGTTTCGAGACAGGGTTTCTCTATGTAGCTTTGGAGCCTGTCCTGGATCTCACTCTGTAGATCAGGCTGGACTCGAACTCACAGAGATCCGCCTACCTCTGCCTCCCAAGTACTAGGATTAAAGGCGTGTACCACCACTGCCTGGCTAATCCTCAACATTTTTTTAAACCTTTTTTAAAGATTTTTATTTTATGTGTATGGATGTTTTGCCTACATTGGTGAGGAGTCTAGAAGGCCCAGGATATCAGACTCCCTAGAACTGGAGTTATGGACAGATTTATGTGAGCCACCATGCAAGTCATGGGAACCGAACCAGGGTCTTCTGGAAGAGCAGCCTTTAACTGCTGAGCAATCTCTAGGTCCTCCTTTAAAATTTTAGTTTCATCAAAAAGAAATTGGGGAGTGGAAAGGACTTTGAAATAGCGTATTGTGAAGCTTTGGCTAGCCTCTTGAATTCAGAGGTCTGCCTGCCTCTGTCTTCTAGTGCTGGGATTAAAGGCATGTGTGTCACCATGCCTAGTTATTTTTAAGATTGATTTTTTAATTATGTATGTGTGTGTGTGTGTGTGTGTGTGTGTGTATATATGTATATAACTGAAGGTACCTGTGAAGGCCAGAGGCATTTGATGCCCCTGAAACAAGAATGGTTGCAGACTGCCCAGTGTGGGTGCTGAGAATCAAACTCCAGTCCTCTGCAAGAGCAATAAACTCTTAACTGCTGAAGCCATTTCTTCAGCCTCTCCAGCCTCATTAATTTTTGAAGGGTAGTTTATCAGATACAGAATTTTTGGCTTAGTCTTTCCTTCTCTTTCTGCATGTTAAGTATTTCATTTTACTGCATTCTGGGCTCTGATTAGAAATAGAATTACGGCAGGGCGGTGGTGGTGCATGCCTTTAATCCCCAGCACTTGGGAGGCAGAGGCAGGTGGATCTCTGTGATTTTGAGGCCAGCCTGGGCTACAGAGTGAGTTCCAGGAAAAAGGTGCAAAGTTACACAGAGAAACCCTGTCTTGAAAAACCAAAAAAAAAAAAAAAAAAATAGAATTAAATATAACCAAGGTCCCTTTGTATGTGAGAGGTCACTTGGGGATTTCAAAACCTTCTTTGGCTTTGGTTTTGAGAGCGTTTGGTCTTATATGTCTACCATTGTTGGTCTGGATCTCTTGAGTTCGTCCTGCTGGAGTTCATGGAGTTCCTATGTAGGCTCATCTAATCTGGAAATTTGGGGCCATTTCTCTAGTCTTGCTCGCTTTGTCTTCTCAGTCACTCTTCAGTGCATGTTCTGATACTCTGGATGGTGGTGTTAGCTTCCCTAAGTCTTTGTTCTTTTTTTTTTTTTTTTAATATTTTTTCCTTTAGCTACTTCGAGTGTATAATGTCAGTACTTTTTAAAAAAATGACTCAGTTTGGGGACTGAAAACAGGTCATTTTGAATGTTATAATGAAGTAATTTGGGAAATTTTATGATGTATCTACTCCCCTGGCTGCTTATTACTTGTGATTTGTCTGTTTTTTTAGAATAACTTTTCCAAACTGATTTCACAGAGACTGATCTTTTTGTTTGTTACTTATGTCTCCACCTGTCATCTTAGTGCTCAGCTAGTGAACTGAAATATTTTCTTACATTTCTGGAACCCAAATAATAAAAAGCACACTCTGCTTTTGAAAATTGGCAGTAGATGAAATACTTCAGTGTTCACTAGGCCATCTGTAACTCTGCCTTACTCTACCTCCTGCTTACCAGAGCCCCACCAGCAGCCAGAGACGTAAATCTTCTGAGTATATCTAGACCTGGACATACAGAAGGTGCTCTTCATTCCCAATTATACATCAGTGCTCTTCAAAATCTTTTCCTCACCCGCAGCCTCCTCTTTTCCAGGCTTTTTGGTAGGTGTATTGTTTCCTCTGTCTACAGTTGGTCACAGTTGCTTTGGACCACTACTGCCTGGATTGCTACTTTAGCTCTGAGCTCCAAGAGAGTAAAATAAAGGCAGCCTCTCAGTTTACCTCAGAGATCCAAGGGCAGGCCTCACTCAGTGCATAGTCAGGTGCTTTGAGGATGTGAACAGCACTGTTCGTCTCTGGAAGCCCTTGGAACATTGCATGCATACCCTTTTGCTGCTGAGCTGGGGAATGGGTTTGTGGTTCTGGTAAGGGAATTCACAGCACTGCATGCTGCAGTTTAGTAGCTTTTTTCTTTTTGAAGCTCCAATTTTTTTATTTATTTATTTTATTTATTTATTTATTTATTTATTTATTTTTTTTTTTTTAAAGATTCCAGGGTTCAAGGAAAGTTGATTCTGGCAGTTGGTAGTTATTGTCAATTTAATGTTGCTTCAGTGACCAGACAGGTTCTGTTCCACTGTCTCTAGCACGTGAAAATTTGACAGTGACAGTAAGGGTGTTTGTCACTCCCCCATGTGTGTTATGTATGTGTTCATGTGAGTGTGTACACCTGTGTGCATGTGCGTGGAGGACAGTGGTTTATGTATCACTTCGCCACCTTTTTTGGGAAATGATCTCACTGAACATGGAACTCATCCATTTGATTGAGCTAGGCTGGCCGGCCAGTGAACTCGAGGGATTTGACCTTCCTCCCATCCCCTAGCACTGGGGTTACAGATTCAAAACCTTCTGGTCCAATTTTGTGTGGGTGTTGGGGATCTGAACAGTCTTTATGCTTATGTGGCAGACACTTCATCAACTAAGACATCTTCCCAGTCCTTGAGTATAGTTTTTCATATGTGGAAATATCTTGTTTACATGACCACCTTGGAAGGTAATCCTTTCAATATGTAAGTTACTTTAAAGGGCACTTTCTGGATTGTGTGATTACAGATTAAGGCCCTGGCCTTATAACCGGACTGCTGTCCTGGACAATAGTGCTTTATTCCAGTTAATGTTTGCTTACATGAATGGGTTGTTGCTAAATTTAAATAAACATATATCACTGCTACTTGTCCCATGGCCAAAGTTTGCTGACTCATAGATTGACAATTACTAGACCTCGGCCTTAAGGTAACCCCAAGGTCTGGAAGATGGTTTGATGAGAAAAGTAAGTTCAAGTTGTTTGTGCTCATTGTAGGTGTCATTTATCATGTGTTAGAAACCTGCATCACCCAGCAAGAGGCCTTTAGGTGTGCTTGTTAGAATGAGCTAGCTAGTGTGGGATTTAGACTTACAGCATCGAAGCAGGGATGTCCCAGTTGTTTTATTGGGCACTCCCTGTTCTTGTAACATCTGGACTAAGGCATATTGTCTTCCCTTATTTGTGTTCTTCATGACTGGTATAAACTGGCATACAAACTGGAATTTTAAAAATAATTTATCTCTAACCTGAAGACATGGAAGATGAGTGGAGAAAATATAAGAACAGAAACAGGTTTCAGGGCACTTAGTTTGCTTCTAAAGATTTTGAGCTAGAACTATTCCACTGAATACAATGCCTTCAAGGTATCCATGTTATAGCACACGACAGAGTTGCTCCCACCCTCCAATGTGTACATGTATATGTGTGTGGAGGCTAGAGGTCGATATTGATGCCTTAGTCACTCCCCACTTTATTTGTTTGTTTGTTTGGGACAGAGCCTCTCACTGAACTCGGAGCTCTTTGATTGGCTAGATTGGCTGACTATCAAGCTCTAGGCATCTAACAGGATGGATGCTGCTGGGCCTAGCTTTTATGTTGGAAGCTGGGGATCCAAAATCAGGTCCTCATGCTTGCATGGCAAGTACGTTAGCCACCGAGCCATCTCTGCAGTTGCAGACTTTCCTTCCTTTTAAACAATTACACGATCCTCTCTTGTGTGTATAAAACACGTTTTCTCTGACTGTACTTGAATGTCCACCTTTTGTTTACTAGAGAGACACTGTTGGGAGCACTGGTACACAAATAACTTCAAGCTCGGTATTGTTTGTTTCAGGTGTATAAGAATGGGTTGTCTGGTTTTGGAGCCCACTCTAATAAAAATGATTTTATCTGAATGAATTATATTTGCAAATTCTTTGCTATTTCTAAATAAGGGCACATTCTGAGGTTCTAGTAGTCAAGATTTTTGATGGGCACTAATTGTAGTATGATGAAAGGAAGTCTTGGGCTTTTGTTTATGGTTCCTATGCACAGAGTTCTTAAAACTCTTGGAATTTATTATCTTTTTATGCTAATGAAATGAGTGGAGAGGGGTTTCCATAGCTGTGGGAATGGAGGCTGGTTATTTGAAAAACCAACCATGTGTGTTTAAGGAGTCAGAACTTTCAACTTCAACTTCTAACCTCCCAGGAATGCAAGCACAGTCATGCACTTATGGTGGACACATCGGTGAGCTGAGAGGGTGGCATACATACCCTGGCTCTTCACTAGCTCCTCACTCTTGTCTTTGTAAAATTCAAAGATAGTTCGACTTGTAGATTGTACTGATTTAAATAGTCACTCTGTAACATCAGTACTTCCTTTTAATTCTGACAACCCCCAAGTTAGGGCTCCATTCCACACACAGTACTGTTCATGCTGAACATGGTGAATGAGGTCCGGGCTACCCACTGTTATGCTTGGGCATACTCAGGTTCTACAGTTTAGTGGAATAGTGCACAGGGAAAAAAAGAGCTCTGTCTGGCTTGTTTTCATTTGCTGAATTGTGCCTTTAGGGGAGTAGATGCTGTAGGTTCTGATGGTGTCCAGCTTGTCAGGTCTTCCATTGGTTTTGCTTTTGCTGTTACATGAAAGAATGTTTGCCTAGCCCAGGAATAAAGACTTTCTTTTTGTGCTTTTGTGGAGTATTGATTCAGATTCACTTTATTTCATTTTTATCATGGCCATGCAGTGTTGGTGAATTTTCCCTTCCCTTGTATTGAGGTATTTAAAGATAACTCTGTTGGGTCACTGAGTGGGTAGGGATTTCAATACACACATTAAAAAGGGATAGAATAGTCTTTGCAGAAATGGTTTAGAAGTCATTTAGTGGATGACAGCCTTCATGAGTAATAGCAGCAACCATGGCCATGGGAGAGATTAATTGTTACTCTGTTGCAGTATTTAAGATACATAGTTTTAAATGAAAAAAATCAGTTTGTACAAAGAACCCAGGAAAGTATGACCTATTTCCAGGAGGAAAAGAAATAGAAACCACCCACTAGAAGGCCCAGAAACACTTTGAAGTAACTGTCTTAAACACTCAAATTGCTTTAAGAAATCCTAGGCCACAAAAGAAGAAACCAAAACAAATGAACAAGCATACACTGAAAGAATTCTGGAGAACAGCGTGCTCAGAAATGGGACAGAGCAATAAAGATAAATTACAAAGAGGAAGCAAGGGATAGTTCTAGAGCTAAAAAGTACAATCTCTGACATAATCTCTGGGCAGTTCAGTAGGAGACTGAACAAATGTCGAGGTCTGTGAGAGTATCCATTTAATAGAGAAGGGGGAAAAAGCCTGTAGGATCTGTGGGATACCATGAAGTGTATGTACCTAACCACGTGCACATCCAGGAAGAGAGTACAGGGAATGGCAGACAAAGGATAAGCACCCCCCCTGATTCATCTGAAAGGCATAAATCTGCATATTTAAGTAGCACAAGTGAGTAGCCTGATGGAAACAGATTTACAGTGAGGAGACTGGAAGGTCCCTACTCTGGATACCATACTCTTCCAGTTCTGGTAGTACTTGTCTAGAAGCCTCACTGTTTGGCCTTACATGGTCCTTTCTCCTGTGTATGTCTTATGTCCAAATCTCCTTTTCCTCACAAGGACACCAGGCATTGATTTAGTGTCCTCTTAATGTCCAGTATTACCTCAACTTGAAATCATTTCCATCTTATTTCAAAAAACGGTAACAGGGAGTTATTTTCACATATTGTTTTGTAGTACATAGTTCAATTACTGTGGATCTGCTAGCCACAGAGATCTTGTTTGTGGTTTTTTTTGTGCATGTTGTTTTCATCTCTGTGAAGGATAGTTTTCCAGGAGAAAAGGCACTTCAAGTTCTGTTATCCTACTGCAACCCCAGCTCCTGGTTCTCATGATGAGCCACATTGTCTGTGGTTACCTTGTAGTGATGAGGCCTCCTCTGCTTTCCAGATTTTCTCTTTGCCTTTGGGACATTTTAATTGGTATGTGTGTTTCTTTTTATTGTGTTGTAAATTAGTTGTACTTTTCTAGATAGGAAGGCCAATTTTAAAAAATTAGGGGCAAATTTTTAGCTATGTCTTCAGGTATTTTTCTTGCTCCTTTGTACCCTCTTTCTGTTATTTCTTTTCTTTTCTTTCTTTCTTTTTTTTTTTTTTTTTTTTTGGTTTTTCGAGACAAGGTTTCTCTGTGTAGCTTTGCACCTTTCCTGGGACTCACTTGGTAGCCCAGACTGGCCTCGAACTCACAGAGACCCGCCTGCGTCTGCCTCCCAAGTGCTGGGATTAAAGGCGTGCACCACCACTGCCCGGCCCCTTTCTGTTATTTCTTTTGTGTTTATATTCATGGGATAGTGATGGTCCAAATTTTCTCCAGTAGTGGTCATTTGATGTTACTTTCTATTTTACCAGCTTGAATCTGCTTTTATGACCCCTGTAAATGAATTTTGTTTGTTTGAGATAGAGTCTCACACTGTAACCCTGGCTGTCCTAGAACTTCGTATCTTTGGCTGGCCTCAAACTTTGGCAATTGACCTGCCCCTCCACCTTTCCGTGGCTTCTGGGGATTGAACTCTGATCTTCAGGGCCAGAGACACGCACCTTTATCCCTGCTGAGCCATCTTTCCCATCCTCCTGTTAGTTTTAATTTCAAGATTTATTTGGTTTTGTACTGGTTTGCTTCTTTATCTGTCCTTTGCTGTGGCATTTTTTTTTTTTTTCCGAGACAGGGTTTCTCTGCAGTTTTGCGCCTTTCCTGGAACTCACTTGGTAGACCAGGCTGGCCTCGAACTCACAGAGATCCTCCTGCCTCTACCTCCCAAGTGCTGGGGCTAAAGGCGTGCCCCACAACCGCCCAGCTGCTGTGGCATTTTTGATTCTTCTGGTTTCATTTAGTTCTT
This sequence comes from Peromyscus maniculatus bairdii, assembly GCF_049852395.1. Lineage (NCBI taxonomy): Eukaryota > Metazoa > Chordata > Mammalia > Rodentia > Cricetidae > Peromyscus > Peromyscus maniculatus. The sequence continues at coordinate 69,732,398 of NC_134854.1, forward strand.
TGAACATAAACTGTGATGGCTACTTAAATGTTTTTATGAGCTTCTCACAAGTAGTTTCTGCTGCCTGCTTCCTCCCATCCCATCCTATCCATGTATGAAGGATACCTTACTGTTTCTTTGCTTCCTGAGGAGAGGGAAAACTCTCTCTCTCTCTCTCTTTCTCTCTCTCTCTCTCTCTCTCTCTCTCTCACTCACTCACCCACCACAGACCAAAGTCCAGCTTGGCGAACCATTGAGTTCTATGGGGGTTACTTAACAGGAATATGGGTAAGAGGTTTCTTACAGGAACAGAAATAATTCAAAGACAGCTGCATCACTCAAACCCACCCCAGCCTGGGTGACAGCCCACAAAAGCTGAGAACCTGGAGCTCACTACAGTTTGCAGGCAGCTCAATATGTTGTAAAGTGTCTTCCAAGTGACTCAGTTGATCCATATCTTTTCAGGGTAACTGGTCTGGTCTAATTTTAAGATTTGCAGTTTGACTTGTCTGAATGACTCTCAGTAGTCTTTATTGTTTACTCTTGGGGGGGGGATTAGTGAATTTGGTCAGTTTTAGGGACTTTCTGAAGCTATTTTGAGTTGTATACTTAAGAATTTTCCCCACAGGATGGACTATTTCAATCTCAAGGAAACTTCTACCCACCCCCCTTTCCCCTGGAAATGGGCATTTGAGATGCCAAGAATACCTTGGAGTGGCTGTGGGTGCTGGCTTGCCTACTCCTTCTCCCTGGGTTTCTCACTGTTCTTTGCTTGTTGGTTCCGTTGCTGACTGCTTGTCACATACAAGTTGGGAAGCTTCTGTTTCCCTCTTCAGCAGGGACATCTGGGTGGAGTGTCCCACTGGTGGGTCTTGGTGTGGGAGAAGGGTTCCCTCCCCACTGATATCCCCCTATAGTTGAGCCTCAGTAGCAGGTAGGTTGGTGGTGGGATGAAAGATACCAGAGGTTCGAGCCCTCATTGAGGGAACAAGGAGCTCTGTGATTTTGGAGGAACAGGAGGACCCTTGCTGCCACAGCTTTGAACAGACATGTAGTCAATTTCTGTAATATGTGTCTTTCATTTGGCACTTGTCCTTAGAATCATCTCAGAGACTTTACATAGTCATTTTTTAAAAACAGGTTTTATTTGTTTTGTTTTTTTCGAGACAATGTCTCACTATGTAGCCTTGGCTGTCCTGGAACTCACACTATGTAGATGGGGCTGACCTCACAGAGATCCACCTGCCTCTGCCTCCCAAATGCTGGGATTAAAAGTGTGCACCACTACACTAAAAACAGTTTTTATTAGGTTCTCTCAGAAGTCTAATTTGGGTAAGGGTTGATATGATTGATGGTTTTGTTAGAACCTTAGTGGTTAATTTTCCAGTCTGAGCTAGAGAGATGCCCTAGGCAATAGGAATTTGTGTCACCCAAGTGTTCTGGGCCCCTTTCTTTGCAACAACTGCTGCCTCTTTCTTTGCAATTGCCCCTCCCCCCCAGCATGTCTCACATGAAAACTTTAATTTCAGTTCTTACTGTTTCCTAACATTAAAAATAACCATCAAGTGCCTTTCCTATTATAAAAATATAGTCAAATTTAAACTTCCAGCAAATTTATGAGGTAAATAATAGATTGATTTTTTTTTTTAAATAAAATAAAAATAAGGGCTCTGTTTCTGATGTTCTGAGCTATCTTAGTGGCCTCTTGCCACGTTGAGATGTGAGCGGTGCTTGGAGTGTAAATGCACTTAGGACTTCATATGAAGCAAAACACTCACTGCTGCCTTCGGTTCTGATTCCCGGCCTTAGTGGTCAAACTTTGGATATACCAAGTTAATACAGTTAAAATTTTGTCCCTTAAAGTTTGACAGTTTTTACTTTTTATAAAATGTGGCCAATAAATAGAAAACTTTTACATAGTTTGCATTCTATTTCTGTTATTTAGAAAAATGTGAAAGCTGAAAAATTAATATTATAGGAGTCTCTAATTTTTAAAAAATCACTTAACCCCTTTTGTGCAGAAAAAAAGTTATAATTTAAAAAATGCTGTTTTTACTGAATTTTCATACCTAGTATTCAATAAATTTTTGGATTGCTTTTATTTTATTAAATAAAATATTTTACTAATGCTTCAGGATGGTTTAAGATTTCTGAGTGCTATATGGGGAACTTTGTATCTGGAGGGTGAAGCTGGACTCCTAAGGAAGCTGGTATCCTAGTTGATTAATTGCTTTTTGTCTGCCTTGATTTAACAAAACTGACTTGAGTGGACTCTTCTTCACAGATGATGACTTTGACCAGTTTGACAAGCCTGGTGCAGAACGGTCCTGGAGAAGAAGAGCTGCTGATGAGGACTGGGACAGGTGTGTGCACACTTGGGCTTCCCTAGGGTGTCAGTGTGATGTCTGTGATTATCTGATGGATACAGAGATCTTTACTGAAGATAGTGTGCTGGCCCTTTGCTGCCCTGTCCTACATCAGCCTCACTGCTGGGCTGATGGGAGGTCTCTTCAGGCCTCACCAGGGCCCAGTCCAAGCTTTGTTGTAGGTAGCTGTGCGGAGCATGAACTTGCTTTCTCTCTGTATATAGAACACCACCACAACCATTTGGATGCCACAGTACCTTTTGCTGTGTATCCTGCCCAGTTGTTGAGATTTGGAATTTTTGTAATTTTAATATGTATTGATTTTTAACTTCGTTTCCCTAACTAGTAATGTAGGTGAACATAACTGCTTAATAGTCCACACTTGCACACACATTGGAAAACAGTTGGTGATGGCTGATGTCAGCTCAGAGTGCCTTTGGGGGATCTCTTCTTTTAGAGGAGGAGTGCTGGAGGTGTCCAGGCTGTCTGTGTTAGGTGCTGAGGCAAGTGAACAAAAAATATGCTATGATTATGTACTGATTTTGTCTAAGAACAAGTGCCTATAGAAGTTTACAGAATTATTTACAGTAGAATCTTGGATGATCAGCATAAGTTTGACTATCCTTTCCTGACTCATTCAGTGCATCAGTCAGGATTCTAGAGAAAGGACTGTTAGGTTGTGGAAGAAATATATCTTATTTGTGTGGGTGGATGGGAGAGGTATGCATGTATGTATTGTATGGTTCTGACAGAGTTAAGTTTTTAACAGGGTATAGTTGCCTGAAATTGATTATACCAATTGATATTTAACTTATTCAGACTTTTAGGCACATGTGAATGTATGGTATAGCACATTGAACCCAATGTACTGTCACCCAACTTGATTGATGATCAGTTTTTATCTGAATAGTCTGCAAACCCCTGAAATCAGACGTTGTTTCACCTGGAAGCATTTGAGACTATTTCTTAAAATACAATGTTTACACATACAGCCACATTCAGTCCAAGAGAAATCCCTGACTATTTATACATTTCTAGCTAGTGTTCATTTTTGCTCTTTTACCTCTTAGGTTTGCATTTGTGCCTGTGTCAGTGTGTTCTCATACAGTGCAGGTACATGACTGCTTTTCTACAGTTTGAAATTATATCCAGATAAAGGTCCTTCCCGTTGGTGTTTTCTATTACTACAGTGAAGTGCTTGGACAGTCAACATAGGAAGTTGTGTTTTTTTCGCTCATAGTTTTAGAGGCTCCATTTCCTTATGGAGTGGCCCATTAGCTTTGGGCCTCTGATGAGGAAGCACATCATGTTAGAGGCACATCCAAGTAAAACCACTGGTATTATGAGCCAGGATTGTTCTCATGTCCCACTATCCCCTGTGAACCTTCCTGGGACTTCTCACTAGGCCCTGTCTCCTCAGAGTCTCATTACTTTCACCACCACCACCACCTTGGAGACCATGTTTTTAACTGAATCCTGACATTCGGAGGCCATTTATCAAAACGGAAGCCTTGAATGCTTTTTGAGAGGAACAAAACGATATATTTTCTAGGATTTCTGCTTGACTGCTTAGTTTTAGATAATCTAACCCCTTGTGTTTTATGTAAATGAATATAGGTGTAGAGGTTGTTCACATTGAAGTCTTAGTATAGGGAGTAAAGGTATGTGGAAGTCTCTTGTGTCTGTCTTGAACCTCCACTTCTGGAGAACTTAAAGTAGTCACAGAGGTTTGTTTCCTGTAATGTGTCTATTAACTAGGAAGTTTTCCAAGGCACAGATTAGACAGGAGATTTTCATCTGCCCATTTCCAAAGTAATTACCTGCAGCAACTTCCGCTCCTGAGCATTGTTTTAGAATAATTTTAAGTCATAGATAGACTCTTAAGTCAGTTGTGTTTAATCTGACATAGTTATTCTCTTAGTGGTGGTCAGATTGTCCTAATAGTCCCTCAGTTGGAATTTATCCTGGTTGGCTCCCAAGTCTGTCTGATGTTAGGATTTGTCGTTTTGGGCAGCTTCCTTCCTTCCTGCTGTGCTGGTGTGAGGCAGCCTGGTTTTATTACTCTCCTCAGTATGGGTAGCAGTTGTCTCTGTGAACCAGCTTCTGTTCCCACATGATCTTCAGTAAGATGTTTGCACATTCAAGTTTCAGTGTTATGCATGTTTTTCATATTGTTTAAGCATAAAATACCTTCTGCCTGCTTGCATAATGGAGACGTTTAAAAGTTTGGAAGAGTGATTATTATGAAAACCTGCTCTGGTGTTGTGTCAGTGGAGATTTGCAAGAGAATACCATGATGCTGGCTCAGCATCTGAAAAAATGTAAATTCAAGCAAGACAGAAGCACATTGAGAAGGTCTTAACTGAAAATCATTTAATGAATGCTTTTTTAGGGAGCAGGCTTAAATAATGAGGAGGATACCCAGAACATAGTAGTTCCTACCCAGGCCCCATGGGAAGGCAGGTCTGGGGAGCCAGGAAAGTTGTGGTGGTGGTGGTGGTGGTGGTGGTGGTGGTGGTGGTGGTGGTGGTGGTGGTGGTGGTGGTGGTGGTGGTGGGGCTATCCTTATACTGCCTTAGATTGGTGGTGATGGGGCGAGGGCTGATTTCTATCTTCCTCCTTGGTGACATTTCCCTAGATGCTTTCCATTAGTCTGATTGAAGCTAGAGGTGGGACAGCTCTTGTGAACCATTCCTGGAGGACATAGTCTCAAGTCCAGAATGGGTTGAAAGGGTCTAGAATGGACAGGAGCCAGGAGGGCAGGAGACTGGGCTTTCAAGCACTGGCCATGCTGTCATACATAGACCAGTGACTGACAACTAAACGGTCATTAAGAATTGGTTTCCTGCCGGGCGTTGGTGGCGCACGCCTTTAATCCCAGCACTCGGGAGGCAGAGGCAGGCGGATCTCTGTGAGTTCGAGGCCAGCCTGGGCTACCAAGTGAGCTTCAGGAAAGGCGCAAAGCTACACAGAGAAACCCTGTCTCGGAAAAAAAAAAAAAAAAAACCCTCCCCCCCAAAAAAAAAGAAGAATTGGTTTCCTATTTTTAAATGCTTTTGCTTATTAGCAAAAGTTGCATATTCTTTGTGGGTTTTTGGGGGGTAATTTTGAACACCTCTCTTATTACTATCCCAATTAGTGTTTCCTGGGAACATGTTATCACCTTCTATTTTCCTTTACTTAAGGCTCTGCCATGGAGGTATGCTTATTTTCAAAGAGGTATTAGCATATTTTTGGTCATGTAGAATCAGGTTCTTAAATAGGGCATTGGCTAGCAGCCTATTTTCCTGTCTTCATAGGAGTGTAACATAGAAAATAATCAAATGCTAGATGTTACTGGCTTTAAAATATTGGAAGGAACTGTGAAGAAGTCAGAAAGGTGGGTTTTTGTTTGTTTCTTTGTTTTTGAGACAGTGTTTCTCTGTGTGGTTCTGGCTGCCCTGGAACTCTTTGTAGACCAGGCTGGTCTTGAATTCACAGAGATCTACCTGCCTCTGCTTCCCGAGTGCTGGGATTAAAACTGTGTGCCACCACTGCCAGAAAGGTGGTTTTTAAAGTCTTTGCCTTGCATCTCTTTCTTTTGTGTGACCTTTGGCAGGTTATTTAAGGTCTTGTCCATATTTCTATTTGTGAAGTGAGGGTATGAGATTAACTACAGGGTAATTTACAGTAACCAGAGCCTACCATGTTAACTGAATGATTTGCCAGGTTGTTTCTAGTTCTGAAAGGCCTTTTATGGGAGTGTGCTTTTCTCTTAAAACTCCATCTCTGCACTCTTAGAGCTCCTAGTGTTGTGTTCAGCAACATGCTAAAATAATTAGTGCTGGTGTTAATCCCAAAACCTATAGAATTTGTTAACCAGAGCCCAATTTAGTGGTAGCCATTTTCACTTATCAAAAATATTGTTTTGATGTGTTTTCTCTGCTTTGGGGGCCAAAATGTTACACACTATTACAATATGTACTGGGGCTAAGAATGGAGAAACAACTGGTTTGGGAACAAAGGGAACAAAATGGGAATGGGGAGAAGAGGGAATACCTTATATAGATGAATGGAAATGGCCTTACCTAACCCTGAATAATAAAAACAGATTTTAAAAATGCAGTAGAAGGTATTTCAAGCTTCTTGATGTGTTAAAGATTCCCTCTGGAGCCTGGAGAAAATCTGCTCCTAGTCACCTCAGCACAAAAGCATGCTGGGAGACCTGGCAGGTGACCACTGTGATTTCCACACCACACTCCTTAGTTACTGCATATAGTTTTATAGCATAATTTTAAATTTCGTTCTGTAAAAGATTTTTTTAAAAATTTATGTGCTCGTGTGTGTGTGTGTGTGTGTGTACACACGCGCGCGGTGTGAGTGTAGTGCCCTTGGAGGCCAGAAGGGAGTGTTTGATCTCTTAGAGCTAGAATTGAAGGTGATTATGAGTTGCCTGACATGGGTGCAGGGAACTGAACTCTGCAAAAGCAGGAAGTGCTCTTAACTGCTGAGCTACTGCTTCACTCAATTATTTTAAATTCCTTTGGTTTCTGCTAGTTTAATAAGTATCAGATGATTTCTTATGGGTTTTTTCTTCTGATTAATGATATTGAGCAACTTTTCATTTACATCCTAAGTTTTTAAAGATAGGAGAAAGCTTAGGTTGTTCCTTTGTATATATTTGATATTTTGCTGATTTTTAATCAGGTGCAAAGGGATTAAAGTATTCTACTGTGTTGCTAAGCTTCAGCTTAAGTCTAATAAGCCACCTTCTGTATTGAGCCTGACCTTAGCTGACAAAGACTTGTCCCAAATATCTTTATTCTTCATGTAGAGGAAGGAAAATGTGGTATAGCTACCTGAAAGTTCCCACACCCTGGAACCCCCACTGGATTTCTGAGTGACTTCTCATTTTCTATTCTAATAGGAGTGACACTTTGCATTTCTCTTTCCCCAGTGAACTGGAAGATGACTTGCTTGGAGAAGATTTACTGTCTGGCAAAAAGGTAAGAAGTAGGGTCACTTAGAAGAATTATTTAATTGTACCTAAAACACTTGCACATAGGATGAAATGATAGAAAGCTGAGCATAGACCAGAAGTTTGTAAATGGAGTGATTGTTAAGTTGCTCTAGCGCCTCCCAGATGCTCAGCATGTGTTTGGTCCTGTAGTTACTCCTCCAGCTCAGTAGAATGGCTCCTCACTAGTAGATGCTGTCGAAATTATTGTGGCGAGCAAGCATTTTAGTTCCTACTGTGTCCAGTGCACCCTAGCAGGTATCAGAATTGGCATAACAGTCACATAAAACATGTGCTTAAAGGAATGTAACATTTAGAGTTTTAATACTTTACATTGTAATTCTAGAATGCACTTCCCGGGAATATTCACTGATAACTTTAACGTAAATTTGCCAATTTATACTATATATTATATAATAGATCTGCATATAAATACGGCTAGACATTCTCATAGAAACTTTTCTGGACCTTTTTGGTTAAATACTTTGAAGCATTATCTTTAATATGTGTGTGTCTGCCTAAAATACACATCTAATCTGTTTCATAAATCATGTGGAAAGTAGAAACGTGAAGCAAGAGATGAAAGTGAGAATTTTATTTTCCTTTTTTTGTGTGGGTGCTTGCATGTTTGGGTATGCTTGTATGTGCATGTCTGTGTGGAGATCAGAGGTTGACATTTTGCATCTCTCGCAGTCACTCTTCTCCTTAGTTATTGAAGCAAGGTCTCTTTCTGAACCTGAAGCTAGCTGATTCAGCTAGTCTAGCTAGTCAGCTTGCCCCATCTGCAAGCCCTTGGGTTACAGTTGGCCATTGTGCCCACCCAGTTTTTGCTTGTGTGCTGGGAATCTGAACTATAGCCCTTACACTTGATTGGCAAGTGCTTTATTCACCAAGGCACCTCCCCAGATCCTCTAAAGTGAATTAACATTGTTTGGTTCACTAAATAGTTTATTTTAAAATGGTATTTGTGAGTGTATACAAGTGTTTGTAAGAAAGATTATGCATATACATGTATGTACTTCTGTATGTTCATGTGTGCATGTGGAGGCCAAAGGTTGCTGCTATTTATCTTGTTCAATTGTTTGCCACCTTGTTTTTTGAGATAGGTTTCTTCACTGAACCTGGAGCTTACTATTTTGACTAGACTGGCTGGCTAGTTAGGGAGCCCAGGGGATCTTCTGTCTTAACCTCTCTAGTGGTAGAATTCTAGGTTCATGCTGCTGCTACTACACTACACCCAACCTTCACATGGTGCTGGGAATTAAACTCAGGTCTTTATGCCTGTGTGGAAAGCACTTTATTAAGTTTTCTCCCGAGGGCACCCAGGCAGGAGGATCAGGATCTGTCCCTGGTCTATGGATAGGCTTCTGGAATCCGGTGCCTGTGGTGTGACACCTTGCACAGCCTTGGTGCAGTGGGAAGGGGCTTGGACCTGCCTAGGCTCAGTGTGCTGAGCTTTGCTGACTCCCCATGGGAGACTTTCGATTTGGGGGATGTGGGGATGTGGGGTGGCTTGGGAAAGAGGGCTGGGAGGAGGGGGGGTTAGGGGGGTGTCTGTGGATAGTATGTGGAGTGAGTAGAAAATTTCTTAATAAAGAAAAAAAAAGCTTTCTCCCGAGGTCCTCAACATAATTCTTTATACTTCATTTTCAAATCTTAAAATTATTAGGGCACGTATTGTCAAGAACTATACTAGAGCTCATTACTCTTGGAGTTAAGACTATTTCAGAAAGTATAGTAGACTTGGACTGTGGGTCTATCCCCATCCTGCTCTCTGGCTATCTGTTAACTCTTAGACCTCATCAACATTTCCTCTAGTAATTGAATGTGATTTAAGGTTCTTCCTGCTTCTATTGATCATTAGCCTGTGTCCCCCCTGGTTTTGGGCTGACACAGTCTTCTCCATTTTAACACATGAATCCTGGGGAATAGTTAAGCAGTGTCTAAATCATAGCAACTTTAAAAACATCAACAAATGTTCTTTTAAATTTTTTTGAGATTTTTATAGATGAGTACTATATATACAGTATTTCCACTCCACCCTTTCCCCCTTCCAGCTTCTCTGGTATCTCCCTCACTGAGATCCTTTCTTTATTATTGATAAATACAAACACACATATGTGCGATCTGCTGAGTCCATATAGCTTATATGTATATGTGTTTAAAGCTGACCACTTGGGGTTAGATAACCTGTCAGGAGAGCTTGTCCTGTGATTCTTTCTCTAGCAGCCATTGCCCTTCTTTGTTTTTCTAGGATGGGGCCTTGTGAGAGTTCCCTCATCCACGTTGGAATGTCAGCTGGTTATCATTGTGCGGGTCTTATTTAGATGACCATATTGTTCATGGGTGCATCTCCCTGACATATATAGAAGACACTGTCTGATTGGTAATGTCCTGGTCCTCTGGCTCTTACAGTCTTTTTACTTTTTCTTCCCAGATGTTCCCTGAGCCTTCAGTCTAGGGGGATCAGTTGGGGATGGGTAATCCACCGTCAGTTGTTTTCTGAATTTTGACCAGTTGTAGGTTTTTGTATTGGTCTTTGTCAGCTGCTAAAAGAATCATTCTTAATGAGGAGTCAGAGCTACATTTACTTGTGAATATCAGGATAGGTTTTTAGAATGAAGTTGGGGATTCCACTGTGTGCTGGCTGGTCTTGTGTCAAGTTGACACAAGCTAGTTATCTGGAAGGAGGGAAACCCAGTTGAGACTATGCCTCCATAAGATCCAGTTGTAAGACATTTTCTTAATTAGTGATTGATGGGGGAGGGCCCAGCTCATTGTGGGTGTATCCCTGGGCTGGTGGTCCTGGGTTCTATAAGAAAGCAGACTAGCAAGCCATGGAGAGCAAACCAGTAAGCAGCTCGCCTCCATGGCCTCTGCATCTGGTTACTGCCTCCAGGTTCCTGCCCTGTGTGAGTTCCTGTGATTCCCTTTGATGATGGACTATGATGTGAAAATGTAAACCAAATTAAATCCTTTCCTCTCCAACTTGCTTTTTGGTCATGGTGTTTTCATTACATCAATAGAAGCCCTAACTAAGACACACTGGTTTGGGAAAGTGGAAGTAGTAGGTCCTCCTCTAGGGCCCATGACCTCACCAGGTACAGAGTAGTTGTCTAGTTGCACAGTTTTTATGCTTGAGTTTCCTCCTATTGAGTAGGCCTTAAGTCTAATTAGGTAGTTGTTGGTTACCCTGGAGGTATAAGTGCCACTATTGTACCCTTGGTATATTTTGCCATGCTGGTCATTGTTGTAATTTGTAGGTTTTATAGCTGGGTAGAATTTTTAACTACTTTTCTCCATTGACAGTTTATATGACACTTATAGATACTGGGAGAGCTATTCCTCAGGGAGGGGGCTTCCTGGTCAGTCCTAACTTGATTCTTTCAAGTTTTCTCTTGGAAGTATGTGATGTTTTCAGCAATAGGGTCTTACCTTTAAGTCTCTTTGGATTCCACTGCCCAACAGATTGAAGGGAGGTTTCCCATGACTGACACACTGTTAGATAGTGTGTTTTTAGGTAAGCATAAAGTAATGTTTCTCTTTGGCTTTTTCAGTCATCGCTCTCTTTCCTTCCTCTTTAGTATCGTCCTCTTTTCCCCCTTCCTCGATAAAGTTGTCTCCCCATTCATAGCACCTGTGCTGCACTATCCCTCTCTCTAGCACTCTCGCCTCACCTGACCCTGTTACTTTGCTGGTTTCTGTGATTACTCCAGGTTGTCTGCTCGTGTTAAACTCTTCAGTGGAAACTCGAGTGTATAAGGAAGAAGAGAGAATGGTATATCATTCTGATGGGGCTTTTCCCAGTGTCATCAGTGTTTAGTTAGAGGTGCTCTTGCTTCAACATTACTCTCTCACTCCTTCCTGAGTTATTTTGAAGGGTACTTCAGATATGCTGTTTTAATGCATAAATCTTAATGTGCTTTAGGGATCTTCTTTGGAATTCAGTCAGGGGGTAGTACTGGTCTCAGGGTGTGGGCATTTGAAGATTTTTTTTTATATTGCCAAATTGCTGCCTAGAAATGTTTGATTTGCTTTTGTTCCTAATGACAGTATGTGGCTTGGCATGTCTCACCTTCCTTTCCCACAGGTCTGATGCTGCTTTTAAAAAAGAATCTTTGTCAGTGTGACTGATCTTAATGATTGCTGGTTGTTTAATTCATAATTATTTGATTTCTAGTAAGATTAGCAAGTTTATTGCTCTTGTCTGTGACTGCACTGGGTGCCAGCACTCTGCTTTCCACGGGAACAGGTGGAAAGAGGTATGTATGCTTTTGTAGTGGCATGTAGGCCCTCATGACAGTGCAGACCATCTAGGGCTATGTTTTAATTGTGTTGAAAAGGCAAGGCTGCAAACTGAGGAAGAGAATGGCTGAGGTGGAGCTAGGTCGCTGGTTTGTAAGTCCTTTCATTTGTTTTACTCTGGCATCACCTCATGTCTGGACAGATATTCTGATACACCAATGTCGGAAGAATGTTAGAGGACCTTTTTGTCTCCATCTTTAAACCCCTGGTACCCTGTGGAAAGTTCTCATTCTTAGGTGTTTTGGAGGGAACTTTTTTCTGTCTTGTTGGGAAGATGAGGCAAAGGATATCACAAGCACTCACTGTCACTCTGTATACCTTGCTTGGAACTGCAAGCTTTGTTTGAGTAGAGTTCTCCCAACCTTTCTGCTTGCCTGAAAAATAGTTCACTCCAGTTCAGTGGGATGTGCTGAAAACCATCTCTGGCTTCTCTGCTTTAGTCTAGTTTCCCTTTGGGGAGTAAAGTTTTTCCAGAGGAGTGGGTGTTGGTTCACTGCCTCCACTGCTTTTGTGTAGTAGGCTCACAATTGACAGAAAGAATCCTGAGAACTGAGATTTGACGAACACTGGGACCTACCCCAACATATATTTCATTTAATTTTTTTGTTGTTTGTTTGTTTGATAAATTACTACTGGGATGATTTCGGAACTGGTAGTTGGGAGTTTAAACACACAAGTGCATGCATACCCACAGAATCCCCTTGAAGTTTAAATACATGTGCTCCTTCATGCACGTGCACACATGCGTGTATAGAAGTTTAAACATACAGTTCACACAAGGCATGCACACACATGTTTCACACACGGTGAAGTAGCCCTCCTTGAAGTTCATTGAATTACCAGTTTTTAAGCATTTCCTGAGGTTTTATTTGCTGAATTGGAGAGTAAGCTTAGGCTTGTCCATAGCAGGCATGGCTACTGGGTAGTGTCTGCTTCACTCTCAGAACTGGCCCTTTTGGAGAGCTGGTTGTGTCACTAACAGCAAGTTTATTTGGGGTCTGTGAATTGCTGTGCTTTGTTCTCATACAGATCCATCCTGCTGTGTTGGATGCATGGCTTTAGGTAGCTTATTTGATTTCAGAGATAGATGAGGTCTCATGAGCAAATAAATTTTCCTAGAATTATTTTTTACTATCAGCAGTACTGTAATAAAAAATACACAGTGAAGTTTAAACTATTTTGCAAGCTGTAGATGTCAGACTGATTGTTCATTTAAGGAGTAGAAAATCAAGTCAGTTTTTCTTTCACACAGAGAGAGAGAGATTGAGAGATTGACTACCCTTTGGAAGGGTATGCCCCATTTAGACTTGGAATGCCTTTAGTAGAAGAGGAACACTGAACCACTCCTCAGTCTGTACTATTGAGACATGTTTAGCCAAACCTAGAATTTAGAACTCTAACAAATCACTCTGCTGCCTTTGTGTACTAATTAGGTGGTGACAACACTGACAGAGCTGAGCTGTTATTTGTATTTTCCTGTCATCTATATGGGGAAGCCAAAGGTATTTCCCTAATTGGTCTAATTTCCGATCCAGTGACCTTACAAACAGCTTGTACTGGATTTGTATCTCTTGCATTTTTTTTTTTTTTTTAAAAAACTTCAGGTTTTTGTTTCTGTCACTATTAGTCCTTTTTTTTTTTTTTTTTTCCATCACAGGCAATTTATTTTGTTCTATTCATTCACAGTTAATACAGAAAATACTTGGAAACATTTCCATATAATGTTTGACACAGAAATCATCAAATAGAAGTATACAATGTTGACAGGAGACAGTACATTTATAATTTATAACCCCAAATGTATTTATAAATTAGAAATGGAAAGATCTACAAATGAAATTATGAAGGTTCACCAAGGTCATTTAATCTGTCAGTTTCTCATTCATTTTTATGTCTTAATAATATTCTTTTGTATGAATAAGCCACATTTTATTTCTCTCCAGTATTTGATAGCCATTTGAGTTGTTTTAAACTATTAGTCCTTTTAAGGCCGTTCTTCTTTGAGTATTTCAGTGGAGAAATTGTTCAGCAGATTCCCTTCCAAGGATGTTTTACCTAATTCTTTTATCCTAGAATTAGAATAAATTTGACCATTGTACTTGTTGCTTGATACTTACTTGCCTGTGACATTTAAAAATTTCTCAGGGGTTAGCCAGTAGGCTGTCGATGGGCTCACTGGATTCTCTGTGGCAATGCCAGACTGAACAAACTTGAATGACAAGAGGTCAAGCAACAAGAGGGTTAGAAACAACCCTCTCAGGGTAACCTTGTGCTTGGAAACAAGTCTTTTTATGGGAGTGACATACATTAATTAGATTTCTTGTTTTAATTAGAATCAGTCGGATTTGTCAGATGAAGAACTGAATGATGATCTTCTACAGAGTGATAATGAAGATGAAAATTTCAGGTACTCAATATTAAATCATTAAAACTAGGCCATAGCCGGGCGGTGGTGGCTCACGCCTTTAATCCCAGCACCCGGGAGGCAGAGCCGGGGGGGATCTCTGTGAGTTCGAGGCCAGCCTGGTCTACAAAGCGAGTTCCAGGAAAGGCGAAGAGCTACACAGACAAACCCTGTCTCGAAAAACAATAACAAAAAAACTAGGCCATATTTAAATCAGTGGGAACTGTTTATATACTTTGTAATTATAATTAGTAATTGAATAATGTGGTATGGGATTTCTAACATACATTACATTCTGAGTGAGATATTGGTATATTCTGATATGGAAGCCATATAGAGTGTTCCTATAAATAGATCAGTGGCTTAAACTTAGGTTTATTCAGAGCAGTTTGTGAAGGCTTAGTGTTTTGTCTGTTTGGAGTTAGTGGTCTCTGACATGATGCAGGTGACTGCAGTTTGATGTTGCTCTCCTTGTTTTCCTTTCAGACAGTTTTTATTGATGCCACTCTGGAGAGGTACTTTGGAGATACTCAGAAAAATTTCCAGATTTAGGAAGAACCATGGGGAAAATACCCACATATCTCTGGGTTATAAATACGATTGCAAATACATCATATAAAGGCCATAGATTTGAAACTTGTTTTCCCACATAGTTTGTGGCTAAAAGTATAGTTTTAAATTATTTTACCAGTGAGATTCTCTTGTTTGATATAATGAATTATATTTTGATCTTGAATGAAGTTGGCTTTGAAATACATCTTTGGAGTTTGGCCAGATGCTTGAAGTCTATGGTGTGCTCAGTTTTGCTGTGAGCACAGATTTACTCTGTGGTCTTTGATTTAAACTTTTTTTTTTAATTAAAAAAATTTATATATATTTTGCCTGAATGCATGTCTGTGTGCCACTTGTGTGTCCTCTGAAGTCAGAAGAGGTCATCAGATCCTCTGAAACTGGAGGTACAGATGGTTGTGAGAGACATGTGGGTGCTGGGAATAGAACCTGGATCCTCTGGAAGAACAAGCCAGTATTCTTAACAGCTGAGCCATTTCTCCAGCCCCTGTAGTTGAAATGTTTGCCCTTTAGGACTTAGTGATATAATAGGTATAGTAGGGGTTTTGTGACGTTAAGGCCTTTTGCTGTCTAATGAAATTGCCAGTTTATTTGGTTTAGTTTTTGAGACAGATTGTATTGTAGTGTAGACTGTTCTGTAACTCATGCCAATACTCTTTCCTCTGAGTGCTGGGATTATGGACATGAGCCACCACAGCTGGTGGTGTATCAATTATTTTTTGTTAATTTATTTGTGATTAGCATACATTTATTTGAACATTGAGATGTACTTTGACACAGATTTTTGTTTTGATTTTCTTAGAGAAGAGCTTACAATTTGCATCATACATTTTATAAAAGAAACCAAATTGTTCTCAACATTCTAATTGTGGGGGCTAGAGAAATGGCTCCGCAGTTAAGAGCACTCACTGATCCCGCAGAGGACTCTTGATTTATTTATTTTCCATCACCTATATCAGGCTACTCACAATCATCTGTAATTCCAGTTCCAGGGCATCCTATGTTCTCTTCTGGCCTGTGGGCACCAGGCTACATGTAATGCACATACTACATGCAGGCAATTAAAATTTAAATAAGTCTTAAAAAACAATCCTAACTATAATTTTCTGATTGAGTAGTACTCTTGCTTTCTGTAAACAGTCATACTATACAGGTTCCATCTGTTTCATTGTATAAAAGTAGGTGCTGGACATGGTGGCACACGCCTTTAATACCAGCACTCGAATGGCAGAGGCAGGCAGATCTCTGAGTTTGAGGCCAACTTGATCTACAGAGTGAGTTCCTGGATAGCCAGGGCTACACAAGGAAACCCTTTCTCAAAAAATAGAAAACTAAACAAACAAAATAGTAGATGAAGATTCAAAGTGTTTAGGTTCAAGTCTTGGATGTTTGACAGCTAGACCAGCTACTTCATTGGGCTGACTTCATTCTTTTGGTCAGATAACAGAGCTGACAAGTGGAGATACTGTCTGCATTGTGGGTCAGTGGCCTTGGGCCATTTGGAATCTATTGCAGCTATATTTTCATGGATTGTTAAGAGTGTACTTGCCCATTGGGATGGCTTGTAACCAGTGGTTACAACTCAATTATGTAATGATGCAGCTTTGTGCTTCCTCTCAGTATATCTTTTATTTGTTTTTTCATCTAGTTCTCAGGGTGTCACCATCAGTCTGAATACCACTTCTGGCATAGTTACATCATTTGAGCTGTCTGACAATACCAACGACCAATCTGGGGAACAAGAATCTGAGTATGAACAAGGAGAAGATGAGCTAGCCTACCACAAACCCGAGGAACAAGAACTGTATACTCAAGAGTACCCAGAGGAAGGACAGTATGAAGGCCATGATGCAGAGTTGACAGAAGACCAAATAGAATATGGGGATGAGCCAGAGGAGGAGCAGCTGTACAATGATGAAGTGCTAGACATCGAAATCAATGAACCTTTAGATGAATTTACAGTGAGTCTTTTCTCTTTTGAATGGCCAAAGATAACATGGCTTCCTGTGCATAGGTTTCTAGACTGATTTGAAGTCTGTTTACCTCCCATGGGAAGGAGAGAAATTAGACCTTATTATCACTGTCTGCCAGTTTCTTTATCAGAGCTATGACAAAGTTTGTGTTGACAGCTTGTTTGGCCAGAGTTAATGCTCCTTTGTCATTCTGGAAGGCTGCAAAGAATCGTGACCTTGAGGATTGCACCCTAAGGAAGAAAACAGCTTTGTGTGGTGGAGGCATACTGTCAATGTTAGCAGTACTTAATGCAGAGCTTTTATCCAGGCTTTAGACAAGATCTGATAAAGTCCTTCTAAGGTGAAAAGATTATTGACCTGCTAAAGACATCTTTAAGGTGCTAATATTCCACAGTGATTGATGTCCTGTTTTCATTCATCCCTTTCTTCCTGAGAACTGTCTAAACCTGAATAAAGAGGTTGAGGTTAGTTTAGAAAATGTCACACATAATTTGTTATCTATAATCAGCAAGCTAAGATGGTGGTGGTCTTTATTTCAGAAAGATGGCTTTGGTAGGTAGTGTTTATTTTTATTAAACACCAGGAAAGAAAGAGGTATTGGTGTAAGATTGGTTATCTATCATAATGGTAGATTATCAGAAGAGGTTTGTGTTTTATAAAAAGCACCCAATGACATTTATGCTGGAAAGACGTTGTTGCTGCATTGTATAATGCCTAAGGGTTTCATTTCATTGGGGTCCCATGAAAGCAAAGTGGAGGTGGGGCTGCTGAGATGGGCTGGAGGTATGTAGTAGCATCAGGACTTGTAGAACCTTGTTGGTAGGAGTAGCAGTCTCACTTGTGGTGTCATCGTTAGTGTGTGCCTGCATTTGAGGGCAGCAGCCAACAGTTGATAAATCTTGGTCACTTATGTGTGAAGCAGCCTGCTTCACAAGGGGTTGTTGATAAAGAGCCTGAAAATATGTAGTTCAGTCATGACTGTGCTTTGATGTCTCAGGAGGTAGAGGCTTATTCTTCAGAAAGTATGTGTAGTTTGTGGTCAGTAGAGTCATGAAGCAGCATTATGGAGCCTGCTATCTGTGGTCCTATAATGATGTATTTTAGTAATCAGCCCTTCAGTAGATGGGCAGTGTCTTCTGATCAGGGTGTGCTTGCTTATGTGAGACACTGTAATTTAAAAAGTTTGTTGATTTAACCCAAGGTCTTTTGAGAATGTGCCTGTTTTCTTGTAGTATTTGACTGTTAGTATTCATTTGTAACATTCGCTGTTTACTTCTTGGATCCTTTACTCTTTAAATAGTCAGCGCATCTTTACTAACGGATAGCCATATTAATATTGTTGAACCATAAAAAGCATGGAAAGTGTGTGCAGGGTGAGTTTCCTCAGCCACTTACTTAGTTCTTGTGGTCTTGTGAAGAGAGAACTTATAATCAGTGAGAAATTTTCCTCTTAAATATTTTGTTGTCCAACTTAGGGCCACATAAAGTCCCAGGAGTAATACAAAATCCATTTAAATAATTCATCATCCTGTAGTCCAAGATTAAGGTACTGAAAAGAATAAAATATTTCAATTGAAACATTTATAGAACTCCTTTACATTAAAATGAATTTTTTTTTCAGAATTTAAAAAAAACTCAAAAACTTTGAAATTTTATTTAGAAATTCTGAGTGTGCTAGTATTTCACAGCTGAATGTTCTGTGAACAGTGGCTGCCTACCTTACTATTTGGTGTTAGAGCCACAGCTATCATTTTCTTTCTTCATGGATACCACAGTGATAGTGTCTGAAGTGACTGCTCTGGGTGGGAAAAGATCAGAATTAAGCTGTGGAAAGCTTTGCTCTTGTCCAGCAGTCAGGCCTTGTCTCCGACTACTGTCCCTGATGTGCATATTGTCATTATACTAGTAAACATATGAATAGATGGTGTCCGTGTACCCTAGGGGTGTGTAGTTTATTGAGTGATTTAAACTGGTTCCTTCTCCTAGTCAGAATTTGTTAACCTGCTCTCTAAAGCCAGACTTAACTCTGAAAAGTGAACCCACAAGCATGGGCTTTCTTTTGAGAGCCCACCTATAAAAACATACATTTGGTGCATAGCTGGCCATAGAATCTTTAAGACCACAGAGTTTGTAACTAGAAGGGTTTTTGTTACCTGTGAAGAAGGGGAGATCCGAGGAAGTGTTGAGACACTGGTCAGCAGAGCTCTGGAGGTCTGTTCTATTGTGTTAAGTGAATTTTGCAAG
Organism: Peromyscus maniculatus bairdii; assembly: GCF_049852395.1. NCBI lineage: Eukaryota > Metazoa > Chordata > Mammalia > Rodentia > Cricetidae > Peromyscus > Peromyscus maniculatus. Next base: position 69,751,235 of record NC_134854.1, read on the forward strand.
CATCATTGTTGATGAGCATGATTTCATTTTATTTCGACTCTGGTAGCCCCAAGAACTGTATTGCTCAGTAGCCAACAGAAGAGTGTTTGTTGGTGACATTAGAATGTATTCACTGTGAAGTTAGCACCAAATGAGATTTTTTTTTTTGGTAAAGCATTGTTTTGTAAAATTGAGTTCAAATTTACCATTTGTGTAGAGAATAGCAGACTATTCCATTGTGTTGTTATTATTCCATTGCCTATGTTAATTAGCACTTCTACTTCTCTTGGATGGGATGCTAATGATTTTTGTGTAAAGTGGAATGCAGTGTTAGGATCATCTTGGGAAACAGGTGGGTCAGCTCTCCCTACCTCATTACTTGTTAGTAATGCCAGCAGCAGTCTGCTTTCTTTGCCAGTGTGGTGATCTCCAGTTGCCTTGCATGCTACCTTGTCTAAGACCAGAAGAGACAAGCTTGCCTACTGATAAGCCCTTTCCACTTACAAAAAACTGGGAATCATCCTTTACCCAAGAGAAAGAAAGGACTGATGAAGAATCCACTGTAGTGTAGTATCTGAAAAGCACTTTCTTGTGTTAAATTGTCCCACTCCTAGTGTCTCTGATGGCCTTAGGTTGTTGAGGGGCATGAACGTCCAGCTTCTGCTGCTTCCAAGCTCCTCAGTGAGGACACAAGCCTGGCTTTTGAAAGGCCTTTTTCCTTTGGGTGTGGATGTAAAGGCTGCTCACCAAGGGCTTGGTTCTGAAGCTGAGCCATTGTCACTGTCCTCATTTCTGGACCACCATGTACACTTGGTTTGTATGACCATGCAGAGGAAGCTCCTATGCTGTGTGCTCAGTCAGGGCATCACCACGGTAGAATGTATGTATTACAATAACTCCGCATGAATCGTACATGAAAAGTGGTTGAAAACACCCAAAAGCTTTGTGAGAAAAATGTTTCTTCTCTTTAACGGCTGTTAGGATGAAGAATACTTGCAGGCTTATGGTGGGCAACAAGGGCTGCAAGTGCGGGAAGACTGTGAGGCTGAAGATGACTTAGATGAGATTACTGAGTCCCAGGTTGCTTCTGAGACCCACGAGGTACTTGTTCAACTTCTACAGTTTCCTGAGTTTCTTTCCTTCCAGATTTAAAATGAGCACTTTTTTATTTTTTAAAGTATTAGTTAAAAGTTGATGAGTCTGTGAACTGCGCATTATGGTAGAAACCCAAGCCTGTGCCTAGAGAAGTGAGATGTGGTGCCTAGTGCCTGGTGCCTGTATGTGCCTTGGATCAGTAATGCTTGTTTTTTTTTTTTTTTTTTTTAAATGTTTCTTTTTATTATTGCATGTTTATGGTGTGTGTGTGTGTGTGTGTGTGTGTGTGTATATGTATGTGTATGTGTGTATGTGTGCGTGTATTTGTCTACGAGTGTCTCTGCATGCCACACTCATTGTCAGTCAGGGCAGCCTGTAGAGTCTCTTCTCTCCTTCTACCATTTTGTGGGTTCTGAATGGTCAAACTCAATTCACCAGGCTTGTATAAGTGCTTTGCCTGCTGAGTATAGCAGCTGGCCCCGAGTGGTAGTGTTGAAAGTGATTTTTAGAGCTGACTTTCAAAAAAGTGTGATTTCAGTGCCTTGAAATCAGTGCTGTAATTATCTTAATTAGTTAATATTAGCTAATTTGGACCATTATTCAAGAAACACTGCAAGGTTTTCTGTTTTAGGTTCTGTCTTAGGTGTTGGAGAAACAGTGATGACCTGGGTTTCGGCCCCCAAGGGACTTGCAGTCTAACATAGGAGGAAGTTGCTAAAAACTACCGTTACACACAGCAGAAAGTGACAGCTCCCATGTTGGGGAGGGTCCATGTCTAAGGCTATATGGAAGAAATGAACTAGGAATTCCTCTTGAAAGAACAGTGGGCCTCTGCTAATTCTCTCACTGAGAACTTGTAGGCACTGTGGCTAGGTCTATAATAGCAATAAAATCTTCTTAGCCCTGGGAACTTTCTTAAAACTTAACATTTTTTTCCTTCAATAGTTTCCTTAATGTTCTTTGCTGCATGCCAGAGAAGGGTTACACAAAAACCAGTATTTCCTGGCTTAAGCCATTTTATTACATTGGGTGTTAATATCAGGACTTTAGAACTAGACTACATTTTCTTTTCTCTGTGAGTAGTGGGTGTAAAACAGGAGCCTTTCCCTTAAGCTGAATTTGGACTTTTTCTTTTGTACTTTGTGTCTCACTTTCACTCTGAAAAATAAATGGAAACTTAGAGAAAAAAAAAATTAGTATAAGAGACTTATTCACCCTGATTGTGCAGTTGTAGAAGAAGGTGTCTAATCCGGGGATCATGGCAAAGTTGAAGGAGACCCAGGACAGGCAGCCTGGTTGCTCATAGCTTTCAGTATCATTCTGCCAAGGACACTGCTCACCCAACTTGCTTGAGCCTGCAAGGATGCTTGAGATAGAAATCAAGAAGACCTGAAAGTAGGGAGTAGAGCAGCTGGAAGGCTACCAAGGAAGTCTTTGGGTGTCAAAGATTGGAAAGGAAAAATTTGGTGCATATGTCACATGTCCTCATGGGATAAACAAATGAGCTATAAATAGCACATGAAAATATATTCAATAACGTAAAGATTAAACCTATTTTAATACTGGCAAAACCTGAGCTCATTGGAAGATGTAGTCTTACATTGTTGGGGAATATGTACTAGAAATGTTACAAAACCACTTCTGGGTTCTGCATATTTTGTGAGCACATAACTACTTGTTCTTTGTTGTAGAATTTCTGTCCAGGTGTGCTTGTGTACCCAGTAACCTTGTTGAAAGAAAGGGTCTGCTTCAGGGCAGGTCTGTTTAGATTAGAACAGAGGTCCCACAGGTAAGGATCCATCCTTAAGCACAGATCCCTCTGGACATGATCACGGCCTGGTTGAGTGGGGCCTCCGGGAAGTACTGCTGCTGGGGAGGTGACTCATGACTCAGCTCACTTCCACCAAGTCCTGGTCTTCTCATATCTTCCATGAGTCTGTGTCAGACCACTTTGCTAGCTTTCAACACCCTCATTGTCCTTTACAGGTTCAACAACCCTGAAGCACATTATTTTTTGATCCAATACTTCTACTTTAATGAGTTTATTTAAAGGGAAACTCTAAGATGGATTCAAAGCCCTAGTGCTTGTGTGTGTTGGCAGTGTAAACATTCCATTAAGTCGCCGTAGTGGCCCCATAGGAGAGGAACCCATGTCTTCCTTTTGCTGTCCAGCATGGGAAGTTATGTCTAATTAAGTGAAAAGTGCTAGGTGATATGTTTTGCTCTCAGCTCCTCTATGCTCTGTATCTAAATTGCTTGTAAATCTAAAAACAAACAATCAAAAGTCTAAAGTAGCCATAGTGATTGCTTTTAGACTGTGGGGTTGTTAGTCATGACTAGAGTTTTATGTTAATCCCAGTATTGGAGCGTTATAGACCAGTGGATCCTGGGAGTTCACCAGCCAGATAGTCTAGCAGAAATAGTGATTTTTGGATTTGGTGAAAGACCCTGTCTAAGCCTGCACACAGTGTAATAGTTTATATTCAGTGAATCAGTCATTTAGATATCAAATGATTAAATTTTTATTCATGCATAACTCAACGTACCATCTTGTCAGCAGCTGTGGGGTGCAAGCCAGAGACACAGCTATGCACAGCCACCTACAGCAGCCTGATTTCTTTTCAGAGACCTCCAGTCAGGTGAAGTTGGGATTCTTGACTTTACCACAAGAAAGAATTTCAGGATAAGCCAGTATGAAGCAGAGTTGGAGATCATTGAGAGACAAGATTGCACAGTTAAAAAAAGACTCCCAGGGAAAAGATTAAGAACCCCTCCCAGCATTAGTCACACTGTATTATATGTCTTTATAGGAGCCACATACCCTTACATTGGCGGGTTCTTCAGGGTTTCAAATGATGAAGTCATAGGAGTTGCTGATTGAGTTAGAATGTTTTCATTGTAAACTAAAATTAATTTTTTTTAATGAGATTCTCGTAAAATATCTGGGAAAGGAATAGGACAAACTCAGGGCCTTCAGAGTGATTTATGTTATTTTAACATTCCTTTTTGAAAATACCTCTATATAAAAGGAATATTGTGATTCTGTTGGCAGCCTTCACAGTAAATCTTGGTAATTATGCTAGAATCCTTGATTTGCCACTAGTGAGGTATTTCTCCCAAACTCCAGAATGGGGCTCCTTTCCTGTCTCAATGTTTCCATAATTTCCCCTGCCTTCTGTCCTACCTTTACTGTCGTTGATGAGCAACAATCCCATTACCCTCCAAAAAAGTCAAATTCAGCTTAAGGGAAAGTCTCTTGTTTGACATCCAGCACTCACAGAAAAAAGATTGGAGTAGTCTTTTAAAGCCCTGGTACTAACACCCAATTAGACACCTTCTTCTAAATTGCACCATTGAGAAGAGTCTCTTAACACTGACTTATTTTCCTCTAAGTTTTCATTTATTTCATAGAGTGAGAGTGAGACACAAAGGACAAAAAGTCACATTCAGCTTAGAGGAAAGGCTCCTGCTTTACACCCAGCACTCACAACGGTAAGATTGGAGTAGTCTTTTAAAGGCCTGATATTAGCACCCAATGCAGATAAATGGCTTAAGCAAGGAAAGACCGGCTTTTCCCTTAAAGTCCTGGCTTTACAGAGACTAACACAATTGTTTCTCCCACCCTACTTGATCAGACTATACTAGAAGTTCATCTTAGTGACCAGCTGCTCTCCCTTTGTTGTTTTTTGTGGTGTTGGAGATTGAAAGTAGAATCTCAAGCATGTTAAACAAGTTTGAGCTATTACACCCATAATCTTAGGTTCACCTGTTTTTGCTTAACATAATTTTGAATTAATTCAAGTACTTACATGTAACAATAGTTATTCTGTTTATTGATATACCTTATTGTTTTTTTCCCCTCTTGTTAAATATTGGGTTGTTTCTAGTGTTTTTTTTTGTTGCTGTTGTGTTATGGATGAATGTTCACCATTTTGTGGATTTACAGTTTTATTGTTAGACTTTGGTAGAATTACTGAACTAGAATAGCATGGTGCTGATTTATTCATTCATTCATTCGTTTATTTATTTTTTATTTTAAGATAGTTACCAAATGTTTTTCCAAAGGTGATTACCATTTTATACCCTTCATCTAGTTGAGAGTCCTCATTGTTCCCCCTTGTTTGGTATCAGTTTTTTTCTTCAGCCCTTCAATTGCTGTATCATTGTGGGTTTTGTTTGCATTTCTTTGATGAGTATGATACTGAGTACTGTTAATATATTCTTTTGGATTTTATATAGTCCATGGGTTTCATTTTAGCTGCCTTTTCTTTAAAGTGAGTTGTCTTGTTCATATAAGCTATAGAATGTATAAGGTCTTCATTGAGATTATTGTTTATACATTTGTACTCTACATAGTATAGTTGGTGTGTATGTTCTTAGTTTCTGCAATAGAGAGAGGTTGCTGGATAAGTGTTTATATAGTCTAGATATCAAGTCCATTGGTAGATACATGGTTTGTGAAAATTTTTTCTGAACCTCTGAATTATATCTTCATTTTCTTATATTTAAGTTTTTAAAATGAGATCAGGCATGTTCAGGGTGTAAACAAATTTAAATTTTTAATAATGTCTTTATTATATAGGAGTTTTGCCTACATACGTGTTGGTGTGCCATATGTGTACAGTGCCTTTGAAGGTCATAAGAGAGGGCATCAGACCTCCTGGGTCTTCGGTTGAGCCGTCTTCCCAGCTCCCAAATTTAATTTTTTTAAGTAGAACATAATTTGGATGAAGACCAAGTAGTTCTGTAACCTAAGAAAATTTTGACTACCCCATGATTATAAAATTAGCTCCCTCTTTTCTTGTGGAAGCTTTGTGTCGTATTAGCTCGTGTTAGTTTCGAGTTAGAGGCTGCTCTGTCTAACAGCATCTGAGATATGAGAGTAATCCATTGTTTTTAAATAAGAATGTTTTCCCAGCTGTTCCACTGGTTTGCTGTGAAGGCTTTCCTGCCCGTAAAATCAATGTAGTTCTTGTGTTGTCAGCTGACTTTTTCTTTTACCCTCAGGCTCTTCTCCATTAATTTGTTTTTATAAAGTCTGTATGTTAGCACTACAGCAGTTGGAATAATGGAACATGAAACCAGGTAGTGTAAACCCACCAAGTTTATTCTTTTCTATGATTCTATTGTGTGATGGATTTGCTGATATCTACTAGAAGTCTGGCTAGGGTTTTAATAGAGATGACCATGTATCTCTAGATCAAAGTGGACAAGTGTATTATTTTAAGTTTTAAAGGTTTTATTTTTATATTGCTTTACTTTGCGCACATGTGTGTGTTGTTATGTACACGAGTATGTGTTTAGTTATGTACATGAGAGTGAGTGTGTGTGTGTTTAGTTACGTACACGAGAGTGTGTGTGTTTAGTTATATACGGTGTGTGTGTGTGTGTGTGTGTGTGTGTGTGTGTGTGTGTGTGTGTGTGTGTGGTTATGTACAGGAGTGCGGGTGCCCATGCATACCTGAAGAGGTATATAATCTGCCAGAGCTGGAATTTCTGGTGGTTGTAAATCACCTGATTTGAGTGCTGAAAACTGTTTAGATCCTTTGATAGAACAGTCTGTACTTTTAACCACTGCGTCATTTCTCCAGCACCCAGGGTAACATTTTTAAAAATTATCTGTTAATGAAAGCATTTTCCTTCTTTCTCTGTAATCAGAATCCTTTTATTTCCATTGCCTTACTGACGTCCAGTGCAAGTGCTATGTACAGCAGAGGACTAGCTCCAGAGGAGACTTGCTTGCCTTACTTGTGCTAGGAGCAAGGCACTAAGTGCTAGCTAAAGTTTTGCTTTCAGATTGAAGATGTTCTTTTTGATTCTAGTTTGCTGGTGGTGATTTTCTAATGAATACCAAATTTTACTAACCCTTCTTTGTATCTGTTGTAGTTTTATGGTTGTTAGAACTGCTGCAATAAAGTTTTTGCTTTGATGGACATGATTGCTTCTCTGTGGCCATATTACTGAATGTGGTCTGTGGATCCAAGAGTTGGCTTCCCTGGGAGCTTGTGAGGAATGTGGACTCTCAGGTGCCACTCTAGACCTCCTGGGTCAGAATCTGCTTCTGAACAGGATTTCCAGTCACTGGTGTAGATGTTAACACAGAGCAGTCCTGCCTGCGCATGTAGAGATATAGTAGGGACATTGTGGCATTAGTACCTTGAGGACTCATCATAGATACCACTCACTCTGTTTTCAGGTTTGTATACAATGATACAGAAAAGGTAATGTTACACTAACAAGTAACAAGAATGAAATTCTAGGGCTGCAGAATTCTCGAGCATGCTGAACCTCACAGCACTGAAAAGCCATAGTCATTAGACTGAAAGTGAACTGTTAATCTCAGTTCAATGTTCAGCATTTGGATTCCTGGAGCTGTGCTCTGTTTGTACTACTTGTTATAGATTCTGACTTACAATTAGCTTTTCACATTGAAGATGTTTAGGAAGGAAATTCATAGTGATTGTCTGTGGGTTTAGCTTCTTGTGTATTTTCTAACAGCGTGTCTTTGTTCCTTTTAAGAATAAATAATCGTTCATGATAATGGAGAGGCAAGCTGCATTTTTTTTTTATTACACTGGTAAAAAGTGTTTAAATGAACCCTATACTCAGTGCATGCCAGTCTTCATCTGCCAGTGTGCTACTGAGACTGACCTAAGACGGCCATAGGAGCTCAAAAGGAAGAATTGTATGAAAAAACGTGCTTTAGTTTGGGTTGGCACTAGAGGGAATTTTGTAAGGGACTCTGCTAAAATAAAACTTGGTTTTATTTGGTATGAAGAAGTGGCAGAAGAAATGGTTTGTCTTTTACTGGTCTCAGCACTAAGTATGTGGTAAGTTATCAGTAGACAACAAAGAGTGAAGTAAATAGGAAGGGGAGGGATAGTGATGAAGAAGTGTTGTGAAGACTAGAACAGTAGCAAGCAGCCACAAATCTCAGAACTGACAGGGACAGCTGACAGAAGGTCAAAGGATGTGGTTAGGGACTGGGAACTCTTCAGCTTACATGGTTGAAGTAACCATCACAGCTTACCAGATGGATTCTGCACTGTTAACTCTAGTGTTACCTCAGTGGTGTGGATTTACAGATGTTAGCTTACATTGTAGTCATATACAAGTTAAGTTGTGTGGGAACTTTGTTGTTGTGTTCTGGATTAGATGTAAGGCAGCAGGGATGTTTAGCTGATGTCTGTGTTCTAGCAAGTGTGAGTACCAGCGGTGTGGAGATCCTCATATGTTAACTACAGGCAGGAATTTGAGGGTTTCTTGTTATTATTTGAAGTTTTCCTCCACTGGAGTTGGCTTCATATTTCCTATGGCCTTTTCTTAGGATCTAGACGTCTCCTCACATTTTAAGTGACTATAGACTGACCTCTCCCTGTTTGTCTCTGTCTGCTTGTAGGGAGGGATGGAAACCCTGGAACTCCAGAAAGACATGAAAGAAGAATCAGATGAAGAAGATGACGATGACGAAGAATCTGGAAGATTGCGTTTCAAAACTGAAAGGAAAGAAGGAACAATTATTAGGCTCTCAGATGTAACTAGAGAGAGAAGGAACATTCCAGAAACTTTGGGTAATTTTTGGTTTTGGCCTGTGGGTAATTTTTTTTTTTTTTGGGGCTTGTTTCCCCAGTCTTCATTTCGTCTTCAGATCTTTCCAGATCTTACTATGATTGACTGTTGGTGAGGGTGTGTGATATATGGGAGGCTGGTGCTTAGCTGTGCTGTGCTCATCATTCTGCCAGACAGCCACTTCTGGGTTACAGGTGTTTGAGTGAAATATTTAAAAGTATTTTAGTTTTTTAGTAGTTTTCTTTGGGAGTATATGGCCTAAAGCTACTCTCCTTGATACCCTATGTTCCTGACTATACTGAGGTGGTGGCATGGGGATGCTTGGCAAGGATACTGGCTCTTCTACTAGACTGCACCTCAGGAAGCCAGTATTAAATCTGGGCCAAACTGGTTTTATTTTACACTTGTAACATCTTTGTAGTCATCCTTTTGGGTTCTCTGTTCCTAAGTGTTCAGTGACTAGCTTATAGAGATCATTAACTGGATGTCAAGAGTCTACTGTTGAAGACCTTCCTCAGACTGTTGCTGGGTGACAGCAGTGACCCTACCCCTGTCTACAGTTTATGTCCCTTTCCACTGATTATTGGGTTTAATTGGAATGTCACAATCATCCCAGGGGCTGGGAGTATTGCTTAATGGCAGAGGCATTTGTCTAGAACAACCCTGGAGCTTTTGAAAATAATGTTGGGGCCACTCCTAGACATTCTGAGTTATTAGACCTAGGCAGCACCCAGAAAGATTATATTTTCAGTGTGCTACTTGGACTTTAGAAGAACAGGACCACAGGGTATGGCTTTCTAAGAAGGAAGGCAAAGCTCACATGACATCAGGGTCTATCTGCCTTTCTATTTGGGTCAAGATAAAAATCAAGATCAAGGCCTCATCATTACCTTGGTGAGTGTGTGTGTGTGTGTGGGGGGGTACTCAAGTTGGCAGCCACATTCTTAGCCTCTTTATTTTTAAACACCATTATTTGTGGTTTGTATTATTTTCTATTGCTGTGGCACAATGCCATGGCCAAAACAACTTACAAAAAAGTGTTGTTGAGCTTTTAGTCTTAGAGGCTTTGAGTCCATGATGGTAAAACAAAGATATGGTGACAGGTATAGCTGAGAGCTCAAGTCTTGATCCACAGATAGGAGGCAGAGAGAGCAACATAGACACAGTGTGAGTCATCTGAAACCTCCAATCATGCCCCCAGTGCATACCTTTCCAACAAGGTCGTATCTCCTAATCCTTCCCAAACAGTTCCACTAACTTGGACCAAGCATTCAAATATATGATCCTATGTACCTTGTCATTCAAAGCTTGGGACCTGGAACCCTGGCTAGGAACAGTGAGGGAATGAAGAGAAGAGAGACATACATACAGTGGAGCTGGAATCAGGTGAGGTTCTCTAACCTTGAGCTACTTCCAGCTACTTGGAACCTCAGGTTTTTCATTATGTACAGCACAGGGGAAGGGGCTAGCTAATCATGGTAGGAAGTCTGTATAGGGAAGCGGTCTCAGGCTATAAACATCCGGGAGGAGGAAGCTGATAGTCTTTGCCCATGTAGATCAGTTGTTCATACTTGGACTCTGACTCCAAGGAAAGCTTTGCCATTCCTCTGGAGCCTAGCCCACATGGGTGTAATAATTTTTGCCCATTTCCCTTGGGTCAGTGAGTCCTCAGAATGGTTGTATACATCTCAAAATACATTTCTCTCAGGACTTCACTTACTTGGGGCTTCACCACCTCTCCTCTACCTACCGCCCCTGCTCCCTAATCTATAAGGGCCATTTTCATTCAAACTACAACATGGTTGTTTTTACTATTAAACAGGAGCAAGCAGCATGCAGCATGTATATTTCAGGGGCACATACAAATTCTCTGGGTGACACTAAGCTGCCCTTATCCACTAACTCCCAATTCAGCTCATTATCATTGTTGTTAATAATTATTTTATCTGCCTCCGAGGATGTGAGGATGGTTGTTTTTGAACGTTCCACTTGTCTGTATTCGTACTTTCATTTGGTACATCCCTTTTTCAGGATCTTTGCCTTCTTCCCTTCTTTTCTGAGTCATTTATACTTTCCTTTATCCCGAAAGCTGTCAAGTCTGCTTTCTTTTCAAGGTACCTGACAGCTGAAATCAGTGTCTCCAGAGACAAAAGGAGTGTTGTTTTGTTGTAGATGAGTTGCGTCCCTCCAACTGGAGAAGGGAGAGGGCTTGGAACCCTTAGAAACAGTACTACAAGGGTAAACAATTTGATTATTTACTGTTCTTCTAAAAAGGACTAAGAATGTTTTTGTAGAATATGGTAATTTGGCTAGGTAATTGGACAAAGGAAAATGTTAAAAGTTTTGTCTCCCTGAGCAGTGGTGGCTCACGCTTTTAATTCCAGCACTTCAGAGGCAGAGGCAGGTGGACCTCTGTGAGTTCGAGGCCAGCCTGGTCTACAGAGTGAGTTCCAGGACAGCCAGGGCTAACACAGTGCGACCCTGTCTCAAAAAAAAAAAACAAAACAATCCCCCCCCCCCCCCCCCCCCCCCCCCGGCCAAGTTCCTTTGTCTCTATTTCAAGTTCTAATTTAAGGAAGTTTAATGTTTGCAAAGTTTACCAGTAACTTCAAAGTTAGGGTCATTCTCAGTATGTAAAGGATGTCACCACCCATCAGAAGACTGATTTCCTGAGAGAAGGAGCTTCCTGCTAGGGCCATACCTTCCCAGACAGAGTGGGTGTGTAAAGGCTTGGTGAGGAAGAGGGGAGGGTGCCATAGCCTCTGAGAGCTGGAAATTTACATGAGTGTCACTATTAGCTTGTGTCCCCAGTCCCAAGATGGAATTTATTGGATTATAAAGCAGTTTGCATGCTTTTATACTGAGATAAAAGTGTTTCTACTAGAGTCCCTGTGGTTATTGGACAGTTTTTTTTGTTTTTTTTTTTGGTCATTTTGTTTACAAATAAAAACTTATAAAAATCAGATTTATTAATTTTATTTTGTGTGTTTTCAGTGTTTGCCTGAATGTGTGTATGTGTATCATGTGTATGTGTTGGTGCCTGTGGAGCTTAGAAAAGGGAACAGGATCCCTTGGAACTGGAATTAGGGGTGATTATGAGTGGCCATGTGGGTGCTGGGAATTGAACCCAGGTCCTCTTGAAGAGCAGCCAGTGCTCTTAACTCCTGAGCCATCTCTCCAGCCCACAACTAACCGCTTACTACCTTAGTGATAGATAGCCTTAATTAATGTTGAGAATCCTTTGTCCTTTAAAGAATAATCAAATGCTACTGTGGTACTTCCCGTTCTTGACTCTGAAAGCATGTGTGTGAAGTGATGAGTTCTTTTTGAGATCTAGAAGAGTTTGGTCGCTTTCAAACACATAATGTTGCCTTGTGTGAAGAGCACTAATTCACACACATGACCCTCTCCACTGTTAGAGAGCTAAATCTCAGTTGTTAATTGGGGCTTCATATCAGTTGGGGTTATAATTGGGGGTTATAATTTGGGGCTTTAATTTAAGTTAGTCTTACTTAAGTAGTTAGCCTTTTTCTCAGTCAGGATTCTACAAGTTAGCCTTACAGAAAACTAGTTAAGTGATGGTTTTCTCTATTTCCCCAAGGATGACACACAACTGTGAATTCAGAACAAAATCATTCTGTGCAGATAATGTCACTGGTGTAGGTAGTAATGCTCTGGTAGAGCCCAGTAGAGCAAGATTGCTAGACCATGTGTGTAAAGGGTTGTTTCATTGTGTATGAAAAGGCCAGAGTGTGCTTTACACATGGACACTGACCATTTTTTTCTAGGCTGAGCCTGGAAGTGAAGAGCAGTGGCTTCTCTTGCCCTAGGAAGCAGACTTGGACTTGGGTGGTCTTTGAAAGCAGCATGGGCTATGAGGGAAAGTGCTTTTTATTTTCTGAAGCTAAGATTTTTGTTCACTCTCTAAATTTTTGTTCAGTCTCACTGGCACATGCATCATGTTAAGCTACTTTTTATTGCTTTGACTTAACTGCCCAGGAATTCTTATATCTTGTTTTGTTGAAGTAGCTACTTGCATAGAAGACCAAAGACCTATGGGAAGAACCTTTCACCTAGTGACAATGGGCAGTTGTTAATGCTTGTTGTCACATACTCACTTGTTTATACTACGATCGTTGTTTTTGTTTTAAAATTTTTTTAGGTTCAGTTAACCTTTTGTGGCTTGGCATTTTTATTTTTGCCAAACTGTATTCCATAAGTATGTATTTATTTCTAACTACTCTATAATTATTTGGAAGCAAATATGTTGTTACTACTTAAGAAGGAATAGGGTAGTATAATTATAGTTGCTTTATGATATATCTCTTTACTTTAGGATCTGGACATAGTTCAGAAAACACTTATGGGGAAATTAACATTTCAGTTGAAGTTACAAATGTAATTTCTATCCTGTCATATTTTGGTGACCTTTTGTGACAGCTTGTCTCAATTGGAGGAGAGCATTTTTTCTTGCTGATTAAAGATGTCATTTGAAACCATTTTATTACTGAGGATAGTAAAATTAATCTTGACACTCAGAACCACTAGAAAAATAATTGCTGATTCACTGCATAAAATGTGTGTGTGAAGCAATCATGTAGTCAAGATTAAAATAAAAATCTGTGCTGGTTAAAAGGAGATTATTACGTTTTCTTTCCAGTGGGTCCATATTCATTTGAAGGAGAGGGGATACCATATCAACATTTTCAAGAAAATGAATCATAGCTTACAGATGATTAGTCTGAGGTAGCAAAGTAGACTCTGGTTATACTTAAAATCTAGCCCCAGTGGAGAAGAAAGGCTTCCAGTAGTGTTTAGTGATGTTTTAACAAAATACACGTTTACTAATAAAAGATGTATTACCACATTTAGACTCTACTGTAAAAGAAAGGGAACCTATTTGGATGAAGGTGCTCTTTCCCCTTAGGGGCTTAAATAATGTGCCCATGTTCATTGAACCCTGAAGCATGGAAGAGATAAGTGGCTATGTGAAGTTCCTGCAGTGTTTAAAGTAGCTAACTTTTCTTTGCATGGTTTTTCCTTTCTTTTGACAAGGTGTCTGTATTTGGCTGCGTGGACACACAATGCCTTTTTATAGCATGGCATGTATACTAATGGATGTAGAAGTTTCAAGTGAAATGCAATTAATGAGTGTTCCATTTTTTAGGAATTATCCTTAATAATTTTACTTGAGAAGGAGGTCAGTAGTGGCGTTGATTTACATCAGAACACTTAGGGTTTTTTTTTTGTTTTGTTTTGTTTTTTGATTCTGTGCCACTGTTAATTAGTGGCATTTTCTTTTCTCTTTTGTTGTTGTTTTTGTAGACAGAGTTTCTCTGTGTAGTCTTGGCTGTCCTGGAACTCACTCTGTAGACCAGGCTGTCCTCAAACTCATGTAGATCTGCCTGCCTCTGCCTCCCAAGTACTGGGACTAAAGAACGGTATGTGCTACCATGCCAGGGTAGTGACATTTTCTTATTGGCCTAATTGGATCCCAGCGGCAGAGGAGGAGAGTTTCCAACTCTAATGGTCTGTAATCATTGATTGCTTTTTAGATTCACTTGGCACACTCTGTGAAAGTGAAAGCATTTCAGATTGATAGATAATACTTGTATAAAGAGATTGCTACTTGGTTCTTACTGTTCTCTGTCCACAGATGTATGTAGTATGGGCTGTATTTAACACTTGTACATCTTTTTATGTAGAGCTTTCGGCAGAAGCCAAAGCTGCGTTGCTTGAATTTGAAGAAAGAGAACGACAGCATAAGCAGGGACGCTATGGTTCCCGGCGGGGAGGAAGGCGAGGAGGCTCTCTGATGTGCCGTGGAATGGGAGACCAGAGACGAGAGAACAGTGAGAGGGGAAGGATGAAGGAGCACAGGCCCGCCTTGCTTCCTACACAGCCTCCTGTCGTGGTGAGTGTGGTGTTTCATTGCTGGACCTAACGGTTTGGGGAGTCACGTAGTTCACAGTTAGCTTTTCTGAAATGACACTGAAGTAGTAGAAGCAATGACTGGAGTTTCTTTGGTCTGTGGTACAATTTCATTTGTAGTCTGAGAATTGGGTCCTTGCATTATTGGGTAGTTAAAAAATCCACCTCAACTTCCCATTGAACAGCTGGTGGCTTGTGTGGCTACAACCGAGCCCTGCTTTTCTCTCTTACCTACATCAATGAAGCTCTCTCAAGTGCACTACTCTTGATATGCTGGTGTTAATATGGATGAAGTTTAGGCCATAGTTGATTATTTCCTATAGTATTTTTCTATAAGTTTCCCCTTCAATATCAGTTTTTCTTAATTATTATATCTTATAAAGCTGTTCATGACTTGAGACTGAATTATGTGGATAAGCCTGGGTAAGTTTCTCCGGGATGTCTGGGAAGCAAAGATAGGAGTCATGCTGTTTATTGTCCTATTGTCAGCTAGAGGTAAACCTCATGGCTTTCTCCTTTGGAAGTCAGTGTTAGGAAACATAATGCAAGATGTGTCCCTAGTGTATACCACATACCCCTCTAAGGCTTGCAGCCTACACTTGGCCTTTGTTAACAATGTTTCAGGTAGCATCCATTGTTGAGATGATGAAGTAGAAAGGGTGATTGTTGGTCTTGTGTATGAATCTAGTTTTAATGTACCCCAAGGAAAGAAGAAAATGATAGCATATGAAAGTTTGGTGACATCAATGAATAGCTCTTTTACACACAATTAATGGTTCTCCATCAGGGTAAACAAGTTATGCCCCAGCTTGGTTTTGCATCATCATGAGTGCCACAGAACTCCTTTATTTATTTACAGGTGAGGAAGGTGAATGGAGAGAGGGTTGGGGATACCATTAATAGCCAGTCAGAAAGCAAAGGTAACCTGCATCCTGACAGAGTAGCTGTGTCTTTGAATCCTGGTGTGACTGACCACCTGGTGGATTGCATTGCCACCAAACAGCTGGTAGACTGACTGATCAGCAGCCATGCATTTAAATCAGGCTCACAGCATCCAGCAGAAAGCAACTGAGGCAGTTGAGACAGTTACCTGGTATTGCTGATTTAGCTTTTTCTTCATTGATAAGCTTCCTATGGCTAAAATTCCTGTCTGTCTTTCACACTATACGTATTTTAGGAATTTTTGTATCATGGGATAACAATAATAAGATCTGTTAGAAATGGTTTACCTGATAGCTATTCTCAGTGACATGATACTCTTGGGCAGTTTGTTACTCTCTTCCTTCCTTGTCAGAAAGTTAGGGGGCACTCCATCCCGAGACAAACATACTAAAGTCTGAAGTGGGGAGGGGACACCCCTCAATTTCAGTGCTAGCCTCTTTCAGTGAGCTCAGACAACACATGACAATTTCCCAATTTTGTATATTACATACTTGGGTGCATAAAGGCAATGAGCAGAAGGGCATGCCCTGGATTCTGGGAATAGGGAAGTTTAGGTTTATTGGTTCTTGAATCTTTGGGAATTCTTTTCTGAGGAAAGCCAGCCAGCCAATGCCATATACAATTTAACTTTATAATCTTCTTGTTCCTCCCAATCTCTCATTGTCCTTCATCAGACTGGATGTTTCTCGTATTTGCCTTTTGCTGTGACCTGTCTGCCAGGCCTGTGTTCATCTCTTTCATCTTCCATGATGAGCAGTCACTTTCCTAGAGAAGGCTGATATCATTGGGGTTCCTCGCCATGCGTGCTGTATCTTTCACTTGGAATGCAGAGGCCCTCTGTAATTGGGCAGACTAATTAGAAAGCTGAATTATGAGTGTTTTGACTACTAATTGGCAGTATAGCTGATTTGATTTGTGCATAAAAGCAAAACTTGTGGAATCAGATCGTCTGAATTCAACTCACTTTCTGGCATTGTCAGGAGTAGGCCTGCTGCTTCCTGTACAGCCTTCCAATGGGGACTGAGATAAGGGCTGTAGTGGGTTGCAGGGCCACTTTGGGTTGTGTTTTCATTTATTTGTTTTTGTTTATTTTTGGTCCCTGTCCTCTTACCTTCTCTTTTTATATTCTGTACCTCTCCTCCTTCTTGACCAAACAGGAAGTCCTTTCTCCTGGTTTTCTCCATTCATGGTCTGTTTTTCTTTTCTATGTGATGTATCCCTTTTCTGCATTGGAGGCTTGGCCCAGATACCACTTTCTCAAAGCAACTTCTTAGAACAGCTCTCTGTAGCCCTGACCCTTTCTTAATGGCAGGCTTCTAGTGTTTTCTCCTGTCTCCTGTCTCCTCGAGGAGAGAGAGGCAGGGTTAGCTGTGCTTAGAAGCTGTGGGTAGCTTTGCTTGTTAATGGGCAGTTTTGTTTCTTGGGCTGAAGTTCATTTTTCAGAATTCATGCTTTGTGGTTTGGGCTGTCATTTTTTCTCCTTGCCATGGACTGGGTGGGTTATGTGCCATTTTGTGAGTCTGTGGTACAGCTTATTTATCCTGTGTACAAAATTTATGTACAAGTTGTGACTATAAGCTTATATCTAATAAGTTAAATGGTATAAGCTTGGTAGCACATCAACATAAATTTTCTTCTAAATGTTGATTTGTTAATTTTTCTCTTTTGGTGATTTTCAGGCTCACTCTCCAAGATTAATCCCTCCTCCACAGCCGCAGCCTCCTCCACCACCGCCACCACCTCAGCAGCAGCCAATCAGAAGTCTTTTCCAGCAGCAGCAGCTGCAGCCTCTACTCCCCTTACAGCATCCACATCACCCCTCCCCACCTCAGGGAGTGCACATGCCCCCCCAGATTGAGACTCCAAGGATGATGCTGACTCCTCCCCCAGTGACTCCTCAGCAGCCTAAGAACATCCACATCAATCCACACTTCAAGGGGACTGTGGTGACCCCTGTTCAAGGTGCGTGTTCTTACCTGCTATGTGTTTAAGGATTCTGGTGGCAGATTCACAAAGCTACCACAGTAGTAGCTAGATTCACCTTCAGTTCTGTGAAGATTCACAGACACAATTTAGCTTGGCTTATAAGTTCCTTTCTTCAAAATATCTCTCTCTTCGTGATTGAACACAAAGTACTGTGCCATTGTCACACAGTATTTTGTCACTGTCAGTGTGAGGCACAACTGGAGGTGTTAAAATGTCTGAGTGCTTACTTTATATGTCTCATGGCAAGAATGTTGGAAGTGATGAGTATTCTTATGTGTATGTCTCTTCAGTTTATGTTACCTGGCAAGGAAGGATCAGCCTATCTTTCATTTGTTAACTGTGTTGCTATGGCAGAAGAGGTCCTGGAGCCGGGAGCTGCTCTGAGCAGCTTTGAAACACTTGATCATCCTGTGTTTGTTTCACTTGCTTCAGGCAGCTTGGCTCTTTTGGAGAGCAGAACAGACAAGAGTTCTGTTTGTGCTCTTGCTCCTTCATAGGCAGAGGCAGTCCATTAGCACAGAGGATTGGGAAATGGGGCTTGTGTGGCATGCTAGGTCCAGATGAAGAGTAGAGCAGAGCTCCCAAAGGGAATGAATACTGCTGTCTGGGGGCTCACTGAGCAGGTTAGTTCTAAGGGTGTTTGTTGAGAAAGAGAAGAAGTGGCTCATCTGGGAAGATGGTCACAAGTCTTGGAGAGAGATACAGCTAGGGGGCTGTTGATAGTGAGCCCAAGTCTTGTGTTGGAAATAATTAAGAGATGACCAACACTTTGTGAGGTGACAAAAGGGGGGAAGTGACGTAGGATCCTGCTTGTCTGGGCCATTGTAAGGACTTAGTTTTTTACTGGGAGGAGTGCCTAGGTTATAGTATATTAAGATGGAGCAAAAAAGAATTGTGGTTCTCACGTAGCTGAAACTGGCCATTTGATAGTAGAATGCATTTTTGTGTGCTTCTGTTTATTCATCGTTTTAATGCACCTTTTTTTTTTTTTTTTTTTTTTGCTAATGACTTCTTACTATTTAGTTGATCCTTATACTATGGAAATGATTTTAGACCAAAAAAAACTGTTGCCCAAGTTAAAAATAGGCCACTGTAGAGACAATTGTAAACAACACATTTGGCTCAGAAGCCACTAGTGACTACAAAGTATAGTGGTGATCAAGAAAGGGCAAGGCATCAGACATCAGAAGTTACAGTGACGGCAGAGCAGTTGTTGAAGTGCAGACTCTTAGAGCTCATGTGGCTGCTCACCAGTCATTAGCATTTGACTCAGTTGGAAAGGTGAAAAGGTTCGATAGGTGGGTGCCTCATGAGCTGACTGAAAATCAAAAAGAGCATCACTGTCTCAACTCTGTTCAACAACAACAAACTTTTTTGGTTTTTCAAAAGAAGGTTTCTCTGTGTAGCTTTGCACCTTTCCTGGAACTCACTTTGTAACCCAGGCTGGCCTCAAATGTACAGAGATCTGTCCGCCTCTGCCTCCTGAGTGCTGGGATTAAAGGCATGTGCCACCACTGCCCAGCAACAAACTGTTTCTTGATTAGAGTATGATGTGGTGAAATGATAGCTCGTGAAGACCAGCTCAGTGGCTGAACCAGGAAGGCAGCAAAGGTTATAATCACTGTTGCTCTCTGTCTGTGGCCATCTGCTCCATTACAGTTTTGGAGCCTCAGTGAAACCATTTCACCTGATACATGTGCCAGCAAATGATGAGATACACTGAAAACGCAGTGCCTACAGTGTATCTCCAGTGGGAAAGGCCCAGTTCTTACCATATGATTTTATTTTATACTGCATAACCAGTGGTTCCAAAGTTGAAAAAGTAACCTATGAAGTTTTGAGTCCTCTGTCATGTTCTCCTGACTTCACCCCAACTGAGTTGAAGCATCTCAATGACTTTTTGCAGGGAAATTTTTTTCTATAATCTGCAAGATGCAGAAAGTGTTTCTGAAAGTTTTTGAATCCTGAAGCATGGATAGAGACATGTAAAAGTGTGTTGGTTATGATAGTCCCTATTTCGATTAATTTAAGGATGTGTGTGAGCCTATTTATGATTACTTAAAATTCATGGTCAAGATCTACCGGGACCTTTGGTCCAATATGGTCAAGGATTATCTTGCTGCTGTGTCTGGGGGAAGGCTGTGGGACATGATGCTGGAGATGATGCAGGTGGATTGGATGAATAGGGGAGAGAGGCTGGGTGTCTGGAGCAATTGAGCAAGTTCAAATGATCTGGACTAATGGTTCAAGTTGGGCATTGCTGGTGTATAGAGGGTCTTGAACAGTGGTTCTCAACCTATGGGTCCAGACACCTTTGAGGGTGCAAACAGCCCTTTCCCAGGGGTTGCCTAAGACCAGATATTTACATTAAGATTCATAACAGTAGCAAAATTATAGTTAGGAAGTAGCAACAAAAATAATTTTATGGTTGGGGGGTCACCACAGCATGAGGAGCTGTGTTATAAGATCGCATTAGGAAAGTCTAGAGCATTAACAGAGGTATAGGTAGAGAGAGAAGACCTGGGGTACTGGAGTTGTGAATGGGAGCCAGAGAATTTGGTAGAGCTGCTAGGGGCAGATTGGGGAGCTGAGGAAGCACTGCTGGGTAGGTTGTTGATTGCCGTGGGCTGAGGGAAGACCTCAGTTCTGTTAGTGGCTTGTGAAATGGAAGTGGTAGGAAGGAGCCTGACTAAATTGTGCTCAGAAGGGGTGGTCCTGATGTGTGTAGACAGGCTTTCTTTCCATAGAGTTCTCTGAAGTTAAGTTGTTGTTGTTGGGGAAGGGGAAGCAGGCTTGAGAAAGGTTAAAGCAGGGAGAGGCACATCCCACACTTAGAGGGAAGAGCTAGCTGCACAGGGAGGAACACCATTGATCTAGGTGAGAGGGAACCTTATCCTGCAGAACCCTGTGTGCCAGGGGTAGGGATGGGGAACTTAGAGGCATGGGGCCAGGGACAGCAGTGTGAGTGCAGAAGGTGGCCCTGCATGTATGGGGTTAAGAAGCAGAATCTTGGATAAGTTCTTGTGATGGCCAAAGTTTTCTTAGTGAGCAAGTTAGGGGTAGAATATGTGGGAAAGTGAGAAGTCTTGAAGCCATGTTCTGGGAACAGAACAGGGATAAGACCCAAATTTGGAAGAAATGACTGGAGATGAGAGTTAGCACAATGTTGTGAGTAACTGCCTATGCTTGCTTCTTATTCTGGGTGTAGCATGGACAGCTGTGTTCAGAGTAGTGGATAAGCCAGGCCTGAAACTGATGAGTCCTGTGGAGAGAAAACACAAGAGGAGGAGATAATTATTGAAATTGGTCCTGGAGGGAGAGTGATGATGGAGTGCTGAGTGCTACATGGAAAGGAAGGTGCCTTCTTGCAGAAGTGGCAATGGGATTGGGACAGCGAGTTATGAAGATGGTGGCAATGACTCTCGGTAACTGATTTTACAAAGTAGAGAAGGAGCTTTAGGTGGCCTGAGGTTTCGGTCTGGGTTTGGGACAATAGTAGGATTGGGAAGGAGCCTACCTGTCAGGAAGAATGGGAGGAATCCTTGTAACTTTGGGGCTCCTGAGAAAGGAACAGAGTTAGTGATTCTTTATGGTGAGCTCAGGAGGTAGAGAAAATTTACAAGTTGAGAGAGAAAGTGCAGGGTCCCTTGCCACACCTGGTCAGTTGCTAGCTTATTCTGGGCATTCCCCATCTTTGCCTTCCAGTGTTGCCATTGCAGCTGCGTTTTCATACCCATGTGACATTCTGCAGGTGCTAGGGGTCTAAACTCTAGTTCCCACACTTTCACCTCTGAGACATCCCTCCAGCCCTAATGTAGTCTTCTCCGTTTCCCTAAATTGAATTTCTCAATAGTTGTCCTATACCAGCAACAGTTAATTAGGTATTTCATTGTAAATTTCAATGACAAACTGGCGGCTGGTAAAATACATAATTTTCTTCAGCCTAACAGAAATAAGATAGTATTGAAAAATAATAAAGCTGTAAAGAGGTCCTTTAATATTCTCTAGGCCAAATGGTGTCACTTGCTAGAAGTCATCAGACTGGGAAAGTACTAAATGCAGATCCTGCATCCAGGAGCTTGAGCGACTCAGTAAATGTTGAGTCCATTTGAAGCTCTTTAAGATCACCATGAATCCAGGAGCTTTGCTGCTATTTGCTCCCTGCCTTTCATGCACCTGATGCTGGAGAGAAGAAAACCTTATTCTTGCTGGGCACATATGAGGTCCTGCAGTATTTGATCATTTAGTACTTTGTAAATAAGCTTAAATTGAAGCCCTATTGAGAGAGGCTGAGTGTCTGTACATGCAAAGTACAGATTAAACTAGCACTTCTGAGTCTTAACAGCTAAGTGCACTTAAAAGTCTTTTTTAAAGTGTATGCCTTTAATCCCAGCACTTGGGAGGTAGAGGTAGGCAGATCTCGATGAGTTTGGGGCCAGCCTGGTCTGTATAGTTTTAGGACAGCCAGAGCTACATAGTAATACCCCGTTTTAAGACAAACAATAAAAAATATTATATCCGTCCATCCATCCATCCATGCAGAGTCTCAGTATGTAGCCTTGATTGGCCTGGAACTAACTATGTAGACTAGGCTAGCCTCAGATTCACAGAGATCTGCTTGCCTCTACTTTATGGGTGCTAGAATTAAAGGCATTTATCTCTATGCCTAGATAAATTTATTTTTAGTTATATATGTATCTGTGTAGGGGTGTGTGCATGTGTATGTAGGTGCCCATGGAAGCCAAAAGGTGTTGATCCCTTGAGCCAGAATTATAGGTGGTTGTGAGCTGTTCAACATGGGGCTGTGAATTTGAGTCCTCTGTAAGAGCAGAATGTACTCTTAACCACTGAATTATCTCTACATTCCCCCTGAAAAATCTTTTCATAATTAGCATGTAAACAATTTAAAGAGTAATTGTATGAATATGTTTGCATGGTGCTGGAACTCAGAGCTAGGTTCTAGGTAAATGCTTTTCTACTGAGAGTCCCCAGCCCTTACATGTCTTTTTTAGATTAATCTCTTTTCTTTCTGAGGGTGAAAGTCTACTCCATTGTAATATAATTAAATGAGTTTGATGGAAGCTTAAGTTGTTCTCCAGATGTCCATCTTTACAATTGTAATAAATTGAAAATGTCTTCTCTTAGATAGATATACAGGATGCTAAGAGTCTACATAAATAGTAAATACCAAATTTTCAGGTTCAAGGTTTAACTAGACTGGTGGGAACATCCAAAGTTTTAAGTTTTCTTCTCCATGTGATGCATTCAAGGGGTTGGGTCTTGATCCTACTGCTCTTTGGATTGGGCTGGAACACACCTGCTCCCATGCTCTGCTCTGCCACTGTGAGCTCTGTACATCATTTATTTCTTGAAGAAAGAGGGCCGAGACTTTGTCAATGTTGCCAGTTCCTCAGAGGTCATGTTAGCAAACCCATTCATTAGAATCAGCTCTCATCATGGGCTGTGTTGGAATTGTTTAGTTCCTATAAATGGTTGGTTTGGTAGAGGAGCTAGGTGTTTTATATTTGGTACTTGATTTAAAAATATTGTCCATCTGTTGTTAAATGTGCTATTCTTTACCTTCATTATAATCTTCTGAGATGAGAATACCCCCCCCCCCCCCCCATATAGCTTGTTCTTTCCCTTTAGATGCCTGGTTGTTGTGTCTTCTTACAGGGAGTCTTATGTTGGAATAGACTCAGAGGGGCTTGGACTTCTGCTAGTTTGACGTTCTGTGAGAGAAAGTTTCAGTTACATTTGCTTTCGATCAAATAGTGAGATCACACGATCAGTTAACACTGAGCCTGTAAAGTGTGATGTTAATTATACTAACCATGATACCGTTTAATGTATGGGATTCATTTTGTAACATATAGAAAATAAAAGTTTAGTGAGTCACTATTTTAAAGTGATTGGATTGTTTCTTCAGGTGCATTTTTTTGTGTCTATATTTCTCATATCCCAGAGTCCTCTAAAAGTTGTGCTGTATTAAAACTTTGATTATTAGTTTGCTGAGGCCGCTGTGACAATCACTGCTTGGGCAGGCTGATTCCCCTGGGCTCATTTCTTGGATTGCAGATGGCTTCCCCATGTTCTCACATGGTCTCTCTGTGAGCACGTGTTTGCATTTCTCCTTTTCTCCAGGATGCTGGTTAGGTTGGATTAGTGCTCACCATTGGGACATCTTTAAAGACCTCTCCAAATGCATCACATTTAAGGTGCTCCATATGGGAGTTTTCCTGGGTGCATCTAGCACCATGTTTGACTGCAAGCTCCCACAACACAACAGTGGTGTGTTTTTCCAAATCCAGGTCAGTGAGATCAATATGTAATGTGTGGCACATTTCAAAGGGGGCAGCGCGTGCTTTAGCCCTAAGGGCTTAGCCCTCACTTCTTTGCTACCATGAGATAGCCTCTTAAAACAAATGGACTTCTTGATATAGTAGACTGGTGAGAATTTGACCTCTTTGAAAACAAAACCAATCTGCAAGTGTCAGCACAGTAGTTTGCTTCCTTGTCATTCTCTGTAAGGCTACATGAGCATCATTCCACCCTTCCTCTTCCTGCTTCTTTTTCTCCCTCTTGTGATTCTGTAGGATTCACATTTCAATTTGTGTGTAACTGGCAGGGTCAAACTATATAATCTAGACTGGTCTTAGGCTCACTGTGTAGCCTAGACTGGCTTCAAACTTGCAACAGTCTTCCTTCTTCAGACTTCCTGAACGGTGGGGCTAGAAGTGTACCTTATCATGTCACATCCCACTGAAACTAGGTCTTTTTATTTCGAATGAAAATTACCTTCTTTTGTTGTAAAAATATTTTAATTCTAAATAATAATTCTCTGTTAGAACTTAAGCTTCATATTATACAGTTTTATTTTGAGGCCAAAAATACCTTCCCCTCTCCTTTTATGAGATTCTTAAAAGTACTAAGTGTGTATAGGTAAAGTCTAAACTTAATGTTGCTGTGTGCTCAGTATATGTACTGTATGCTTTGTGTGAGATCTCATGTGTTGTCTTCCTCCCAGGCGGTCTAATGCCAGTGATTGTAATGCAAGGTGTTTTCTTACAGTGCCCTTGCTGCCAGTTCCGAGCCAGCCGAGGCCTGCTGTGGGACCCCAGAGATTCCCAGTGAGTAGCAGCTGTTCTTCTTTTGGGCAGGAGGGAGCACATGTTGACTGAGAGATATTGGTACTGCACTTGCCTGACCAGATACAGAGTGGGTATTAGTAAATGTTGACTGCAGTCTTTGTGGTGAAAAAATGTTTATTAAAACCTTAAGGTCAGTGGATAGTTGAGCAAAAATAATTTTAACTATAAAATAGCTGAATCAAGACCATCAGCAGAATTTCTTTCATCTTAAAGAATATGAATTCTGATTTTGTCATGGTTGTGTTGAGGTCACATCTTATAGGCATGTAATATCTGTGAGTCTGTATGTCAAATTCCTGGCAATAAGAATGAAGTGCTTGGTTATTAAAGAGCTGCGAGTATTCCTGAGTAACCCTAAAGGGAGGGGGGGGGGTCAAAAATCTCCTTTTAAGCAGAAGTAAGGGAATTCCAGGGAGGAGGGATTAATCTGGTGCCGATTGGTGGATGAAAGATTAGTCTGGGAGCTGATTGGTGGGAGGCTGTAGTGGTTAGGGGCCCATTGGTGGTGGTGGTGGTCTAGTGTCTAGGGGCTTGTTGAGGAGAGGGTAGGGAAAGCTATCTTTAGCTAGCAGAAGTCTGGGGGCATCTGCTGAGCCAGGAAAAGGGGCTTTGGGGTGTCTGCTGAGCCAACAAGAGGCTGGGGCAGGGCACCTGCTGATTGGTTGCCCCTAAGTTGTGGTTTTCCTGAGAATTGCTTGCTCAGTTCCAGCCGGTTCTATTGAACCGAAGCTAAGGCCTGGTTCATGTCAGGGCTGCCAGGGGAGCCTGTTATGGCCCTGGTTTGGCCCTCCGGCCCTCAAATTTATCTGATGTTAGAAGGAAAAAAAAAACCTAATGATGTTTTAAGGATATTATTACTAGAGGAAATGAAAGCTTAGCACCTGGAAGATCAGAGGACAACTTGAAGAAAAATTGGTTCTCTCCTACCATGTGGGTTCCAGGAATGGAACTCAGGTTGCAAGGCTTGGTAAGGCCAGCGTCTTCATTCTCTACCTTAGTTACTGTTCTACTGCTGTGAAGAGACACCATGACCAAGGAAACTCTTACAAAAGAAAACATAATTTGGGGCTTGATCACAGTTTTAGAGGATAAGTCCCTGGTCATCATGATGGGAAACATACAGGTATGGCACTGGAGCTGTAGCTGAGAGCTTTACATCCTGATGAGAGAGAGAGAGAGAGAGAGACAGAGAGAGAGAGAGAGAGAGAGAGAGAGAGAGAGACAGACAGACAGACAGACAGACACACACACACACAGACACTTGGCCTGGCCTAGGGTAGGCTTCTGAAACCTCAAAGCCCACCCAAAAGACATGCTTCCACCAAGGCTACACCTCCTAATCCTTTTCATACAGTTCCACTCACTGGTGACTAAGCATTCAAATATATGAGCCTATGGGGTCAATTCTCATATAAACCATCACATCCTCTGAACCTTCTCCCTGGCCCCTTAATTAATTAATTAGTTAATTAAATAGTGTTAGCCATTCACTCTTTTTAAATTTATTTATTTATATTTTTTATGGGCAATTTGCCTGTGTGTATGTCTGTGTGAGGGTGTTGGATCCTGGAGTTAAAGACAGTTGTGAGCTGCCATGTGCTGGTAATTGAATCCAGGTCCTCTGGAAAAACAGTCCCTGAGCCATCTCTCCACCACCACCACCCCAAATTTATTCCTTAAGGTCTAAAGACTACTCTGAAGATGGCATTAATATTCCTGAACCTTCCATTGGAGAAGCTCTTTCAGGGCACAAAGCTGTGTTCTGTTTATAGGTGGCAGCCTGTGCTGGGAAGTAGTTGGGCTAGATGTTGGCTGTGTGTATAACTGAACAAACCCTGCAGGTCTTTGTTGGCCACTGTCTAATAATGTTGCTTTATGTGACATGTCCTAGCTTCTAGATTAAAAAAAACCTAAGTCATGGTGAGCTCACTGAAAATATGCAGGGCTTCATCTACTCCCATAGTCTTTCAGAGAAATCAATGTGGGGCTTGTTTTTTTAAGTACAGTAGAGATATTGGGTGTGCATTTTTTTTTTTTTTTAATCCTTCAGAGTATGTTTGGGAGATAAACTCAAGACTGTCTTTTGACATTTATTTAAGCTGGGACTTTAAAACAACAACTACAAAAGGCCTTTTTTTCTACTACTATTTTAAGCATGGCTGCCATGAATATAAACTTGATATTATAAATGTTTAACAAGGATCTGTTTTATGGCAGTTCACAACTACTACACGGACCAAGCAGAATTAAATGATGCCCAAGTTGGATCTTTACTTAATACCTGAGTCAAATGATAAAAGCAGCAAAAACAATATTGTGGTCTAATTAAGCCTTTGACCAAAATTTATCTCTGCTGGTCATATGCACTACAGACCTTATCCCAGCCCTTCGCAACAGTTGAGAGACAGTTATTTATTACACAGACTTTTGCTTTATAAATTGACCCATAATCCCTACACAGTGGCATATACCTGTAATCCTAGCACTTGGGAGGCTGAGGCAAGAGGATCCTGAGGTAGATGCCAGCCTGGGCTGGATAGCAAGACCTTGCCTCAGAAAAAGGGAGGAGTTGGGTCTGGAGATAATAGTTTAGTGGTAGAATGCTTGACAAGCATGTTCAAAGTTCTGACTTCCATCTTTAGCATCAAGTCACGCACACATGCACACGAAGACTATACACAGAAATGAAGTATTTAGTTAAGAAACCCAACTTCAGATTTTCTAGGTGTAGTGGATTCATTGTATTTCTTTGGTGCATAAAATTAGATTTGAATCTGAAAGTCTTTGTACCAGTTTAAATAGAATTGGAAATTGAGCAAAGTGAAGTTTGTTTTGTTCATCTTGTGGAGCTCCTTTAAATATGCATTCTCATTGCCCTGAGCATAGATATTGACAAATTTTGGACTTCTAGTTATTGGGTATCCTCCACTGCCAATGTAATAAGCCAGTCAAGGCAAATTAATAAATCCAGGTTTAATCTGAGCAGAGCAAAGCATCTCCCAGATGGCTCTTAGGAAGGCAGGGGAGAGTGCACAGCAGTTATAGTGGCCAGGTCTTAAGTAGCCAGTAGGTGTGGTCTTGAGCAGCCCCAAGGAGGGGCTGACACTTGGGTGGGCTTTCAGAGGGGAGGGGCCACTGCTTGGTGGGCTTTCGGGGGGGCAGGGTCTGAAATGGGAGGAATGAGACTGGAACATGGAACCACCAGCCACGCCCCCCCGCCCCCCCCCCCCCCAGCTCCCCAGCATCTCAACTTTTGGGGTATATATGGACGCTGGTTGGGTTTTCACCGAAACAGATACTAGTCTGGGCAGTGCTGCACACACAGTGCACAGCAGGTTCTCCTGTTAGTAGAAGTTGTGTGACAAAATGTTTCCTGGGGAGATGCAGTATATCCATCTATTCACCACAACAGACGAAGGTACAGATACCACTATAAAGTCCAGCTTTGGTGAACCAATGAATTTATTGGGGTTACTTACAGGAGCAGAAATGACTCAAAGCTGCATGACCAAAGCCTACCTCATCATGGGTGTCAGATCACAAAAATCTGGGAACCTGGAGCTCACTGCACAGCCTGCAGGCAGCTCAACAGATTGAAGAGTGCCTTTTCCAGGTGCCTCAGTTAGTCTAAACCTCTTTTAGGCAGCTCTGCTGCTATATGCTTCTTCCAGGTAGCTGGTCTGGTCCAGAGTCATCTTTGAAGCTTTTCTCTTCTGAGTCTTTCTTGCAGCTGAGCTCCTTGTGAGGAGGACTCTCAGTGTTTATTGTTTACTCTGGCAGGGAGGGGCCTACTGAATCTGGTCAGTTTCAGGGACTTCCTGAAGCTAGTTTGAGTTGTTTACCTTTGGCTTGAGCTTCCTACAGGATGGAATGTTTCAACTTGAGGAAGCTGTTGCACAATATTTGAGTTGAGAGTTTACTGGTACTTGTGAAAGTAAGTAGTGTAGAGAAGAAAGAAGGTTTAAATTTTTATATTTCTTGCTTTGTAAACTTCAAGGATACATTGAACTTGTATCAGAGGATTCCGATTTGCTTCCCTGACTGGGAAGCAGATGGGGCAGACATGGCTAAGGATGGCCCTAGCTCCAGGTCTGTAAAGGGCCATGGTGCATTTGCCCACTCAGCCTGAGCAGGTTTTCTCGTCCCAACCAGAGGTAACTTGAAAGTCCATTTTATTGGCTATTTTATGAAAACTTCAGAAATAATTAGTTTAGTGGTAGAATGCTTGACAAGCATGTTCAAAGTTCTGACTTCCATCTTTAGTATCAAGTCACGCACACATGCACACAAAGACTATACACAGAAATGAAGTATTTAGTTAAGAAACCCAACTTCAGATTTTCTAGGTGTAGTGGATTCATTGTATTTCTTTGATGCATAAAATTAGATTTGAATCTGAAAGTATGTTGAGGAGATTTGATTACACTGTGAACCCCTAGATTTCGTTATTTACTGGAAAAACCTGTTTCTAGTTGTGAGGCTCAGCTCGAACACACACTTTTAATCCAAGAGTGTTCTGCTTGAATATTTTTAAAGGGATTAAATAAAGTCAACCATAGGTCAAGAGGCAGGGCAAGCAACCAGTTGACAGGAAGTGAACATAAAATTATTATTAAGAAAAAAACATGGAAAGGAGGACAGATAGAGAAACACACAGGAAGTAGAAGGGGGGAACATTGGGTTTGAGGAGATTTGTTTGAGATGGTAGAAGAGAGGCTTCTCGGACAAGGGCAGAGGAGGAAAATCAGCTGGGTGCTTTCTCTTCCTCTCTAAGCTAGCAGACTTTCACCCCACAGCATCTGGCTCCAGTCCTTATTGGTAAAATCGAATGATTGAGCTTTTGGTTAAAAACAACACTAGTTTGTGAAAAATTCTTTTAGTAACAGTTTCCTCTAGATTTGTTGGTGTGATAAAGTTTTTGTTGTGTTTTGAGTGGTGCTGGGACTTAAGCCCAGAGTCCTCCCAGCCTCATCTCCATTACATTAATACAGAGACTGCTAGTCACCTTAACAGGAAACAGTTTGCCATGTGATGACTTAGGATTATTTTAGATATTGACTCTTAATGTATTGTAGACTGTTGGTGTAAAACTGACAGTGACTATTAGATGATTGAATATCACCTTTCAGAACAAAGACTTAAATATCAAGTTGAGAAAATGCTCTAAGAAGGACCTCTGTTAAGTACTCTGTTTTTTAAAGAAACTGCTGTAGAGGCACCTGGGTCATGGTCTTTGTGTCATGTTAGTCATCTCACATAGATGTGGTTTCTAACCCTTTCCACCCATGTGCAGCATTCCTTAGTACTTTGTGATTTAAGATTCAGGCTAAAAATTAAGTCTATGCACTGGATTTCCTTCTTTAATTTAATGAAATAGCTCTTTTATATTTTCAGACCAGACTTACGAATTTCTTGCAAATATAAATTATATCTCAGTTGGTACTGATCAGAGAATGACTATGTTTCCCCTTTACCTTGAGTAGCTATTAGTCTTCTGAATGGAAAGTACACCTGCTATTTAAGTAATAGATGCCCACAGGAGCTAATAGAAAAACAAGCAACATCCAAGGTCGGTGTTACAGGGTCTCCCTTCTGGCCCCTTGCCTATTAGTAACCAACACTGCACTCACTGCTTACTGTGTGGGCCAGAGCTTGCCAATGCCAGTTCACAGCACATTTATGTCTTGTTTTTATGAGAGGAAGAGCTAGTTACCTTATAGATGGGTCTTGTCTGTTTCTGTTTGAGTTCTTCTTTCAACTTAAGTGTTCCTGTTTTCATGTTGAAAATCTTTTTGGTTTCATTGCACAGAGACAGTCTCTACTTTGTGTGCCATTTCCATGGCTGGTTGTGAGTCTCCTTCTTCAAGTATATTTTTTAGTTGTTTGTTCAAGAAAAGACATTGCTTACTCATAGCAGTGCTAAAATGTCAGTTGTTGCAATAAACTTACTTTGAAGTTTTGTCAAGATAGTTTCCATTTCAGTTCCATTGATGTTTTATATATAAAATTTCAATTTAAAGTAGTTATTCTCAACCTGTGGCTCACAAGCCCTGGGGGGTGTCAAATGAGCCTTTCACAGGGGTCGCCTAAGACCATCAGAAAGCACAGATATTTACATTGTGATTCATAACAGTAACAAAACTACAGTTATGAAGTAGCAACAAGATAATTTTATGGTTAGGGGGTCACCACATCATGAGAACCTATATTAAAGGGTCACAGCATTAGGAAGGTTGAGAACCACTGATTTAAAGCTTCTGACATAGGATAATAAAGCTGTTTCAGTCTTTTGATTTCACACCGTTGTATTAGGCTGATGATGTTTTTGATGACCAACAGCATATGGGTAGACTGTGGAAATGTTTTTCTTTAATTTTTTTTGCATACAATATATTTAGATAGTCTTTCCCTTCCCCTAGATCCTCCCCACTTCTCTACCCACCCAACTTCATGTTCTCTCTCTCAGGACCCCCCCCCCCCCCACCACACACACCAATAAAACTAGATGCCAAATAAAAACCCAGTAAGACAAAACCAAAAACCCAGTAAAACACCCACCCCCCAAGAAAAAGCACAGCCAGCCCCCCCCCCCCCCCCCCCCCACACACACACACACAAACCCATAGAGTCTTCCTGGGCATGAGGCCTGACCTGGAATGTTGTTGATATACCCAGTTACACTTCATTGGAGAAAATTGATTTTTCCCTTTCCCAGCAGGTATCAATTGCAAATAGCTTCTTGGTTAGGGGTGAGACTTTGTGTCTACTTTCTTTTCTCTATACTGGTATGGAATGATTTCTTGTTCTTTGTTTAAATTAAAGATGAAAATGTGTGTACTTTTAAGTTGGAATTAGTCTTTAGCAGTGGCTGTATTGTTTGGCTTGACCTGGTGAATGAGCCTGATGATGTGCAGCAGGGCTCTGGGCATGCTGTGGTTTGTGGTATCAGGTGCTGATGATTGGGGCTTGCTGGCTGGGTCCTGAGTGCTATTTCATGCAAATCATGTCTGAGGGACTGCTGCAGCAAATCCCATTTCTTTTTTGATTATAGCCTCACTGATGAGAATCAAGACTCTGCTCTTCAGGAAGGAAAGCCTTGCTTTTGAGTGCTTACAGTTTTTACAACATGGCTGCAATGCCTTATAATTATTACCACTTAAGATTGGGAAGGGATGATGGACATTTCCTCTTATCAGATCTTTGAGTAGTAGCAGGAGAATATGGTAGGAGATCCTTACAGCTGTCAGATATTGTCAGGCTTGCAAGCAGAGAATGCAGTTTAAAATGCAGGTGACATAATACCCAGCATCCTCTACTTGCTTCTGGGTTTCTGATTAATCATGATTACCATACATTATCATACCATCAAATTTAATCATATCAATGAATGCCCATCTGCAGCAGTAACAGGAACAGCTAAACACAGTGGAAACAGCCATTAAAGGAAGAGGTGGTTTATCAGATTCAGTAACCCATTAACTTGACTCTGCTATGTCAGCATGCCTTATGCACAGGACTGGAGGTGGGACTGGGTTAAAGGCCACACTAATAACCCGAAGTCCAGGAAATAGCCATTGAAATTGTTTTATATTGATTTTTTTGTGCAGTATTCAGAATCATTGCACTATTCTGTAAAAACTACATTATAAAATAAGCTGTTTGTTTGCTTTTTGGGTAAAAGCATTAAATTGGCAACAACATATCATCCTGAGATGTGCAGTGCCATGTACATAGATTTGTATCTTTTTTACATTGGGGTGTGTGTGTATGTATGTATGTATGTATGTGTGTATGTATATATGCATGTATGTGTGCTCGTGCTTCTGTGTGTACATTTATGCGTACTTTGGCATTCTTACGGAGTTCAGAGGACAGCTTTTGAGAGTTGGTTCTCTCCTACCATGTGGATTGTCAGGTATTCAGGCTTGGCAGCAAGAGCCTTTACACAGGGAGCTGCTCTCCTGTCCCTAGACCTAACTCATGGGTACAGTTTTCCCATCTACAGTATAGTAATGCAGCCACCAGTGTTGCAGTTTATTCATGCAGCCACCCATGTTGGACAGTGATAAAGTTAAAACCATGGAATTATTCTCTACACTACAAAAATCTGCATGTTTTGTTTTGTTTTATTTGATTGTGGTGTGCTCTACAGAGAATACAACACACCAGTTATTTTCTTTTATTAGGTTTTTGAGAGAGAGCATATATGCACACATACCTAGGTTATTAGCAATTATTCCTCAGGATCACTTTATTTATTTTGTAGGATTAATCACTAGGACCTGGGGTTTGTGGTTTTTCACGCTAGGATGGTTGTCAAGTGAGCCATTGGATCTATTCCTATATTCACTTCCCCAGGACTAGGATTACACATGTGCTGCCATACCTGGTTTTTTACCTGGGTGCCCAAGATCAAACTCTGGTCCTCATCCTTGCTTAGCAGGCACTTTCCAACCGACCCATCTCCCAAGATCAAGCTCTGGTCCGTCCTCATCCTTGCTTAGCAGGCACTTTCCAAGTGACCCTTCTCCCCATTTATTTTCCCAGGAGTTTTTAAGAACCTCATAAATCAGTTTCGATACATTTTTTTTTTTTAAAGAAATTATCAGTGTGAGGGGTGGGGCACAAGTGCCACAACGTGTGTAGAGGTCAGAAGAAAAGTAGATGATTTCCTCTTATATGGGTTCTGGAGGTGGAACTTTCCCCCTTGAGCCATCCTGCCAATCCTAGATACATCTTAAAGATAAACTTTGAAAGACATCCTGGACACATTGAAATGCATTTCTTCCCAATGGTTAGACTGTTGTCTGTGCCCCCCCCCCCCCCCGTTAAAATAGTATTTTTGTTATAATGGTCTGTGAGCTCTTCATCATGGTGATAGTAAAGGACAGTGCCTGCCATCACACAGGGTCTGTGTTGTCCGTCCCTGCCAGCCCTTAATGTCTGTTTGAGGTATAAGGCACTTGAGCTTCTCTGGTGTTGTTGAATCTCTAGTAACTTGTCCTTGCTTGTTACTATGTGGTGTTCCAGTACTGCAGTTTTTTTATTCACTACAGTATTGCTGGATGCTTGTGCTCATCTTTAGGTTATCAGGGGGTCATGTGGAAAATGTGTTCACAGGTGGGAATTTACAGGCTATTTGTTTTTCCTTCATATAACTTGAACGTGGCCTTGGGGTTTGTCATTGTTGTTTGTTTTTTGTTGTTGTTGTTTTTTGAGACAGGGTTTCTTTGTTAGCCTGGCTGCCCTGGAACAGAGTATCCTCACTACAGACTGTCCTCACTCTGTAGACCAGGCTGGCCTCGAATTCAGAGATCTGTTTGCCTCTGTCTCCCAAGTGCTGGGATTAAAGGTATGTGATACTGCCACTTGGCTATGACTTTGCTTTTTAATTGCTTCTTTTTTCTTGAAAAAAGTTTTACAGTAATGTTAAAGAAAAAAAGTTTTACATTACTGATGGATTACTGCATGTTAGATTTTTCTCATAGCTTATGTCCAGCAACCTTAGGAAGCAGAGGTGTTACTATTTTGTCTATTTTACAAACTGGGAAGCTGAGTCTTGGAAGAATTAATGTTTAAGCTTACAAAACTTACAAAACTGTGCAGATGTAGCATTTAAACCAAGGGTAGTTCATGTCTGGCAACCCATCTTTTCGTTTTTATCCTGTACTTGTCCTTAAATATCCACATGCACTTTTAAAATTATTATTACTTGTATTCATTTAATTATGGTGCGTGTGTGTTCTTGTATGTGTATACATGCACATGTATGGAGGTCAGGGGACAATTTGTGAGACTCAGTTCTGTCTTTCTACCCTGTGGGTCCAGGGGCTCAAACTCAGGTCATTGGGCGTGGCAGCAAAAATGCCTGCACCCCCTCAGCTGTCACGCCAGCTCTCACTATGCATTGTAATAAACTCTGCTTTTGAGAAAGAGAGCCTGAAATCCAAGGAGCTAAACCAGTTCTACAAGATTGTCTGCAGACTGTGTTGTCCTTGGTGTGCTCATAGAGGATTTGCTAGAGGGCCTGTTGGTGGGCGTGGCTGTGGTGGGCGTGGGTGCAGGAGTAGTGCGCTGCTTCATTCAGTGCACTGCAGAATGCAGGATTGTCTCCCCCCCCCCAACCCCAAAGGTGGTATTTCAGACAGTTTTTTAGCTTACAGTCACTGTTCTCGTTACTTGAACCAAAAGTGCCTTGTATAAATTCACTCAGTGTTCCTGAATATAAAACCAATACTTCCTTCTTTGGAATAGTCAACTTGAATCTATAAATATAAAAATACCTTCTAGGAAAATCAATATATTTAGACAAGGCACAACCTTAAAGAAAAAAAAAAAAAAGCTATGGAGAATGCTCAGATAAGAGGATTAACACATTGTGATAGAAGGCTGTAATTTTAATTATGTCAGAGGTCACTGGTGGTCTTTATTCTTTGCTTTTAACCTATTTAATCAGAATTAACTGAGAGGTGTTCTTAAGTGTCAATTGGTTTCTTATACAGTTCTTTGCATTTTAAGTGAGATTAATAAATGAAAACATGTTACACTGGAAGGTTGTAATTTGTTGAAAGATTCATGAAATTTCAATGACATTGTTAAAGTATTTAATTAGTCTTATTAAAACATACCAACTGACCCTTTTAGAGAAGCTGATAAGTGGCATAATAGCGGTTGAAGCCTTTTTATTCTTGCCTTTATACGATTAAGTTTTTGCTAAGCAATTTATGCAAAGTTTCCATCTATTCTTTTTGTAACTGAAGTTATCAGTTCTTTCTGAATAGGATTAATATAGATAATGTCATGTAATTAACAAGAGATGCAAAAAAAGTGAAAATACAATCTGTATAGGAATTATGAGAGGATGATAATCTCTTATCTTGGATTTTTAAAGGGATATAAAGAAAAGCAAAACAGCAGTTTGAACGGATTAGATTAGTCTTTCTTTCCAGTGGTAGAAGCACTTTAGCACCGAAAGTTCCATGACAGCACAGTTGTAAAAGAATTCTGAATTTGGTTGCAGGAACTAGTAATTTGCTAACCTTTATACCCCTGCAGTGGTAGGAGTCACTGCAGGAATGACATGATGAGTCAGAACTCAGAACTGTCTTCTGTGGCTTAAGCATTGAGCTGAGATCAGTGGGAAGAATTTCAAGTGTGGGTCTTGTTCTGAGCTGCCATTCATCTATAGTAGAACTCTAACCCTGAGTTTTTTCATCCTATTAAGGAGTAGTGGCTTCTTTCCTTGGATTGTCTGTATGCTAGGTGCAATATTGTACCTGACTTGTGTGGGTCAGGATGTGAGCAAGGGTCATACAGCAGAACTCGATTAGTAATTATTTTTTTAATTAATAATTCTAAGGGGTAAGAAAGGGAGAAAAGGTTTGGGTTAATGGCAGTACTATGATGTTTTGGGGACCTGTATTACTTTTCTGCTCTGAATATGTGTGCATGCTTTCTAGACTAAGGCTCGGTAGATGGTGTATACCAGGTGAAGCACCCCAGGATTAAAGGTAACAAATAGCATTGTTGCTGTGTTCTTCTGGGATCTTGGGCTGGAGTGATGGCAATGGGGCCTGAATCTGAGGGTAACAACAACATAGCCTGGCTGGGCAGAGGGAAACAGGAAAGAAAGGCTATGAATCAAGGTTGAGTCTTGAGCCCCAACCTGTTACTTAGTTCAGGATCCTGACTCCTAGCTGTAACCAGCATGTGTGGGTAAGAGTTCTCCCTCTTACTGTTAGGTAGGTCTCAGAAAAGCTGTGACAGTGAGTCATCTGCAGATGTGGTTTGGATACCTAGATGGCTTCAGAGTGCTCATCTCAGGACTACACATTGGAGTCGACTGATATCACAGGTGGAACTATAACATGTGCTTACCGTGTGGTTTGTCCAGCTCCATGTATATTGACTCTCTGCCTCTGATCCTGATGTGGCCTCTATATTTGCAGGCATCTGGGGAAAGAATGTTGATAATTCAGGGGAAGTTTAAGCTTTGCAGGTTAGATTTCACTCACTGTGTATGTTCTCTGGCCACATGGCCTTTAGGGAAGGTTGCATGCCAGAGCCTTGCTGGTTCTCAAAAGATGACAGACACACTTGGGGGAACTCTAGCAGCTAGCTGTCTTTAGAGGAGTGAGACTCAGATTTGTATAAAGCAAATGGCACTGAAATGCACTGGTATTTTATTAGCACCCATGTTCTTGCAGTAACAACAGGATACTTTTCATTTTTTTCTGTTAACTGCCATCTACAGACAAAAATTGTTGTCTAGCACTTGGACAAATTCAGGAAATTATTTATACAAATGCTGTAATGAATGGGTAATTCTGCCATGGAGTAGACTCCTTCCTTCTATCTTCTTATTCTTTGACAAATTTCTGTCTTAGGGTATTTCTAGTTTATTGATCTGCTTTTGTGTTTGGATCTAACCCTGAAAAACACTTGTTAATACTTACATGGTGAATGATTAGGGCTGGACTTTGTATATCTTATAGGTGTTTTAAGTCTCAATTCAATCTATAACAGAACAAGGGAGGCTGGCAGGAGTCTTGGAAGTAGACACCAGACTGTTCACATAGCTCTGACTCTTCAAAGAAAAAAATGTTGCCTCTAAGACAACAACTGGGGAGACAGATTCCATGCTCATCTCAGAGAATCTTAGTGTACTATTCTTAATGGTCTTTTGTCTTTAAACCTGTGGTCACCTGCTCTTGGCAGCAGCTGGGAAGTGACTGGGGAGAAGGGCACAGTCAAGGCAACTGTCAGTCAGCTCTGGATTCTTCTACTCTATACCCTGGAACAAGTTCTGCAGTCAGTTTGATTGTGAACATCCGATCTCAGCTGGGTAGTTATAGGTTCATCTTGAAGCCAGAATACTTAAGCTTTACTCTGAGTTTTAAAAAGTTCTTATGTTCTGCTGAACCAGAGAACTATCGTGTGAAAATCTGGAGACTTTGCTGCATACCCCACACATTGTAATGCTTGTGAATATGCATTTAAGCAGCATATGGGTGCCTAGAAAAGAAAACTTAACAGTGTAACATTCCAGAGGGGCAAGATTTGAGATTCTAGTATATTTTCAGTTTAATATAAAAAGACATCTTTTGAAGTAACAAA
This sequence comes from Peromyscus maniculatus bairdii, assembly GCF_049852395.1. Lineage (NCBI taxonomy): Eukaryota > Metazoa > Chordata > Mammalia > Rodentia > Cricetidae > Peromyscus > Peromyscus maniculatus. The sequence goes on from NC_134854.1 coordinate 69,789,004, forward strand.
GATTTAAAAGATTCTTCTGTGGACTCTTGATAGTGCTTAGAGATACCTGGGACCAAGAACATAGCTCAGTTGGCACAATTCTTGTCATGCAAGGATAAAGACCTGAGTTCAATACCAAGCACACAGAACAAAGCTGGATGTGGTGGTTTATGTTTGTAATCCCAACTTTGGTGAAGCAGAGTCAAGAGGATCCCTGGGACTTGCTGAGCAACCAGCCTGGCCTGCTTGGTGAGAGACTTGTCTCAGAAAATAGGTGGACACTACCTGAAGAGGGGAACGAGAGCTGGAGTTGGACTCCAGCCACCACATGCACCTTCTCACACATGCATGGTCACTGAGAAGCAATGTACCTAGTTTGTTATAGCTTGAAGTTCTTATTGGAAACAGTATGTTTGTCTCCTTGGAGTCCTGACTCTGACCACTAGTTGGGACAAGGATATGGGTTAAGGAGGCCCTGGTCTCTTCATGACAGCAGAACTCAGCATACCTTCACTACTGGCAATGTGGGAGCCAGTCTGCTCTCCCAGTTACTTTGGTCTTACCTATAAGAAAACCTCTCCTTGGGTGACTCAAAATTAACTGTTTGGTGGAGAGGGGGGAAGGAAGAGGGTTTTGAAAAGCCCTTGCTGCCATATGACTTATCCTATTGAGCCTAGACGCAGTGCATGTGTGACTACAGATTCCACATGGAAGCAACACAATTTCTATTCTGTGAATCCAGTAACAGAAACAGACAGGAATGCTGGGCTTAATTATGCTCAGTTGTAAAGTCTGTATGAAGAAATCGGAATGAAGGGAAACTGGAGCTTGCTTATCTTCCTGAGATCTGAACAGAAAGGGCAACTGCAGAGGGTCTTATGTCTTACACTTCCTGATACTGTAGGGGGTATGTCTAGAAAGCCAGGTGCACCCTGCAGCAAGTCACTCTGGTTCTGGCAGGAGATGGTTGAGGCTGCGTGGGGTGGGGAGAGCAGCAGTGCATTGGTGGCAGCTCCAGCATGTGATGATGAATGGTAAATTAGGCTTGCTGCACTCTTCATTGAAAGTTGTAAGTTGATAAAAGTTTTCACGCTGAGTGTTGCTGATTTCCAACTATCAGTACAAGTGTTGTGTGTTATTAAGTGGTAAATTCTCCCTTCGGTTCTTCCTGCGTCTGCTTTTTGTCAGCTTGTTAACATAGCTAAATATTTATGCTTTTGGTGTTTGTTGTAATTTGGTATACTGTTTGTTTTCTATGAAAAATATGACTAAGTGCAGTAATAGAATGAAAACTTGGATTATCTTAAATAGGCTGCTGCTAAAAATTAGCACACATGTTGCTGATGACTGTAGATGATACTTGGATGTGGCGAGGCTGCTCAGACTGTTGCAGACATAGGAGCAGCTTTGTTGTAGATCAGAACCAGAAGATGATCAGATGGAAAGTGACCAGGGTAGTGGGGGAAGGAGCTGACTAGGGATAGGAGAAAGACTACCAGTGATGATGGACCTGTTAAAATTAAATACACACTTGGTGATTCTAATCTGCTGTAACGAGCCTTCCTGTTGCAGTCCTCAGTAGGCTGGGAAGTGGGAATGTGGGCCATCTGTGGTCTGCACCAGGGCAAGTCTCTGAAACAAGTCAAAGAACAGAGTTAGTCAGGGACTGTCTGGATTGAGGAGGGATGGCAGAAAGCTCCGTTTCTACCAGAGAAGTTGTTCCCAGGGGAATTTTGTATTTTTGTCTAAAACAAAAACATGAAAGTTTCTAGAAAATTAGATGCAGTGTAGAAGTTTATATACAGTGTGGTATAGTTCCCAGAGTTCATAGTGGCCATGCAGGATACAGGCACTGACGTTCTCAGGGGAAAGTTGATTGTTGTTTGGATCTCCAATTCAGCAATCTTTGTAAGGTTTTTCATGGCTGGGCTTAAACTCCGTTCTGCCTTTTCAATTTTTCCTGACTATGATGACCTGTGGGAGCTCCCACTGAGTTTTTTAAGTGAAATCTTTTGGTGTGGTTTCATGACTATGGTATGGTTTAAAATGACCAAGACAGGGGTATGGCTTTGACTTTAAGCAATGATTGACACCATTTTTTCCAGGCTGTGATTGATGAGGTAATGTGATTGATGATGCCTTGTTTGGGCAGTAGTAATGGCACTGTCTTTGAACTAGAGCACCTTTGGCCCTCTGCAGATGATTATGAAATAGATGATAATGAAGTATGGTTCTGACTGGTTTCGTTGGATTCACATGGTAGTTATTAAAATTTTGTGAGACTCACAGTAAGGTAGTGAGTGTGATCCTTCATTCAGACCCATTTTCTCAGCTTCCCCAACCTCAAGACTAACCATATAACCAAAGACTATCAACAGTGGATTCATGTAACCTCTTATAAGCATGCCCAGTGCCTGATGTTGGAGTTGGGGTTACACCTTATCCACACATACTGAGTTGTATCTTCTAAGCTGTTACACAAGATGGCCCACTGTTTCTAATTTTCTGTTTCAGACTGCTCCTGAGGTGGCAGTTCTACACAACTTTTGAGGACAATTGGAAGGGGTCAGGATTGCTAGTTTGCTTGATGTGCTGGCTAGTTTTATGTCAGCTTGGCACAAGCTAGAATCATTTTGAAACAGTCAGCCCTAACTGAGAAAATGTTCCTACCAGATTGGCCTGTGGATAAGCCTCCAGGGCATTTTCTTCATTGATGATTGGTGTGAAAGGGCTCAGCACATTGTGGGGTGGTGCTACTCTGGTGATGATCCTGGATGGTATACGAAAGCAGGCTGAGATGAAAAGAGCCCATTCCTCCCCGAAGTTTCTTTTGGTCATGTTGTTTTATCACAGCAATACAAACCCTACGACACTTCTGTTAGAAGCCACATGATCAGTTAGACTTATTCATATACCAGAGGTATGTAAATTGGTTCCCATTCATTCATTCCTTCTCCTTCCCTTCTCTTCCCCCCTTTTTCTTCTCTACCCCCTATCAGATGCTACATAAACATGATTGCTAGTTTATCATCCAGGGAGTTTTGAAGATCACTTAGAAACGTGTTTGGATATACTTATAGATGTTGAGTCTGTCTGAAATGGTTAGGTCCAGAGTATTTCAGGCTTCAGAGTTGTCTAGTTTGGGGTATGCATACCCTGGATTTTACCCATTGAGTACCCTTAAGCCAAAATTTGAAATCTGCAGTATGAAACTTTGAGTGAGTGACTTAGAGAGTTATTGATTTTTCACACTATGGATGCTCAAGTTGTATATGCCATGTGAGACCAAAGCTAGAGTGCTCATACCACACTTTTACACATAAAGAACATGAGGTACAGTGCACATGATATGTGTCATTGACTTCATGGCAGAATAGGCATGCCCATTAAAACTCCTCTTGCAGGTTTATTAAGTATAAGCATGGTAACCTGTTTTGATAGAAAAAGGTTTTCTGCATGTTATCAAAGTGAAGATGTTAAAGACTCCTCTCAAAGCATCAGAGTAGTGATGTCTCTAGCCGGTATCTCGCGTGCTTGTTCAGTCAGGGAGAAAGCCTTTCTGAGGATAGGCAGATGTGCTACATGTTCTCAGGATCCTCCTTGTTGGCTGTGCTTTGAGGGGGAGGGATCTTACTTGACATGTTTTAAGGTAGCGAGAAGCAGTGCTCTTTAGATTTCAATATGGTGAGGGTTGCCTCAGTATCACTTGAAGTAGCAAGTAACAGCTAAAAGAATGTAAACTTTAGGATTTCTGTTCCTTCTGTTCAAATAAATTCGAATAAATCATAATGCTTTGTTTTTAGAAAGATGTAATATTTGCATTTCAAACCTCATTTTATTGCCATTTTTAGCTAACAGGTAAATGGGAGCATTTCTTTGGCAGTTTTGTTTTGTTTTGTTTTCAAGGCAGGGTTTCTCTGTGTAGCTCTGCCTGTCCTGTAACTCACACTCTAGACCAGGCTGCTTTAAACTCTCAGAGATCCACCTGCTTCTGCTTCTGCCTCCCAAGTGCTGGGATTAAAGGTGTGCGCCACCACTGCCCAGCTGGCAGTATTCTTATTGTGCTCCTAGGTTTGTCTGTCCGTCCCCCTCACTCTCTCTTTCTCTCATACACACTCACTCTGTGTCTGGATGTGTTTGTGTAGGTGTGTGGGTATGTGTCTTATGTGTGGGTGAATATGTAGAGGCCAGAGATTGTTGTTGGATGTCTTCCTCAGTCAGTTTTCCACCTTATTTTCTGAGTTTGTCACTAAATCTGGAGCCATTTTAGCTAGGCTGACTGGCCAATGAGCCCTAGGAATCTTCCAGCTGCTTTTCCCCAGTGCTGGGCTACGAGGTCTGTGCCGCCACGTCCTGTGTTTATATGAATGCAGAGGATCAGAACTCAGGTCTTGTTGCTTATACAACAAGTACCATTGAGACATCTCTCCAGCTCTAAAGTAGACTTTTATTTATTTGTTTATTGTTTCTGTGTGCTTGTGTGTATGGGTGCATGTGTAGAGAGAGGTCAGAGGACAGATTGCAGGAGTCAGTTTTTTTCTCCATGATGTGGGTTCTAGGAATCAAACTCAGGTCACCAGATTTGGTGTGAGGCACTTTTCATTCACTGTGTTATCTTGCTGGCCCCGGAACAGACTTAAAGGCAACAGAAAAAGTATTTCTGATGTTATAAAATGAGGTCACATTTAGGGAGAATAGCTAAAATTCGTATTAAAACAATAAACAAGGCATTAGAGTTTCGTGTTTATGAGGAAGAAGATTCCATTTTTCTAAATTTTATTTTTAATTATATATCCCTGTGTTGGAATGTACATGGGAGTGCTGTGTTGGCATGGGTCAGATGGGGATTTTGGATCTGCTGGAGCTGGAGTTACAAGTGGTTATGAGCTGCCTTCAATGGTGCTGTTAACCAAATTCAAGTCCTCTATGAAAACAGCAAGCATTCTTAATTGCTGTACCATCCCTCTAGCCCTAGAAGCTCCACTTTTAAGAGTTGAGAATACTGGGTCAGTTCCCATGGATGAGGGAATACTAAAAGAAAAGAATTTGGTATTTATTATTTCATCTTAGAACACTTGGTGGCCTCTTCTCTTTTGAGTAGCAGTTTCTTCCATATTAGCGTAGTAGTTTAACTATCTCAGTGAGCACACTAAGGGACAATGAAATGAAGCTTTTTTCCTCTACCTTTTTCAGCTCTACTAGTAAAATATAGTTACTGAGAAAGCTTGAATGTTGCTTAGTTTGGTTTTTTTGTGGTGCTGGATATTGAACCTGGGGCCTCACAGTGGTTGGCAGAAGAACCCTCAACCACTAGCTGTAACCTATCTCAAATTTAAGTTGTTTTTAGTCCAAGAAAGTATATTATTTCTTTTTTAGTAGTTTGATTTCTTTTTTTTTTAAACATTTTATTTTCTTTATTTTATGAGCTTTGGTGTTTTACCTGCATGTATGTACTTGTGAGAGTATCAGGTCCCCTGCAACTGAGGTTACAGACAGCTGTGAGCTGCCATGTGGGTGCTGGGGATTGAACCCTGGTCCTCTGGAAGATGGGCCATGTTCCTAACCACAGAACCATCTCTATAGCTCCATAATTTGATTTCTTAAAAAGTCACATTTTTATGTTATCTCAGAGTATGCTAATTTTTGTTAAGGTACAAATTCAAATTTTTCTTCTTTTGAAGTAAATTTGCTTCATGGCTTTAGCCTAGGGTTATAGAGTAAATAACAAAGAATAGCATCTTTGACAAACAATTGCACTGAATGTCCAAAATAGACGTCTAGTTTTTTGGATTCCTAGAAATGAGGGTCAATAGTTGTGCAGTTTCATAGTTTTGAGTAAGCTCGAGGCAATGCTGTGGCTCTCTGTAACATATTTTCTTCTGGGCCACCAACCAGCTCCCAAATCAAGACACAGAGACATTTTATTAGTTATGAAATGCTTGCCCTTATCTTATGTTTGTCCCACTAGTTCTTTTAACTTAACCTGTTTCTCTTCATTTATGTTTTGCCTCAGGGCTTTTTAACTTCCTTTCTCTCTGTTTCTGTCTGTCTCTGTTCTACTTTGCTGCTTCTTGTATCTGGCTGGCTGGTGTCTTCTGCTCTCTCTTTCTCCCTTGCCTAGATTTCTCCTCCTACATATTCTCTCTTCCCGCCAGCCCTGCCTGTCCCTCTCCTGCCTTAGCTGTTGGCTGTTGAGCTTTTTATTATTAGATCAATCAGGTGCCTTAGGAGGGAAGGTAAAACAAATGTAACACACCTTTACACAGTTAAAGTAATATTCCACGACAGCTTTCTAGTAATGTTAAAATCCTGAATTAATTTCTTGATGTTGTATTTTGATTTTTGACTGTTTCTTGCCTGTTTTTTTTTTTTTTTTTTTAAAGATTTATTTATTTATTATGTAGACAGGAGAGGGAGCCAGAACTCATTATAGATGGTTGTGAGCCACCATGTGGCTACTGGGAATTGAACTCAGGACTTCTAGAAGAGCAGTCAGTGCTCTTAACCTCTGAGCCATCTCTCCAGCCCCCTCCTGTTTTATTATGGCAAAATCAGTTTTTATGTAACGTCATTTACATTTGCACATAGGTATTTGTCTTCATTTATGTGCATATGTAGAGAGAGAACAGAAAGAAGTAGGCTGACCATAAGAAATGAGTTAGGATATTGTTAAGCTTGGGATTATGTGTATATTCTGAAAACTACATAGTATTTTTTTCATCTTGTTTTTCATTGTTTTTTAGGGCCCTCCAGAATTTCCACAACATACACCTGGACCCGTTCCCAACAGTTTTAACCAACCACCTCGACTTCCTCTCCAGGACCAGTGGAGAGCCCCGCCCCCACCTCAGGAACGAGACCCTTTCTTCTTGGGAGGTACCTGAAGGGGTGTGATGGGCACAAGAAGTGACAGAAGCTGCACTGAATGGTGGACCTGTGTGGTTACTGCTGAAACAGAATTGACCGCCCCCAGGAGATGTGTCATAACAATTCTACCCATCATTTCAGTGGCTAAAATTAGACAATCATTGGATCTGAAATGACATTCTTGTACAAAGAAGGAAATGTTTATAGAAAATGACCCATAAAATTATTCCAAGATAGCTAAACTTTAGGATTCTTTATAAAATACAATCCTAACATTTGAGAGTAGTGAGGTGGCTCTTAAAAAGGCTTGTCTGCCAAGTGTGCGGTCTTTCTATCTTGAAGATAATGTTGTGTTACTATTCAGTTTCAGGTGAACCAAGGTTCCCCAGTCATCTCTTCTTGGAACAGCGAAGTCCTCCACCGCCTCCTCCCCCCACACTCCTGAACAGCAGCCATCCTGTTCCCACTCAGAGTCCCTTACCATTCACTCAGCCTGGACCAGCATTTAATCAGCAAGGACAGCAGCCGGTGTTTCCTAGAGAGAGGCCTGTAAGACCAGCCCTGCAGCCCCCAGGCCCAGTGGGGATCCTGCACTTCAGCCAGCCAGGGTCAGCAACTGCCAGGCCTTTCATTCCTCCTAGACAGCCGTTCCTACCCAGCCCAGGACAGCCGTTCCTGCCTTCACATGCACAGCCTAACCTTCAGGTATGCACATGAACCAGCCTTGAGGGAAACTTATCTGTGTGGTGCTGCTGATCCTTTGAGTTTCGTGAAAGGGAAGCTTCGGCTTTTAATTGTTTCTGCTAACTTACGGTTATGTGAAGGGTATGAGTAATAGTCTTAATATACTGATTGTTACAGCCAGCTTTCTTGATAGTATTGTTTATTTCCTAAATACTAGGGAATATGAAAAAAGTGGTTCTCATTTTCCTGGAGCTGACCTTTGTCACATTTGGAATTTTAAAGGGTAACTTTAACACTAGAGTACTGCACCTAACACTAAAGTACGTCCTGATGGTGTATTTGCTCTTCTTGTGTAGTGCTTTCCGCCACATCATGTTCCTGCTAGGGAGGGGAAAGGCCTTAGTGGGGAGGAACACTACAGCTTCTCACTCTGTATGTGACAGGCTTGTGCGCCCTCTGCTGGTAGGTGTTTACTGGCCAGTGCAAGCATTTGTGACATTTTTTCCTACCTGGTATATTTTCTTCGTTTTTTAACTTGACTATCAAGTGTCAAGGTACATAGCAATCCAGCAAGGTGCAGTGTCATTCCTTAATCCCAGCATTTGGGAGATGTTGTTTACCGGAAAAGGGGTGGGGGAGAGAGTTGGTAATAGTACACTTTGACTCAACTGTTGAGATACATAGGGCATATAAGAATGCATACCTAGGGGCTGGAGAGATGGCTCAGTCGTAAAGAGCACTTGCAATTTTTCCAGAGGATGGGATTCAATCCTCAGCACCCACTTGGTGCCTCACTCCAGTCCTGGTGCTGTAACTCCAGTCCCAGGAGATCCAAAGTCTTCCTTTGGCCGTGGTGGACACCGGACATGCCCATGGTACATAGACATTCATTCACCTGAAATAGCCATACACACAATCAATTACTAAATAGCATATCTAGGCTTGCAAACATAACTTAGCAGGTAACAGCTCTTGCTACCAAGCCTGAGTACCCTAGTTTGACCCCTGGAACTCACATGATGGAGGGTAAGAACTGACTCTAGTAACTTGTCCTCTGACCTCCAGTGTGTATTGTGGCACATGTTTGTGTTGGTACACATGTACTCACATAAACACACAGCCAGTCAAGCAATAAGTAAATGAAATAAAAATTTTAAGAGTATGTATTTAAGTTAAAAAGAGAAGATAACTATTTTCAGTGTTCAAAAAGGGATAAATATTTTGAATTTTTTCTAAAAATAGAAATACTTTCCTCTCTATTATATAAATAAATAGAATATAGGTGAGTTTAAAGAAAGTAAATAATTCTATTACCAAGCAGCAGTTGCCATAACCATGTAGTTGTATCTTTTTTAGTAGGAAAGAGTCCTTGTCTTCATACTTTTTTCCTCAGGTAATATAGTCACTATGGTCTTTCTAGCCTAGTGGACTGTCTTCACTGTACCATCTGAGCATGCTGTAGGCGGTTACCTATTATGATGGTGCATAGTTTTAGGCATACAAAGCTAGTGCCACCAACCAATTGCTACATTTATGATTCTATTCTCCACATGAAACTGCTTCTCAATGCTGGGAATTTTTAAGGAAACAGTTGGGATGAAATCTGCCTATCACGTCTGTTTGTAAGCTATTGTTTCTCTTTCTTTTGGAATGGAAGGGACCCTTGCATCCTCCGTTGCCGCCACCTCATCAACCACAGCCCCAGCCTCAGCAGCCCCAGCAGCAGCCCCAGCATCACCAGCACCAGCCACCCCTTCAACCTCCCCTTCAGCCTCCACACCAGCCTCCCCCACAGCATCAGCCGCCCCCTCAGCATCAGCCACAGCAGCACCAGCATCACCACCATCTTTCCGCTCCTCCCCCTCCTCTGATGCCCATGTCTCAGCCACAGTTCAGGCCGCATGTGCAGACTGCTCAGCCTCAGCCCAACAGCAGTCGGATGCAGTGCACCCCACGTCAGGGGCTACGACATGTGAGTACCACATGTGGCTTAACTTACAATTCCTGAGGTAAATCATTTTCCAGTGGTTTTTTTTTTAAATTAATACGCAATACAGTTTCCAAAGTAAAACTATAATTGGTTTTTAAAGCACTTTGGAAAACATTTTAAACTATAGATATTAACTTGTCCTTTTTGAGCCTTAAAGGCTATGCTAACATTTACTTCCTTCGTGTATTTGGGTTTTCTGTAGTGATTAGACAGTACTGTTGGTTGATGGTCAGTCCACCAGCGCATGCAGCTTAGCCTTTGATCCAGGGTATCTGCCTCTGGGTTCTGAATAAGAGCTTACCTTCAGTTGTGGAAGTTAACTTGCATTTGTTTGTGGTGGGCCATTTGACATACTGTCAGCAGATGTGGGTCTTGGTGTGCATTGAACTGGGAGGTGATAGGTCGCTGTGAGAGTAAAATGTAGCTGCCATTGCCTTTTCCTCTATTAGAAACTGACATATTACTTTCTCTTTCAGGACAAAACATAATACTGCTAACAGTTCCTGTCTATAAGTCTTCTTTTCAGTCCTGTACTTTTATTCTCATTGTTTGAACAGGTCATTGGGCTGCTTTGAACCTGTCTTCCTTACCCTACCTTTTTATATCTTAATATGACTTGGATGAAAGCATTAAGGGGATTTCTAGGTAGAGGAGAGGCATGTGTGACTAGGCTTCCTTGTTAGGGTAATGGCAGCAACTCAGTCCCTCCGGACTCAGCCACCTCTATCCCTTGATGTATGGGTTCTTTCCCAGCCACATCTAGGGAAAAGTAGCTGAGACTCTTCTTGTGATAGGTCGTGGCAGCACCGTTCTCCTCCAGAAAGCTTTTCATAAGATTGAAACATGGTATTAGGGTCTCCTGTTCCATTTTAAACTTAGATGAAGTAGAAACAGTATGCAGTTGATACATTTGGGTCCTTGAGGTTTTGTTGTTGTTTTGGCCCAAAGTTCTCTTAAAAATGTTGGTCCATACACTGAAAAATCACTGGATTTGACTTTTATATGAAAGCTGTGTCTTTCTGGAACCAAGTCCTAAACATCAGGGCATCCAGCAACATTTGTATTTGCCAGAGTAAGGGATCTACCTCTCAGAAGAGAAGGCAATTTTGATGACAGTGATCCTTCGCGTTTTGACTCACTAATAAACTTGTGTTTCCTTTTCTGACAGAATTCAGCATCTCAGAGTATAAACAAACGGCCCATGCAGCAGATGCAACCCACTGCTCCCAGAAACAGTAATCTGCGTGAACTCCCCATAGCACCTTCACATGTATTGGAAATGAGTGGTAATCGTTGCTCCTCCACACCTGCAGCTCAGGTGAAGCCCATTGTCAACACATCCCCACCCTGCAGGGCTGTGGTGGCTTCTAGGAGCTCACAGGGAAAAACTGATGCAAAAGTCAAGCCGCTTAGCCCTGGGGCTCAACCTAAGGAAGACACAAAAGCAGAGCCAGAGGTAGGACCTCTTTCCTGGGACGTGTTTGTTCTGGAATAGGGAGTCTGACTGTTACTATGTTCTGCTTAATTCAGTCATCCAAAAACTCTGCCCACTTATTCCTCCCAAGTAGATTCTTCTTTTAGCCTAGACATATTCATAAAAGATACTCTTACTGCTGTGGGGGATGTGGCTCTGTGGCAGAGCACCTTAAGCAGCTTGTATTTTCATTCCCTGGAGTATGCATGGGTACTCTGACATTCTCACTGGTGTATGATATTAAACTTTTATATTTGTACAGTTATTCCTGTATATATAGAATCCATATATACCCAGGTTTAGCAGATATTTTCTTTAAAGGACCCCAAATTTTAAAAATGTTCCAGACCAGCATAATCACTTACCCCTGCCATTGTGGCTCAAGGCGGTTTATAAATAATAGTTCTTACAGGAACAGGTGTGTTCTATACCAGTAAACCTTACTCACAAAACTAGGTGGTTCTGTGGCCTTGCTTATATTTGGTAATTTAAAATAGGTGTACAATAATAATCATGGATCAATATTTTATGTGGTTTTCAATTTTGAGGTCCTTGGCCTCTCACAAGTCTCAGCTGTCTTACCTGTAAAATGAGGATGAAATAAGATAGGGTATATCTGGGAGCTGGGCACAGACAAGTACAGGGAGTCACATGAGCACCAGTAAAATCCATACTGAATGTAACAAAACCCTTGACCAGTTAGCTGATTATTATAGTGTTCAGTGTAATGATAGCCTGGAGCATTTCCTTAAGTAAGAATTTAAGGAATTCATTTTTTCTTTCTAAAAACCAGTTATACTATTTTAATCTTTTAATTGGGTTTTCATCATTCAGGTTTTCTTCTGATAAATGATTGTGATGGTTTTAATTGTATCACATCAAAATTATGAAGTCAGACTGTTGGATGTCATTTAATAAACTCATTAAAAGGGTGATTGTGGGTTTCGTATTCAGTGTATGAAGGAAAACTGGAACTACAGACTGGAATGGAGTGGTTTATAAAGAGTTCTTTGTGAGCTGGGTCTTAGATTGTACTCTTGTAATCTTAGCTACTCCAAGGGCTGAGGCAGGAAAGTCACTAGTTCAGGGCCAGTCTGGGCAACTTAGATCCTTCTCAAACTTATAAAAAGACAAAAGTAATAAAAAGATATATAATTTCAGTGGTAGAGCATTTGCCCAGCATTCTCAAGGCCTTATGTTCAATCTTGGCGCTGGCGTGACACACACACACACACACACACACACAAACACACACCAAATAATAAAAAAATGGTTCTTTGCCAAAAATTTGATAGTACCTTTGGTTTATATAGCTAGCTTAGAACTTGTATATATGTTCAGTTTGGTTCACATACAAATTTCTTACATAATAACAGTGACTAAATAACACAAAGAGAGGAACAATCAGCCGTGTTTATTCATTTCGTTTTAGACTTACCATGAATTCTCCTGTAAACTTACCACATGCAGAAAAAATTTCAAAGTAAAATAGAAAGTTGACAGGTTGCAGTGGTATAGGTTGAACGTCTTAATTTGTTTTAGTTTAGTATTTTGTATACAGTAAGTGGAACCAGGCTTATATTTTTTCCTTTTAGAGAAATACATATATTTTTCTTAGCTAAAGGTGGCTAAATGATTTGGATTCATTTAGTTGGTTTTGGTTCAGAAAGGAATAAGTCTCAAGTATTTTTATCTATATCTTTGAACCGACTTTAACCCTTTCTTGACTGGTTGGGAAACAAATGCTGACAAATTACACCTGTGTTAGGAAATGGTGCATCTGGATCCTGCTACTGCATTCTTTGCTGTTGAATTGCAGGGTTTCTTACTCAGGCCTGCTGAGTAAGAGTCTCTCACTCACCTACCTTTAGTTTTTATTTGAAATGTACCCAAGACTTTGACCTTAGACAAGAAGCAGGTCAGCCCATGCCAAGAAGTCCATGGGGTGGGTACCCACTCAACTCTCCAGCTCTGTGCTTGTCTTACATTTCTAATTCTTGAGATTTATGCAAGATAGGCAAGATTTGTAATTAGGTGAATTCCAGATAGATTGAATTTATTCTTCTGTAAAGACAATGGATAGGTGATTTTAAAGAACATTATTTTTAAGTTATAAGCTTTCTTCATTGGATTCTTTAGTAAAAAATTTACTGGACTTTTGAAAGGAATTCTCTGGATAGACTTTTAGTGTAGTTTGGGTCTGGGATATTCAGGGCATCCACTGACCATTAATATTCCAATACTGCGATTGGCAGCATTTTGATTCTGAGGAGGGTGTGGGAGTTCAAGGTCAGAAAGATTGACTTGTGCTGTTCATTATAACCAATTATTCTGTGACAAATGAGTTTGAGATCAGGCTGAAAATTCTGTACGAAAAATCAATAGTTGTAATCAGGGCCTTTCAGGTCATTTACACCCCACCTTTTGTTGGTATGTCAGGGAAGAGCCAGATAAAAACCCCTCTGACAGCAGGGACTCGTGGCTGTTGCCATTCCCATTCGAAATATATTTTGATATCTTAAATGAATAGTTTAATTGGTTTTAAACTTGTAAATGAGTGGAAATTTACATTATTTCATTTTTAATATTCTGATAAGATTTTTTTCCAAATTAGGTTTAGCTGTATAATTTTCCTACTTCCCTAGAGGAAAGAGTTATACTTCTTGTTAAGCAGATTTTCAAATGCCTTCTTTCAAATACTGAATTGAAAGGTTTAGGGGAAATTGATTGTTTAAAGTGGCCACCCTGCACTGTAAAGTGAAGTGAACTGTGTTTCCATTTTAGTTCCCTGATGAAGATGAAGAGACAAGGTTATATCGACTAAAGATAGAGGAGCAGAAGCGTCTGAGAGAAGAAATCCTCAAGCAGAAGGAGTTACGAAGGCAACAGCAGGCTGGTGCCAGGAAGAAGGAGTTACTGGAAAGACTTGCGCAGCAGCAGCAGCAGCAACAGCAACAGCAGCAGCAACAGCAACAGCAGCAGCAGCAACAGCAGCAGCAACAGCAGATCTATGGCCCACAGACCCCTGTCGAGCAAGAGGAGCTGGCAGCTACACCATCACCCACAAATGGTAACCCACTGTTGCCCTTTCCAGGGGCACAGTGCCGGCAGAATGTGAAAACCAGACTTCTTGTTAAAAACCAAGATGTTACCATTGCTAATGTTCAACCCAAGGCAGTAAACTTTGTCCCGCCTGGTGCTAACATGCAGCATCAAGGGCAGCATGTGAGACCACTGAAGCATCTGAGACAGCTGCCACACAAAGTCCTCCAGGTCAAGCCTATGGACATGGAGGAGCCCCCCAACTCCCCACAGGCAGCCCGAGTGACGTCCCTCCAGGGCCGGCCTCAGGACACCAAGCCGGGGGTGAAAAGGACTGTCATGCACAGGGCCAACAGTGGAGGTGGTGGAGATGGGCCACATGTCAGCTCCAAGGTCAGGGTGATTAAGTTGTCTGGAGGGGTAAGTTGATACATTTTATACATTCTTTGTAAATTTGTCTGCCTTAGAGGGTTTTAGTTTCCACAAAAGAATTGAACCTGGCCTCTGGTAGAGTCATGTAGATTAGCCAAACCTTAAGGTTGGTAAGAGGATTGTCATTCAAAATCTGCTTCTGTCCGGACCTGTATTGTCTCAGCTATCTTGAGTCTAGTGATTGACCATGGTGACATCCTGCAGCTATACCTTTCTCAGTTTTTAGCTTCTTTTGTAAATAACAGTGTAATCAATTTCTCATAATCCAACAAACGTGAACTTCAAGTTTGTTGTAGAAGTAAACTTTCCTGTACACATGATCATTGTTTATAGCTGTGGAGTCAATGAGCATGTGTGGTCAGGGGAATGGACCTACTTTCAAGCAGCATGGACTGTTGAACCTGTTCTCAAGACCCTTTTCTCTGATGTGTTTTAAAGAGAAGTTCTACTTTGAAAACATGGCATCTTACCATGTCATTTTACAAGTGGAGCACTCCTTTATGATGATTCTCAGTGAGACACAGGAAGTGCAGTTTACACTGTAGTCAGGATAAGTTCAGCACTCTAGAATAGCAAGTTCTTGCTACCCAGTCTTCATGAAGAGGTGCTGGATACTTGCTTTCTTCTAGTTGTATGAGCTTTGTTACAGTGCATAATTCATATCTGTTGCCTTAATTACAGTGAATTCTAAAGCAAATGCCATATGTTTGCTGTGCTCTGTGGCAGTGATACCTGTTATATGTATTTACATTGTAAATTGGGGAAATGGGAACCCTGTGAGCACAAGAATAAACCAATATAGTGATTGACTAAAGACACAAAATGTGTACACCAGAAAGGAAAAACACCTCAAACTTCACCCGTGGAGGAAAGCAGTGCCCTGAAGAATGCCATGTGGCTTGCTTGTCAGTTAGCTGAGTGCTTGGAGACAGAAAACAGAATTTCTTCCATGTGGTAGAAGGACACTTCTATAGAATAATATCGAGTAAAATTACATATGTAGAATACTCAGTGAGCATCTATAATTCTATTTTATCTGATTGTTTTCCACATGTTTTTCTGATTCAGATGCTGATCAGCAGATGAGCTATCACATTTAACATACACAGCTACTGTGTTCAGTGGCAGAGTAAATGCTTATGTGTTTGTACAGTGGCTTCTTAGCTTTGGGCCTTATTTAATACTTGAGGTGTTAGTCTGTCTAATTGAGTTAAAAGCTCAAGAGAAGATGGCCACTGGTGGAAATAGAACTTTCCCCACTGGTGGGAAGAGCTGTGTAGACCCTCTGCATCTTGAAGGTTGGCAGTAGAGGTTAAGTATCTACCCACAAAGAGCAGCATTTCAAGTAGAAAATGTACTTCTTTTCAAAGAAAAACTGTATTTACTTAAAATTATCTGTCTGCTCAGATGTAAAACAAAAACCAAAAAAAAACCCCAAATCATATTTAATATGAAATTTGATATATGATCTTACTCTAATCATGCTGCCTAATTTTACAACAAATTAAAAAAAAAAAAAAGTCTTTGGAAATTTCCACTTACTAGCCACCAGCCAAGTGCTTTGGAACAGATTCTAACCTGTCTTTTTGACTCTTTTTTTTTTTTTTTTTTTTTGGTTTTTCGAGGCAGGGTTTCTCTGTGTAGCTTTGGAGCCTGTCCTGGATTTCACACTGTAAACCAGGCTGTCCTTGAACTCACAGAGATCCACCTGGCTCTGCCTCCCGAGTGCTGGGATTAAAGGCTTGTGCCACTACCACCCGGCATACTAGCTGACTCTTACACTTAAATTACTCCATATTTCTTATCTATGCTTTGCCATATGGCTTGGTACCTTTTCTCAGTATGGCATGCCCATCTTGTTCTCTCTGCCTCTGCTGGGGGCTCCTGACTCCACCCTTCTTCATCCCAGCATCCTTAGTTTGCGCGCGCGCGCGCGCACACACACACACACACACACACACACACACACACACACACACACACAGAGGCTAGGAACCATTTTTAAGAGAACACATAATTGTGAGTTAGTTGGAAAAACGTGCCTAATTAGGATAGTACAAAAAGTAAGCAGCCACGTTTCCCAGCATCAAGTGCGGTCACATTTATTTGACTTTTATCATTGTCCTTAGTTGCTACTAGGTATCAGTCACAGTTGTCTTCTTTTCTACACTGGCATTATCCTATGGCTCAGGCCTATGCTTGTGCCCTCCTGCTAAGAATCTTGTTACGAGTCTGCACAGAGCCAGGCAGTTGGGCTACCTGGGAATATGGAGAGGACAAGCTTGTGATATGGCATCTGTTGTAGTTAGGGTTTCTATTGCAGGGTTTCTATTGCTGTGAAGAGACACCGTGACCATGGTAACACCTATAAAGGGAAACATTTAATTGTGGTGGCTCGCTTACTGCTCAGGTTTAGTCCATTATCCTCATGGTGGGAAGCAAGGCAGAATTCAGGCAGACTGGTGCTAGAAAAGGAGCTGAGAGTTCTTACATCTTGACTCACAGGAAACAGGAAGTGGTCTGAAACACAGGGTGTGACAGTGACACTTCCTCCAACAAGGCCATACCTTCTCTAACAAAGCGCCACTTTCTTTAGGGCCCATTTTCTTTCAAGCCACCACAGCATCTCTGTGGAATGTTGGCTGTATGTTTTAGTTTTCCAGTTCACTGTTTGAATTATGACATTTCATTGTTGGTTGAATTCCATTTTGATAGGAGCTATTGACTTCTAATAGGGTAAAAGTATAATATATAACTTAGGAGACCCTAAGTATATTCCTTTTTGATTCCTTTGTTGTTGTTGTTGTTGTTTAAGATAGTTTCTTACTGTTGCCCAGGGTGGCCCCAAACTTGTTATTCTTTTGCCTCTGCCTCCTTCATTCTTAGATTACAGACATGCACCACATATCCTGTTGGAAAGATATATCTATATCTCTACATACATACTATATATGTGTATTATATTTCAGCATATATATATTTCATGGTTTGAGATTAATATAATTATATAATTTCCCCCTTCCATTTGTTCCTTCCAAACTCTCCCTTGAGGTACCCCCAACTTGCTGTCTTTCAAATTTATGGCCTCTTTCTTTAGTTCAGGGCAGAAGTGAGCACAGGCTTCCTTCAAGCTACCTCCTTTACTACTGTCTAACCAGAATTTACATAACTAAATCTAAGGTGTCCAGTAGTCTCTTCCTTCTGGTCATTCTCTAGCCAGGATATGGGCTCTCTGAGCAGCTGGGCTCAAGAACTTGTCTCTGTGCTTGGCTATAGCCAGCTGTTCTTGTACCTCATTCCAGCTGGGAATGTCTCAACTTCCTTGGGCTTCTGTGAATCACAGTAGGTGTCTGTTGTCTTCCATAGCTCATTTAAAAATCAAATCATTGATCTTCACATGTTTTATTTTGTCTTTTGAGACAGTCTCGTGTATCCCTGAACTTGCTATGTAGTTTGAATTCCTGATGTTCTTGTTTGGACCACCAGATGTTAGAATTAAAGGGGGATGCCACCATACCTGGCTTTCTTTTTAAAAAAATGGATTTTGTGAAAGATGGAGAGCCCACGTCTAAGATAGTAGGTTTTAGGCTTGACTTTTCTTTAATTGTGTTACCTTTAAGGCCTGTCTTCATTCATCTTAAGATAATTTCTAGTTGTTATACATTGGTCATCTTTATTGAAACTATTTGGATCCTCTTTATTAAAACTATTGCATTGTGGTGGCAGGAAACAGTGCTGAATGATTTCTTGATACTATTTCTTGTGTAGTTTTGATGTCTGGATCACTGTTTAGTTATTTCTGGAGGAAGATGGTGCATTTTGTACAGGGCTTGTCATTGGCAATGTATCTGCCATGGGCTGCTCTCAAACTCATTTTCATAGCACACAGAGCTTGACGCTCTCCTTCTTTGGGGTCACAGGCTAACACATAAAGCTTTCCAGCTTTGGGTGCAGAAAACCCATGTTTGGGTAGTTGTTCATCTTGGCTGCTTCTGGGACACTAAACAATCTTTTTTCCCCCTCTGAATCTCAATTTCCTACCTATAAATGGGCTTAATCCAGTTGCTGGGAAGAGTTCTAGATGAGAACTGCTGGCAGATGGAGGTGTTCTTGAGGCCCTGAAGAGGTCTGTGCTTCCTGCTGGCATTCCCAATGGCTACTGTTTGTCCAGGGTTGAACATGTGCCACAGCTCATGAGACAGGCAGAATTGCATTCTCATTTCACAGGGAAGCAAACTGAGTCTCGGGATGTCATGTGACCCACCTGGTGACACACAACAAAGCAACAGGGCCAGACATCTTGCCGGATTTAATTCTGAGTCTTGGCCTATTTAATAATAAAAGCTAAGGTAGAAGATATAAAAAGTTTATTTACTGTGAACTACTGGAGTCATCAATCATTCTCTCTGATTAACCACAGAAACAAATAATTAAAACAAGTATGTGCCTGGGAAAAAGTCCTGCAGCCTCATCTGGCTCATGGGAGATAGCATCCAGTTCACCTCTGAGTGACCTTGGTGACTTGGGTTGATTGAGCTCCTTTGCCAAGCAGTAAAATGAAGGCATGGTCTACTTTCGGGATCTTGGAAGAGAATGAAGTGCATTCCTTAGGACATGGTCATTGCTCAGGAAACGTCACAACACCGTCCTTTGGTTGAAGAAAGAAAGAACAGTTTAGTGTCAAGAAACAGGCAGATTTTATCCTGACCCAGGTTATAAAAATTTTAGAAATTTGGCAGCAAATGAAGTAAACAGTTGTTGGTTTTGTGGGCACACAGAGGCGTGGGAGAAATGCAGGACCCCCAGCAGGAAAGCTAGCTGTTTGGCTGTGGCTCTTTTGTATTTATGTTTAAAGTATGTCAGAAATTGCTTTTGGAAGGTCCTAGTTTATCTGTGGACGCTTGCTTTGGAAAGTTGGGTGAATTTGTCCATCTCTTTCCTCAATCCTTGTTTGTCATCACTAGCCTCCTTTAGAGAGGCATTACATGGGTCCCTCTCTCTGTGGGCCATTGGATGAACTTTGTTTTGTTACATCTTCCATGAAAGAGAAGTTCTGAGGCCTTGCCCCTTTACCACATCCACCAAGTACTTATATCATACTGCATATGCTCCCGCACTCCACCCTGTCTCTCTGTCTTTTAATGTCTGTTCATCATCAATCACTTTCTCCTCCTCAGATGGTTTAGGAGAAGGTTGGAGGCCCAGTGTGTTGACTTAGGCCAGAAACACTAGAGACTGAAGCTGTGTGCTGTAGTACATCAGTCTGACCTGGGTTCTCACCCAGAGTCATGCGTTTGGTTTCTGAAGCAGTCCCTTGACCCTTGTGTTCCTTGTCCTTGACATTTAAAGAGCAAAGCCAGTGATTTTGTGGCCTGTGCTGTAATTTACATTTATCTTTTGCTTCCTCCTTATAAGCTTCAGGTTGTATTTGGCAGGCTGCCCACAGAAGGTAACCTGTCCTTGGTGTGACTACAGAAGACTTGTGCTTTATTGGTGAGCTTAGCTTTGATGACTTGGGTGAGATAATGTTTACCAGGTCTTTCCTTCAGCTGGCCTCCCCCACTGTGTCTGTAAGTTACAGTTGGGAAGGAGCTCTGTGTGAGTGCTCCATTTCTCACACTTGCTGCTCCCCACCAGCCAGCGTTGATGTGGCCAATTCCAGCAGCATTATGTGTCTCTCAGCTGTCATAATCTCACAGTGGCTGCTTTGTCTTTACCTTCATTTACTTGTTCACTTACCTAACATTAGTTGAGGGGTGTGGCGTTTTGATTTTTCAATGAACTGTTAATGGGTAAAGATAATGCTAGCAATCCACAGAGTGCTTAAAGGGCAGAGGAATTCATTAGAGAAAGAAAGCTCACTGTACAGAACAGAGGAATTATTTCAGGGTCCTGGAAGGCTGAGGCACAGTCCCATGCTGCTCTTTCTCTTGGTCTGTCTCCAGCATGCAAAACCACATGGGAGCGAAGAGCATGCCATAAGTGCATCCCAAGTCTTAAGGGTCCCCAGTGGCCACACCCCAGGGGAATGTACTTCAAGGTCATAGGCAGGTGTATCGGTTACCTGCTACCTCACTAGGGGCGGTGCTTCCAGGTCATAGCTAGAACAGCTACCCACTATAAACTGTCACTGCTGTTATTTACTTTGATGCTAGGTCTGGCCCTGACTCGCCAGAGAGAGCCTCTTTCTGCAGACTTCTGTGTCCATTGAGAACTTTCCATTCTTTAAATGTATGCTTACTTCCTGTACTCGAGCTTGTTTGATGTGTCTTGGCCTTTTTCTGTGTGATTCTGGGGTGGGTCCTATCTTTATAGGGCTTCAGCTCCTTGGAGCACAAGTGTCAGAGGCTGCTGTGATCATCAGCTTCCGATTGCTGCGATAAGGTGAGGTAATTGGTTTGAAAGAGGAAAATGTTTACATTGTCTCACCAGGTCAGAGGTTTTTGTCCACAGTTTCTAAGCTTCACCTCTTCAAGGTTATTTGACACAGTACATCATGGCAGAAAAGGCCTGCTTGTCCCCTAGCAGCTGGACAGAGAGGCAGACAGAGAAAGGAGCAGAGGTCCCTAAAATCTCTTGGACTGTTGCATTGACTTTTCCTGGGGAGGCATGAAAAAATATTTGTTTCATGGATCCCAGTGGCAGACCAAAGTAGCTTTCCAACAGAGTCCAGCTTGGTGAACCAGTGAATTTACAGAGCACAGAGGAAGGATAACTTACAAGGATGTGAGTGACCCCCAAACGGTTGTATCACTGCTAAGTCCCACTATGTCATAGACAGTGACCTTATGGAATATGCATCATGGAGTCCCATTTTCAGTGAACCTTCCATGTTTTGTTCTCTAGCATCTCCCAAAATCACTTGCAGCTGCAGGAGAACAGGAATGATTCATGACAAGAATCCCAGATGAGCCTCTTGTGACTCTCTCCTCCATTACCATTGTGTTGACCTAGTTACCACTGTGTTGTTTTGCTTTTAGTGGCCCTAACTACTGGGCCACAGTATTCTCTACTCCTAAGATAGCTTCATATTATACTTGGAAGGAAAAGTGCTATATAACTGGGGCACTTTCCAATGACCTGTCACCTTACAGGAACACCACAGATTGGGAACTAAGCATTCCTTTAACCATGGCCTTTGGAGGACATTTAAGATCGCAGTCTTCAGTGGTTAGTACATCATTGCCCTTAATACATACATATCTGGGCTTTCCTCTGGGAGCTGCAAAGAGAACAGTCATCAAGGCACTGCTGCACCTGCTGGGTTTTACTAAGGGTGCACATTTCTTGAAGGATTATTGGCAGGCAATATATAGATATGCATGTTTTGGTTATTACATTTTGTTATAGTTATTTGGTAGTCAAAAGAGAAATTGAATATATTCAAGGGTTTTTGTTTATTTGGTTTTTCGAGACAGGGTTTTTCTGTGTAGCCCTGGCTGTCCTGGAACTCACTCTGTAAACCAGACTGTGCTGCAATTCAGAGATCTGCCTGGCTCTGCCTCCCAAGTGTTGGGATTAAAGGCACACACCACCATCGTCTAGCATATTTAAAGTGAGTCCCTTCTGTACCTCAGGGGGCTGGCCAAGACATGCCCTTGTGGTACTAGCCAGGACACTTGATGGGAGGGAGGCTATCTGGGATTTGCCTTTCATGGCAAGGTCTCTGAATTTTGGTGTTCGTGTGTATTGGTGAGGCCTCTGGCTTCCCCAGTTACTCAGGGAGGACGGACATGGTATTGGTGTCAGCAGTGAGGTCTGATCAGAGTCTGCAGAGCAGTTGTAGTCTCAGTTGTCACAACAGATGTGACATGAACTAGGGCACTAGACATTAGTGGCATTTGAGCTTCCTACAGAAAAGCAGGCTTGCCTTTGTGGAGCTTTACTGTGGACTGAACACTCTGGACTCTGTGTATACTGTCAGGGACAGCAGAAGTGAAGTGGGATAGAACCATAGCAGGGAACCTGAAGCAATGGCTTCTGAGGGGAGAAGAAAGCAGTGTAAAGGTATGTGTGTGGAGAGGGGGCAGTATGTGTAACAGTGGCGGTTCCCAGCTGAAGGAAGGGCCTTCACTGGGTTGAGTTTGGAGATGGGCCATGCATAGGCTTTTTGGGTCTTATTTTATAGAGCAGCGGGAGCCACTTGAAAGTTTTGGTGAGCTGATATTCTCACTTTGTTTTGCTGGCTTAAGAGGAAAAAAACCTAGAAAACTATGAAACTGGCAGTTTCATTCATTCATTCATTCATCTCTATTTATTTATTTATTTTTTACAGATTTAGGGTTGAGTTCTGTCTTAAAGTTAATACACAGACGGACATAAGACATAATTAATCACCTGAGTGTTAGGATTGAGATGAACAGAGACATTCGTTTTATCCCTCCAATCTTCTGTCACTTTGGGAAGTACCAGTCTGACAGAAAGTTGAACACATATCCTTAGTCACAGGCTCATGTCGAATTTGCCACATCCCCTTCTTGTTCTCTGGAGGTGCCGTGTCTCAACCCTCTTACTCCATTGCTCAGAACTTCTGCTGTTCTGGGACCCTGCCAGTGCTTCTGCATGTGCTCTGTCCTGCCTGCTACCCAGAGCTTACCATGCCTTGGAGCTCTAGCTCCAGCTGCTAGTCCCTCCTCCTCCTTGAGCGGCTTTCTTCATTCTGTTCCATGTTTGTCCCTAGAACCTAGGACAGTTTCAAGGGTGTCTTAGGGTTTCTGTCACTGCAACGAAACATGACCCCCCCAAAAAAAAAGCACATTGGGGAGGAAGAGGTTTATTTGGTTTACACTTCAGCATTGCTGTTCATCACTGAAGGAAGTCAGGACAGGAACTCAAACAGGGCAGGATTCCAGAGACAGAAGCTGATGCAGAGACCATGGAGGGGAGCTTCTTACTGCATTGCTTCTTATATTAGCTCAGCCCATGTTTTTATAGAACCCAGGACCAGCAGCCCAGGGATGGCACCACCCACCATGGGCTGGGCCTTCCCCTATTGATCACTAAATGAGAAAATGTCTTACCGCTGGATCTCAAGGGGGCATTTCCTCAACTGAGACTCTTCTCTGAGGACTCTAGCTTGTGTCACGTTGACACACAAAACCAGCCAATACTGAGGGTATCAAAAATACTTAAGAAACTTAAATATGAAGCTGAAGACATCTGCATAGTTGAGTTTTTTGTTTCAAAGCAGAAGTGGAGTGGGTGTAGTATCTCTCTAGAATGTCTGAGAATGAGCAGGGCAGTTGTTCCTTAGCTTTGTTGGTAATACCAGGAAGTGAGCAAAACAGGAGCAGCCCCAGGATAACATTGATCTTGACTGTTAATCCTTTCCCCCACCTTCTGCTTTTTCCCCCAGATCCCTTTTTCATTTGGTTTGCAGAATAGGATTGTGTTGTAAGGTTTATTTGCTGCTTTTGAACTTTAAAAATGCTCACAATTATTTATTCCAGTGATAAGGTGTGCTACTGTTTATGTGTGAAGATCAGAAGACTTGTGGGAGTTGGCTCTTTCCATCTTGTGGTTCCCAGGCTTAGAATTTAGGTAGTCAGGCTTGGCATCAAACACCCTACCCACTGAACCATCTTGTCGGCCTGCTGTTTTGAACTTTGAAGTGGTAGGTCTGTCACACTTGCTAGTTTGACATTGTTATTCAGTGGACACAGCTCTGCCCTACCTGGTTCTGGCAGAAGCTACCTTTGTAGTGCATAGGTCACTCAGGTGGAGGGAGGTACAGGTCCAGGTAGAACTGACTGAGACAGTGGTCTTTGCAGGTATAAAGGACAGGACCATGGATAGAGTTCTGGGGAGATTGTTGTTGACATGGGTGGGACAGCGGGTAACAGGTTTGTATTAGGAAGGCACCTGCAGGGACAGAGCTGCCTGGTGGAGGCCTCTGAAGCCTCACCTCTGAGTTGGAAAAGCCAGTTCACAGCTCCACTGCCTAGGAAGCTTCTGTATTGGAGAGGGCCCAGAGCCTGCCTTCTGGTACATTTCCATCTTCACCTGGTAGATTTGTTCATCTGCCCTGGACCTTGTTGTTTCTCCTCAGAGGCTCAAGGCTTTGGTGGTAGTTTTTGTTTTGTTTTGTTTTGTTTTGTTTTGTTTTCCTTTAAAGACCAGCTAATTCTTTTCTTTAAAGATTTCTTCATATATAACTAGTCTCAGAATGGAAGACTATTACACAGGTAAGCACTTAGAAATAACTGACACATTCTCATATGGTAAAGTGGAACACATTCACTTCCCTCATGAAGTGCTGAAGCCCAGTAGTTAGGTCTGGCTACTCAAGTGGCTTTAGCCTTTTAGATTTGGTTTGTAGTTGCTCTCTGGACCCATATTCCAGATTTCTGTCCCCAGTCTGCTTGCTTGCTGGTGTAAGCATGCCTGATGACAGAAAAGAACACTGTAAATATAAGGTGTTCTCACACCCTACACAGCACCCGGTGCCAGGGTTAGGGCTGGCCTGTTTCTGGCCTGTCTGTCCTATAGTCCAGCAGTCTACAGAAAGAAAAGAGAGTTCTATACATATTTGTACTTGGTAACTTCACCTAGCTTGCATATCATTTATTGTGCTGATCCTGAGCAAGCCTCCCAGAGATTGCTGGGATAGGCTTGTATTGTTGTCCTTAATAGAAACCTGTGCAGCAAGGGCTGTGGCTGCATCATCATCTACATTGCTGGTGACAGTGAAGTGTGGCCTTATCAGAAGGAGAATTCATAAGAGGCTGCCCTGGGACACCACGCCACTGTCCTTCTGTGTGTCCTGACAATGTTATCTGTCCTTTCAGTGCCGAGTATCAAATGTCTGTCATGAGTACAGAAATTAATTTAATGTCACCTGAAGACATGCAATTAATCTTTTAGAGGTTTTCATAATACCTTTACAGAAAGAGTTGCCAGTTTGGCGGATTTGGATTTTGGGGTTTAGAAGAAGATAAGGAAAATTAATTTTTCATCAGGGTTAATACAAGCTAGCAGGGCCACAAAGGCTGAGGAAAATGATTGGGGAATTTGTCAAGTGTTGTCACTCCAGAATAATGCTGCTTAACGCCTGATAGGTATAATCAAGGGCTGAGGTTCTATGGAGAGGGATTAATCAATTTGCCTGCTAGTGAATGCAACTCAGCGATACCACTTCTTCATGGGCTTTAAAGAATGAAAATAAGATTTGATCTGTCAAATTGCAAGAAGCCCTGACAGTATCAGTGGGCATTTTTATCTGTACATTTAAACCATTTGTTATAAATAAATTTGTCCTGCTAATGTTGATGGCCACAAACCTCGGTTGTTTTTTTTTTTTTTTTTTGTAAGATGAAGCTGATAAAAAGTATTTCCTGGGCTTACTTAATTCAGATAGGTATTTTAAAAACCAAATACTAGTCTAAAGAGACATTTTTATTGTATTCCTTAAAGGGCAATCGTTTTAGAGCAATTCTACAGATTGTTTCTACATGGGGTTAAGATGGGCACAACTTCTTGCTCCTCATCTGCTTTAGAGAAACTACTGTGCCAGAAGTTACAGCATGCCCCATGCTGCTTGGGGAGACTGCTCTTCTTGCAGGCTTGCTTTTACATGGGAATGTAATCTGCTAACCACTCCAGGATACTGGTTTGCTTACATCTCAGCAACAGATTTCTAAGATGCCTAATTTGAAGCAGCAATATTTTAAACCTTGTGTAACTTTGGACTAATAATTACAGGTCTGTTTTCAGTGCTAGAACTGGGTGTACAGGTCACAGCAAGCTTATGGATATAGGGTTGATTTAGTTTGGCTTGACACTCACCATGTTTATGTGCTTTACTGTGGATATAAAAATGTATTCCTGGCAATGGCCTATTAGCATGCCTAGTGGCCATTTTCTAAAGTTAATCCAGAGTAAAACAAAAACAAAAACAAAAAAAAAAAACCTCCCTAGAATTAGCTTTTCATTGTAGAAATATAGTATTTGTTCTCTCAATTAAAAAAAAAAACAAAAACGTTTCTTTTCAAAAGGAAATAACTCGTTTGTTTATATTTAAGCCTTGAGTGCTTAGAATGAGTTTCATAAAAAGTTAAAGCACAGCATTATGATAGCTTAATTAAAACAATCTAGTTGAGATCAAACTATGTGATCTTAGCAGTGGGAAGGCTGACACAGGAGGATCACCACAGGTTCCAGGCCAGCCTGAGCCACAAAAAGAGATGTCACAAGCAGTGAGGTGGAACTACATGAGGCTTGGTCACCTCTGGGTGGTGCTTTGGTGGTGTGCATGTGTGGCCAAAGGTTTCTGTCCTATGTGCAAAACAAAGATTTTACTATCCAGCTTATGGGGAGGGCTGAAAGAAAACTTGCCACAGACCCTGGCACGTTCCTGGTCACAGTCACAGGGTGAAGGATAGGTAGAAAGTGTGGAGTGGTGTGCAGTCCTCTTGGTGGTTAAGACCCTGCCGTGCCTCAAACTTAGGTGGTACTCACAGTTGGAGAGGGCACACACGTTTGTCCAGAATTAACCTTCCGCTCAGTGGGAGCTTGTGGAAAGCTTGCAGACTCCTTATAGGACCATGATCCTCAGAAAGTCTGGCTGTTGCCCTCTGCCTGTCAAGAGCCCTGAGAAGCTTTTGTCCGTAGGGTTAGGAGATGCGTCCAGGCAGAAAAGGCCTGTTCTAAGTGCTTCTATTTTTCAAAATATTTAAAAAGTGACTGGGTTATCTCCTTTTGTACATACTGAAGAATTTCCACGGTAAAATGTTTGAAATGACCTGCCTGTCCCTACTAGGGGGAAAGAGTAGACTGTTGTAAGGCCAGTGCCCCTCAGGCTGGGGTCTAGCTGTCCACAGCTAGATCATGTTATGGTACACTAGTTATTTAAGAGTTGAATTATACTTAGCCATCATGTGAGATGCCTTTTCTGTCTTGCTAGAGTGAATCAGCTAACATCTTGATGAAAGTGTTTTTGGTTTGTTTGTTTTTTATGTGTATGTTTCTGAGGGGTGTTCTTTTAGTTGGTGCTTTTTCTTTTTGATATTGGTGGCTTTGTGGTCAGCTTGGAGAATGAGACAGAACATGGGCCTCCCATCCACCCTTTTACTTTAGCTCTGTGGTAAAAATCCCCTGGGAGGAGATTGGAGTCTTTCTTTGTGAGAAATGTCTCTTCGTTAATTCTGTGTCCTTGCTCCTTAGAGCTCTAGTCAGTTTGGGTTTTGTACGATGGGCCCACTTTGTTGATTAATGTGGTGACATAGTATTCATACATCCCTTTCACAGCTTTGGGGGTCCATTGTTATGGTCCCTCTTTGTTTTCTAATTTGGAGCATTTGTGCTCTGCCCATTCTTCTTGTTCAGGATGGTTAAAGGATTGTGGTGTTTGTTCTTAGACTAGCCTGTGGGACTGATGGAGAAGAGGCTTCTCTGTCTCCACTCTTGAGTGTGGTCTTCATTGTCTCCTTGCTTTGTTTGGAAGTAGGGCTGGTTCCTCTTAAGATCTCAATTTGATGTTAGGTCTTTTCCCCTCCTTTTTGCTATAAATAGCATTTAAATCCCTACATTTTGATATATTTGTTTTAAATATTTTCTCTTCTTTTTAATCATTAGTTCTTAATATGACTTTCTTAGTGCTGGACAGGTACTGCATAGCTTAGCACAGCACTTCAGGTCATATTTCTCCCCTAGCCTGAAGGCACCTGAAAGGGCCTGGACTCTCTCTGGCTCTTTCAGTCTTCAGACAGGGCTACAGCCCCAGAAACTTGTGGGTCCATGGGTCGATCCAGTTCTGTACAGTGCATACACACTCAGTCCTGGCAAGCAGTATTCAGTCACCTGTTTTTTCACTGTGTGTGTGCTGATATATTGTGTACCCTATTTAACTTTGCCTGAAGTTCAGACAAAGGAACAAGCAACCTCTTACCTCTAGGACTCCTTAGCCTGAAAAGCCTCAACCAAAAAGTCTTTAGTTCCTGTCTCCTCACGCCTTATATCTTTCTCCACCCTCACTTCCTTCTTAGTGCTGGGATTAAAGGCGTGTGACTCCCAAGTATTGGGATTAAAAGTGTGTGCCACCACTGCTCTGGCTCTGTTTCTCTCCTAGAGTGAGTCAATCTAATGTAGTCCAGGATGGCTTTGAACTCACAGAGATCCAGATGAATCTCTGCCTCCCGAGTGCTAGGATTAAAGGTGTGTGCCACCACTGTCTGGCCTCTATGTTTATTCTAGTGACTTATTCTTGTCCTCTGATCGTCAGGTAAATTTTATTAGGGTACACAATATATCACCACAACTGTGTTGATTGCACTGCCCCGAAATGGTTGTTTAGCAAGTCTGTAAAGTTTTGGAGAGACAGCTGCAGTGGGTCAAAGCTCTGTCTCCTTGTAACAGTTTTAAGCTTCTTTTCTTGGATCATAGTTACGTTGGTTGCTTTTCCTTGAAGGGCCATTTGTTCCACTAAGGGGTTTCTAAAAGATAATTTAGGAGGTTTTCTGAGTCTTTTTTTCTATTGATATAACAAAATACCAGAAGCTGGATGAAAAAAAGAGGTTAATTTTGGTTCTTGATTCTCCAGGCTGGGAAATTTCAGAGTATGGTACCAGGATCCAAATTCTGATGAGGGCTTCATGGAGTAAAGTCAGACAGATGCTTGCAGAAGAGAGGGGTACATAAGAGGCCAGGTGCTTTTTGATAGCTAGTGGCATAACTAACCCACTCTCCCAGAACCACATTAATCACTTCCTGGGGGTGCAGCCCCTCTAACCAAAACACCTCTAAGGGTTTCATGGCCTTTCATACGGTTGCATTAACAGTTAAACTTCAGCATGGCTTCGGTGGGGATAAACTGCAATCCAGCTACAGCAGAGTGGGAATTGGAGGTGCCTATGAACACGTACCTCTTTGGAAATCATTTGCTAGGTCGTCACCCATTACTCTCAAGTTGGTGCAGCCTGTGTGGAAAAGTTACTAACCGTCACCTGATGAATGCTTCTTCAGGTCAGAAGGAGTACAAGTTTAGTGCCACTTCTCAAGGCCCTGCATTCATTTCTACTAAGATTACATGATGTAGCAGAGCAGAGTTCTTCTTATCTGATCTTTCGGTCCCACTCCCCAGTCATTCTTTGAAACACTGTGCTGAAAACTGCAGATTGCCCATAGGCCTCACCCACAGACCGTCTTTATGCTGCTGCTTGGTAGTACATTCGACTCAGGCGCCTGCTTGACGTGGGCATGCCTCATGGGCATGCCTCATGGTCCTTGTGGTCAGGAGCAATTGAGATGGAGAACAGAAAGACCAGAAAACAGGTTATGGATGTTTCCAAAGCTCTTCGCCAAGCATATGTACTACTTCTCTGGCATTCACTCACTGTGAAACCTTTCAGTGGTACATATCCTCAGATGCGGGGAAGCTGCCGGGCTCCGGTTGACTCCTAACAGACGCTGGAGCCCGGCATCTTACCCGCTTGTAGTGGGTTTGAGCAGCAACTGCAAAGTTTTATGACTACCACTTGTGCACACTGTCAGTTCTCAACAAAAGTGTTGTTGACAATAGCAGTGAAGTCGTTTACAATTTAACCATACAAATGAAACAGTGCTTGTGTTCATTGCAGCCCTTTAAATGGATATGTTCATTCAAAGAAATTTCATGATTTGAATTTCAAAAATACTGTATTTAAAACCTTAACCACTGCACAATGAGAAAGTTTCCCTACTGGCTCCAGGAAAGAGGCAGATTTGGTATTATTTATGTCTGAAAGGTTCTGCCTCGAGGTCAGCACTGGCCATGGGTGCCAGTGCTTGGCCAGAATGGTGGGCAGACACTGATCCACCTGCTCCCTTGTTGATTTCAGCAGGGAGGAGAGAGTGATGGCTTTTCTCATTCAGAGAGCCAGCCCCAGCGGCTTCCCCAGCCTCCGGACATGAGACAGCAGTCTACTCGCAAGGTGACGCTGACCAAGGGGGGCCCTCAGCAGCCCCAGCACCTGCCTGTGGGGCCCCACATGTACCCGGCTATTCCTCCAGGGATCAAAAGCATCCAAGGGATTCACCCAGCCAAGAAGGTACTGAGGTGGAAGGGCCCTGTCCCCTGTAGTTTCCTGGCCACTGATGGAGAGAAGTTGGCATTAAGTGTTTTTTCTGGTGCTTGTTAATATTCACATTAGTAAACGAGCCATTGTTTTCTTAGTCCTGGTGTAGAAAGCCTTTCCCTCTAGTCGTTTACTCGGTGGTACAACTGGAGAGTGTGGCTGTCTTGTACCTCTGAACACCACTGCACTGCACTGCACTGCACTGCACTGCACTGCACTGCACAGGTAGCACTGGCACCCGTGTTCCTTCCCACTTGACACCAGGGATGTCCCTAATGGAGAACTAGGACTCTGTTCTTCCTGTCAGTGACTGCTCCTCAGCTCAAGGAATGGAGAGAGACAAAGCCCTGTGGAGGTGTGGAAGTGAATGAAGGTCGTCTCTCAGCCCAGCCTGCCAGGTGGGAGGGCCTGGAGCCCACAGGCTCCCTGTTGCTTCTCAAGGAAGCCAGTCTAGTCATGTTGTGGGCAGAGAAGTGACAGTACTATTCCTCAGCTTCGGGGGAAAAGCAGCCTTCTAGATGAACAGACATGTGCTGTAGCAGTAGCACATGACTGAAGTGCAGGTGAGGCCAGGCAGAAGGAGACTGGTGCTGGCTCTTCAGATGTGGGGTCTGCTCACGCAGTGTTCCATTTACCTAGCGGGTGCTGTCTCTCTTAATGTCTATCTCTTAATGAGATAGGAGCCAATAGATGACTGCTGCTGCAGCACCAGATGTGCACACTTCAGTGATAAATACAGCTGTAAAGTGGTTGGTCTCACAGACTGTTCCAGGCTGCATTTCCTTTCAGACCTCACCCTTGGCTGTATGAAGAACATAACTTTAGAAAAGTACATGCTTCGCCCATCCCAGCCCCCTTAGCTCTCCTTCAAGAGGCCGATGGAATTTCTCACTTGTTAGAGCTATTGTGCAGCTTTTATAAGACAGTTATGGTAAAACCTAGTATCTGGCTGAAATTCGCACTTGAGTGTGTATATTGTGACTTTCTGTAATGAAAGCGAAGACGGGTAGATTCACTTTTGACTTGTCTCTGGTGTGAATCCTGGAACTGCTGTCCCTCCACTTCTCCATAACTTGTCTCACAGCAGTAGTTAGTGGTGGCCCTTCAGAGAGGGACCTCTAGTTGTGTTCCTCTAGGCTTCCATACCTGGGGTGCCCACGCATATCCTAGGCACCACCTCTGGCTTTCTGCCTTTTCTTATGAGGTGGTAGGGTATGGTGGATTGCTCCTTTTAACCAAACGCTGGGATGGAGTTAGGGTAGGACATGGGGTGAGGTCCAGCGTACCTCTAGCTGACTCCATGGCTGAGGTCCAGTGTGCTTCTCTTCCAGTGTCTCTACACTCCTAGCTAGAGAACTGCAGATTTAGGCAGTCTCTCTTTAACTGTCTTACTAGTTGAAAATGCTGGAAATGCCAACTATCGCTTCTTTTTTAAAGGCTCTTCATTGTAGTTCTGACACTTGGGTAACTTTGAAAGTGGTGTTTTGGGGGTCCTTTTACTGACAAATTGGTGTGTGATTATATAAAAGTTCTGGAGGTGATTGTCACACATGGCTATGAAGTTCTGTTTCAGAGGCTTGAGGAGGGTGAATATAAGCCTTGCCCACTTGAGTTGGATCTCGGAAGCTGTATGTGACTCATTGTTCATGTTGGAGATTTAGCACTATGTATACCATGTGTTTACTGGCTTATGCCATGGTGGAAGAAGTGTGTGTTTGGGGCAGTTGGAATGGGTCCTGATCCCTCCCTGTGCTAACTGCAGGCAGTGTCTGTGTCCTTGCAGTGTTTGTATCATAAATAAACTTAACACCAGAATCCTTCCTAATGATAGCTGCAGAACTCTGGGACTTCCATCTCAGCCCTGTTCCACTTGCTGATGTTCACCAGATAGCTGTTAGGCCACCCTCTAATGGTAGATTAACACACAGAAGGTTCTATGGCTCACAGCATGTCCTCATGGGCTCTGGGCACATGCTTACTTTGTACTTTATTAGCTACTACAGGAAAAATCCACTCAGATATCAGAATGCATCTTCTTTGTCATTGCCAGGCCATCATGCATGGACGAGGCCGAGGAGTGGCAGGTCCCATGGGCCGGGGGCGCCTAATGCCAAATAAGCAGAACCTTCGAGTGGTGGAATGCAAGCCACAGCCCTGTGTGGTGTCTGTGGAAGGGCTGTCCTCATCCACCACTGATGCCCAGCTGAAGAGCCTGCTGATGTCTGTGGGGCCAATCCAGGTGAGTTACCTGAAGGTGGTGACCATGCCAGTGAGGCATCTCTTGAGATAAAATTACTGTGTCATACAGCACAGTGGATATTGTGGGTTACATTGTATTAAGATGGTATTTGAGAAGAAAGGTGCTAATGCTTGCCTCAGACAGTTCAGATTCTTACTTACAAAGTTTAAGAAGTAAATACTCTAGTAGAACATATTATCCCTTGAAATCTGTCCTGAAGTTCACATGTGTACACATACCTAAATGTTTTGTATCGAATCACATTTTATTTGTGATAATTTCTCAAAATTTCAAGTAGTTAGCCACCTTGTCTGATTTTCTGAAGCTGTCTCACGTATTCGCATCTCTGGTACTCATTTTCACAGTACAGATGCAGCAATAACTTGCACTTTGTCAATCATGTCCTTTAAAGTGGCAGAGTCTAATGCCTAAGGTCTGAGCCTGTTACCAGTGACATGAAGGGTGGGGACGGACAGCATTCCATGGCTGCTATAAGTAAGTTTGCCCTGCATTCTGCCCCTGCAGGTGGTCTTCAGAGTCAGGCATGGCCAGTGGAAAGTGCAGGTTACCCAGACAATGTTACATTTCTGAGCAGAACAAAGGGCTGCCTTGTACTTTCGTTCTTGACTGAGGTGTTTCAGATCTCCATTTACAGCTGGATGTAGTGGCTCAGACCTTTAATTCCAGCATTGGAAGGCAAATAAAGAAGGACCCCTATGAGTTTGAGGCCAGCCTAGGCTACGTAGCAAGTTCTGGGCCAGCCAGGGTTATACAGCAAGAAAGATTCTGCCTCAAACAGACAAATGTCTATTTACTATTAAGAGGTCCTAAAGTGAGTAGAAGAGAAAGCCTTCTAAAACTGAGCCTAGTGTTTAGGTATTTGAGTTTAATGATAGCCACCTTCATTATGGGATTCTTAGGCTGTAAAATTTAATTTAGTGTTTATTATTGAGAGATTAACCTCCAGACTTTGGCTCCCACTTTTGCCAGCTGTTGATAACATTCTGTCTTTAAGAATAGATAGTTTAAGCTACTGTTATGGTGCACACCTATAATCTCTGTACTAAGAAGCTCACACAGAAGGAGCACAAGTTTGAGCCCAACTGGGATACATATTGAGGCTGTCTAAAAAGGGGATCGATGCTTTCTGAGTAGTTGATTGTAGTATGGGTTATTTGTAGGAACAGAATTAATAATAGAGGATTATAGGTGCATTAACACATAGTAACCAGAGAGTCAAAATAACTAATAGTTGAAATTTTTGGGTCACATAATGGCCCAATAGGCCAGATTCCAACACCAGAGCCTGGTCTACCGTTATGTACCATGGCCTCAGGTGCCTGCTGAATGAAGGCTCTTGTTTATAATGGGGTCTTGTGAGGATTCTCACTATCTAGGATTTCTGCACTGCTGGACAGAATGAGGGCAGCTATAGCTCTTGCCGTGTGCCCTGGCTTCAGCATAAGCAATCTCAGGTATTCTCTTGACTCCGAAGATCCCCAGCAGACATGTTGAGTGGGATTCACAGACTGCCGGGAGATAATTAATTGAGACAGTGTTACCTCTGTCTTACCTGTCTCATACACTGAATTTTGTACTTTGTGATTAATACAGACCTCTTCAGTGGCTTTCCTCTCCTTTTGCTACTTTTTGTGTTCTGAAAATAATCAGAATAATTGTGTTTTAAATAAAGTTTATTGTGGCCATCTAAAATCCCCAGCAGAAGAAATGTTGCTGTTGATAAATGGTATGTGTTGGAGAGGAAGATCTGAAAGCCAATGGAGAGTTTCCCAGGTTAAGCCAATAATATGGCTATCCTTTAGATGAATTAGAAGATTCAGTGCTGTTTGTGCCACCCTGGAAGTCCCCGAGGGACTGATGGGCCAAGGCCTATTCACCTTAGAAGAGAGCAGTTGGTTCTTACTGGTCTTAGGTCAGTGGGATGGTTTTGAGTAGGATTGTGTGGATTTTTAAGCTCAGCATTTATGAAATTACTCCATTTCTTTTTCTTTCGTTCTCTGTCTCTCTCTCTGTCTCTGTCTCTCTCTGTCTCTGTCTCTCTCTCTGTCTCTGTCTTTGTCTGTCTCTCTCTTTTTTTTGTTTGTTTGTTTGTTTTTAGGACAGGGTTTCTCTGTGTAGCCCTGGCTGTCCTAGAACTCACTCCGTAGACCAGCCTGGTCTTGAATTCAGAGATCATCTGCCTCTGCACCCTGAGTGCTGGGATTAAAGGCATGCACCAAACAAAACAAGGTCTGGTAGTATTTGATAGGTAAAGAAGTGACTCAGGGCTGGAGTGATGGCTCAGCAGCTAAGAGTGTGTATTGCTCTCCAGGAGGACTAGAGTTCAATTCCCAGCACCCACATGAGGTGACTCACAGCTGTCTGTAAACATTTGACACATCTGGCCTTCTTGGTGCGTGCGTGCGTGCGTGCGTGCGTGCGTGCGTGCGTGCGTGCGTGCGTGCGTGCGTGCACGCGTGCACATACACACTTCAATTTTTAATTTTTTTTTAAGTGATAGAAACGTGGTTTCAAGAGGCTTTGCTTACTTTGACTGGTTTAAATACAGATATCAAAGAAATGGTGTTTAAGTGGATGAACTAGCTCTCCAGCACTGTTGTCCTGCTTTGAGAAGAAACTGTGTTTGGGAAATTATACCTTGGTGTTTCCGAATGAAATGGAGGGTTGATGTGCTTTGGGTATGGCACCACCTAGTGCTCACTCGCTTAGTACTGGTGTTGGCCAAGAGGATACCTGTTCTTTCAAGCCTTTCACTTGAGAGAGTGGTTCGTGGTAAACCGTACTTGAGTACCTCAGACCTGAGAATTGTGTGTGGTGGGGCAGTGAGCCCATAGAAACTGCTGGTCTCAATTAGTATGCTACTGCCTAACACTCCGCAAGCTCTTCTAGACCAAAGGAGACTGGTGAAAGGTGGAGCAAGAGATAGATGAGGTGTATGTCTCCTGGTGTCTAAGTTTCAAATGGAGAGCGCCAGCTAGTTGAGACCCTTGAGTCAGAAAGTCACTGTGCTGAGAGCAGAGCTAGGTTAAAGCTTAGAGTGAAGAAAGGAAGGTCAGTGTAACTTCAAGCCCCCTCTCTTGAACAAATCTGTTTGCTAGGCTTTGCCTGAAATTAAGTTTTTACCCCAGGAACCTCCAGTATCTGAGAACAAAAAGCCACTCCTTCCCTTGTGGCTCAGTGACTCTGACTTCAAGGCCAGTACTGGGTATGAGCCATAATGTAGTGATAACTAGCACCTGATTCCTGCCTCCGGCCAGGTTTTCATTTTCTGTGTTAGCATACTTGTTTGTTTAGTAATTCTGTGGACTAGATTGAAATGCCACGTTGACTCTTGGAAAGGCAGCTGGCCAACGCAGTGAGATAACAGGCCATGGGGCCTGCCTTGAATTAAGATCCCTGCTTTGCCATTTCTCAGTGTGCAACTTTTGTCAGAGTTCTCACCTGAGAACCAGGTTTGCTTCATTTGTAGAAATGTAGAACTGAAAAAAAACCCAAAGCTCTAGGGGCTCAATGTGCCATCCATGCATAGGGCCCCTCACCCAGAGTGGACACTTGGTGGATGTGTTATGTGTCCCACGCCACTCCCACCCCATCATATCATGTGGCCATAACCCATTTACCCAGTGGTAAACCAAGGATGAGTGCCATTTTTTAGATGGGTGAGGACACCATCAAAAGGCATAGGGAAAGAGTTACCATGGGTACC
This sequence comes from Peromyscus maniculatus bairdii, assembly GCF_049852395.1. Lineage (NCBI taxonomy): Eukaryota > Metazoa > Chordata > Mammalia > Rodentia > Cricetidae > Peromyscus > Peromyscus maniculatus. Next base: position 69,825,487 of record NC_134854.1, read on the forward strand.
CGTGTTAGTCTCAGAGTGTGGGAGGCTGGTGTGGCCAGGTGGGGGAGGGCTGAGTATCATACTAGAGGGTAGACCCATTACTTCCCAGCGAATCAGCAGCATGGCTTTGCCCAGGTGCCCAGGGAGGCAAAGGACACGTGGCTTGTTTTCATGTTCCAAGTGACAGCCTCGTCTACTATTCTGTATAGAGGCTTGTAACATGTAATTGCTCATATTTTATGTCACAGTAGGCATTAATTAAATGTCTTTGTTTTCTTCCCCTAGAGTTTACAGATGCTTCCCCAGCAACGGAAAGCCATAGCAAAGTTCAAGGAGCCAGCCCACGCGCTAGCATTTCAGCAGAAATTCCACAGGTAGCTTCTGTGTTCTGTAGTTGGTGACTGGGGCAGAGGGCAGGAGGGTGCTGTGCTGTGCTGTGCTGTGCTGTGCAGAGGTGCAGAACACGGCTCCACATCTTTTCTATAATCTTTTGCTGTCAGGAGAAGGCCTCTTCTGCTTCCATACAACTTAGGTTTTGCTCATCAAGTTCTACTTCACTTCTGTGCACCTTGGTGAATTGCTGTCATAAAGAGTTTGTGTTAACTGTCTGTTCAAATTTCCACAGGCACATGATTGATCTGTCCCACATAAATGTGGCCCTGATAGTGGAGTGATCTTGAATGGGAAAATCTGACCTCATGCTGCCCACACTGTGGAATTTCTTCAAGGAAGCTATAGGTCGGCGCAGGATCCCCAGAAGTGTAGGTCTCTCCGGTCTGCGGTTTGCCAACTTGTCTGCGCGCCAGCCAGCCAGCCACAGGGTGATTCCAGAAGAGAGTTAAACTGGTGGACATGGGATTGGAGTCTGGTGTTAGATTGCTTTGAATTTGTTGTCCACAAGAACTCTGTTCTCGTGTTCTTTTGTTTCCAAGTGCTTACAGTGCATGTAGACCTTGTTCTTTGTGATCCTACTATGTGATTGGTCACAGTCTTAGATTCAGGAAAGAATGTTACCAGCTCAAATTCCAAGGATTTTTCCACAGCAAAGAATATTTGATAATGGTTGCACTTATCTTCAGTACAGGCTAGAAAAGAATTCTCAACCAGGCTTAACTGGAGTGGTCTCAGAAAGCCCTCACAGGCTCTGGTAAAGCATAGGTAAAAATTCGGGTGATTATGATTGACACTCACCTGCCCTGGAAAGCCAGGGTGTGAGATGGGTGACTGGGATTGGTGCCATGGAAGTGGCGATTCTGCTTCTTGTAAATGCCTCCAAAGTGCTGCCTGTTTCAGCAGAAACTCTCAGGTGGGCACAGTGCTAGCTAAGCAAGCCCAGGGAGCTCCAGGGCCAGTGGTTCTGTCACCCCACAGGCAGCCTCTTGGCCTAGTTTCCTGGCACAGGTTGAGGCACTGCTTGAAGGGTAGTCAGACCTACTCGGGCCTCTGCTTTTTAGATGCCCTAGCTCTGTGGTGTGCACGGTCATTGCTTTGATTACCTCACTGTCCTTCAGGGCTCTGAGTTTCCTTGGGTTGCCCTTCTGTCTCACATGTGTGAGGAATGGATTTATTTCTCAGCAGGGCTGCTGCTGCTCAAGATAAGTGTATCTGTCCACATTTTGGTCAATTCTAACAGGTGAGACTCGCTTTCTACAAAGTATCCCATGGAAGTCCATGCTGTGCAGACACTGAACACAGTGCCTTATTATGTTTCCCCCATGAGCGCTTCAGTGTTTGGGACACACTTTAAACTGGGCAATGACACTAGGACGCACTCAGGACTTTTTAGTTGTATTTATACCTGTAGTTTTATTTTACATATCTTAATAGGACTGAGGGAGATAGAAGTCTGTTGTCACTTACTGTCACTGGGTAATGAGTAGGTGCAGGATTTGAAGCAGCTGGCTTCCACAGCTGATGTTTTACATTGCGTTTTCAATTAAGTTGCCAATGTTAACAACTGGAGAATGGTATTCCAGGCCCTGTGAAACTGCATGGGACCAATTCAGAGATGATACTATGTGCTGGCAAGGAGCACCGGGGCAGTATAGTGGTTGTTTGGGTTCCAGGCAGTTGAGGCGAGGCATTCATAGGATATCTTAGAAGACCTGTGGCTATGGTACCACCTCTGACCACAAAGCCTCTGCCTCGCCCCGGCAGGTGCACTGAGAGTCAGCCTTTACCAAGCTTGGCCCTACCCCCAAGTGCTACCAGCTGGTCGCCCCACTGTCACTCCCGCTCATTTCTCACTAAATTGGTGAGTTTGGTAATGTGTTAGCTCTAGTCGGACGAGATAGAGGCCATGTAGGAAGTTGAGGATTAGGACACAGTAAAAGGAGTTTAACAGGTGCTTCTTAAAGAGTTTTGAGTGCTGGGCCTTTAAACCCCAAATCTGCATTTTTGTCTGAAAAGTAGGCACTGGCGCATTGAAGTCACTTAAGGAAACAGCCTCATCAACACCACTTCACCTCAGGCCTCAGGGCCACTTTGAGTGTGATGAGGTACCCAGGAGCATGTGTGTCCCTTAACAGTCTGCACACATGAGCTAGCTTTCCCTTAATGCAGTGTCCAGAGAGACCAGCTCCAAACACTGCTTAGAACAGCCACTCGCTCTGGCCTTGGTGCGTGTCCACCTGGAGTGGACTGTCAGAGCAGGCAGGCCAGTCTTCAAGGCTTAGCTTCTGTGAAGGAAACCACAGAAAGATAAAGAAGCAGAATTAGAAAGAACGCTCCCCACTTGCAGTGCACTTCTCACAGTGACGTCACACCACCACCCGAAATCCAACCGTGGAAGATCTGCTGCAACCATTATCTCTGTTCTTTCTTTATCATGCATTTCAAATGAGAAGAAAAGCATTAGCATACTGTGTAAATATGGACCTTTTGAGATTAAAACGTTATTGGAAATGCTTTCAACTCAAACAGCAACATCTTAGCTATTTGTTAGTTCTTTTTTTTTGTTGTTGTTGTCTTATCAAAGTTTAATGGAGACACTTTCGTAATTGTTGTTGTGTGTACATTCGATTTTCATAAAGATGGTAGTAAGTCAATACATTAACCCTCATCTGTGTATTATTTGTTCACAAGTTCCAGAAGGTTGAAGGAATGACTCTCGTATCTGTCCTGAGGTGGAGAGTAGGGGGAGGGGACAGATAACTTTCCCTCTCTTTGCCTTGTTTATTTTGTGCTGTAATGATTGTGAGTTCACTTAGCTGCTTACCTCAACATAATCTTGTGTTGCCCTTGGCTTGGCCACATTTGTTAAATCCTTATATTGATACTCTTCTTGAGGGGGAAGTCTCACCTTTTTCTTTTCCAAAAGAGATTCTGAGGTAAACTCCCACCTTGGCCCCCACCCAACCCAAATAGGCAGCTTCTCATGCAGGTCCTGCGCCCATGCCTTGTGGAGGAGTGTGGCTGGATGGGGTGGGAGGTGGGTTTTCCATAACCATTTTCATCTGGGTAGTTCTCATATGATGTGCAAAGGTCCGGGATGGTTGTCTGAATCAGGATGGAGCTTAGGTCCTGCACCTAGGGGTTATTTTTCCCCCAAGCAGCATTCTGCCTGAGGCAGGTAGAAGAGGGCTTTGCTACTCACAGAAGCTGGCAGGGAACCTAAAAGGCATGGGAGGGAGGACTGGAGAGTGGTCCGGTGGGTGAGGAGAGAGAGAGTCTTAAGAATGGGAATGTCAGTGATATACACCTCTGATGGGTCCCCAAGGGTGGTCTTTCCCTCAAGTGTAGAGCCCCACAGATGGGTACATAAGGGAATTCTTAGACATAGGCTAGCTGAAGGGTCTTTCTTGGAGGACTAGGCTTAAGGACTATACCTGTCTTCTGTCTTGGTTTTTGTTTTGTTTGTCTTCTATTTCCTTGTAGCAATATTGGGAAGGTAAGCTTGAAGTAGACCATTGGCTGATGCTAGTCAAAGATAGTGATGTAAAGGCACTAGCCCAAGAGGTTTGTGCAGTAGCTAAGTATTATTCTTGGTCATCATTGGGTGCTCTGAGGCTCTTCTCTGTGTCCTCTGACCCAAGACCAAACGAACAAATCAGGAAGCATGTCCCTGTGCCAGAGCTCTGGGCTACAAGGGGTGGCTCTGTTGCTTGCTGTTTCCCTTGCTGGGAATCAGCTTGAATTCCTGCCTCCTCCTTGTCGGCCCCAGCTTTGGCTTTGCATCCTCACTCTCACTCCCATTTGTTTTTGTTTCTCAGAGAGGGAGAGAGGCCTGGGAGAGCTAGTGGGAAGGGTGTTGGCCATGCGAGACTACCTTGAGGTGCTCTGCAAAGGAGCTGACTAATGGGCACAGGGTGGGCAAGAACAAGACCCCTCCCCACAGAGGAAGCCGTGAGAAGCTTAGCTCAGTTATGGGAGAGCCTTAGATACTGGACCATGTCTAATAATACTGCAATGGTGGCTTGGGGATTTTCAATTTTGTGAAGTGTTATTTTTATATTAAATATAAAACTTAGAAAGGCAGTTAGCCTTGACTTATTAAATCCTAAGGATTTTCTGTAAGGTTTTTTGCAACCTATTTAGTTTTTGTCATTTAAAATGCCTAACTTCTTAGGTACACAAACCCATGGCTTTGTGTACTGGAACCAGAGTAATCCACTGATTCATATTGGATCCCAGGTATACCTCCTGCTGGTATCAGGGGTCAGGAAAGGGCACTTGTTAATGTACCTCACCTGACTTTCCTAGAAAGTGCTGCTCATCTAACTCTTTCTGTTAGTGTGTCGGTAGGATAGGCTGAAAGGACAGGCACTTTCACTGAGAAGCTCTCTCCTTGTCCCTTAGACCTACCGTAGGGTAGTGTTCTTCCTGGTTCAGTTTACTGATTTGAAAAGGTTTGTGGGGAAATGCAGATGATTTAGAGAGAACTTTGTGTAATTTTTGTCTCACAAGTCTCACAGGTGGGATGGGCAGGTGCATGTTACTGTGTTCTGTGTTTGGAAGTTTAATGTGCTCTAGACAATAGACCTCTGACCTTCTTAGATGACTCTCTGCTAAACTACTTTTCATTTTAAGGACACGTGCAGCGGAGGCTGGTTTGGGGACTAACACCTTTTGCATTCTGCACTGTTATCTTAGAACACACACTTTGTAGACAGCATGTTGCACCCAGCCTCACTGACTGGCCCTGAGGAGCAGATAACCGCTTGTTCTTTACATTTCACAGGTGTGAGATCCAGAGCTGTGTCCTCTGTGAGGATTTCCCTCCCAGGCATTAATGTCACTGTTTAATTTGCAGGTGCTGCAGCGATGATGGAGTGTGGTTTCCTTTATGAGTCTCTGATGTTCTGTTCTCTTCTCCCACTCTTGGGTCCACTCCCCAGGCCTGGCTGGGCTCTGGCTTGGCTCTGGCTCCCTCCTTCCCTTCTGCTTCCTTCCCTCCTGTTCACACCTGAGCTATTGTCATTGTCCCCTCCTGGTGATTCTCCTGTGTGCATGCTCTCTGCCTCCACTTCCATGGTCTCCACACTTGCAGTGGCCACTGATACCCTTGAGTCAGGCTCCCTCTGGCAGGAGGGGACATTGTGGATGTCTGCACCAGGGCCACATCTCCAGTCTCTCTAACCCTTTTGCCTTGACAGGTCTTTCCTGGATTTGCTCCTCCAGAACCTGAATTGGAGAGCCTGACCTTTTGCTTGTTATTTTGCAGTTTGACTCTGGGCCTAAAGATGCCAGTGCCTCTCAGCTGTGGTCTGTGGTCTGCATGTCATTAACCACCCCTCTCTGTTTTTACCCCTCTGCCTTTGCAGGACCCAGGGCGTGGGTCAGTGTTAGTGGTAGCGTGCTTTCATTCGCTTGGAAGTGGTGGCCGTGTGGCCGTTATACTGCCCCTGCTGATATGGCCTCGTCGTCGTGTATGTGTGTGCGCCTCCTTGCTGTGCAGGCAGCTGGGAGTGCGACTATGTTGCTGGAAGTGCGCTGGCTGCTTAGAAACCACGAGACACCACCTTGCTTTCTTCTGGCCTCACTGTTCTGCCGGTCTTCGTGTTTCTGCCAGTCACGTGCTCTTCCCATATGAGTGACACTTCCGTGCTTTACTCCAGTTTTCCTTGGCATTAACCACTTGGGAACTCTTGCAGGCTGTATATGTGAAAAATAGTAGTGACGTAGGAGCAAAGAAAATGTATTGTGTGTATCATTTGTGTGGTTTCATAGCAAATAATGTGTTTGAGCTGTACTGTAACCAAAAATTCTGTCAATAAAATATTAGAGGTTCTTTTGGCTCCAAGAGTTCACTCACTTCCTCTTGCGTCTGTCCGCCCCATACAGTGCTCTGGGCAATGGCTGGTCCTGGATGGGTGGGATTGGGGAGAGCTGTCGCACCCCCCCCCCACCACCCAGCACAGCCCAAAGCTTCAGCACAGGTGTTTCCTTAGTGGAACCGTGGAGTCAGGTAACTATTTCCCGCTGTCTTTGGGTTGTAGGACTTGGAAGTGACCAAACAATGACACGGGGTTGCTGGGGTCAGGGAGTTCTCTCATTAGAACTACAAATGCATTCACAAGTAATGGTTACAACTTGCAAGAAAAGCATATTCTGCCACTGTGCTCTCAAGGGCCTAGACATGGAGGTATCAGCCATAGCACCATCTTGTCCCACCCCTCCTTGCAGCTGCTGGCTTTGTTCCAGATCTTGTATTCTCGGTCTGCTTTGGGAATGAGGCATCATACAGCTGCCCTATTTCTGGGTACTGTTTAAAGAGAGAAGCCAGACAGTGTTGTGCCCCATGAGCCAGGCTTCATCCTGGGCTGGGTCATCTCCCTTCTCCCACACATTACCCTGTGTAGCTCTCCCCTCGCCTGGGCCAACTACTATTCTGCACAGTAGTGCTCTTACCTGCTTCCTAGCTTTCTTGAGAAGGGAATGCATGTCACACCTGACCCAGACCTTTATCATCCAGTGTCTGAGTGAGGATAAGGCAGGTACATATGCAGCCATGCCTCGTCAGCCCTGCACCTTGTCCATCATGTCAATGCTCTGTGTTGACAGTCAATAGGAAGGGACTTGGGGAAGCTCTAGTTACTTGGGCAGGAAAGAGACACTCACTGTCCAGCCTTGCATTCCACACAGCCCAGTTGTAAGTCATTCTTTACATTTTGGCCCTTGGCCCAGCCTAGGGCACCTAAAGGGCTGTATATCCAAGTATCGGCCGGAGGATAGGGAACTAGAGACCCATTCCAAATGTGTTCTTGGAGTGTGGCCATTCTAGTCCCGCTGGTGGGCCAGCTGTACAAACATGGCTCCTTTTGCCTGCAAGGTAGACCACTCAAAGGAGGTAATGAGTGGAGATCCACCCTGCTCTGGGGAGAACCTGGGTGGTCTCAGCTTCTAGTCATGGCTAGCTAAGGAGTGGGACTTCACTTTTACCACGTTTTCTTTGACTCCTAGCAAGTGCAGAAACCGTTGGACTTAAGAAAATATTTTAATAAAGTAAAATTAAAATCTTGTTTTTCAAAAATCAAAATAGACCATATGCTGCTTAAGTTAAAAAAAAAAAAGAGGAAGCACACATGCACGACAGGAGGTTACTGATGAAGCAGTGGAGAATCTCATGAGGTTTGGGTATGGTCACCTGTTCTCTGAGGTATTGCTTCACACTCTGTGCAGCCCTTACATGGTGCAGAACCCTCATCATCCTGGGCAACTTGGACTCTGTCCCCATTGAGCAACTGACTCCTAGCAGCTGCCATTCTGCTCCGTGTGGCTTTCATGACTAAGGAATCATGCAGGAGTTTGCTTTTGTGACATTTTTTTCTTCGAGGTCTTCATGCAACTCATTTCAGAAATTCCTTTGTAGTCTGCTGGTGGGCCACACTTTGCTTCTCTGTCCATGTGTTGAGCATCTGGTAACTTATACCTTGTTACTGTGAAGACGTATTCCTGCATTCAGTGATTTTGGCTGTGTATCCAGAAATGAATAGTGAATCTCATCATAACTCTGTTTAGTTTTGAGGAGCCACCATCTTGGTCTTTAGAGGCTGCACCGTTTTACAGTCTCATCAGTTGAGTCCAGAGCTCCCACCTGGTTCTCAACAGCACGGGTTATATATTTTTGTGACAGCTGTCCTATCAGGTATGCAGGGAAGTTGGTAGTTTTAATTTGCATTCTGATGAAGCTGAATGCCCTTTTGTTCTCATGGCCATTTGTGTTATCTTCGGAATAAAGTCACCAAAGCCAAGCTTTGAAGATCTGTGCAAATAATATGGATGATACAGACAATTTGGTTTATAAGAGACCTCAGTGGGCATCTAGCTTAACCTGTTCTCTGTGGGAGCAGCAACACAATGAACTCGTTGCAACTGAGATGCAGCCACGCTATATTTTGTGTCCACACAAAGCAACGTCATCATTACTATTCTGATTATCAGTGCAACAGATAAAAATACCTGAGATCAAATACTACACTGAGAAATACGAAATTGGGCAGAGAGATGTCTGAGTTCATAAAGTGCTTTTTGTGCAAGCATGAGGACCTGAGTTTGGGTCCTCAGCATATATATATATGAAGCTGAATGTGAAGGCGTACATCTGTAATTCCAGTGGTGGAGGAGGTGGAGATAGGTGAGTTTGTGGGGCGCTCTGGCTGGCTAGACTGAGACATCTGATGTTGACCTCTCGGAGGCTCCCAAATGCACCATTAACAACTGTACCTATCAGCACTACAGGAAAGAAATATGACATTCCAGGTTTATACCATAAATGCCAGGTGTTTCTATATTAGGAAGTCTATTAAATACTCACAAAATAGTTGAAAAACTGCCATCTTTCGGTATCCATTCCTTCATTGCACTCAGAGAGACAGGATTGGAGAAACCCTTTACACAGTAAAATGTGTGTCTTCAGTCCTAAAGATCAGACGTGTCTTGTCCCTGAGTGGATGTCTGCCAAGCCAGAACAGCCAGGACAGTTGTTGCTCTGCTACTTAATAGTCCTGGATACATTAGCACAAGAAGTAACTTTCAGAACACTGAGCGTAATAAAAGCTTCTATTTGCAAGTCACATGATAATGTACCAAGATCCCCTAGAAATCAATCACGAATTTATTTTGGAAAACAATCCAAGGTAGCTATAGATCAAACTACGAAGAAAAAAAAAAAAAAAGATCTGTGGCCCATACCTGTAAAAGATTTCAAGTTGCTAATGGTAGCATGAAAGAGAAAATTATCACTTAAAAGACAAAAAGAATAAAATTAGTATGAAATTTTCAGAACAGCCAAAAACTTGAAACAGGTAAGGGCAAATGAGTAGGGTAGATACTCCAGGTACCCGATGAGTGTTCTAACGACCTTGTCAGTTTTCAAGTTGGTACATGACATAAATGTGACATAATTACCCAAAAATTGGGCTTTGATGCCAAACAGATGTATTCTCTCCTCCTCCATATCTGTGATCACAAGACTTGGAAGCAACTGTTATTCCTGGCTAGAGGTTTCCTGGGTCCCTCTGTCCTGGCAGGAGGGAGTCAAAGCTCGTTAGCACATGGCAGCCAAGTAGCAGAGAAAGGAATACAGGGAGGAACCAGGACAAGAAGAGCCTCATGGACATGCTTCCAGTGACTTGCTTCTTGCTAGGTTATTCCTCCTGCTTGTTAGCCTCTTACAGTTGTGCCATCATGTCATGAGTCCAGCAGGACAGGTCAGGTCAGTGTTGGAACAAGCAAGGATCTGAAACATGGACACACTCCAGAGTGTGCTTTGCTAAAGCTGGGCAACTCTCCATCCAGTCACAAGTCCACACCCTATCAACTAGATACCCAAACACATCTTTTTTTTTTTTTTTTTTTTTTTTTTTCTCAATGCTGTATTTATTTTTTCTTCAAAACAATCTTTAAAACTGAGTCAAGTTTTAAACAGACAATTTTGTACGTGATGATCTTTAGGTTCTTCAGTCTTACAAGGTTTACATTCTAATCAGCAGTGGTAAGGTAACTACTTTTGCTCAGTATTAACACATGGACAAATTTCTTTCCCATCATGGAAGAGGGACATAACCCTTCTCTCTCTCTCTCTCTCTCTCTCTCTCTCTCTCTCTCTCTCTCTCTCTCTCTCTCTCTCTCTCTCGTCTCTCCCCCCCCAACCGTGTGGTGTGTGTGTGAGTGAGCTAAATGTGTGTTTATGTATATGTGAGTATGGGTTCCTTGTGCATGTACTGAATCTGTATGTGTTTGTACATCTGTGCATGTGGGTGTGCATATGCATGTATTCAATGTGTATGATGTCTATGTGTTTGTGCATTTGTGTGTGGGGTGTACATGTGCATAGGGAAGTCACATGTTATTTTTGAACACTTAGTGTTTCTCTCTATTGCTTTCCTCCCTGATTTCTTGAGACAGTGTCTCTTGCTAAACCCAGTGCTCACAAATTGATTAGACCTGCTGGCCTGGGAGCTCTAGGGTTTCTCTAGTCACTGCCTTCCCGGTGGTTGCATTACAGGACTTTTACATGGGTTCTAGGGATCTGAACTAGGGTCCTCATGCTTGCACAGGAAGCCACTTGTTATGATACAGTAGAAAACTACCACTGTATTAACTTTGAGCAGGCATTACCTCAATCTTTGAAACTGAGTCCAGTCCTTTTAAAACACTTGAATATTCTTGATCTGTTGTGATTTCCTATAGGGAAAAATACATATATTCAATTTTAAGTCATTTTCTTTTCTATTTACTATTTAGGAAAGAACCATCTAAATGTCTTATGATAGTGGGCAGAAAAGCAGACATTACACGTGCTGTGATAGACACAATTTATTATAATGGTTCTAAGTGATTCCTAAGAATATATAGCATATTCACCCAAACACATCTTAAACTATAACCTTCCACCTCTGGCACCTTGAGAGGCCCACATCACCTAAGGCAAAATGTATGCAGTCTATCACCTTGAGTCCCCATGTTATAGCTCCAGCATTGAAAGCCCAAGTTCAAAGTCTCGGGTCTCTTCTGAGACCCAAGGCAAAGTCAGCTGTGAACCTCTGTAAAGAAAAAAAAAAAGTTACATACTCGCAACATACAAGAACAGGAAACAGAACCAGAGCAAAACTAAATGGACCCAACATTCAAGCACCAATGCTCAGTGTTGAACATTCAGGGCAGGTAGTGTCATGATAGCTGGGGCAGCCCCTGCCCCTGTGGCTTTAATACTTACAGCCTAGTTGGTCACTCAGGCCATTTCTGCTCAATGCCTGTTTTCAAAGCAGATCTTACACAGTTCTGGAATCTTCTGATATTCTGGATTGGGCATGACAGCCTCACAGTTTCATGCATTAGTCCACAAAGGAGCTTTTGGTAGGGACACTGACCTTCCACGCATTGCCTGGCCTCCAAGGCCTTCCTCTGGAGACTAGTTGAAGCCTCCAACAGATAAACTGGCATGCCTGCACAAGTGACAGCATGTGGGTGTCACCAAACTCTGCCATCTGGAGCAGTAGCCACTTCCTTGGCACCCTAGCTATAGTGACTCTGAGTGGCTATGTGGCTAAGCTCAGGAAAATCCTGTGCAGACCTCAAATGTTTTATGTCCTTCAACCATTGGTGGTGAAGCTGTTCGAGTTTCTGCTGGTTCCTAAGATACTGTCAGGATTAAATATTAAAGACTAGACTTCATGTTGAAAACAAAACTCAAGGATATGGGGGAAAATGTGATGAGGAGGTGCTAAGAGAGGACCCTAGACTCTGGTTATCAGAATTCACAGAAATGCTTGTGGGTAGGACCTTGTGTTGAGTGCAGGGAGAGGCATTTCTGCAAGAGAAAGTTGGGGCAGACCCAGCCATGTGTGGAGGCCTGCATGAATAAGGATAGCAGCTTTCAGATCCCTGGGCCCCATCACCAACCCATGTGTCAGAGTAACTAACCGTGCAGGAAACATGATAGGAAGTTCATCGCTCACACTGGGGAAACAACACATTGGGAGGCCAGAGATCAGAGACCCTTGGTCCTCGTGGGCCTGTGAGTGCTGGTGATCAAACACTCAAAGAGGGTCCTTTGTAGCTCCTGAAGCCACTTAGATTACTCCTATAGTTTCTTCCTGGTGTGTGTGTGGGGTCCACTCTGAGGTCACAGAATGCCCTCGTGGTAGCAGATGGCATAACAGTTATAGCCAAAGCCCAGAGAGGGCAGTGCATGCCATGCAGGGATGGGGCATGCTAGGGAGGGGCATGGACTGCACGGGTGGTGAGGGCCAGCTGTGTTCCTTGTGTTGTCTTCCTCACTGCTGTGGTGCAGTAGCTGATAAGTTAGAGAGGGTGGTCCATTAGGAGGACCATGCTGGCAAGAGCTGAGCTTGCTGGGCAATGGGAACACGAGGCCATTCACAGGCTACCTCCCTCCTGCATTCGGGAAGCCGAGAGAAAGCTTCTGCCCTTACTGTCTGGGGTTGGCGTCCAGGGACAGTGCTACCCACCTTTAGGGTGGGCCTTCTCTCCTCAATTAAGCTTGTCTGGGGACATCTCACAGACATGACTCTAGATGTATCTCAATCCAGTCAAGTTGACAGTGCATATGAATCACCACAGCATCCTAGAGTTGTTAAAATGAAGCACAGTAGCCCGTGGCTTAACTGGAAACTAACTGTCTTCTAATCCTGAGGACTGGACATCTGAGATCAAGGTGTCAGCAGAGTTAGCTCTTAGGACTATGAGAGAGGGTGCTGAGTGACACTGTTCCAGAGAGACAAGAATAAACATCTGCTCTCCCCAGATAGGTTAGCAAAAGCAGAGCAAAAGACTGATTCCACCTGTCCTGGCTAGCGGGTATTTTGTTTTGTGTTTTTTTTTTTTTTAATCAACTCAACACAAGCTAGAGTTATCTGGGAAGAGGAACCTCAATCGAGAAAATGCCTGCATCAGCTTGTCTGTAGGCAAGTCTGTGGGACATTTTCTTGATTAATGGTTGATGAAGGAGAGCCCAGCCACTGGGTGGTGCTACCCCTGGGCTGGTAGTCCTGGGTTGTATAAGAAAGCAAGCTGGTAAGCAGCACTTTTCCATGGTCTCTGCTTCAATTCCTGCCCCCAGGTCCCTGCTGTGGGATGGTCTGTGTGTCAAATGTGATGCTCTGATTGGTCAATAAATAAAACACTGATTGGCCAGTGGCCAGGCAGGAAGCATAGGCGAGACTAACAGGAGAATTGAGAGAACAGGAAGTGGGAGGGAGAGATTGCCAGCCACGGCCATGACAAGCAGCATGTGAAGATGCTGGTAAGCCACAAGCTACGTGGCAAGGTATAGATTTATAAAAAATGGATTAATTTAAGATGTAAAAACTAGATAGCTAGAAGCCTGAGCCATTAGGCCAAACAGTTTAAATAATATAAGCGTCTGTGTGTTTATTTTATAAGTGGACTGCCGGGGCTTGGTAGGACCCAGAGAGAAAACTCTCCAGCTACAGGTTCCTCTCCTGGCTTCCCCTGATGATGGATCTGAAAGCCAAATAAACGCTTTGCTTCTCAAGTTGCTTTGGATTGTGGTGTTTTTTTCAATGCAATAGAAAGCAAAGTAGGATACTACCAAAGTCCAGCTGACAAACCAGTGAGTTTTATTGGGTTACTTACAGGAATATGGGTGGGTGAAGGTTTACACACAGGGGCAGAAATGACTCAAAGCTGCATCAGCAGAAGCCCACCCCAGCATGGGTGGGTGACAGCTCACAAAACCTGGGGACCTCAGGTTCACTGAACACCCTGCAGGTAGGTAGCTCGACAGCCTTCCAGGTGACTCAGTTGGTTTGAGCGTCTTCCAGTCAGCTCACCTGGCCTCTGCTTCTCCCAAGGGAGCTCAGCTGATCTGAGTCTCACTCTCTTTACTGCTTATATATACTTGGGGAGGGAGGGAGAAAGAGAAGATGGGATAGCAGGGATGGGAAATACCCTTCCCAGGCGCTTCCTTAGTGACGTATTTCCTGAAAGCATTTCCCACCTCCTGCTCAGTATTCATTCATTATTGGAGTAACTCATTAACAAAGTCAGTGCCCTTAGCTCATCTGTCTCTTCCGTTGTGACAAATACCCAGAACAAGCCATCTAAAGGAGGTGGGGTTGATTTGGGCTCATGGTCTCAGAGTTTTAGCCCATGGCTGGCAGCCTGTGAGGCAGAGCATCACGGCTGAAGGCGTGGTCAGGGAAAGAGCCACCTCCCTTGTGACAGCCAGGAAGCGGCAGAGAGGAGGTCTGGAAAATATGTGGCTCCAAGGACAGCACCCCATAAACCTCTCCCTTCATCTAGGCCCCACCCATATCCTCGTTCCTACCACTCCTCAAGAATGCTGTCAGATTAGGACAATCCATTGTGGAAGGCAACTCTCTCCAGAGGGCAAGTGCTTACCGAAGGTGTAAGGTAGCAGCCACACACTTAACGTGTGAGCCTTAGATGGGGGGCTTTCAAAGTCAAAGCATGGTGGCCTCAGATCTGATCTGTCAGCATCAACCCCAGCTGACCACCAAGCCTTTACCACTTTGGGGAGATACTTCATATCCAGATCACGCCATTCTAGAGCAGTGGTTCTTAACCTTCCTAGTGCTGTGACCCTTTAATACAGCTCCTCGTGTTGTGGGGACCCCCAACCCTAACATTATTTCATTGCTACTTCAGAACTGTAATTTGCTGCTGTTATGAATCATAATGTAAATATCTGATACTTGGGATATCTGATATATGACCCCTGTGAAAGCGCCAAGAGGGATGTGACCCAAAGGTTGAGAACCACTGCCCTAGAACATTCATATCCAGGCTCCTTTCTGCCTGTGCCCACTCCTGGGTCACTCTGGCCAAGGGCTCTGGTGATTGCTTGTGATGGGGCTGAAAGGCCCAAAGGAGAAATGGCCTCTTTCCTGCTCGCTGTGTGACCACCTGGGAAACATTAAGAAGCTGGAGGGGAGAGTGTGAACTACTGAAGGGCCCTTCTGGCAGAGGGGAGAGGGAATGCTCCCTGCAGCTGGTATTATGTGTTATCGATTCACCCCTGACTGACTAGGTTCACACCCTCTGGTGTCCCCGTGCTGTGCAGAACAGCGACCCTCCACGGAAAGCACCACGCAGTCACTCCCAAGTGGTAGCTTCTGCTGGCACACTCATCCCTTGCTCCACCTCTGTCTAGTATATCCTGGTGAGCTCACAGTGGCACATAGCAATACACAGAACCACATACAAATAGCACATATTCGAAGTCACGCACACACACACACACACACACACACACACACACACTTATACACACACATCCACATGCAAGCACTCTCCCACACCAGGGGATAGGTATGCACATACTTACACAGCCCTCCCCTCTCACATCGCCCCGAGCCCATGTGCTCACCGTCTCTGTAATAGGGAGAAGGCAGCCTAGCTGAGGTCACTGCTGGAGAACCTCCAAGGGCTTGCTGGCCCTCACGAGTATAGAGGTCATAGGCCACAGGAGGTACCAAAAGACTTCCGGGGACTCTGCCCCAGACTATAGGAGCTGTGGTTTTGACAACAGTGGCAAGCCAGTAGATACATTGTGGTAGGGACGGTCTGGCTTGCCTGCAGGTGCCAGGGACTGGCTCTGGCAAGTCCACACAGGTGAAATCACCAGAGCCGCTCCTGACAGAGTCTCCCTCGTCCCTACCTCCATCTAACATATTTGTAGACAGGGCCAAAGTATTTTAAAACTCATTTCCCTGACCTAAAAAGGGTCTTTTTTGATTGAATAGGTTGTCTTAGAAGACTGACTAGGGACCATTGTCTATAAATATCTCAGGATGGAAATGGAGAAACCCCAAGGCTGCTGCAGCCTGACGGACCAGAGCCACCACCTGCCTTGAACTTCAGAACTGGGCAAAGTGAGACAGATGGGTCTGCGTCATCAGGAACTGGCATTCTGTTGAGCAAGCCCAGAGGTGTATCCAAGACACACTTCACAGTGCAGGGACTTTCACGGAGTCTGGGGGCTTCAACATGGGGTGTGGTCAGGACCCAGAGCTACCATGATGTGAGATGATTTGGGTGCTGAACTCTGCAGACTTTAAAGCAAGTCGTGTGTGTGTGTGTGTGTGTGTGTGTGTGTGTGTGTGTGTGTGTGTGTGTGAATGCCCATGCCATGACATGCCTGTGGAGGTCAGAGGGCAACTTGGAGGAGCCTATTATCTCCTTCTCCCATGTGGTTCCTGGTAGTTGAATTCAGACCATCTAGCTTGGTGGGAAAGTTAAGCTATCTCTCTTGCCTTGACCTTCTGAGACAACAACATTGAAATTTAGCCAAGTAATAACTGTGTGTTTATTGGCTTCTAAATGTCCAAGTGCAAGGATGAGCTTTGCAGGTTAAATAGAAAGTTGAAATGATTGGGCTTAGCCAAGGATGCTAAGGTCAGCCTAAAGCCAGGCCTCTTGCACTGAGGGGATCACCAAGTTCTGAGTGCCGAGGAAACCTTCTGGAAGGAAATTGAAAGTCCCACTCCATTGAGCACACTAGCGATAAGAAAGTGAAACAGCCATGTTGCCGACGTGGAGTCACATCGGAGAGATCAAACCAGCCTCAGCTTTCCCTCCAGGCCACTGCCTGACCCAGAGAGGGTTTCCACACTCCCTTTCTAGATCATAGGGGCCGTGAAGAGGTGACACTCAGTGACATGTTTCCAGTGTAGAGTAAACTGTCTCTCCTTGGATGAAGACTCTCCTGAGGACATTCATAGCTGGAGATCTCCAGCCAATGTCTGGAGAAGGAGAGATGGACACTTGTCAGGAGCCACCATGGATCTTAGGAATCATGCATCTGCTACAGCAAAAGAACAGCAAATCCCAGAGGGCCACACCCACCTCTGCTTACCATGTGACTAATATGGCTCCTGCTCAGACAAAAGGTCCCCTCGGACCTTTTGTATACAGTGTTCTGCCTGCAGGCCAGAAGGGGATGCCAGATGGGACTGCCAGATCTCATTACAGAAGTCCTTCAGAAAGTTGCTCTGGCATGTTTGATATTTGTTGCAATACCACTCACAACAGCAAAACTGCAGAATAAAGTAATGTGTCCAACAACAGAGAAATGGAAATGTGTTACTGTAAGGACCAGCTAGATGGCTCTGCAGGCAAGGTGCCAATAGACAAGTCTGATGATCTGAATTTAATCCCCAGGCCCCACACGGTGGAACGAGAGAACCAACTCCCAAAAAGTCACCTCTGCTTTTCACACATGCACCCTGGCAAGCAGGTGCCCCCCAAAACAAACTATATGAATAAGTAAATAAAATTTACAATATATAAAAAGAATGTCACACACACACACACACACACACACACACACACACAGTGGATTTTTCTTTTTTCTTTTTACGAAGAAGAATGAAGGCATGGCATCTGCAGGAAAATGGACACAACTGGAGACTATCAAATTAAGTGAATTAAGTCAGCCACAGAAAGACAAATACCATGTTTCACTCCTAGACGATCTATACATCATGTATGTCTCTATGACAGGAAATAGAAGTAAACCTGACTTCGGGGACAAACGGGAGGGGTGACAGAGGAGAGGGTGGAGGAGAATGGGGGGGGAATATGTTTAACCTACAATATATTCCTGAGGAAGTGTCTTCAGGTAAAACAAAATTCAAAATCGATAAATAATAAAATACCGACAATACCGTAGTTGGAGGCACACGAGGTCATGTTTTCATGTCTGTGGCTACAGTGCAGCCCTCGGAGCAGGGAGGAATCCCCACTCTTTGGTCTGATGAAAAAGTCTATTTGTAGGGCTGTCGCTGCGGTGGGCAGATGCCCCTCTGGTAGAACTGAGCAAAGTGAGTGGCCATTGCAGATGCCATTCAGAACATTTCCGATTCACAGGAAGGCCAGAGTCTACACTAGCCGACATTTGGAAGGCAGTTACAGTCCACAGGGGAGGGGGGAGGCTGCACTTACTGAAACAGCAGGCAAGCTTGACTTGACCTGGGGCCAAAAGACTAGTGGGTCACTGCTGTCCTGATTGCCTGTGGACAGCTGAGGAGCTGGGGTTAGGATGACCACAGGAGGGCATTTCTTCCTTTTAAAAATTTAAATCCTGCATATAGTTTACTTTTAAAAAGATTTTCTAAAAATTATGTGTTGGGGCTGGAGAGATGGCTCAGCGGTTAGGAGTACTGGCTGCTCTTCTTAGAGGCCCTGAGTTCAATTCCCAGCAACCACATGGTGGCTCACAATCATCTGTAATGAGATCTGGCATCCCCTTCTGGCCTGCAGGCAGAACACTCTGTATATAATAAATAAATAAATTAATTAAAAAATTATGTGTGCCTGTTTACGTGTTCATACAGATGTGTGTGGGTGCCCACTGGGTCTCATTATGATATCATGAGATGCATCAGACTCCTTTGGTGCTAGAGTTACAGGTGGCTCTGAGTTGCTGAACATGGGTCCTGGGCCACTCCACGTAGTTAAAGGGAAGATTTATTTAGTGGGTAACTTACAAATGAAGGGATAGGAAGGTCGCGGGTTCTGGGGAAGGTGTATCGCAGTCCAGCGGTGTTCTCTGGAGTTCTGCTCGGTCAACCTCCACCGTCCATGGGTCCAGGCACAGAGAGTGACCTGGCCCATCCAGATCTCAGGTCTCCAGGCTCAGCTCCTCCCTTAGCCCTGCCTTGTAGGCGTGACAGTTGCCGAAGCCTCAATGAGGGTTGGAACTTCCAGATCAAAGCTGGAATGGCTACAGAACTCAGGTTCTTGCAAGAGCAAGATGCACCTTTTTTTTATTTTTTTATTTTTATCACTCAAGCCACATTTATTCAGTATTGTGTTTTTACTTGGGGGGGGCGATGAGGAGGAAGGGGCAAAAACAGTGTCTCTTTGGAGTCTCCCAAGTGTATGGGACTCAAAAGTATATGTATGGGGACTGGATGGCATGGCCAGGCAAATCAGATGGAAGGCCCCTCAGACTCTTTTTTTCTACTGATTCCTACAAATAAAATGCTAAGTGACCGATCTGTGGTACCTGATAAATGCCAGTTGCTTTCCAGCTGGCTTTCTACATAGGCTACAGACATCTAGACAGCATCATCTTTCTCCTTTTTCAGAATAAAACTCACCTAGGAAACTAGGGAACTCCAAGTACAGTACAGTTTATATAGAATGCAGCTGGTAAGCTGTCTCCCCATCCTCTCCATCCTCCCCATCCACTAAGCCAGGAAGGCGCTGAGAGTAGAATTTCCTGCCTGGCTTCTCGGAGGGCTAGCCAGCTTCTCTGGCAGATTCCACATGGAGGGCTGTGGGCTGCAAGTCTCTAGTGCACAGTCCTCTCCTTTTGCCGATGATAATTGTAAGGAAAGAAGCGCACGCACATGCTGATTTCTCAGGCTGTCTTTAGGATTTCAACAGCTTTGCTGTGCTCAATATCCTGGAAATCTACATCATTCACAGCTAGAACTTGGTCCCCTTCTTGAAGTCCTGCTCGATGTGCATCCGAGTCTGGAATCACCTTGGAGATGAAGATGCCTAGCTGGGAGGCCTTTCCTCCTCGGATGTTAAATCCCAACTGAGCGCCAGGGGGCTTCTTCAGTGTGACAATTCGGGGCAGAAACTGGGTCAGCTCATTGTTGTAGTCTGGGTGGTACACTCTCTCATGAGGAGGAATCCATGCTGGAGGATTCTCATAGGTAGGCAGGAAAACCACTGGGTAGTCATCATAAGGGATCCGGGTGTCCATTTCAGGCAAAGCCCGGCAAACAGGCCTCCCTCCGCGGCGCCTCGGCTCGCAGCCAATTCGGCCCAGGAACCGGAAGCGGATGCAAGATGCACTTTTTAAAGAATATGTGTCTGCATGTGGATATGTGCACATGAGTACAGGTGTCCACAGAGACCAGAGGCTTCAGATCCCCTGGAGCTGGAGTTACAGATGGCTGTAAGGTGCCTGATACGGGTGCTAGGAACTGAACTTGGGTCCCCTGGAAGAGGATAAAGTACTCTTAACCACTGAGCCATCCCTACAGGGCCTGTACTTTACTTTTGTAGTTAACTTTTCAGTTAGTATACAATAATGGGTTTCACACACTCACATCATTTGAAAGGGTAAGTCCTGTCCCACTCTCTTCTCTACCTCTGCTGGCCCTTGTCAACAAGGACGTGTCTTTCTGTGGGAGGTTAGTTGCTTTGTTTCATTTGTCAACTTGACACAAACTAGAGTCACTTGGAAGAGGGAACCTCAACTGAGGAACTGCCCCCATCAGATTGACCCGTAGGCAAGTCTGTGGAGGCATTTTCTTAATCAATGATTGGTGTGTGTGTGGGTCTAACCCACTATGGGTGGTGCCACCCTGGGCAGGTAATCTCAGGTCGTGTAAACAAGCAGGCTGAGCAAGCCTTAGAGAGCAAGCCAGGAAACAGCGCTTGCTCCTCCATGCCCTCTGCGTCAGCTCCTGCCTCCCAGTTCCTGCCCTGCGTTCCTGTCCTGGCTTCCTTCAGCGATGGACTGTGATGCAGAAGTGAAAACCACATAAACCCTTTCTACCCAAGTCGCCTTTTGGTCATAACGTTTTATTAGCAACAGAAGGCAAGCCAGGACAGGGCACAATTGCATGTATGTGTGCCTATGGAGGGCAGAGGACAACCTCAGGCATCCTTCCTCAGGCCCTTTCATTTGTTGTTTGAGACAGGGTTTCTCAATGGCCTGGTCCCCACCCCATGCTGGGCTGGCTGGCTGGCTATTCACAGCAGGGATCCACTTGTTTTTCCCTCATAGCTTGCCATCACTGGGGTCAAGTGCACCCCATTATGCAAGCTCATTTATTTCATGAGTATGGATGTTTATTGGTATTCGTGTGTGTGTGTGTGTGTGTGTGTGTGTGTGTGTGTGTGTGTGTGTGTGTAAGTTGGCACTGGGTATCTTCCTCGAGCATTCTCCAGTTTTTATTGAGGCAGGGTCTCTGGCTGAACCTGGGGCTTGTTCATGTGGGCCAGTGTGGTTAGTGTGCCCAGCCAGGGCATCTCCTGTCTCTGCCTCCTGGGGATTATAGTAGTTGTTGCCCCTGCCTGTTTTTCTGTGAGTGCTGGGGATTTGAACTCTCACCATCAAGCTTTCATGTTTTATCCACTCCACTGTCTCCCCAGCCCGGGCTTGATTTTTTACATGGTTTCTGGAAATTCAGACTTGGGACTTCATACTTTTGTGGCAAGTGCCTTACCCACTTAGCCATCTCCTCACCCTCCGGGAAGGAGGTTCCTTGAGAAGGAATCCAGCCCTGTGACAAAGTGACAATAGATGAATATGAATCACGATATCATATAAATTTAGTTGAGAAGCGGACACCGGGCTAGAGAGGATTATTCCAGCTTTGAGAGAAATGTGTCGCAAACTTCAGGGAATGTCCATGAAGGGAGGGTGGACAGGAGTGGCACAGTCCACTGTCTTATTAAGATAAAAAGTCACCTTGAACACTGCAGCCTTTCACAGCCACCACGTTGATCAGTCAGCAGTCGTCTATGTCAGTGACATCGAGGAGTGACCTCCAGAAGCAGATACAGCTCAACAGAGGCCCAGATGGTTCCTGGCACTAAATCCCTTATTGCTATATATATATATATATATATATATATATATATATATATATATATATATATATATATTATGCTACAAAATCTCTCTCTCTCTCCACACATATGCACGCACACGTGCATGCGCGCACACACACACGTAAAATAAATGTGACGACCTAATGCACTACACATTTAATAGATCCTGGTGAATGGGGCCTTGCAGCACAGGCCTGTAAACCCAGCTGAAGAGGCTGAGTGAGGAAGATTGCCAAGTTCAAGGCCTACCTGGGTTACAGAGTGAATTCAAGGCCGGAGGAGGTCCCTGAAAGAAATCTTATTTCGAAACAAGAGTGTAAAGAAGGCTGTTCCCACAATCCACTGGTCGGTCCTGAAGTAGTTTGTCACCCAAGGAGAAAGCAGAATGTCAGAGCTAGGGAAGCTGCGAATGTGCAGGCTTGGTCTCTGATCACGTGTGCCAGTCTGGAAGGGTGGAGCTGTGTGAGACCCAAACCCACCAAACACTCAGATGGCTGGACAGACAACAGTGGCCGTCTGTCCACTGTTACAGAGCAGGGGCAGTACAGTGCTCCTAATCTGGCCTTTTCTTTTTAATTTTTTTTTCCGAGACAGGGTGTCTCTGTGTAGCTTTGCACCTTTTCTGGAACTCACTTGGTAGCCCAGCCTGGCCTCGAACTCACAGAGATCCGCCTGGCTCTGCCTCCCGAGTGCTGGGATCAAAGGCGTGCGCCACCACCGCCCGGCTTACATTTTTATCTATGTGTAAGCATGTCCCGGCAGTGCCTGCTCCTAGGTAACAGTTGTTTCAGATCCCAGCATCAAGCAGGCATCCATGACCTGTTATATTTTCCCCTCTTCAATAAAAGTTCATTAAAAAAAAAAGGGGGGGGGGGAGGAAGGCTTGAGACCATTAAGAGCATGAACTGCTCTTCCAGAGGGCTCAAGTTCAATTCCCAGCACCCCCAAGAGGGCTCACAATTGTCTGTGATTCAAGTTCTAGCGGATCTGGCATCCTCTTCTGGTCTCTTTGGGCACTGCATGCATGTGGTACACAGCTGTACAAGCAGGTACAACACTCATGCACATAAAAACAAAGAAGGAAGGGAGGCTGGTTCTTGCTTTCAGGACACGAGAGCTGGGTTGGCATGCTGGTGTCACAGAGAGCATCTGCCACTGTGGAATGCTGACTGTCCCAGGACAGAAATTCCTACTGTCTAGGCAGCCTTATCCCGACACTAGGTCTTTCCTGGGGTGGATCCCAGGTTGCTACCTAAGCAAGGCTGGGCCTCCTCAAGGGCCCATCTCACGTGATAGGAGAGCATTCTGGATCCAGCAGCCCAGGCTCCCGGCTTTTCTTCATTTCTTCATCTGGGCTCTCCTGACTGCTTTCTGCAGGAGCTAGAGAGATGACAGCAGTCTCTCCCTTCCTCTCTTCCTCCCACCTCTGTTGAGAGTGCTTGCTACTCACACAAATGACTGTTCTCATTTGATGGGTCCTGAGTGCTCTTAGCTCAACTCCGGTGACTTGACGCTGAAGGTAGACGCTGGTTCTGATGTGGCCGGGATATTGCCAGTGGGCAGGTAGAGGTGTGGGCTTCACCCATGGTGTCTGGGCATATCTTCTCTGTGCCCTCTGGGTAACTCTGCCACTTGTATCCATCTGTTTCTCTATTGGCATAACAGCAAGGGGCAGGGGCTTACTGTCTTGGGGAGGAGCTGTAGCAGCGGGCGAGGGTTGACAGATACACAGGTGGGGTGGCTTAGACCCTCCATGAATGCCTGTAAATGTTACAGTTGTGTGGGCATCTCTGCCCTCCACCCTTGGTCAGCAGGCTGCTTCCTGCTGTGGGATGGTCTGTATGTCAAATGCTCTGATTGGTCAATAAATAAAACACTGATCGGCCAGTGGCCAGGCAGGAAGTATAGGCGGGACTAACAGAGAGGAGAAAGGAGGGGACAGGAAAACAGAAGGAGTCACTACCAGCCGCTGCCATGACAAGCAGCATGTGAAGATGCCGGTAAGCCATGAGCCACGTGGCAAGGTATAGACTTACGGAAATGGATTAATTTAAGCTATAAGAACAGTTAGCAAGAAGCCTGCCATGGCCATATAGTTTGTAAGCAATATAAGTCTCTCTGTTTACTTGGTTGGGTCTGAGCGGCTGTGGGACTGGCAGGTGACAGAGATTTGTCCTGACTGTGGGACAGGCAGGAAAACTCTAGCTACAACTTCCATTTCTAGAGTATACCTTTTCTCCTTGCTTGTCTTCATGGCTAGCATGACCTTGTGCCTCTACATGTTCCTTCCTCCATGGCCCAGTGGCCCTGGATGCACATGAAAGCTAGAGAATCCTGGGCCAGTAAGCAAGCTAGCAAGCTGCATTCTCAATGGGTTCTGCTCCAAACTCCTGCTCTGACTTCCCTCAACAATGGACTATAACCTGTGAGCCGAAATAAACACCTTTCTCCCCTAAGTTGCTTTTGGTCAGAGCATTTTATCACAGTCACAGAATGAAACTAAGATAGTGCAAGCCCCTTCCAGACAGTCAAGGGAGGAAGGATGTGTCTTTCACCCTCCTACCTGGCCTGAAGTCATTTACAGCCCAACACATCTCAGTCAGACCCAAACCCACCAAGCACTCAGATGGCTGGACAGACAACAGTGGCCGTCTGTCCACTGTTACAGAGCAGGGGCAGTACAGTGCTCCTAATTTGGCCTTTTCTTTTTACATTTTTATCTTTGTGTAAGCATGTCTGGGCAGTGCCTGCTCCTAGGCCATTCGGTTGTGTCCACAAGACTTTCTCCTAACTTGGCCACCAGAGGGCGCGCGGCCTCCACGCAGGGAAGGGTGCCAGCACAGCTTGGGACTCCTTTCCCACCTAGCTACCAGACAATGCAGGACCACAGGGAATTCACAGAAAATGAAGAGCACACCCTCACCCATGCCTCACGCCTGGGACAAATGAGAGTCAGAAAAAGGAGAGGATCTGGATATGTGTGAGTAAAAGGCCCAGGGCCGATTCTTCTGCAACCAGCATCTTTTACACTTATGTCCAGAGGAGAGCTGGGGTCGCCCAGCATCTGCTGGACCAGGACCGCAGAAAGTCAGCTTCATGAACTTACAAAGAGAAATGGAACCATCTGCATCCCTCCAGAGCTGCCTTTGGACAGCCTGTCTCTGTAGGCGCTGACGGTGCCAGTGGGGCTAATGGCAGCTGACCACGGACTCTGACCTTGTAGACTGGGGGTTCCTAGAAAGCACAGACGGAGCACCAGTAGAATGAGATCACTGAGGTTGACCTTGGCCTCCACATGCACACCCATACACAGTGAACACAAAAGCAAACATATGCATATGCCACACACAAAATACATCATCAATTAACTAAAAACCAAAATTGGTTTGGGGGCTGGAGACAGGGACTGGACTTTTACTAGAATTTGCAGGGCTGCACGAAATGCTTTCCTCCCTGAGAGGGTTTTTGTTGCTGTTGTTGTTGTTTTGTTTTGTTTTTGTCCAGAGTAGTGGACAGTGATGTGTGTGTGTGTGTGTGTGTGTGTGTGTGTGTGTGTGTGTGTGTGTGTGTGTGCACGTGCATGGGGAGGTCACTGTCGATGCCAGGTGTCTTCCTCTGTTTATTCTTATTCTCCACCGATGCCTTCTAGGAACCTCTGAGTCTATGTCTTCTAGTGACATGACTGCTCAGGTGATTGCTGTCATTCTCTGGGTCCCATTCCCCTGCCTAGCTGCTCGATCTGACCTCTTAGCCAGAGATGGGTGGCATCGGGACAGCTGTCAGCTGGAACCCCATGGACTCGGTAGACAGACATCAACATGGGCTGGGGACTTGAGGCTCCTCTCAAGGATGTGGGTTAGCCTTCAGGCTGTGGGGATCTAAAAGCCAGCCCTCGGACTGTGCTTAGGCCTCCTGGAGGCAGTTTTCCAGCAGGAATGAGGCTGAGTCAAGGGAAAAAGTGTTATTTCTCTGGAGAAGCTACACACCTTGCACCCAAGACTCCGTTGAGAAATTGGTTTTTGGGTAGGGGCAGTTTTTTCTTTGATTTGTCTTGTATTATCATTTCTTCTGCTATGAACTCCTCGGCCTGCTAAAGTTAAACCAGCTTCCCATCAAGAGACGTGGCTGCTCTGCTAAACACCAGAGTGGATAATGGCAGTGAACTCCAAGCCAAAGACATTCCTCCTTCCAATGGGGCCAGCACTTTAAATGGTAAATGTGGTAAAATGTGTGTTGGTGATGCATTTTCTTGAGAATCAGGCTCTAGGCAAAACAGCCATTTTCTTCCTAATCGGGCTCCCATATTGGAGTGATTTGGGAAGTTTCTTTTGTGAGGTGATGGCTCTGGGCCTGGGCTATTCTCTCCGACCAAGCACATCTTTGACTGGCATTCAGCTTTGCTGTTTCACCACCAGGTGGGGTGGCTGGACCCAGGCCCTCTGAGGTCCTCTTTTGCTCTCAGGGAGGAAGGCATTGTGTACAGCCTTGTGAATTCTAGTGAATGACACCCCTATTTCTGATGGTAGCAGGCCTTGGCAGCTACCTGCCCCCTACCCCTAAGCCAATTTTTTTTAAAAGTAATTTATTTAGTCTTATTTCATGTGCATTGATGTGAAGGTGTCAGATCCCCTGGACCTGGAGTTACAGACAGTTATGAGCTACCGTGTAGGTGCTGGGAATTGAACTCAGGGCCTCTGGGAGAGCAGCCAGTGCTCTTAACCACTGAGCCATCTCTCCAGCCCCAATTTTGGTTTGTAATTAAGCCTGAAGCCCACTGACTGGCCTTGCCAGCTGGTGAGCCAGCCCCTGGATTCCCGTCTTCACCGCCTGGTGCTGGGATCTCAGGAGAGCGCCGCTGCACCAGCCTTTGACTGGGATCACAGGAAAGCTGGGGTCACTCTGGTTCCTCAAGTTTGTGTCATAAGCACTTTCCTGACCAAACCACCTCCTCAGCCCTGGTTTGGATCCTACAAAGAGGACCAGAAACAGCCTTGTCCAGGGCTCCACAGGCCTCATGATCTCTGCTGTATACAGGAACTCTGTCACACTAGCCGGGCTGTGGGCAATGTGCTGTGAGCATGCCCAGTGTGCCCCAGTGACACTTTACCGATGGCCACTGAGCTGTGAGTTTCGTGTAGTTTTCAGGCGCCATGGAATACCATCCTTTAGAGCCTTGGTTTCAGACATTCAAAGGCTCTGAAAACCATTTCAGCTCATGAACTATGTGGAAGTAGGCCTTGGACTAGATTTGTCCCAGGGCCATAGCTTGTTACCTCTGTCTTTGAATGTATTCCCAGCAGAGTGTTTGAACAAAGCTGAGACCTGAGAAGTCAGCTTGTGATTTGTTCCTATGGAGTCGTGTGCAGGCCACATCCCTGGGCACCCACAGAGAAGGCTGGCCTAGCTTTCCTGGGTAACAGGGAGCCCCAAAGGCTGAGTACAAGCCAGCTTCCTTGTGCCAGCTTGAGTCCCTGGCAGGCACTTTGGTGCTTTCTGGCCAAACCTCGCAGCCGCCTGGCATTCTTTGCACATGTGCCCGGCATTTCCCATTTGAGTGTGACGCTAACAACAGAGGGTTCCACCAGGAGAGGACCACTCTGCCATCCTATCAGCAGCTGAGTCACGTGCCTTCCTGCACAGGAGAAATTCCCACAGCTTGACTCAGTCCACCCATTGAGAGAGTGACACCCACCCTCTCAATGGGATTTTTCTTTCACACTTGCAGCTTGCTCTCGTGGAGAGACGTGAAGAATGCGTGTGACAATACGGGATAGGAATTCTGCCACTTAACCGACATTGCAGGAAGTCTGTGATTGCTCCAATTATTCAAACCAGATAGCGCAAAGATACCAGTTTTGAGAACGTCCTGATGCAGTTTTTTGTAAGAATGGACAAGCACCTTTATCTGAAGGGGTGGCAATAAGTGCCACAATACATTTTGCACAAATTCTTTTCACCATCAATCCTGAAGAGAGACATGGTGCCCTGCTAGGGCAGGACGGCCTGTACTTCCTTCACGACCTCCAGGTAAAGCCTTTCTTTCACGCCTATAGAAAGATCTTTCCAAGGACTGAGGGAGCCTGGGAGGCGGGCAGCGGGACCGTGCCACCTGGCCCTCCAGGAGCGGGCACTGGCTGAGCACTGGGCACTGGCTGGGCACTGGGCACTGTTCCGTGGTGCCTTTGTTTCTGGAACTCCTCTTAGGTCATGGCAAACTGTCCGGCTGGGTGGACGTCCAGCTCCTGCCTCTGATGGACGGCTGCGTGGGCATTTGGTCAGGGTGCTCGGCACAGTCGGTTGTTGGTGTGCACAGGCATTCTGGTTTGCCTTTGATGGATTGATCAGAAAGGACAACAGAGGAGCCCCGGCCAATCCCAAGAGGCACCAGCAACACCAGCTTTGACACTGTTTACCACCTAGGAGACCAAAGAAAACTCTTTTGTGGAGAGAAACCAGGGCCTGCTGCTACCCAGAGGGTTGGCCTTGGAGAAGCAGGTAGAGGCTAGGCTCTCACGACAAAGCTCCTCAGGGCTGTAGGCACCCACAAAGGCCTTTCCTCTGGAGTCAGACCTGCCAGGCTGTTGGAAGCTTCACTCAGTGGAGCTTCTAAAACCAGGGCCAGCCTCTGCCCGGGCTCCATCTGCCCAAAGACCCCCTCTCTCTGGTCAGAGCTTGCTCAGACGCTCCTCCTCAAGTCACAGAGTAGGACTTATTTTGGTACACTAAAGAACCAGGAGTGAGTCTAGGCCTGATCCCTGGCCAGGGTCCAGGGTAGAGTCCTCTTGAACACACTGCCGGGCATCAGTAAACTGGAAGGGATCCTCAACCAAACCTAGCTAACACTGGCACTGACTGAGCCCTGGGGGTAAACTACAGGAGTTGCCATTGTTCCAGATAGACATGGGCCAAGAGATACTCAAGTGGCCAGAGGACCCTGGCAACATCTGCCCTCCAGCAGACAACTCACCAGGCCCAGATGGACAAGTTATTCCAAGGACCATGGTAGGAGGGTTGAGAGAGCTAAGCTCCTTTAGGACCCCGTCTCAAAGGACACAGCATCTTAAGCTACAGAGCCTGTTCCCTACACACCAGAGACCACAGAGAAAGGCACTGGGTTAGCATGCAAAGGGGTCTGTACACCCGGGCCTTCCCCTCTGCCTACAAAGAAGGCTTTGCCTGTGAAGAGATGGGGCTGGGGGAAGACTGTGCCCCCAAACACCACCAACTCTGGGGAGTGTGGACAGAGCCTTGCAGAGCGAGCACAGGACTGAGGTCTCGCCAGTGAGGGGAGCAGACTGTGGATTTGTTCTGTTGACTTTGGTTTCCTAAGCCAGGGTCTGAATTCACAAGTAGAAGCATTACAATTCAACAGAATTCTGGGGCTCCAGATTTCCCAGAAAATGAAGCCACCCCCCCCCAAAAAAAAAGAAAATAAAAAGGGCCGCAACAGGAATTCTCAGGAAATATCTACTAACCACTGGGTGCGTGGCACACTTTATTTCTATAAAACTATTACAAAATATTCAAAAATACATTTTAGTAAATTTACAGCAGTTATTTCTCAGTTTATTAATGCAAAAACATCCTTTTTTTTTTCTCTGTACAAACTACAGGCTCCATCCTCGTGGGCTCACCGCTATGTGCGCTTTTCAAAAATATTATTTTCTAATAAATTCTTTGAAGTTAAAAATAACAGAGTTCTTCCAGTTTGTCAAAAAAAAAAAAAGTGTGTATGTGTGCATTAACAGTCTTGGTTTCCAAGAACATGACCAAAGTGGCAGGTTCAAAGCAAATACAAACCATGAAGGCAGTACAGAAGACAGCTGTTACATTGGAAAATAGTTAAATTAAAATAATATATTTTCATATTTTACACTATTTCAAAAAAATGAAATGTCATTCAGTTAAGTATTGATCTCTCAAAAATCTAATTTACAATTCTGTGTATAAAAATATAATTTGTGGACCCCCATGGAGCATGTTTTAGTTTACACTTGCCGAGAAGCAGGAGCATAGCAGACGAGGAACGCCGAGTTTTGCCTTCTGATGCGCAGGACGAGGGAGTGTAGAAAAATAGACTCTCAGCAGGTTGCTTGGCCTCACAAAATAATCTTTCCCCCCCTGTGAGTACAGTTCACACGATAATAAATTATCCAAGACACAAACTAGTTAAGGCTCTTGAAGGTCCGTTCATATTATTTAAAACATCTATTCATACCAAACAAATAAATAGCCAGAAGAGGAGAAAAAAATAACCCAAAATAAGACAATAACGAAAAAAATTTAAAAATATATATAAACTAAAAACAACAACAGAACTCCCCGGGGTCTTTGCTTCCTTATAGTCTACTTTGGACTGTCCTACTTATTATTATTATTATTAATTATTATTATTATTCTTATAATTAAAAGTCTCCTTCCGTGCGCTTTCCCGCGTCGGTTGCTTATTTCGCAGTCGCTCCCCGCCCCGCCCGCCCCTACACCCCCTGCCCAGTCCCCTCCGACTTCAGCTGGACTTGACCGCCATTCCCAAGGGATGCAAGGTCTCGCTGTCCAACAGCCAGGTGCCAATTTGGTAGAGCAGCTGCGAGTACCAGTGGATGCCCGAGGCCGGCCCTGAGCCCCTCGCCTCCGCTGCGGGTTGGGGTGCGGGGACGCTGCCCCCACCCCCGGCGTCCGTGCGGGCGGGCGTCAGCGCGGCCAGGAGCGCGTGCGCCAAGCGGAAGGGCGCGAAGGCCCGGTGCGCCCAGCCGTGCTCCTCGATGACGGCGTAGCACGAGGCCAGCACCCGGTTGATGAGGATGGTGCCGTGCGCCGTGAGCGGCGCGTACGCGCCCGCGGCCTCCTCACGCAGCGTCACGCTGTGCACCGCGGCTGGCAGCAGCCGGCGGTCCCCGCCGCGTTCGGCCACCACGTACACACGCTGGCCGGGGCGCACCCGGCTGGCGAAGAGCGCGCTCGGTCCGGGTGCGGGCCCCGCGGCTCCCGAGTCGTTGTGCGGCGCCACGAAGAGCAGGTGCGCGGCGGTGAGCAGCAGGCGTTCGCGCGGCTCCCGCGTCTCGATCACGTAGAAGACCTTCTTGGCGCCTTCGTCGCGGTCCAGGAAGGTGAGGAAGTCGCTGTACAGCAGCCGGCCCTGGTCGTCAGCGGCTAACACGCGGTCTCCCGGACGCAGGTCCTTCACCAGCTTGGTGCCACCCTGCTCCAGGTGCACTGTGGCGGATCCCGGGAAGCAGCCCCCGGATTTGGCTGCCACCGAGTTCTCTGCGAGGAAGAGAGAGGAGAGAGAGGGTGTTGAGTGCCAAAGGAGACAGGTACGCCCGGTGTGTTTACGTGCGTGCGTGCGTGCGTGCGTGCTTTTGTGTGTGTGTGTGTGTGTGTGTGTGTGTGTGTGTGTGTGTGCGTGCGTGGCGGTGCATGTTCGTGCCCCACTCGGCTGGACCAGGGGCGCGCGTGGTGGTGGGAAGGGGGGGCGGGGCAGGGGGTGTTGTTGAGCCAGACTGATCTAGCGCAGACCGCCCTGAGCCAGCAATCTCAGCGCCCCAGTGGCTAAATTCAGACGCAGGCGCATTCCTAAACGACCCTTCAAGATTGCACCCGCACGGCGGGGAAAAGTTAGCTGGCATCTCCAGCTGGAGGCGGGGAACTCTCCCAACCTTCCTCCTGCCTCCGGTCCCATCCCCCTCTCTTGCACCCAGCCTCGCCGCGAACCCAGAAGGATATTTACTCTCCACTTGGATTCCTCAGGAAGCCTCCTTGAGCTCGCGCGGGCGCCGGGCACACCCTCCTCTCTCGCGCCCGGACAGCAGGGCGCGGCGCCTCCCAATGCGCGGTGCGAGGAGGCTGCACCCGGGGAACCCGGGCCGCCCCCGCCTCCCGCTTCCCCAGTGAGGGCCTTGGTGTTGGCCAGTGGATAGCCAGGGGGTGGGGAGCGAAAAAATAGCTGTAGTCGTTGTAGCAACTGGACAAACATTCCAGAGGTTTGCCCGAGGTGTGAAAGCCCAAGACTTGTGTGGATTTTCTAATTAAAATCCAATAAAGAGCCTGGTATTGTCATTGTGATTTGTGGGATAAATAGGAGACAGCCTTGGAAGAGGGGGCACTTCCATTTTTTCCCTCCTCCCCATTCTCAGCTCACTCTCCAGCTCGCTGGCCGCCCCCTCCCTATTTGCTCAGGTGCAACCCCCCTCCCTCTCGTGGAGTTCACACACAGGGACTCTCCAGAAGCCCGGGCCTCCAAAGGCACTATTTGCACAGCCCAGCCTCTCTTCCAAGCACTCGAGATGTGTATTTGAATTTTAAATGGCCAGGCCTGCTCAGAGCGCTGGAAGCGCGGGTTCTCAAGGCCCCTTGACTACCCGCTTTAGCCAGCCCTCTGTAGCTCTTGGGGCTCACTGTCCGGGAGGACAATAATCGAGGATGGGGCGGAGCGCAGGGGGCCAGGGAGGAGGGGTGGGGAGGTCCCAGTCTTCTTTGCATTCCAATCTCCAGGATCATGCTTTTGGCAAATAGAGATTGCCAGAAAGAATCTTCCTGCTGGAATTACAGAAGGCGTTTAATCTTCTCATCGGTTTCTCCAGCATGAAGTGCGGGGCTGGCGGTTGGAAGCACTCCATAGCCCCCCGGAATGCGACCCGGGGCTCTAGTGAGCCGGAGTCGTCGAGTCGCACGACCCCGCTTGACACACACGGCGCGGCGTCCCAGCCCGCGTGCGCAGAATGCCAATGAGCTGCCCTCCACGGCCGGGGTCTGCACTGCCCGCGGGACCCTCGGGGACGGATTACCGCTGCTCATTTGGGAGGAGATCCCCTAGGGACTCCCGCCAGAGGGACTAGGAGAACCGGGGTGACAGGGAGGCCTTGTGTGTCCAGGGCAGACTTGAGGTCCAGGGAAGAGCTTACTCAGAGCCTGGGCGACTCTGCCCCCTGTATTTCTCACCCTGGCCTGAGAGGAGCGCCCGCCCCGGAGGAAGGGGGGAGGGAGAGGTGGGGGGGGGGTCCTGGAGCTAACATCTTCCTATAGGCCTTCCCGTCACCACTCCTGCGCATCCTAGACAGCTGTTATTGTCAGAGGCACACTTTTCATTACTTAGTCCGTGTTTCTTGATGTTTAAATTATTTCCAACTAACACGTGTCCTTAAAACACACTTTAGGAAACTTGGGAAGCTGGGGAGCAACGGGGTTTGGGGGTCGAGGGTGGGGGTGGGGATAAGACTCTACGGAAAGTCACCGCGACCCGCCCTGCCAGAGCACACAATCCCTAGAGGCTACTGCACGTTTGCTGACTTCCTGCCTCCCTAGCTGTTCCTCCCCGCAACAGAGTGTGGCGTTGCAGGCCCAGGGAACTCCGCCTCGCACCGGCTGGGGGCAGCCGCTCCAGCGGGAATTGCCTTCCGCAGTCTAGCCAGGGGCTTTCTGCATCCCAGCTGGGCTCCTAATAAGAACGGATGCTTCTGGGCTTGCGGCCTCCCGAAGCTGGAAGTACACAGTTTATTACCTCCCACCAGGCCTTCCCCCCCACAGGCTTAGCGAGTGAGTTAAGTTAGTTTTGAATCCACAGGAGCCCAGCGGGGAGGAGCCAGTACCTGGGTTTATGCCCTGAACAGACCCTTTCTGCCCGTGGTGTGTGTGTGTGTGTGTGTGTGTGTGTGTGTGTGTGTGTGTGTGTGTGTGTGTGTGCTGGCAGTAGGTTAAGCCCTGAATGAAAGGGAAGATCAAGGCGAGCTCTGGCTAAGCCAGGAATCACCGGGGTTATCTCAGGACCCCCTTGCACAATGCTCACTGACACCTTGCTTTCTACTACCTGAAGCAGTTCTGGAAACCACACAACCTAGGAGTCTGGGCATATAGAGATGCCGGCCAGTGATCTGAAAGGTTGCAGAGGTACCTGGCTAGGGTAGGGTGGTGGGGGTGCCATAGGATATTTTCCCACAACTGAAATCGACTCATTTCCAAGAGCATTCCCCTCTTTTCATGGCTTTCCTCCCCCCCCACGTCCCCCCCAGACCTCCTGGTGGGAAGGGTTGCAGGAAGAGAGGCCGCAGGCGGGAGGCTTGCTTACCCGCTTTCACAGAGCAGTGGATGTGTGCTTTAGATTCATAGTAGACCCAGTCGAAGCCGGCCTCCACAGCCAGGCGAGCCAGCATGCCGTACTTGCTGCGGTCGCGGTCAGATGTGGTGATGTCCACTGCCCGGCCCTCATAGTGTAGAGACTCCTCTGAATGATGGCCATCCTCATCCCAGCCCTCGGTCACACGCAGCTTCACTCCCGGCCACTGGTTCATCACAGAGATGGCCAAGGCATTTAGTTTGTCTTTGCACCTCTGTAGGGAGAAGGGAGAACCCGTAAGTGACAGACACCTTGGTCGGTGGTGGTTTCTCTACCAACCACAGGCCCAGGCCCCGGGGACTGTGGGAAGGAGATGTGGGTGGAGGCATGGCAGTTGCTGAAGGGGCGGGTTCTCCAGGGACCCAGCTGCGGGGCCAGTCTTCAACCCAGAAACTTAGATGCAGCTACTATGGTCCGAGGGACAGGAGCAGTTTCTCCTTGGGTGAGATTCCAGGAGCATCTCTTGGGGGGACAGAACTTCTGATGCACTTTTAAGGATTGGCAGCTCTGCATTATCCATGGAGGCCGGGCCTTTCCTCTATCAGCCTGGCCTGAGGAGACCCACAGCAACGCTGAGGGGTGAGAAGCAGCCCCAGGACAAGCCGGCAGGTGAATGCTGATGTCCAGCCTAGGCAGGGCCCGAGGACAAACATTCTTGGTCCAGGCAGCCACATTCTTTCCCCCAAGGAGCTCCTCTCTGCTAGGCTTGTCTGGGGCCTGATTGTATTCGTGTTTTCTTTGACCGGTTCTCTTCCTCCCCTCTTGTTTTCTTGGCCCTGCACAGAATGGTGTCCGGCAAGTTTGAAGAGCAAACTTAAGAAGTGGGTGGGGGTGGGGTGGGAAAGGTTGGGGGATGGGGAGCCAGAAAGGCCCAAGGCTTCTGAGCCCTGCCCAAGAGGGGGGTCCACTGTGAAACTCCTGTGCTCAATCTCCTCCCTTGCAGGGCAAAGTGGAACCTGGGATAGTGGGGGCATTCTTGGCCCACATTAAGAAAAAGATGTAATAAAAGTGTGTGTGTGTGTGTGTGTGTGTGTGTGTGTGTGTGTGTGTGTGTGTGTGGTGGGGCACTAACTCACTGCTTGGAAGTTTATGTTGCTGGTTATGTGGCATGCTGATTGGGGGTTTGTGGCTGGAGACAAAATGGTAAGGGCGGGTTACCCAGAGAACTGGACCCCAGGGGAGGCAGGAGTAATTTCAAACTGACTTCTGCAGATGGTAGGGCTAATCGCCTGCCATCCCTCAGGCTGAGAGGATTTCGGGCAGGTTACAGGGACGGGAGAATGGTCCCTAGATGACAGGTTCTAACTGTAGCCAGGAGGACTCTTGCAAAGGATTGTTGCCCAGGCCTTCGGGGACAGACAAAAGGAAAAGTCGTGTATATCTGGCCGCAATAAAGCCCAGGAATATGACTATAGAGTTAAACACACAACAAATAGGAAGGGTGTAGTAACAACAGGTCCGCTCTGGCAGGTTTCTGGGCCTGCCAGAGGTTTTCTTAGGAGAAAAGTCCAAAGGACAGAGTTGGAGTGAGGTCATCTTAGGGACTGAACGCGTTCTACACGAAAATCAATAAGTAAACCAGGGTCAGTTTAGAACTGAGATTCGAAGCCAGTGCGCGCAGGCGCACACCACGGTATCTTATCTCCTCCTTCATTCCAGCCTGCACTCCACCCGGCTCCCTTCTCTCAGGAGGGGGAAGTTAGCGATCTGTGGCTTGAACAAGCTTCCCATCCCGCCGCCGCAGGGGCGAGCTGGGGTAGGTTGGAGAGGGCTACCGAACCGGATACCCTGAGCTGCGCCGCGCTAGGGCAGACACGGAGGACCCCAGGCAAAGAACTCTGGGCAGAGATAGGCCCTTGACCCGGACAGGCCAACGCCGATTGTCGCCTGAGTTGGCACCCGGTGCCCCCGAGCCCTCCCCAGCACCAGGTTCAGCGCAGCTCTGCAGGCAGATGCAGGGTACTCCCCCGCCCGCGCTGGAAGAGAAGGTCGCAGGCAAAGCCGGGAAGCTCAGCCCGGTTATTAATTCATTGGGTCGTGTGCCGCTAATCAAGCCCGACTCTGTGCAGCCACCGTGAAGCCCGGCAGGGTCACTGGGGCCCGGCTTTGTGTCTGCCGAGGCCAAGTTGTTCCTGGGCCTCCAGCCCACCTCCCGGATCTGCACACCGGCGCAGTCCATGAGCGCAGAGCAGGCAGGGACTGTCACCTCCAAAAGTGGGCTTCCCACATTGGGGGGGGGGGCTCTACTCTCTAAACACATCTCACTCCATTCTTCCCCTAACTGGGGCGGGGAACACACCCCACTCTTGAGAGCAGAAAACCACTCTTCAAACCCACACCTGGGCTCCTTTTCCCGGCTAGCCCCTAAGCACGCAGGAAATCTGTTCAGCCAGGTTCCTCAGGTGGTGGTCCCCGCCCCCCTTCACCCTGCAGAGCCTGCAGATCAGGCCCCTCGTGGCCGGCCTCCCACCCCAGCCCCCTGGCCGCGGGCACAACAGCCTGGCACTCTCTGGGGCCTGGCTTGCGCTCGGAGAGTGTCTGTCGGCGCTTCCCTCTCCGGAGTTAATATTAACCAGGAGCTCCTGCGATCCAGAACTGCTCTGAAAGTTCCACTGGGGACGATCCTGCCACGGTTGAGGGACTTGGGCTCAGTCACCTTAGAGAGACAGACTGGGAGGCAGGCGAGACTGAAGAGAGGGGCACCGAATCCGGTGGTTGGTTAAAGAGGGGCTGGTCCATGGATGGCAGGTTCCCAGGAGAAGGCTCACATCCTGAGCCCATGATTCTCAGGCTTCACTCCTTCACCTCTAGCCTAGGCGTTTCGCCGCCGCCTCCTTCCTTCCCGTTCCCTCTTAACTCAGCCAACCCGGAATAAGAAGCTGGCGAGGGCTGTACCCAGGGGAACTTCCAGACTGCCACCTTTACAGCCATCCTCATTTTGGGGGGGGGATCTTTGCGGGATGGGTGAGAAGATCCTGGCCTGGCCTCCCCCCCCCACTTTTGCTGTCTCTACCCCTTCTTTTTGTGTGGGGAACCAGAATAGCCACTGCCCAAGGGAAAAAAGTATTTGTTTTCGTTTCGTTCGTCTGAAGGAACTTGACAGAAGGTCAGAAGTTCAAATGCTGCTCGCGCGCATGCGGCCGCGGCGGCGGCGAGAGTGGCCGGGTGTAGGGCTGCTGGGCCTTGGGTCCTGGGCCGGGAGGACCAGAGTGAGGGAAAGGATGTAGTTGGGGGGGGGAGGGTGGTCTCCGTTTAGGGCGCTGAGGCCCAAGGGACCCAGAAGGCAGCAAGAGGGTTGCAGTGCAGGTCAGGCCGGCGGATCTCCCTGCTTTGCGACTCCTCCCAGCTCAGCCCCTGCCTGCGCGCCCAAGGGAATGAGCGCGCTCGGAGCCCTGCGCTCCGCGCGTGCAGAGGCAGGGACCAGCCGCCAGAGCCCAGCCCCGCGCGCGCTGAAACCCTAGCCGCGGGATCGATAACGCAGGAGTAAGTGGAGCTGAAAGGCGTCTGCCGCGCCGCAGGGCTCAGCGCTCTCGCCCCTCTGCAGCGCGCAGAGGCCCGGCTAGCTGGGCAAGGGAGCCGGCCTGGGACCCCCTCGCAGACCCACCCGGACTGAGGGACCTTGCGTGTCCTCGCCAGGCCTCTTTGCATGGTCTCCCTTCTCACGCGTTCCCAAGGATCTCCTCATCCCTCATGAGATGCACCCCCCCGGGGGGGGGCAGGGTAACCAGGGGATAAACGCCGGGGGCTGGCGGGAGAACTCGCTCCAGCTAGCAGCACCAGCCCGGCACCCCGCGGCCCGCGCAGAGTTAACTGTGGCTCGCGCAGCTTCCCGGCTCCCGCGCGCGCGCGCCCACACTCGCGGTCCAGATTTAAGGTGGTCGGGAGCAGATGAGAGAGATGGGGGAAAGAATGGCCCTGTCTTCAGCCTCCAAGACTCCCCTTTGCTCCAGCTCTGGCCCGCCACCCTAAGGCTAGTCTCCTAGGCTCCTCAGCCAGCAGGTACCCGGTGGCGAGCCCCGCGACGCGTCGCAGGCAGCTCCACGCTCGCTCGCTCCAGCCCCCGCCCCCCTGCTCTTGCGCCCCGCCAGCGCCGCTCCGCCAGCCGCTTGGCGCACCTAGCCTTAAAGGTAGGACTTGAATATTTTAATAGGGCAGTAAAAAGGATGCTGACCTATATTTGCAAGGAAACCCATTTCCAGCTTCAGTCATACGTGCATGGAGTTTCAGAAAGTCTCGATTTTGCTGGGAGATTGGCAGCCCATAAATCTCAAAGGAGGTGGGATGGGAGAGAGGATCGTGTTTTGCTTTGCCCTCTGTCCATCCACCCTCGTCGCTACTAAGATTTTTTCGCTTCTAATTCTTATGCAAGCAGGTTGAAAATTAAAGCGATTGCAAAGCCAGCAAGTTCCAAGTCCCTCCCCTAAGGTACCGCGGGCTCTGGAGAACAGAGGAGCATCCTTAAAGAAATATCAATACATTCCCTCTGACCGGCACAATTGGGGACCACGGGATCGCAGTCAGGCTACGTGATACAGTGGGGACAAGACAAGCGCCTCTGGAGCGCCTGCCTTTTGTCAGAACTGCCCCCTGGCTTTCCCAGTTAGAGTTCTTTGGTGGTGGCGGGGTAAAGGGTGGGGGTGGTCTTGGGAGAAAAAAAAAACACACAGAAAAGGGAAAGGTGGGAGTTAGAAGCCGGAATGCTCCAGGCTATGTTCGCTATGACCTGGAGGCCCCTTGAAGTGTATAGGGGCATCTCCACTCCCTCCATTTTCTGTCCCCGCTTGGAAAGGGCAGACACCCCCAGAGTGAAGGTCTCTCCAAGTTACAAGCTAGAATAGAGACAGATGGAGGAGGCCATCCCAGGAGACTCATTAAATGAGGGACATAGCGAACCCCATCTCTGGTGCCCCCACTCCACCCAAACCCTAAACTTCCTGCTGGACCCTTCACCTCCTTTCTCCTCCCGGAAGAGGTGTGCTAGGTGGGCAGGTGGGTGGGGAAGGAGAGGGCCAAGCAGCCTTCCTACCTGCCCAAAGAGCAAACAGAGCAGGGCTGATTGCTTGGTCACACGCAACCCCCCAGGGGAAGGAGCCCGTTTCCCACCCGCAATGGGTCTCTACCTGAGTCATCAGCCGGTCTGCTCCCGTGTTTTCCTCATCCTTAAATATGATGTCGGGGTTATAATTGGGGGTGAGTTCCTTAAATCGCTCGGAGTTTCTTGTGATCTTCCCTTCGTATCTGCCGCTGGCCCCTAGGGTCTTCTCGGCTACGTTGGGGATAAACTGCTTGTAGGCTAAAGGGGTCAGCTTTTTGGGGTGCCGCCTCTTTCCAAACCCCCTGCCGGGCCCGCACGCCAGCCCGGGGCACACCAGCAGCGAGGAAGCGAGGACCACCAGAAGACATCTCGCTAGCAGCAGCATCTCGTCCGCGGAACCCGAGGACTTGCGAGCTGTCCCCGCGCGGTCTGTGCGCGAGCGGGTACGCGCGGGTGTGTGCGTGTGCGCTCCTCCTTGCGCTCGGCTCTCCCTTCCTCGCTCGGCTCGTTCGTTCCCTCTGGCGCTGCCTGGCTCTTTCTCTTCCTATATAACCTTGCCTGCCGCTGCTGCAGGGGACTTGTCTCCGATCGCCACCCAGACAGGGGCTGCGATGGCAGGCTGCCGGTCGCTGGTAACGGAACACATCGGAGTTGGGTCTCGAGACAGCAATTAAAAGACAAAAAGAGCCTGATTTTAAATGGTAGCAAGGCTGGAGAGCTTGTGAGACAGGCTGCCTTTCGCACTATATTATAGCTGGCAGGGGCGCATCTGATTGGCCAAGCCGCACAAGCTTGTCTTCTGATGTTAACCCTGAGAAAGACTACATTCCGCCCCCCCCCCTTGCTGCTGTGGCTTTATTTTCACCTGAAGGCTTCCAGTTTAAAAAAAAGAAAAAAGGTCTTTACTAAGGTAAAGGTGGGCGGGAGGAGGAGGCCTGTTTATTAGAATAATACCCCGCACTGCCGGCTTTGTGTGCGTGGTTGCTTCCCCCTTACTTCCTCTAGAATGGTAGATGCTTTGGTTTGAGCTAACATAAGTTTTTAAAGGACAGTCCAGATGCCCCCCTCCAAGCTTCAACCATCAAACATTCTCTCAATTGTCTGAGGGCAAAGCTACCTCACTCTTACTTACCTTATTTACACCCCCACCCCAGACGTGAGTGTACAGGCTGTATGTCACTCACTGGGTTGTGAAAAAAAAAAAAAGCTCACTTTGAGTGTCTCCTGAATATTTAGCATCTTTGGGCAGAGGGTAATCACAAGTGTTGTTGTTTTAAGTGCCTTAGGGGAACTTGAAAATACTGCCCTCCATTGTGTTCCAGTGACTGCATCATAGGCGAACCTCTGCAGATGCATGCCTCTGAGCAGAGGGGCAGGTACAGTGTGGACTGCAGGATGGGGCAGGGTGCAGAGGCCCAGTGGGTCTGGGTGCTGCACCTCAGCCTAGGCATGGGAGGAGGCCAGGCTAGTGTGTGCTTGGTGGGTGGAGGCCATTGTGCCCCGGGGCAGCTGAGAGTGGGCAAGGCTGCATACATGCACCACCCCCACAATCGATCCCAGCAGAGTGCAGGGCTGGGATAAGTTGAATGTGGAAGTCAGGTTCCTCACTATGGCTGGCCTTACACTGGAGCTTTGCAATCTAGTCTTCAATAGTAGAAGCTGGCCAGGTGTAGGGGCTGCAGACTGAGGGTGTTAGGGACCTAGGGGACAGTGTTCTGACCATAGAGAGGATCTGAGAAGAGGACAGGCTGTCTAGAGGTCAGTATTGTTTGAGTATCCAACCCCCCCCCCCCGCCCCCGCCTTTTCAGAGAAAGAAAACTGTCAAGAAAAGTCCTAGTTAAAGCAGAGAAATAAAATATGGAACTCCTTGTTTTAATGGCTCATAGGCTTCTGCTCTGGCCCTTCCCCCATCCTACTCACAGGCGATGATTCCTCTAGAATGGGCAATGGGGGTGAGCTATTCATGTGGAATGGAATACCCGCCCGCCCGCTTGAGGACTGAGTCTTCCCATGTTACCCGGTGGGACTAGCCTCTCTCTCTTGATCCTGACCCAGTGTGGGGCTGGGGGGGTGGGGGGAGAGGTCCAAAAAACCTGAAGCTCAGCCCTCAAACAATGGGATCTCCCAGCAGTTCCTTTTGCTTAGAAACTTGGTTACTTTGGGGTTGGTGGTGATGAAGGAGAGAGGTGCTTGCTACTGTCTACAGTGAGTCTCAGCCAGCAGCATGGGGGGGTAGGGGTTGACCCAAGCTCTCCCACCCCGCCGCTGCTCTGGGCTTCCTACCCTTTGATGTGTGAAGAACAAGTACAGATTCCTGGTGGGA
Source organism: Peromyscus maniculatus bairdii (assembly GCF_049852395.1). Lineage (NCBI taxonomy): Eukaryota > Metazoa > Chordata > Mammalia > Rodentia > Cricetidae > Peromyscus > Peromyscus maniculatus. The sequence continues at coordinate 69,866,465 of NC_134854.1, forward strand.
AGTGGTCCCAGCCTCCTGCAGGCCAAATGAAGAGCCAGGCTCTCAGCCTGTGTCCTGTGTGTGCATACTCCCAGAAAAAAGAGATACAAAGGGGAGCCGCTGCTCTTGACCCAGGAGGCTAGGCCTGCATGTCATGTGACTGTCATATCTCTGAGAGGTGTGGGGCTGGACAAGCCCTGAGCATCTTGGAGCCTCACCTTGCTTCAATCTTTTCTCTCTGTGCATGCTGCCCAGCACTCTTTTCATGATGTCTTTGAGGGTAGGCTGGTGAGTGGATCCCGCACCTGTAGACAACTCTCCTCAGAATAATATGGGGTGGGTGACTGTGCTTTGGAAACAAACCCTTAAGCTGCCAGAGTTCCCTGTGGGCACAGCTGACTTTGGAGGGCCCAGCCGTGATCAGCTCCCCCTTGGCTGTGGGACAGAAGAATGACTTGGTTCTGCACTGTGGCCTATTGCCCACCTCCACTCCGTCTCTAGGGACGAGGGATGGTAGTTCCAGAGAAAGCCTGATAAGGGCTGGTCTTCCTGGAGACAGGGAGGGTCTTTATAAGAAAATAAAGATTCATTATAAACTCTGTTGTTTTTTTACCTTGTACCCACGGGCAGCTTGCTTTCTGCTCTGGGCTGCAGAAATGCTTGGATAAAAAGCAATCACCGTTCATATTTGTTGTCTTGAAAACAACGTTATGAGCCTAGCTATGGGGGTTGGGGGGGGGATAAATGCGGCTGCTGTCCTCTGCCCTCTTCCTGGTGCATCCCACCCACTCCCCACTTCCCAGACACCAGACACCCGCTGCCTTCCACCTCCAGACACCAGATGGCTCCCTCTCTTTGCCTTTCCCCTCCAGACCATTGGGGCCCCTCCCTGTGTCTGCAGGAGGTTCCAAAGCCCAGCCTCTGCCTGGCGGGGCCAGCCATCCCCTTAACTCTCAGGGGCTACTTCTTATTTGTCTAGGCTCAGTTATTCTTCTTGCTGGGCATTCACATCCTTCTCACACTTCTTCCATCTTCCCACCCACCTTTCTTTTCTTCACTCTGAGGAGGACTGGAAAGCCTTTATGTCTGCCCCACCCCCCAGGAGGCGCAGTTCTGGGCATGGCCCCTTCCCTCTTCCGGCCCCTGCCGCTAGATGGCGTCCTCACTCTGCCTTCAGCCTTGGCCTGCCAGGTTTGGGAAATTCCGCATTCTCGGGTTGGAAGGACCTGGATGCAGGGCTAGGCTCTTTGGTTCATCCTCCTCTTGACTCTGCCACCTGTCTTTCCTTCCCAACCCTTACTCCTCCCCCCCCCCCCCCCCCAACAGTTTGAGTCAGGGATCCCAGTTCAGCCCCGGCCTGCACTTCCAGTGTTTGGCATGGCTGGCCTTTTTTTTCTTCTTCTTCTTGGTTTCTCTCCCAGTTGATTTCTCTTCCTTCCAACAGCTCTGCACCGTTTTGTTCCATCCAATCACTCAGTTAGTTCCATTTTTCTTCCTGAATTTTTTCAATTTTGGCAAATAGAGTTTCAGCTGCTCCCTTTTGTTCTCTGGGGTGACAGTTAGGGAAGGGGAGACCCCCCCGCCCCCACAGTCCGAGAGATATGCTACGGCTAGGAACCAGCTTCTGGGTTAACTGTCAGAGAGTCACATGGCTGAGTGACACTGTGTCCATGCCCTCTTGGTCCTTCAGTGGTGTCTGCTGGTTCCCACACCTCAGTGTAAGCCATGGGTGTTTCCTCTTAGGTCCAAATAAGCCTCAGCTCTGTGGATCCTTAGAGTCTCTAAGTGTTTTCTGATCCACTGTAGGCCCACCAACTACATTTGTGACTTGGAAAGGGGAACACACTTGGGCAGGCGGCCTCAAGACCCAGAGGACCAAGGGATGGTTTTGGATGTATGACCCAGTTCTTTTGACCCTGGTCTGGGCATCTCTCTACCACAGCTGCTTTGGTACACCACCATGCCACTGCCATTCCTCCAATCTCAGAGCTACTGAAGCGCAGATGCCCTTGGGAAAGGTAATACATTAAGCCTGCACATTAGAATCACCTGGGGAGGTTTGAAAGCAATATGCCAGCCAACAGCCATGGGGCCTTGCTCCCAAACAATCAAATCAGAGTTTCTGCTTTGCTGACTCCCTTGATGGGAATCCCCAAGACCTGGGGCAGGGGAGGGGGAGCCACCTGGCTGCAGGTTTCAGCTGGACTGGGGATGTCCCCCAGTCCCATGAGGATGCTCCTGGGTCCTCTGGAGACCCTCTTCTATGGCTGCTCCTGGCATGGAACAACACACATGGCTTCCTAGGACAGAGAAACAGACTGGAAGTAAGCTTAATGCATTTATTTTTTCTAGAGAGCAGTGCTGAGGTGCAGTGAGGGGGTCAGTGTGTGGGTGAGGGGGTACATGGGACCAGGCTGTTTGGAGTGCTACAGCAAAAGCCAGGGGTTGGGTGGGGGGAGAAGGCAGGAAGCTGCCCAGAGTAACCACAGGTCTAGATGCTCAAATGCTGTGGGTGGTGGTGGTGGGGGGGATGGAGTGGGGTCCCTGTCTTTGGATGTCCTTCAACACCTCCAAATTGAGGGATGGAGCAACAGACCATTTTTACCTTCTTTCTGATTCTGGGGAGTCTCATTACCTGCTTTGACCCTCTTTGGCCAGAGCCTCTTGCCAGATGGGGCATGCAGTAGAGCATTACATCATCTGGGTGCCTTTTGTCCAGAAAGAAGAGAGCAAGAGGGCTGGATGCCGCTGCACCAGGTGTGGGACTGTATGCCAACTGTATGAGAGGGCGCTCCCAGATTCATCTAGCCTGGGAGCGACTGTTACGGTGTGTCCACAGCCATCCATCCTGTTGAGGCTCCGGGCTGTTGAGTTCTCGCACTGGCCCCAGAATCACTGTTTGGAATCTGTGTAGTTAGAATGTAGGATTCCTAGTTTGCTGGTTGAATTCTTGTCAGCTTGACACACACCTAGACGCATCTGGGAAGAGAGATTCTCAAGTGAAGAACTGCCTCCTTCAGGTCACCCATGCACCAGAAAGGCTGTGGTGTATTTTCTTGATTGATGACCCATGTGGGAAAGCCCACCCTATTGTGGACAGTCTCAACTCTGGGCTGGTGGTCATGGATGGTACAGGAAAACGGGCTGAGCAAGCCATGGGGAGCAAGCCAATAGGCAGCACACCTCCATGGCCTCTGCTTCAGTTCCTGCCTTTAGGTTCCTGCCTTGACTTCCCCTCTGAGGCACTGTCGTGTGGAAGTGTAAACCAAATGAGCCCTTTCATCCTCCAAGTGGAATTTGGTCATGGCTGTTTATCACAGCAATAGAAAGCTAACTAGTCTTTCTGGAAAGTCTTGGAACTCTGGGTAAGGTAAGAGATTCCCTGGAGATTTCTGACATGGTGCTGTGGAGAGAGAGGACTGGATCTGTGTGTGAGAAGAAGGAGCTCCGGCTAGTCCTTTATATCCAGTCTCTTTGAAGTTCTCACTTGTAAAATGAGGGTCTGAAGCTGAGATCTCCCTACTGGTAACCCTTCCAGTGCTCAGTCCAGGAAGCCGTGGTCTTAACCTCAGGAGAAGCTGCTGGCCCAGGCCACAGCCACATTTTAGAGGAGGAGATTGAGAACCAACCTCTGGACACAGAGGACCATGCGGTACCCTTCTGGCCTCCTCACAGGCTGGGTCCTGCGCAGCCTGATCTCCCCACACCAGGACCAGCTGCTGTCCAGGAGTGACCGTATCCCCTGTGGCCTGGGTACAGACTGTGTTACAGTTGCAGGGTACAGCTCGAGCCCAGGGCAGAAACAGCAGCTCCAGGAGCTCAAGGGGCATTAGCTTTTCTCCTGCTTGTGAAGGACAAGCTTTCTGTTTTCGCTCTCTTGTAGAGACCCTACCTTCCTTCTTCTTCACAGTGAAGCTGAGAGCCAGAGGCAGCAGAGGCTGGTGATTCAGGCCTGCTGTGGTACTGAGAGGGGCAGAAGGAGAGCGGGTAGGAGGGAACCAGGTGGGTAAGGAGGCTGAGAAGGTGAGGGGAAGGGGCTGGTTGTGTCAAGAGGTGGGAAACTGCCCCAAAAGGGAAGCCAAGGATGCTCCACAAACACTTGAGCTGTCCAGTGTTAGCCAAGCTGTGAGAACCCGACTCATTCAACAGGCTTCTTGCCCTGTGATGTTCCCATGCCCTAACATCTAGGGGGCTTTTGTAGCACAAATCTTAAAGAGTCTTATTAATAAAACCAAACCCAAGGCCAGTTATTGGGGTGAATGCTGGAAGATCAGAAAAGCAGAACAAGCCACAGCTTCCTCACCTCGCCAATTCCTCAGCTGATCCTGTTTCCTCAAATTGGAAGCTTCTGAGTCCTCATCCAAATGGATCTCAGCTGAACTGTGCTGCTCAAATCCTAAAAGCTTAACCAACTAGTTCCTGGTCCTCACACCTAATATAGCTTTCTGCTTCCTGCCATCACTTCCTGGGATTAAAGGCTTGTGTCACCATGCCTGGCTGTTTCCAGTGTGGCTTTGAACTCACAGAGATCTGCATGGATCTCTGCCTCCAGAAGGCTAGGATTAAAGGTGTGAATGCCACCATTTTCTGGCCTCTATGTCCGTCTAGTGGCTGTTCTGTTCTCTGACCCCAGAAAAATTTATTAGGGTGCACAATGTATTGGGGAACACAGTATCACCACAGGCTTTGGGCAACTAGAAAACCAGGTGGGCTACTCTGGCTCCCGTCTTCCCCCGAGGCAAGGGGATTCTGCAGAGGATCCTGCTGGCTGAAAGTGGTTGCCGCTTTCAGCAGAGGCTGTGTGGCCCTTCTGAGTGGTGTACCAACCCCAGGAGTCATGTCTGAGTGAGCACCAGAAGCCCAGGGCCAGGCCTGGTGGGTGGTAATGAGTGGAATGCTGCAGAAGTCAGCTTGGGCTCAGGGGCAGGAGTTTTCTCCAAGGAGAGGGGTTCTGCTCCCTTCTTTGTCTCGCACCCACAGTCCCCTCCTTCAATGGCCATGAGATTCCATTTCTTTGGGGGCTGGGCTCTTTATTTTTGTCAGTCTTACCCAGGGAGGGTCTCCAGGTCTGAAGTCACATGTGGCCTAGAACTCAGGTTAGTAGAATTTTCTTGCTCAGTGTTGCACATCTCTTTCAGTTGTACTTGGATTGAATGCCAGTTTACCAACACAAACAATCCTATCCTATCAAGGAAATGGAGGCACAGAGTTTGTATATCTAATCTGACCCCACAGGGAATCCATGGCAGGAGCATCAGCAAGCATGGTCCCCCGGCCTCACAGCCTGCCTGTAGATCTTCTGATCTGTGGGGCTTGTAGCTGCATCAGCGGAGGGGAAGTAGATGGAATGAAGGTCCTGGGTAGCAGGAACAGAGGAGGAAGCTTGAGTGTACACTTGGAGCGATAAGCTGCAGAGGGATGGATGAGTCTTGGGGCTCAAGCAGAAAGTGTCCCAGAGATTCTGAGGCAAGAACTAGGGGTGTGAGAGAGCAGTTCCCTCTGCTGCTCGGTCCTGTATAGGGCACACAGGATCCCTGGGAGAGATGGGACTGTCCATTCTCAGAGAAGCCTCCATCCTCACCCTTGCCCTGGAGGGGTATGTCTCTTCACAAAGGACAGGGGACCTCACCCCAAAGCACCAAGGCATGAGTGGTCTGTGTGGCCCTGACCCTCAGCTTCCTCCCTTCCCAGTCTGATGTAGGAGTGTTTCCAAGAAAAATACTGTGTGCCCAAGAGTGGGCAGACACCCAGGGTTCAGGTCTAGACATGTTCAAATTTTGTGATTCTTGAACCACGGATGGAGCCATCTCCCTGCTGTTCTCAGAGGCCATCTCATTTCCAGGGCTCTGGCTTTTCTGCCATGGCTCAGATGGGCAGTGGCTTACAAAGGAGAGGTTTTTTTTTTTTTTTTTTTTTTTTTTTTTTTTTTTTAAATGTGGCTTCTAGTTCATTTTCCTATTGCTGGCATAAAATATCGTGACAAAAACAGCTTCAAGGAGAGATTTTCTTGATTCAGTTTGAGGCCCTGCCCATGACGACAGGGAAGTCCTGACGGCAAGAACACGAGGTGACTGGTCACTCTGCATTTTCAATCAGGAAGGAGGGAGAGATGAAAGCTGATGTAAGGCTTACTTTCTCCCTTTTATGCAGGACCCAAGCCCAGGGGATGGTCCACCTACAGTGGGTGGATCTTCTTGCCTCAGTTAACCTAGTAATCAAACTAATTCCCTATAGGCATGCCCAGAGACCCATCTTCCATGTGATTCTAGATCTCATTAAATTTGACAACTGAGATTCACCATCATAGCTTCCTGCTTCGGCTTCATGGGCAGGCCCTTGTTTAGGGTTCCTCTGTGGCCTACACACCAGGACTGTGAGTGTCAGATCCCATTGCCTTTGGTTGGTACCTCTTAGAAGGGGGCATGGCCAGGCTTCCATGTGTCAAATACCTGCTAGTATAGAGAATGGACAGTGACCACGGAGACTGTCCCTGTGGCCAAAGTGATTTTTCTTTCTCCATCGTCATGTTGTAGCTTTGGCAGAGTTCAGTTCTATTTTCAGATTATTGGTGTATGAGGTTCAGGTGACATGTATATCCAAGCAGATGTCATGACTGTTCAGGGCCGAGTCTTTGCGCCATCTCCCCTTGAGGCAAGTTGCTTCTATCTGTGAGTCTGTTGGCTGGTCTCCTACATGCTGGGCACTAAGTGCTTGGCTAGTCTGGCTACATGCTCAGTCTTGGCCTGTGTGTCTGGTTTATGTGCTACACACAGTAGGCAGCTTAAAACAAGAGTCTCATAGAGTGGAGGCTAAAAGTATGTGGCTTGGTGGTGGTGTTTGTTTTGTTTGAAGGACTAGGCTGTGACCTAGCTTTCTCTTGGTAGATGGGATGGCACTCAACCTCAAGAAATACCAGAGACCTTGGCCCTACTTGACAGTCTGCAGGGCATCTTTCCATTGGGATCTCATTGGGCCCCCCGCATCCCTAGTATAGGGCAAGGTGGGAAACCATGTACATTTCATAGCTGGTGTTGAGTGATTTCCAGAAAGATTCCTAATCAGGATCAGGATCAGACCTGGAAAGGCTTTTGTTTGGCCCCAGGTTGATATAGCAGAGATGCTGGGAACTTTATTCAAAGCTTTTGAGTAACTTTAAGAGGGAAGATTCTAGATGTATCCTCTTCTATCCATTCCTGACCTTTGAAGGTTTCTATAGGCACCTGCTCATGCCTATAGAACCCTCTGCCTTTGCCATAGATACCTTGGGCAGGGATCACTTCTGGTGCATTTTGTATATACTTCTGCCTGCTGCCCTGAAGGTGGCCTCCAGCCCTCCCAAACCCTGTTTATCTCTAGCTATCATTACCTATGGTACCCAGACTTCTAGCTTATTGTGTTGTGGGAAGTTAACCAATGGCCTGTGTTGTTTCTTATATCCATATTTTATGCGGGGGGAGTCAGAACTTGCATTCCGACGTCTAGGCTGCTATCAACACATCTACTCACTTCTAGAAGAGTCTTTAGGGTATTGGTCTCATTCATCTTCGTCGGTCCCCCAGCTAAGATGATGTTCAATAAATATCGATCACTTGATGAAAGTTTCTTATCAGTGCAACACACATCAGTAGTTTCTATTTAGAAAAGAATCCAACAAAGATAAAGCAGTATGTAATAACAACCCTAGACACCACCACTGGCATTTGGCTTCACTGGGGAAACAAACGTGTGTGAAGCCAAAGGCAACTAAACATAGGAGAAGTCAGTTGATTTTCAAGAGGCCATTTCTTTAGCATGTCTAAAGAGGACATTCAACCAAATTGAGTTACTTTAAAAAATATTCTCCCTCCTGTATTTCCTGTATTCTTTAGAGTAACAAACAGGATAAGCCATTGGGACGTTACCAGGTAGCTTAGTGGGTCTGACCCTTACAAAGAGGCTGCCCTTTAGAAAGCAGCCTATTTATTTATTTATTTATTTATTTATTTATTTATTTATTTATTTATTTATTTTCTGAGACAAGGACTTACTAGGTAGACCTGACTGTATACCCGGAACTATGTAGATCAGGTTGACCTCAAATTCCTCTTACTTTTTTATTTGGCATATGACTCCTTTATACATAGGAGCCCTATGATGACTGCAGAATAACTAATAGCCACTTGTTTCCAGAGGGCATTGAGTCCTCTAGGTCATACTGCCAAGTGGGCACACCTCAGCCATCATGATATTCAAGTGACGGGAAATTGAACGTGGCTGGATTCTTAGTTCAGTCTCTGCCATAGGGCTCCAATGAGATCCATAGTTTATTCCCTTTCTCTGCCTTGGAAGGCAGGACCTCAGTGAGCTCTGTTCACTAACTTTGGCTTGGACTTCCAGGACGCTCAAGTATCCAGGCACTGTCCAGCACTCACTCCATGCTGTTTCCTTCCCCCAATAAACTTAGAACATCTGAAGGAGCTGGCTGTTTCTACCGGCAGCCTGTCCTCAGAGAGAAGAGACTCCTCACTGGCCTGTTCCCTGGAAAGTGCCACTTTTCCACAGATGGCGGGTGGTGCTGAGGAGGAGCCTGGAGAGTGTCTTGCTGGGGGAGGGCAGGATGTCAAGAGAGACCCAAAAGTATGAGAGGGAGCCAAACTCCACACTTCTCCCCTGGCCTTTTCAGTGTGAGGTGACTTGCCCCAAAGTACACAGACCCTCAGACTGAATCCAGCTCTCTGTTTGAGTAGCACCCAGACAAAGCCTGCCCTCGGGGATGCTCCCCTGCTCCCTCCCACCATGGTAACCCCGGCATTCACTGGACCATGGGAGCAGGCCAAGTATGCATGTGATTGTCTAGGATTCTCTTGTTTCTTCACATTGGCAGACCGTGTTTGAATGTTGCGTACATGTTTTTCTTTCTCATCCTGACATATTTATACCCTAGTTTTGTTTTGTTTTATTTGGCCCGGTGGAGAAGGGATGTGTGTGGGAGGTGACGGAGTGGCCAGGACACCCTTTGTATTAGATTGGTTGTGAATGCCCATCTACGGGTCTTAGAATTTGACCACGGAAGGAAGGGACTTGGAAGCAGTCTTAAAACTGCATGCCAACATGATCGCGCGGCGTTTTGATTCAGCTATTAGTGAATCAAATGAAGCAGGTATAAAGGCTTCACATACCTCAGGCAACAGTTCCATAAAGAAGGCAGTAAAACACGTAATTAGGCAAATCAAATAAGGTACGGCAACAGCTTTCAAATATTTAGTCACATGCCATTTCCCATTAGTTTACTGTGTGCTTAAATGAGCCTGTGGTTTTATGGCCTGGTTAAAAGGAGAAGCAACTGCAGAACCATGGCTGTTGAAGGTTGCTTCTTCACACCTCAGGGTGTTGAACAGGGCCACTTACACCTAATGGAAGGGGAGAATAGGACTTCCCAAAGACGGCCCCGGAGAATGCCAGGGTTGCATCAACATCAAGTTCATGAGGCTGCAGCCAGAGGGGTCCTTGGGGCCCCCTGCTCTATTTCCATGTCTGTGAGGTAGATGGTCTCTTGAGCAATTACATTACTTTTGTCCAAATCTGCTGCAATGTGACAACCATTGGTCAACCCATCGGTCGCCTTTCTTTGTATAAATAATCAATTCTAATCAGTAATTGCATCTGGGCAACAGTTCAACTCTGCTGTCATCTTTTGGCTCCCAGCATCATGACTCCAAGGGCAGCAATACACTTTACTACTGCAGTACTCAGGGCCAGACAGCGTTTCCTCTTGTGCTTAACCATCTGGTTAATATACTGTGTTAATAATATAATTCCATGTCTCAACTCCGTCTCCATCGTACAGAAAAGACAGACATGGGAGAGTCAGAATCTTTGGGATGGTGACCATCCGAGCTCCTAGAGAGGATGGACCACCTCTCTTAGTTTTATAGCTATAGCCTGGGATTGTTGAAGAGATTTCCTGGGCAATTTTCTTTTTTCTTTTCTTTTCTTTTTTACTAAGGTGCTGGATACTGAACAGGAGGAAGGACTAAGGAGAAAAGTAGGTGTTAGGTCAAAGATAAACCAAAGCTCTTATGCAAAGAGCTTGCAAACCCAGCCTCTGTCTGCACGAGTGAGTGGCCCATGGGAAGGGAAACAGGCCAAGGCAAACAGGTGTGGATACAAGGCTAGCATCGGCAAAGACTGCGCCTCCCTCACCTGCATCCCTGCTTCTGTTCTTGACACTGCGGCACAGTGAGTCTCTTCTCTCGCTCTGGTGTGGACTACCGATGGGCCTGGGGTATTCTAGACTTAACCGTGGCTCTGCTGTCTAATTTGGCCTTATATCTTCTCAAATCAGATGGTTAAATGTCCAATCATCTGACTTATTGAGTAAGACATCCCTTAAGAACCTTAGTTAGATTGAGGCTTATACTACGCACCACTAATCCCAGCTACTGGGGAGGTTGAGGTAGAAGGATGTCAAATTCAAGGCCAGCCCGAGCTACAAAGTGAGTCCAAGGCCAGTGTGGACAACTTAGTAAGATTATGTCTCAGAAAATACTAACAACAGCCGAAGCTATAGCTCAGTGGCTAGGGGAACATCCACCTAGCATGCACGTGGCCCTAGGTTCAACCCAAGTAGCAGAGAAAAGAAAAATCAGCTTAATTAAAATAAAAGATGTCCGTTCTTAACTATTACCTCAGGGTTGGGTAGGGGCAGGGGTCTGCAGGGACCGATAGAGTGTTCCTGACATCAGAGCATCAGGGGGCTGGTTTAAATCAGATGTGACTATGACATGCTTTTAGGGGTATTTAAAGTGTGACAAGTTCCCCTCTTTTCGATTCTCTCTCTCTTAAGATGGAGAAGGGAAAAAAAAATTCCATTGTTTCATTAGAAGAAAACGTGACATTTGCTCCTGGTACAAAGGTTTGTGGGAGATGTGCTGTGAAGGAATAAGAATCCTATTAAAATATTTATAAATCGAAACAGCCCCAGAAGCCACATGCTCTATTAGGCCTCTCAGTGTTCTGTTCTGAAAGCCAGATAAATCATCATTCGGAGAGCGAAGATGAGAAGTCCAAACAGACACAAAGAACTCAGAGGGCTGCTGTAAGACGAGGCCGTCCAGGCTGGGAACTCAGCATGGCCGCAGACGGCCCAGGCAGCCTGGGCAATTTCTGACTCCTCCAAAGGGAAAAGGAGAAGAAGTGTGTGTTTGGTGCCTCCGGAGAACACCAGGAGGTAACCCGTTGTCTGCCCTGGGCTGCTGGTCCTTTATGGGAGAGTGAAGTTTGTCTACCTGAGCCTAGAGAAGGTGGAGGTGGGGCAGGCTAAGACCCCGCCCACCCAGACCGGAGACCCCACTCTGGCCTTGGAGAAGGACTCATGGACCAGGGACACATTCCTGGGTGTCCAGGGCCTGTCTGCTCACCGGCACAGCTGCTATCACTTCTTCCTACAACCATTTCGTCCACTGCACTCCTGGTGCAGGCTGAGGCTCTGCCAGCTCTGTTCTTTGGTGTAAACTCGAGGCCCATCCTGTGCCGGGAGAAATAGCTGAGGTGACCAAGGAAAGAGGTCATGTTTGCTTCTCTATGCCAGGGAGCCATGGATTTCTCAGCTGGGCATCGTGTACCATACAGCTGGTATAAGTTTGAGAGGCCACATCCACACAGAGCCAATGGGTTCTACAGTGCAGTTTCTACGGGCAGATGTGTGGTGTTTTTGTTGTTGTTGTTGTTTGTTTGTTTTTTGCTTTTTTTCTGATGTGGGTGGAGTAGATCCCTTTGCTCTGCTTGGAGTCAGTACTAGGACCTTCCTGTCGCCTTCTCAGCACAGTGCCCATGTTCAGCCGAGGGCTCCATCCCCCTCCATGGCACAGGCCAGTGCCCACTGTTGCAGTCGCTACCCAGCTAAGGCCCTGTTTATGTGTCTGGCTGAAAGTTCTGTCTCCTTTTGGGGCACCTGAGGTTTGGTTTTCTTCCAGAAATACGTCAGACCTTCAGTGAATGATCAGCTACTGTCGAGTATATTTACAGCCTGCGTGTGTGGTCCCAGCTCATGTCATGGCGATCAGATCTCTGTCTGGTCCCTTCTCTGGACGGAGTGCTGATCCAAGATCCAGAGGCACTTGCTACCTGGGGGGTGATGGTGGACAACAGGCTACTACATTTCCCCGTTTCATCAGTATGGTGGGTGTTTGGACTTACTGAGAAGAATGTCATCTGGGCAGCCATGATGGAAACTTCTCAGAGACCCAAACTAAAGGTTCAGCAACCCCACTACTGTGAAATGAAGTCAGAGTGTTGAATGGATATAGGTCCTGACAGGCTCATCCCCACACTGTGCAGCAAAGATACATAGAAGCAACTGGATGTTCATAAAGGGATGAATAGATAAAATCTGGTATATATACACACAGAGGGATATTACTCAACCTTTAAAAAGGAGAGAAGTTCCGCCGTTTTAAAGAACATAGCCTAGAAGAAATTATGCGAAGGGAAGGAGACCAGACACTGAAGGACACTGAGGTCCCATTTAGACATGGTAGTTTGAATGAGAATGTCCCCCAGAGGCTTGACATTTGAATACTTGGTCCCCAGTTTGTGGCACTACCTGGGGAGGCTTTGGAGGTGTGGCCTGATTGGAGGAAGTGTGTCATTGGAGGCTGGTTCTGAGAACTTCAAGACTGGAGCCATTTCTAATTAGATCTCTCTCTGCTTCCTGCTTGGGGAGAGAGCTAATTACATATACATATGTATATATTTATAGCTAATCAACTATTCCTGCTTCTGTGACTATTGTCTCCTGCCACAATTCCCTGCCATGATGGGCACCATGAGTCCAAATAAACCCTTTCTCCTCTAAGTTGCTTTGGTTATGGTGTTTTATCACAGCAACAGAAGAGCACTGGATACAGAAGCAGAATCTAAAACCAGCTGAGTCCACAGCAAGAGAGGACAGCATGGTGGTTGCCAGGGGCTGGGTGGGGAAGGGTACAAGGGTTCCTGCAGCCCTACTACATGCCAGGGACTCTAGCGTGAGGAGTCATGTTACAGGCTTAAAATTGGCTTAGGGAGTCAATCTCAAGTGATCTCAAGACAAGAAATGCAACCAGGTGAGGGGGTGCCCATGTAAATTAATGCAGCAGCCATTTCACCTGAGTGAGCAATTCAGGAAGGCGCTTGCTGTGTACCCACGAAGACTCAAGTTTGGGTCCCCAGCACCCATGTAGAAAGCCAGGCGAAATTGTACTCATTGCTGGCAGGCGAGGAGGGAGGAGGTGGGAGATCGGTGGCTCCCTGGAGCTTGCTGGCCAGTCAGTCTAGCTGAACCAGTGAGCGCCAAGGTCTTGCCTCAAAAAGTCAGGTGGAGAGCAATGGAGGAAGATGGCTGATGCTGTTCTCTGGCCTCTATGTACATGTGCGTCCATGCACGCCCCCACATATAAATCACACAGAATGACTGAACTATATGCATCATTTTATTTGCTATTCATACTTGGAACAAGAAAGGGTGTTTGGAGGCCTGGCTCCCAGGGTCCCGTAACCTCTTCTTTGAAGGCGCTTGCCTCCGTGATGCCTTGTGCCCATCCTTTCTTGAGGAGAGAGGGCATTCTTCTTCCTCTTTTGCTGTCTCACTCCTGATGCCTCTTGCTGACTGGATACCCCAGGGACAGCTGCAGGTAACTCTTTCCCAGAAGAGCTGATTGCTGGAATAGCCGTCCAGCTCGGTGCTCTGCCCCCACCTCCATGATGACCTAAGTCGGGCCACCGGGGAATGGTGCTTTAATAGAGCCTCCATGCATGGTCAGCAGCAGCTCTTGGCTCATCCTATGGGGATCCAGCACTTGGAGGGACTGTGCCACAGGAAGATGGAGAGGAACACAGTCCGCTGGTGAGTGGCCGGTGGGCAAGTGACCAGGAGCAGCCTGGATTTAGACATGGCTCCACCCTTCTTTCAGAATGGCTGGGCCAGGATCTTTCTTTTGCAGCCTCCATTTTGCAGGCAACAGGAGGGAATTGCTGCATGGTGGCTGGGCTGTGAGGGGTGCTGATCTCCACACTAGGTTTGGTGCCTGGCTATGACTGAGCAATTGCCAAATAGCGCTCCACTGAGGAGATGGCGTGTCTCTGAGAACCCTCTGGAACACTCCCTCTGACTCTTCCTGAGGCCCTTTCTGTCCTACTATGTGTCCTACCCCAACACCTCCCCATGTGGGGCTCCTGCTTTGGTACTCTGTGTAACTGACCCCGTAACTGGGCATACCTGGCCAAGGATTAAAGCTACCAGCCACTGAATGGTAGCCCAGCTGGTAGTTTGTCTGTGACTTCCCTGTGGTTAGCATGGAGCATCTGTGGACCAACAGTGCTCTGGTCTTGTGTTCACTTGTTCTTGGGGTGGAGAATCTTCCCAAATGGTAAACAAGTACCAAAAGATGTCAGATCTATGAGGCATCAACGTCCCATCCCAGACCACTGGGTTCTTCACTTTGGTTGCACATTTAAAGCCATCTGGAATATTCCAGAAAATCGCCTCTGCCAACCTTACTTCTGGAAATGATGATTTGGTTTTTCTGGGGTGGGACTTATTCGTCATTTTCTATGTGCTTCTGATGGGTCACCAGGAGGAAGACTCACTGTCCCAGCATTAAGGAGCTCAGGAGTCTAGGAAGGAAATGACCAGCAGTGGAGGGGTTGGCCAGGAGCTACTGGTGGCAGCGTCATATTCTGTCTCCATCAGTGCTCACTGCTTATAGTTAGGGGTTCTTTCGCTGTGATAAAACAAAGCAGCTCGGGGAAGAAAAGAATAATTTCAGTCTACAGCTTATAGTCCGTCATCCAGGAACAGCAGGGCAGGAACTCAAGAAGGACCTTGGTGGCAGGAAAGGGTACAGAGGCTGTGGAGAGGTGTCATTTACCAGCTTGCTCCCCATGCATGGCTCAATCTGTTTTGTTATAGCATCCAAGACCACCAGCCCAGGCGTTGTACCACACACAGTGAGTTGGGCCCTCACACATCAACCATCAATTAAGATTTTTTTTTTTGAGAGGGGAGCCTCTGGAGTAACTTAAAAATACCTAAGCCCGTGCTAGGGAGATGGCTCAGTGGTTAAGAGTGCTTGCTGTTCTTGTAGAAGACTCCCATTCAGTTCCCAGCATTCATCCATATGGTAGCTAACAGACATCTGGGGGTCCATCTTCTTCTTCTGGCCTCTCTGGGCACTGCACACATAGAATGCACATCCACCCATCCAAACAAGCATTCATACACACAAAATAAAAATAGTAAAATCATTATGGGCTGGAGAGACTGTTCAATGGTTAAGAGCACATACTACTCTTGCAGAAGACCCAAGTTTGATTCCCAACTTCCCTATCAGGTGGCTCACAACTGCCTGTAACTCTGGTTCCAGGGACAACTGACTCCTTTGGTCTCCATGGGAACCTGCTCACACATGCACGCAACATACAACTTAAAAAAACACACAATAAAACAATAACAACAAAATCTTTAAAAAAAATACTGAAGTTAGAATTTGCAGGTTCTTGGAGAATATCCTCGATGGAACCTCAGAGCGGCCTTTCACTCAATTTCTGTGCAAACATCCAACTCACAGTTAATAGGATTTCTCTTATTTTCATCTCCAGCTCCTTCTTGCCTCGTCTCGAGTGCTGGGGTGACAGGTGGGTGCCACTGTGCCAGGCATTTGTTTAAGGTTTTGAAGAAGCGCTTGCAATCTTTGCTAATTGATCACCCCACCCCCACCCCCAGAGTGGCTTACAGTATGTCAGTCCTGTGGTCAGTCCTGGGAGCCTGGGAGGGCATAGCAGCCCTGATTCTGTCCTTTGGAGGCCTCTTTGACTCACTGCCTGTGGACCAGAGTCCACGTTCCCAGGGCAGAATTCCTTAGTAGTGTCCTGGGAACGTGGTGGCCTCTGGGCTGCATGGTGACAGCTGGTGGGCTGGCCCTCCTGTCACGGAACATTCTTCCTGAGACAGCCTGAGACCACAGAGAAGCAATGGTGTTTCTGACAGAGGAAGCTGGAGGTATGGCTACCTGCTTCCCTAGGAGGACCACCCAGCTGGTGTTCAGAAAGTCCCGTTTTGGTCCTGTCGTCATTGGAGAGCCCTTGTCCAGCAGGAGACAAGGGCCCCCGGGAGTACCATCCTGATACTGGAGAGTACAGGTGTACTCTGGGTTCTGTACTCCGTAAGAAGGACTAGATTTCAAGGAAAGATGACCCTGTGTGTGAGGAAGGCGCACTTCCCAGGGCCAGGGGCTACCTGTTAGGGGGATGGTGGCAGGGATCCTGCTTTCCTTACCTGGATTGTGCTAACTTGGATTCTCTATGTTCAGGATAGGAGCCAGTTGCAAGTTCTGACTCCTCAAGAGAAAAAAAAAAAAATCAGTCATTAAGATATAATTCACTAACTATATGTTTTCTTATTTAAAGTATAGAATTCAACAGTGCTTATCATCACCAGGAAAAAGGCTTACCAGAAGGACAAGGACACATGCTCCTTGGTGGTGGCTTTGGACCAGGAGGCAATATACAGAGC
The DNA here is from genome assembly GCF_049852395.1 of Peromyscus maniculatus bairdii. Taxonomy (NCBI): domain Eukaryota; kingdom Metazoa; phylum Chordata; class Mammalia; order Rodentia; family Cricetidae; genus Peromyscus; species Peromyscus maniculatus. The sequence goes on from NC_134854.1 coordinate 69,882,975, forward strand.
TAGCCTGAGGAGAGCTAGCCTTTCAGTGTTCAGTTTCCTATGAAGGCTTGTGAGACTGTCTTGGTCCCTGCCCTCAGAAGTGATCTACGTTCTCTCTATAATTCTCGAGATGTTCACGTATAATAAAGGTTACAGTGAAAACCATGTGTGTGGACATGTGCATGGGCACTCAGCTTGCACAGTGTCCTGAAGTCCTCCCTTCTGTCTGCTGGTCTTGAGGAATGGGCACAGCCACATAGTTAAGATGCGTTTGTGAGTCATAAGAGGGAATTGGCATGTACAGGTGGAGAATACAGACCTTGGGGAGAGGAACAGGGACTCTTATCTTGGCAGCTTTCCTTGGCCTTATTTCCTTTAGACTGGGACCCCTTGCCTGGGCTCCTAGGGTACTTGCTTGCATTCATGCCATTGGACCTCAGTTTCCTGATCATTGAGACAAGGTGGCATTGGCTGAGGCCACTGCTCTGAGATTGCATTTGAAATTGGAGACTCCCTGGAGATGCCTTACTGGCATCCTCACACAGCCTACTTCAATCCACGTGACTCCCACCCAGGAGCTCTGGGATGTTTTCCTCGCTTGTGGACAGGCTGGCCAGGGGTTCATTTCCAGAGCAGCCCTGACTAAGGACAAGGACAGGTGAGTGTGGGCACAGAAGCCATTCAGCTTCCTCTCCCTTGGGGCAACTGGTCACCTCCAGCATGTCATCCTTTGTTGATGTCCTATGGTCACTTTCTCCCAGTGCTCAAGTCCTGGTCAGGGCCCTGTCCCAGAACAGAAGTTCTCTATAAACCCATTTGTGCTTTTCCTTGTTTCTGGGCAGCAGATTTTGGAGTGCTTGCCCCTGAGGAATATTTGTTGTTAGCTGTCTTCTGCCTGAGCCCAGGTGTTTTCTAGCTATGGTATCTCTGAGCCAGGTAAGGGAACTCTACTAATCTGTGCATAGCACACGCCTAACGCTTGGAATTAATCATTACTGTGTGCAAACAGGCGTGAGCTGGATCATGTCAGCTGGCATCATCATACCTATTCTCAGCTGAGAGCTGCAGGAGAGAGGCCCAGGGAACTCGGTGGCTGATCATGATGAGTGTGGATGGCCAATCATCTAAGCAGAACTTCCAGCATGTGAACTTTGATGGAAATGTGTGGTCCTCCAGGGCAGGGGCCCTTGAGCTGGGTATCCCGTGTCTTGGCTGGGCCTGAGTTTCCTCCCATGAAAATGAAAGCCTTGAATTTGATCGTTTATCCGGGGTCCTAGCATGGGTCTCTGAGCTCCATGGAGCCCCCTGCCTGGCTAATAACCAGGGGCATATGGTCTTGGAGACAGAGGAAGGGATTGTGCTAGTATCTAGAGGAGAGAGGTTTGCAGAGGAACAGATGCTGGCCATTGGTAGCTGGCCACTGACTTCTTTCAATGTGGGAAGCTCTCTGTCTTCAGTCAGGTTTTGTTCCCATGTGTGGACCTGCAGACCAAGACTTCCACGGGTTGCATTGGAAAGGGGCAGTCTTCCTGAAACTTAGGCTTGGAAGGTGCCTGCGCTTTGTTCTCCCAGAGGAGGAGCTTATGTGTCATTTACATTGTAGCCCCCTTTCCTGTAGGCACAGGAAAGGTTTAAAGATGTTTGTAAAGTGCTTGGAGAGTTTGCCAGTGATGATTCCAAAGCCTCACCAATAAGGGTGCAATGGAAGATGATCACCCCATTTTTCTATATGGTGTTGGCCTGAATAAGGGGCTGCTTTGCAGCTTAGACCCGAGGAACATGAATCTTTCTTCATGTTGGCTACCTGGGCCTTGGCTGGCAGAGATGGGCTGTGGGTTAGGGCTTGCATGTGGCAATGCCCATTCCAACTGCGAGAAACCCAAGGCTCCCAGCTCTTCTGGGGCTTCAGAAGCTAGTTGTCCACATAGCTCCTTTATTTGGTAAAGGGAATGGAGCCAAAGGTTTTAAAGACATGCTTACTAGGACTGTCTTGTGGCTTTTGGTGACCCTCACATCCCATTTCTTTCTAGGAACACTGATCTGGAGTCAGAATAAAGACTGACCTGCTTTCCCTGGTCTCTGGAACCTGGGCAGCCATTCTTAACTCCTGTTCTTGTCCTCAGCAACAAGTGGGGGCGGGCAGGAGCCTTTGTACCCCATGTTTACTTTGTAGCCCCACATGGTGGTGGGAATATGTGAGTTAATAAAGATAAATAAGTCTTGTGTGTTGGTGCACGCCTTTAATCTCACCACTCAGGAGGCAGAGGCAGAGGCAGAGGCAGAGGCAGAGGCAGAGGCAGGTGAGTCTCTGTGAGTTTGAGGCCACCCTGGTTCACATAGTGAGTTCCCAGACAGCCAGGGCTATATAGTGAGACCCTGTCTTGAAAAAGCAAACAGACAATTAAATGAGCACATTAAAGCTTTGACAAAGGAAGAGAATCAGACAGAACTGACAGCCTAGTCACTCTTCTGATTGTATTTACATATCCCCTCCTCTTACAGACACTGGCTCATACTCCCACAGCAGTATGACCTTCTGTCTGAAGATGTGGCAGAGCAGATGTCACTGCTGTGCCCAGTACTTCCTGTGGCAGGAGGTGGAACTGCAAGGATGTCACGGAACACTGTGGTTCAGTGAGCTGATCCCAGGGACCCTAGACTTGAAAATAAAGTAACTTTGGTTGATCTCTGGACTGCTCATTATCATAAAGACTTGAAGCTAGATGACCTGAATTAGAGAAAAGTGGGTTAACCAAATACATTGCTCTCCATGCTAGGCTCTGACCTATGAACTTATATTACCCTGTGGCAGCCCTTGGCAAATGTTGGGGAAATAAAGAAATAGATGACAGGTAGAGAGGTGGCTCAGCAGTTAGGAGGGCTTGTTGCTCTTTTTTTTTTCTTCTGTTTTTTTGAGATAGGATTTCTTTGTGTAACAGTCTTAGCTGTCCTGCAACTCACTCTGTAGAGCAGGCTGGCCTCAAATTCACAGAGATCTACTTGCCTCTGTCTCCCAAATGTTGGGATTAAAGGTGTGTGCCACCACCGCCCTGCTGAACTTGTTGCTCTTGCAGAAGATCTGGGTTCCGTTCCAAGCACCCATTTGGCAGCTCAGAGCCGTCTTTAACTCCAGTTCCACAGGATATGTTGCCCCCTTCTGGCCTCTTGGGGCACTGCACACATACAGTGCATGTACATACCTGCGGGCAAACATACATAGAATAATAAAATAAAACAAAAGTCTTTAAAAAAATAAGTAGGTGATAGTGAAATTTAAAAATAACCTATAGCATAAGCACCAAGTAAGAATATTTCCAAGAATACTGATTTGGTTCCTGGACTTCTTTCCATAGTGTTTCTGTAAGCTTCTAGAGTCAGTCCTTTAGCAAGTGAGCCTTCTGATTCTCAAGATTGCATTTGATAGATGTTTGCCAAGATTGGTCCAGTAAACTGCTGTCTCCATAGAGAAAGTCCTGAGACCAAGGTCTTTTGGGTTGAGAGCACCAAACTGGGAGGACTTGGCTTTAAACCCCAATGTCACCATGAAGCCAAGTAAATCTGCCTTTTATCCCGTGGCTTAGGATTTGGAGTCCAGCATAGGGACTCGTCACTCTGTAACACTGGATTCTATTCTCAGAGATGCCCTGGTTGGTCCATCCGTTCCAGCTACAGCACAGGCGCAATAAAGTGCTGTGTGCTTAGCCTTCTTCGAAGGCAGCGGGTCTTGCTTCCTGTCTCCAGATAACAGATGTCTGCACAAAGCTCAGAAAACAGGTTCAGCAGGTTGTGTGTTCCGAACAGCGAGGCTCTGGCAGTCTCAGGTCCCCCAATGCTGACCTCACTGGTAGGAGAAAGGGGCTCTGGCTGCCAAGGGGTCCTGCTACTCTAGGGAGGTTGGACCTTGTTCAGGTGTGGTTCTAGCATCAGATTTTCTCTTTAGGGACACTTTCCCTCTAGAGCAGTCTGTTGATGTGGCTGTATCTGCCCTGCTGTCAAAGAGGAAATCTTACCTCTGCTCATGACTAAATATACAAAGGGCAGGAACTCCACTTGGCAAACGGCCCTGTTTACTTGGGGCTGCCTACCCTGAACTCAGGCAAAGTTCATGTGCAGTTGCTTGCAGATATGGGGGGCTTTGAGTCCCCAGAGCACTTCACAGCCTGTGGGCTCAGCTCGGATGTGGACCTGCAGGGCTTCCCAGACACCAGCAACTCAGTTGAAAACTGGAGGGCTTCTGGTAGAGGTTCCTTCCTCCCAGGAGTGAGCCCCATGTCAACCCTGTGGCCCTGCAGCTTCTCTCGCCTCTGTCCCTTTTCTTATCAAACAAATAGAGTTTACGGGAGGTTGTGAGCAGCTATCCATGGGGAGATCTTGGACTTTATCTTACCTGCAAGTGTGTTTCAGCCAGGTTCAGGCAGGTCCAAACAGGGATGACACATGGCATGGCGATATGACAAAGAGCTTCTATCTGGAGGAGTATTTATTCCTTAAAATGGTTGGCTATGGAGTACCTGGGTTAGTCAGCTTTCTATCCTTGTGCCAAAACGCTGAGGGAGATGCTTTAAAGGTGGGAAACTTGGCTCTGGCTCATGTTTCAGGTGTCTCAGTTCGTGGAGCCTGTGGCAGCATAGTGCCAGTGTGCATGGCAAAGGGGGGGGGAGAGAGAGAGAAAGAGAGAGAGAGAGAGAGAGAGAGAGAGAGAGAGAGAGAGAGAGAGAGAGAGAGAGAGAGAAAGAGAGAGAGAGAAAACTAGTGCAGCCAGGCTCCCAATGATTTAACTTCTTTTCACTAGGTCCTATCTCCTGAAGATCCCACCACTTGGGAGCCCTGTTATTTGAGGATCCAGCTTACATTACATGGCCTTTGAGGATATTTCAGATTTGAATCCAAACAACACTTGTACTATTTTATTCATTTATTATTGGCATATATTAGCTAATGATGTTCACACTTCATAACTCATAGCATGCATTATGACATTTTCATGTCATATAATGTACTTTGCACATACTTACCCCTATTATCATCTCCTGACCTCCCCCCACCACCCGATACTTCCCTTCCTCTTCCCAAGTAGATCTTTTTGAACTTGCATGTCTTAATATGTATATATGTATATCATCTATCTGTCTATTTATATACATAATAGTGAAACTGTAAAGTCTAATGGGAAGCTTCGCAGCTTCAGAATGGCTAGTCTAACTATAAGAAGTTCATTGAGATGTATAGACTTTGGGAATGGTTAATTTCACTGCATGATGTTTTTATTGACAAGTTCTTTATAATAAAGTTTCAATAAATTTGAAAAATATGCAATATGACATAATTTCAATCGTTATGTCTGAACAATTTCACTGCATGATGTTTTTATTGACAAGTTCTTTATAATAAAGTTTCAATAAATTTGAAAAATATGCAGTATGACATAATTTCAGTCTTTATGTCTGAACATTGTGCGTGTATATCCACCCCCCTCTCTATATATATCACATTTTCTTTATCATTTGTCTATTGCTGGGCACCTAGGCTGATTCTGCACTAGGCTACTGTCACTAGTGCCACAATCAATAGGGAAAAGGGGTCCCTGTGGTATGCTCACCTGGAGTCCTTAAGGGTTATGCCCAGGCATGGCATAGCTGGGTCACGTGCTAGTTCTTTGTTTGGTGTTTTGAAGATCCTCTGCGCTGCTTTCCATAGAGACTGCATTAGTTTACATTCCCACTAGCAGTGAATAGGCTTCCTCTTTTCCCACATCCTCACATTCGTTGTTTGTCTTCTCCATGATAGCCAATCTGCCTGGGGTCAGATGGAATCGCAGTGTGATTCTGGTTTGCATTTCCTTGATGGCTGAGGATGTCGAACACTTCCTCATGGGTTTACTGCTCATTTGTGCTTCTGTTGAGAGCTGTCTGTGCAGTTCCTTTGTGCACTTGCTAACTGGATGTTTGGTCTTTAGGGTTTTTTTTTTTTTTTTTTTTTTTTTTTTTTTTTTTTTTTTTTTTTGAGTTCTTTGTAGATTCCACAGCAGTATCTTAGGCAGTAGTATCCCCTAGGCATTCATGTGTGGATCTGTTTGGAAACATGCTATGCTGTACACCGAAACTCTTAGCAAGAGAAAAGGCAACTTTCTGTTCTTGGCACACTACTGCACCCATCTGGACCCTGGGATATCAAGCTCCTATCGTACTTGGATGCAGCTAGACACCCTTCCTCTTTCTGGAGTTGGTGGCTGTCATTCTTGGTTGTTTGAACATACAAAGTTCACCATTGCAGACTAATGTTTCAGATAGATCAGAGGGCTTCTGGGTGCTTGATTCAGGGTGTAGATTGATAGAAGGGTGACCTCATCTGTAGGAACACACTCGTCGTGGGTACACTTGTTGAATTCTATACCTCTTAGCTCTGGGAATATGTTCCACTTGGGATCCCAGTGAGGTAAGGCACTGGACCTGGTCACTGAGGGCCAAGCGTCAGTCTTACAGCCTGCCCTCTAGAGGCATCATTCTGCTCCTTCCCACCAGCTTTGCTTTTAGAAATGCCTTGCTTGTTCCTTTCTTACTGATCTAGCATGCTGGCATTGACTTCGGAGTTTTGCCTGCCTGGTCTTGCTTCATTTGGGACCAGTTCCCGACTTTGTAGACTTGGCTCTTTTTCACTTGTAAGATTAGTGACATCCTCTCTCCTCCCTGTCCCCTGCCTTGTCAAAGGGAAGGAGGGAACCACTAGGTCACAGATGTCTTAGAGCAGCAGTCCTTAACCTGTAGGCCACAACCCCTTTGGGAGTCGAACGACCCTTTCATAGGGGTTGCCTAAGACCATCGGAAAACACAGATATTAATATTGTGATCCATAATAGTATCAAAATTACATTTATGAGGTAGCAACAAAAATAATTTTATGGTTGGGAGTCTCCACAACGTGAGGAAACTATATTAAAGGAGGGTTGCAGCGTTAGGAAGGTTTCGAACCACTGTCTTAGAGCTGGCATTACCTCATGAGCCAACATCTGCCCCTCATGACTGTACCAATGCTGAGCTGTTTATGCCAAAATGATGGTTGTGTGTGCTTATATGTACCTGGACAACTCTTTGTAAGGGTTTAGGTTGTCATCCAGTGGCACTGGTTTTGTTGGACAAGGCATCCAGCTGTGCTGATGGTTTCTCTGTTGCCCTCTGTGGCTCAGCACTGTCCCAGGAACATCAACTGCCTGCCTGAGGACGAGGAGGAAGCTGAGTATCCCCCTATCACCTGCTTAAGGAGACAGAGGTGGACAGAAATGCCCCTTTGGATGCATTCTCCCCGTGCCTTCCCGACTCCCTTCAGTTTTGACATGCATTGTTTATTTTTATTCTCTGGATGCTTCGCCTTGACGGTGGCTCAGTGAGCTCTGACTGCAGCCCACAGATCCCAGCCACCTTATCCTCACCATGCTCTATCTAGGGAGTGATTATGGCAGGGCCAGAAATAACCCCACCCCATTCCATCCCCCACCTTGGTATTGAATCATTTGCAACAAAGAATGGCCATAATGGTACCTGGGGCCTTTCTTGGGTCCTTTATCTTTGTGAACATGAACTCCTCAGAGCAGCACCCTTGCTCTGCTTTCTGACAAGGCATATGAGGAAACCACGAGAACCATTACCTTCTACAGAGATACATATGTGAGGAACAGGTGTTTCTGTCTGTGCCGTGGTGGAGCGGGGCAGGTGTGGGGCAGCTATATAAAAGCCCACAATAGTTCCTTCATTTTGGTCCCAGGAATCTCACCTGTGCTTCACAGGTGGGATGGAATACACTCAGGGCTGCCCTGTGTATCCCCACAGTCTTTTGGGAAATAGAAGAGGTGTCCTGAGGCAGCCCAGAAAGGAACTTCCCTTGAAGACTGGCCAACCCTGAGATGGAAGAGGCTAATGTGTGAAGTTGCTGGAAGAGCGAGCACAAGAGGAAAGCTGAGAACTCTGGGCTTGGGTTCTCTCCCATGTTCAGTAGGCCAAGCAAAGTCCAGACCACTAACCAGGGAAGGCTGAGGACTATAGGCCAGGGCTACCTTCTCCCTTCACCAAGACTGGAGGTCCCTCTGCCCATGGGATTTCCTTGGTTGTAGAAACATTTCAGTACATCTGAAAGCCAAGAAGTGCCCCTCCTTCCAGTTGCATCTGAGGGCTGCTCAGACGGCTGGGCAATGCAGGATGGGGCTGGAACCCTGAGCCTTCAGAAGTCCGCGACTCTTGCGTGATGTTTTGTTTGATTTTTGCATGCGGGCTCCGCTTTATGCACACGTAGGATGGGAGTCTACCTGACCTCCTCTCAAGGGCAAAGTCAAGTGTGCCTCATTCAAGGCTAGTCCTGATTTGGTCCTTGGTGATGTTGTGCAGACTGAGTGCTTGTATTTATTTCCTGGGTACATGAGAAGGCGGCAGGAGGAGCCCTACTTCCTTCACCATGGTCATTGTAGGCAGAGGCTCCACGGTGTCTGGTGTCTGGGATGGGGAGATACCTGTCAGGACTGACTGCAGTCAGGATAGGGCTCAGCTGTGCTGGGCAGCATGGCCACTGGAGAAAGCACCAGTCAGGAGACTGTCCCAGGCTGCTGCATGCATGCTCCTCTGCTTCACTGTTACCCCTGCTGGGCTCAGGGGGCAAAGAAAGTGTATAGGTCTGGCTGTTCCCTGGAGAAGCTTTTCTGCAGTGGCCGCTGGGGGCGGGGGCTCCCCCTTGCTACTTCCTTAAAAGCTCTGGGCCCGCAGGGCTGTGGCTCTCCTTGGGCCCAGAAGCTGTTAATGATTAACTTGTGAGCCTCTGGTGCTTGGTGTCCCCTCTCTGCTTGCACATCAGCAGCTCTTGCTCTTGAACTGGAGCCAAGGGGTGTTGGGGAAAGGCAGGAGTCTGAGAGCAGGAGGAGGGTGGAACCCCAGGCCATCCCTATAACTATAGAAAGAGGCCAGACTGGATTTTCCTTAACACAACTCCATCTCTGAATTTGGCACCCCAGTAGCACCCTGGAAACCAAGAGACATTGCCAGCCTTCAAAAGAGTCCATGCGGAGGACTCTGGGACCCTAGTTCTGAACTGTGTGAGGGTGCAGGTGTCTCAGTGGCTTCCCCGTGGAAGCAGCTGCTCTGCTTTTTTGGGACAGCTGCCTACCCTCTCTGGGTTGCGTCCCCACCACCTCCTGTCCCCTCTGCTCACCTCCAGGGAGTGGAACACTTAGGTGCTCAGAGCCCATTGAGCCTGACAGAACACTCTGGTTTGGGGGGCACTCCATACCAGGAACCCTCTCCAGCTGAAATCAGGTTTCTCCTTGGGTGGAAGCCTTTCCTTCTTCCCCTGTCCCCTGAAGGGTTTCCTCAAGGCTAGCCAGGCCTGGAAGCCCTTGATGTTGTCTCCACTTTCATTGACTGAGGTCACTTGCTGTGTGGCCTGAAAGATCAGGGATCCAGCAAGAGTCGTTTCTGCATCTCCCACAGCTGCCTCCGCTTACCCGTCAGGTCCTTTGGTGACAGGCTCCTATGGGACTACTGCCCTGGCTCCATGGGGTGGGGGGTGACAAGCTTGCTCAGCAGGCTGCACTTCCTCCCTCCTTAGCTCCCTATCCAGCTCCTCACTGCTCACTCAGTGGGCATATGAGGTATGGGTGAGGACTGCTAGTCTGATGAAGGTGTAACTAAAGGGGAGTAAGTTACATCGACAGGTTACCATGGGGTGCTTTGGGGCTTGGCTGGGCCCTGACCAAGTTCCTTTACAGGGCATAAAGCTCAGGCTTCACTCTCATTGATTGTAAACAATGGTTCTCTTCTTCCGGGGACTCACATAGCCCTCCACCCACTGCTCCTGCCTCTCAGGTTAGATGGATTTTCCTGGTGGTCTCCAGCAAAGCCAGTGCCATGAGTGTACAGAGGTTTCCCAGTGGGTTTATATGAGGCTCTCCATCTCTGCGTGGTCCTGGCAGTCACCAAGGGCAGATCCAGACATGGTGGGTACCTGGGTGCCCTTTACCCCTTCTTTCGAAGACAACTTCACAGAGGGATTAAGCTCCAGCTGCAGATGGAGAAGACACTCACAGGGAAGCCGTAGAGGGGTGAGGGTTCTGATGTCGTATCTTTACATCTAGCAGCTCCCTTCCAGATGCTGGTCTGACCCTTCTGAGCAGCATGGCTAAGCTGAGGCTGAGATGCTCCATTAATGCCCTGTGGAAGTCGTGTGCTCATGTGAGCCTGAGACCAGCTGTTGACATCTCAGCCGGAACCTCTCTCAGTGTTGCTCAGCTGTCCTCTTCAGCCATCCCCTGCCGGTTGTCCAGTCAACCACGGTGACACCAACCGTCACAGGTTCCTCTAGCCTCCGTCCCCTCCACCCCAGCCTCCACTCTCTGGCTTGTAACCCCAAAGGACTTCGCTCTTGCTTCCAGGATGGGCAGAACGTGAGTCGCTTTTCCTACCAGGCACGGTTCTTTGGCTGCCATTTTAGCACTGTGGATGCTTGCACAAAGCAGAAGCAAGCTTCAGGCACGTTCTAGTAACTTCCAGGGAACGGACCAGATATTCCGATGTGAGCCCGGATAACACATAACACAGGGAGATGTTGGGGCATTTCAGGGTCAAGAGAACCCAGAGTTGTAGTTGACACATGTTGGAAGCAAACGTCAAAGGACAGAGGTTCCCCCTGCTCCGCTGTGCTTTACTTCAAAGTAAAATCACAAAGTTCTACAAAGTTCTACCAATTTACTATGAATACAGGTGGGGCCCTCATTATTAAAATCTTCCCTGTGGACCATCCTGTTAGGAAGTTAAAATCCATTCTTTAGGTTTTATTTATTTAGTCTATTATTACTGTGTGTTTGTGGGCACGTGTACCGTGGTCCCCATGTGGAGTTGGCCCCCTCTCTTCACTTTGACTGGGGTTCTGGGTATTGAACTCATGTTGTCAGGCTTGCATGACAAGTGGCTTTGTTTGCTGGGCCATCTCGATGGCCCTAAAACCATCTTTGAGGGGGGGCATCATAAAGATGGCAGTTCCCAGTATTGCTTTGCTCCATAACAAACAAACATTGTATGCTAACAAAATGGTGGCAGACAATCTGTGAATGGCCCAGGAATCTCAGAGACTTCCAGAGAAAACAGAAACTGAGTTTTGCTGCAGAGAAAAGGGTGAAAGGGGTCTTTGCAGACTCTATCTCATCCCTAGTTGGCAGCAGCTTGGATACAGAAAGAGTGCTTTCAGAGAGTCTTCTACAGGAGCACCTTTATTACAGATTCCCCCAGTCATCATCACTGATACGGGGCTTACTAACAGAGCTACTCAGGGGACATGTCTCGGTGCTCCCTCAGAGAATGAGCTCCTGCTCTAACCCACACTTGGGCCCCTGCTGCTGCTGTATCCACTGTCCCTGAGGATTATGACTGCTATCCCCCACTATGCGGATGATGATAATTTTAGCAACCTCACCCCTACTCTGCTCTATCATCTACAGCCATGTTGCCTTATGGCTGTGCTAACCCCAGGGGCAAGTCACAGCTATTCAGTGCCATCCATGGGTCCTTACACTCACTACCTCTTATTCCCTGGCCCTGGGATGCTGCAGACCTAACTATGGAAAGAACTAGAGTCACCTTTGTGGGGTGTCCTTATCCCCTGGCCCCAGTCACTGCTGTACCCTGTCATCTCTGGGGCCTTGTTTCAAGGCACAATGACATATCTTTCTGTGGCATGAAGGCTCTTGTCCTGTGCATCCAAGGCCTGCACCTCAACACTGATGTTACACTGTAGGGGCCTGAGATAATATTCTGCTGTTTCCTACCTTTAGGCTCTGAGTGACAATTGTGTACCAGCATTCTCAGGACCCATGTTTCCATGGCGACTCATGTTTCATAGTGGCATCTTAATTGTGGGAAGGATCATTCCATGGGCAAGGGGTCCTGGATTGTATGAAATGGAGAAGATGTGATGAGTATTATTATGCACTCATCTCTCTCAGCATCTTCACTGAAGATGCACGGTGACCAGCTTCTTCAAGCTACTGACACTGTGACTTCCTATAGTGACAGACTTGGGACTGGGAACCAGCATAGACCCTTCCTCTTTTAAGTTGCTTTTGTCAGGGGTTTTATCACAGCAACAGGGAAAGAAACTAAGACAATAGCTGTAACTTCAGTATTTTCTTTGAAGGACATACTGTATTGATTCATTTTCTATTACTGAGATGAAACACCATGGCCAAGGCAACTTATAGAAGAAAGTGTTTATTTAGATGTATGGTTCTAGAGGGTTAGATCCTTGATGACAGAGCAGAGGCAGCTGGAACAGAAGCTCAGGACTCATAACTTGAACTGCAAACACAAAGCAGAGAGAGAAAACTTGAAATCATGCATGACTTTGAAAGCTCGAAGCTTGCCCCAAGTGACAAACTGTACTCAACAAAGTCATACCTCTTAAACCTACCTAACAGCACCAACTGGGAGCCAACTATTCAAACATTTGAGCCTAAAGGGAACGTTCTCATTCAAACCACATCTGCATATACATATAAAATTTTAAACTTTGAAAATTGTGACCTCAGAAGAATTAAGTGTTTGGGACAAACAAAAGTATAATTTTTGTATGTGATTGAGAATAAGTTCATTAGTTAGAAATAAATTGGTTTGGTTTTAAAATGTTTTTTAAATAGTTCTCACAATAACCATGAAAGATTAAAAAGTAGCCAGAAAAGAAACATAAGACAAAGACTTCAAATGTATTACTATACAACATTTGTCAAGTATCAAAGAAAGACACACACACACACACACACACAGAGAGAGAGAGAGAGAGAGAGAAAGAGAGAGAGAGAGAGAGAGAGAGAGAGAGAGAGAGAGAGAGAGAGAGAAAGAGAGAGGAACAAAGGAAAACAAACTACAAAACAGCCAGAGAACAACATAATTTCATTAGTAAGCTCTTAACTGTCAAGTCATTAGACTTTCAACCTAAATGCATTAAGTTGTCCTGCAATAGTAGCTGTATGGGTAAGAATGCATATCCATCTATATGCTGACTACAAGAAACTCACCGAGCTTAAAAACAGGTAGGCTGGAAGTGAAAGGATGGAAAATATATTCCTTACAAATAGTAACTAAAAGAGAAATGAAAAACTATTTAATAATAAGAGAAAATTCATGAAAATATAAGAATAATAAATATTTATATACTTAACTTCCGAGTACCTAAATATTAAAGTCAATATTGGCATAATTGAAAGGAAGAAATAAATGTAATAATAATAATTTTAATATTCTACTTTCAACATGATATCTCCTATTGAATCATCAAGATAGAACTGATTTCAATAACAGCATAGACCAAATGGCCCAAACAGACATGTACAGAAGACACTGTCAAACAGCAGCAAGAACACACATTCTTCTCAGACCTGTACAGAATAGTCACCAGGGCAGATTATAGCATGCTTATGAAATACATCTCAACACAAAGTACCATAAAATGCTCTTATATACAGTTATATGCTCATGAGTTGAATAACATAGAATAAATGGCCAGATTCCTAGACACATACCATTCACAAAAACTAAATCAGAAAGAAATATACTACGAGTAATTAGAGAGGGTTAATCAGAAATCAAACACCTCCCAACAAGAAAATCGAGGAAGTTGATAAGTTTGCGGGTGAATTTGACTAAGCACTCTGAGGAGAATGACTATTAATCCTTCATTAAACTCTTTAAAAAATGGAAGAAGGAATACTAAATTCATTTTACAAGGCCAGCATTACCCCAGTACCAAAGCTAGACAAGGACACCACATGAAAGACAGCTACAAGTGAATATGATACAAAATTATTCAATAAAATAGCAAGTTGAGGAGTTATAAAGGATCATACACTATGATAAACTGGGATTTATCCTTGGAATGAAAGGATGGTTCAACATTCACTAATAAACCATATGATAAACTCAATGGAGCTAGAAAAAGCCTTCGACAAAATTCAACGTTCTTTTATGGTGAAAACTGAGGTATAACAGAAATACACCTCAACATAAGAAAGACTGTGCATGGCAAGCTCACAGCTGGGCAGATGAAAATATCCTATTTATTGGTTAAAGTGAAAAGGTTTTCTCTTAAGATCAGGAATGAGACAAGGATACTTACTCTCCTCGCTTCTATTTGACATTGTACTAGCAGTCTTAGTCAGACGAAATTGGCAAAACAAAACAATTGAAATTATTCAGATTGTAAACAAAGTTATGTCTGTTCTAGAATGTTGTCTGTTATGCTCTTATGTACAGAAAACTCCAAAGACTAGGACAAAATCTGTTGTAAATTAATTCAGTAAAGTTGCAAGATACAAAATATAGTTGCACTTCTATATGTTAAAAAGGAGCCACCTGAAAATAAAGTTAACAGTGACATTACATAGCATCAAAATAATAAAATAGTAGAAATCAATTCACAGAGATCTGCCTCCCAAGTCCTGGGATCAAAGGCGTGCAACACCATTGGCCGGCTAGATAAAAGAACTTTTAAGAGGCAAATAAATGGGAAGATATTCCATGTGTCAGGACTTTAAGGTTTAATGTCTTTAAAAGCCCCCTCCTTAGTTTCACCCCTTTCCTCTCCTCAAATAGTCCCTTTAATTCTCACATATGCCTTAAAAAAAAATCTTGATTCTGAAAAGGTGATACTTATGTTTAGGGCTTATTTCATTTAACATCATGACCTTCAGTTCCACCCGTTTTCTTGCATATGACATAATTTACTCTTCTCTCTTTATTTTTTATTTTAATTCCTCTTATTATTGTTATTATTATGGGTGTATATGCACATGCCCTATGGTATGCACACGGAGGTCAGAGGAAAACATTAGGGAACTGGTTCTCTTCTTTCGTATAGGTCATAGAAATCAAGCTCATCAGGCTTGGCAGCAGGTATCTTTATCAACAAGTCATCTTGCTAGCCCAGTTTTGCTTTTCTTTGTGGGCAAATAAAACTCCATTGAGCTTGTACATGTGAGCACACATACATAACATATATATGTACATACCTCACATTTTCTTTATCCATTCATCCACTGATGGGCACCTAGGCCAATTCCACAACTTCACTATTGTGAATGCTGCATCAGTGAACATGTGGGTGTGCAGGCATCCCTCTTGTATTCTGATTTGTTTACTCAGGGTGTATAACCAGGAGTGCTATAGCAAGAGCCCAAGCAGGTCACTCTAGTTTAAGTAATTCTGAAGAATCTCCATGTTCATTTCCATGGCCGTTGGACTAATTTTCATTCCTGCCAACAGTACACAATGCTTCCTCCCCACATCCGGCTATCCTTGCCAGCATTTACTGTTTGCTTTCTTGAGGATAGTCATTTTGGCTGTGCTGAAGTGGGAATCTCAAAGATTTGATTGCCATTTCTTCAATGCCTGAAGATGGTGCATAGTTTTTGTGTGTGTTTATTGGCCATTTGTTCTTCTGAGAACTGTTTGTTCAGTTCATTTGCCAAAAGCATGCAAGTGTGGAAGTGCCATGAAACCAATTATTTTGCATAATTAATATACATTAATAAAAAGTTTATTAATTAACAAGGTTATTATTACTTAGAGTAATTTGCAGATTCAACACAGTCTCTCTTAAAATACCACTAAGAGTTTCCAGAGAAATGGAAGGAAAGATCTTAAAATTCATAAGGAACCACAAGAGACCTACAAGAAGCAAGGCTGTTGTGAGCAGGAAACTCGTAGCTGGTGTCATTACACATTCTGATTTCAAAGTATGTCACAAGGCTATAGTAACCAGAGCGGCATGGTGCCATCACAAGGACTGAGGTGCTTATTGTTTGTCTCAGAATCGAGAGTTCAGGATACACCCATGCCTAGGTGACTAGTGCTAAGAACACATAAGGAGAGGGTAGATCCAGTAAACAGGGATGGGGAAAGTTGGCACCCTCTTGGAAAAGAATGAATTTAAATTCCTATCTTACACTATACACAAAAGTCAACTCACTCTAGGCCTGGTGGTGTGGGCTTATATCCCTGCTACTTGAGAGGCAGGAGGATCATGAGTTTAAGGCCTGACTGGGATATAGCTCAGTGAAAGAGTGCTTGCCCAGCACATACAAGGCTCTTGGTTCAAGTCCCAGCACCACACAACAAAACCAACTCAAAATGGATGGAGGATGACACATAACAACCCAAACCCACAAAACAAGAAGAGAACAAGGGTCAAGTTTCCCTAACACTGGTCCTGGGGGCTTTATGAATACTACTCCTTAAACACAGGTAACAAAAAACAAAAATACATCAGATTAGCAAGCAACTGCATAGAAAGGGGACCCTTACAACCCAATGGCAAGGTGGCTCCCAACTAAGAGGGCAAAGGACCTAACAGATGCATAGTTTTCCTAGAGAAGACATGGCCAACAGCCTATGACAAAATGCACAACAGCACGTTATCATAGAATCTCATAGGAAGACCACAGCGAGACGGCCAAGTGATGGAAGTGGTAAGGAGGTGAGGGACAGGAGACTCTTGCTCCCTGTTGGACATACTGGAAGCTGGTGTAGTTGTTACAGGAAAGAGCATAGGCATTCCTCAAGAACTAAAAAGAGGAATACAGTATCCCACAATGTCTTGAAGGAATTGGACTCGATATTCAGAAGAGAAATCCAACAAGTCTCATTCACTGTAGCCAGGGGAGGTAAACAGCCTGAGGGTATGGATGGATGGATGGAAAGCAGAAGAGATGTCTAATCATATTTATTTGCCTATCAAAAGGACATTCTGCCATTTTGAACAAGGGAGATAGAGCAGACTGGGAAATCAATGGCTGCATGATTCCATGTGTACTGAACCTAACGGAGTGGAATTCACAGCAGCAGAATGAATAGCATGCTGCCAGGGACTGGGGATTGGTGGAAGGGACAGGATTCTGCTCCAAGGATAAACTTCAGTCCAGAGGAAGTTATGGCATAGTGATAATCAATCAGGTTAAATTTTTTTGAATGCTACAATAAATTCAGTTGTTTTCTTAATTTATTTCTGGACAGTTTCATGGCAGTGAAACTGCTATGTGCATGTTAATTTTGTATCTTGCAACTTTCTGTTTTTTCTTATTAGTTCTAGCAGTTGTTTTATAGAGCCTTTGGGTTTATTATATATGTATAAATTATATATACATATATATATATATATATATATTTTAAATAGGGACAGTGTCTCATCTTTTCCAGTATATGCCTCTTTAAAAAATTTGAGCCAAGGTCTTTCTGTGTTAGCCCAGGCTACCCTTGAATTTGTGATCCCTTTGATTCAGTTTTCCAAATGCTGGGAATACTCAGCTCTGAGTGCATCTTTTTTTTTCTTGTCTAATTGCTTTGGGTAAGACTTCTAGTGCCATGCCTAACAGAAGAGGAAAGGGTAGGCATCCTGTACTGTTCCTGATCCTTGAGGAAAGGCCTTTAACTTTTTGGCACAGCATGATGTTAGCTTCTGGCATGTCATGGGTGTGTCACCACACACAGAGTGGTAATTATATATATTATAATTGATGGTCATCTTAATTGTGGTATCACTTCCCTGTGTGCATGCATTATCAAAATACCTTATTGAGCATCACATGCCCCTTAACTATGTAGTTTTTAATTTGTCAATTATACCTCAATAAAGCTGAAAAAAAAATAAAAATCACTCCTAAATGTATACTCTACATAAATTCTAGTTGCAACATGGGATACATTTAAATTTATATATTAGCTACATTGCCT
The DNA here is from genome assembly GCF_049852395.1 of Peromyscus maniculatus bairdii. Lineage (NCBI taxonomy): Eukaryota > Metazoa > Chordata > Mammalia > Rodentia > Cricetidae > Peromyscus > Peromyscus maniculatus. Next base: position 69,900,704 of record NC_134854.1, read on the forward strand.
GTGAAAATGACCCTCCTGGGCATGTCTTGGGTAAGAACACAATTTGCATTCATTTTGTTGGCTCTCATGGATCTTCCTTCCCCTGCTTTTGGTTCTCTGTGACTCATTTGGCCATCTTGCATGTGAAGATACACAGAATCCCACCCAGATGCCCAACACCCAGGGCAGCTGACCAAGGCCTGCCCTTCTCATAGCCTTCAGCACAACCGGCACAGTGTGGGCCGAGGACAGGCATGCCTTGGGCTCATGCCAAGGACTGTGCCACACTAGCAACCATGGACTCCCCGGAGCCAGCACTGGAGTGACAAAGGGAAGGGAGTGATCCCTGCTTCTGGTAGTCTCTGCCTCCTGCCCTCTGCGGGGCAGAGGTCCCTCATTTGTGTTTACAGAGCCCTCTCAATGCACCCCTCCTCCCCACTCCCACCTGGGTCCCCACTGACCACTCTGAGGTAGCTCTCACTCGCCTGTGTTCCAATAGAAGCCCCACATGAACACATTAAAGCATCAAGCCCACAATGCCTCAGAAATGCGTAACACTACTTTATGCCTTCAGGGAGGCAGTTCACTTTGGTCTGAAATGTTTCTACTACAGGAGGAGTGTGTGTACATGATGCTCAACTATGGATTCCTCTCTTGATCAGGTTTTCCACAATCCCAGGGCTAACATCTTGAGGAAAAGGAAGGAGAAGACGATCAGCTGGGGGAAGCTGTGGAAACCTCAATGGTTCACACCAGGTCCCTGAACTGCCCAATATGCCTGTCTCCATAATCACAGCAGGGCTGAGCATTCCTGCCTCAGTGGCCGTCAGTGGACACTAGCTCACCTGCACTGTGCAACTTGAGGAAGCTTTGCAGCCTTTGGGGCCTCCACCATCTGCCCAACAAGGACAAGAATCTCTCCTTGCTGTAGTGTTTGTGATGGCTTTGTACACTTGGCCGTGATGCATCATACCATGTACACTGATAGTGTGTTAACTTAAAACACGTGGATTTGGGATCCAGTACCCTCAAGTGTACCAACATGTCTGTTCTTTGATCAGAATCAAACCCACAAGTATTCTGGAGCTTTCTCCTCACAATGTCACCCAAAGTCTGACAATATTCCAGCAATTTGTCTTGGCACACTCTGGCTCTGCTGCCTTAGAGTGTGTACTGAGCACCATAGGGTGGGAGTGAACCATAGGAGGACCCAGGGGAGAGCTTTTTTTTTTAGTCTGTCATTGATTTGACTTCCATCTTGGATGTCCCCACTGCTGAGGTCTTGGTCCAAAGCTGCATGTGGGTTGAAAGGCAGGACAGCAGCTCCAGTCTATGGGAGAAGAGGCATTCACTCCACAGCTGTGTGTAATCAGGGCCAGTAGTACATGTGAACATGGAGGGCAGACTGGGGCAAATGATGGGAAGCAAGCTGCCTCCCAAATGCACTGTGACTTCTGCCATTTGTGAGTCTGAATCTGTGTTAGTGTATGCAGATGTGAGCATACATATATGAGTGTGTCCATGAATATGCATTTATGTAAATATGCACATATGTGTCTAGGCATGTATGAGTGCACACATGACTGTGTGAACATATTAGTGTGCATATTTGAGTATGCTAGCATATGTGCATGCATGTGTGACTATAAGCACTTATGAGTATAAGATGTGAGTGGACACTCATGTCTACAACATGTATATGGCCATGGTAGTTTCATAGTCTCTCTCTTATCCATAAGTAGTCTATCTGTCTGTCTGTCTATCTATCTATCTATCTATCTATCTATCTATCTATCTATCTATCTATCTATCTATCTATCATCTATCCTATTTATTATCTACTTACTTATCTGCCTACCTATCTCATCTGTCTGTCCGCATATTAGTCATCTCAGTCTGCCTATTTGTGATCTCCACGTCCATCTTGCTGCCCACATCTGTCTGCATTCCGACTTCTTTCTAGTATAAGCAGCAGGATCCCCTGCCCACTTGCCCTCACTGCCTGAAGCTTTGTCCTCCTGGATGCTCCCTAGTGTGACATCTTTGCTGTTGACTCTGTATAGGCCCCTTCTTCTCCTGACTAAGCTTCCTCAGGGGGCGAATCTGGGGCTGCTCCCAGGGTCTGCTCCCTGGGTTACCAATGGCTCTGGTGAGTACCCCATGAATCACTGTCAGATGAGCAACATGGGTTGAGCCCTGGTCAGGACAGTAGCAGGGCTGCAGGTGGCTCCTGGCAGCCTCTGTGTGTCAGGAAAGTGTCTGGCTCTAGGAAGCACTGCTGCTTTGTAACTACTATTTTTAGACAGCCCATTGCAGCGAGGTCTCAAATGGCCAGCTCTTGCAGAGGGCAGCAGAGGGTCCCAGCGACTGAGGTCCCAAGGGCCCTGGGCACTGCTGTGTGCATGGAGATGTCACACAGGTGCACCCCGGATTCAGGGCTGCCCACTCCAAACGAATGAAAAGACTCCAGCAAGGGGAGCGCATGCTTTGAATGACCTCATCCTGCTGCTGCGGAGAGAAAGCTGACGTCTGCTCTTATTTGCAGTCATTTTTCCTCCTTCCTGCAGAACAGCCCCTGATGCCGGGAGAGCACTTGGCAGGCGGCCCCACTGTGGGCTTGCCAAGGCAGCGTTCCATCACTGAGCACTGCTCAGAGCCCTCTGAGGGACAACCAGGGAGGGGTCTCCCAAGGGTGAGTCTGGTGGACACCAGGTACCTCTTGAAGTGCCTGGCCCAGCTGTAACTCTGAATAAGGAGGCAGTGTGTCAGGTCAGGACAGGAGGGCCTGCTTCCCAGCTGCCTTGGAGAGTCAGTGGTGAGTTGGCCCATGGCCAGCCTAGGAAGGGGCTCTCAGGCATCACCACCAGGCTGGGCTCTATAGATGAACCTGAATCATGGTCTTTGACATTTGGCCAATGCACCTCAGCACAGAACTTAGGTGTAGGTGGGACAGAGATGGAAGGAGGGGCCCAAGGCCAGCCCAGGTGCCAGAGCTCTAGAGTTCAGGTGCAGGACAGACGGATGGCCCTTCTGACTAGGAGGGGCAGACAGGAGCCACCGAAAGTGGGGACCTTGACTTGAGTCCCGGAGTCTTTTGGAGGCCATGAGGAGAGTTGCAAGCGGCAGTTCTCTGGGGAACTGCTCCAGGTTCTCCTGTTGGTCAGTAGCCTACTCTGGCCTGCTGCATGCCCTTGTAGTCCCTTAACTGCCATTCGGCCGCTCCTGTGCATAGCACAAAGCATGAGGCAAAGAGACCTCAACCACCTACCTTCCAGACTCCACCATCACCATACAGAAATGACATTGGTGGCCATCTTTCTCCAAGGCACTGAGGTGCTGTTCTTCTGAGTCCAGGGGAAGGGTTCACCCTAGACTTTCCTCCCTGTTTCACTTAAAAATAAGTGTGCATGGGCCACCAAGTTTTAGTCTACACACTTAAGTTAATGGGTTTTTAAGGACAGATATTATCAACTAACCAATGTAGTTCTTGACTGTTAGGGCAGGATATACTTAAGATGTGGGGCTAACCAGTGAGGTACATTATTCCCACATGCTTGCAACCGTACATTTCATCTTCATCCACAACCCCCCTCTCTCTCTCTTTTAAAGTACTGCTATTCTAAAAGTAAGAAAGCATACAGAACATTCTTATCTGGCCACCTGTCATAAGGCTGGGAGAACACACTCCACCCTGCCGCGGCTGCTCAATTTCAGCAGTATTGATTTTATTACTCATACTTTATAAATGAGATGCTATTCTTAAAGAATGCAAACATTTGCTTGGTCGCGCTGTTGTCTCGGCCCAGCACAGACCTTTCCTTGATGCATGCCCATTGATGATTAGTCTCGTCACTCTTCCACGGCAGGCTGCATTTTAATGATTGTTGCCTGCTGGAACTACATACAGACTTTCTGTTTTGCCGTTGGAAAATTCAGTGCGGACTTGAACTTGAAAAAGACTTGTGATAACATGTAAAGGAGGCTGCAAGTCTCTGGAGATCTGGGGCTTCTCCAGGCTATGGCTTGCTGGAGGCTCTGCCTATCCTGAGGACCATCTCTGACCCCGAGACCCTAGCCGTATCTAATAGAGGATTCGCCACCCTCGATGTCTGAACCTCCATCTGCAGGGCCAGTGAGCTGCAGAGATGTAAGGACATGGTGCTTACCAGTTCATATCCTAGGGATGCATTGTGTTGTGATTGTTCACCCCCCCCCTCTCCCAACAGGACTTTCCATATCTTTGCCCTTAGAAAATACAGGAGGATCCAGAGGGAAATGAGTTGTGACCAAAAATAACCTGCTAGTTTCTAGCCTGGACAGTATCTTCCTCAGCTATGCAGTGGGTGTCCAGCCTTGCCTTGAAGGTCACCCTAGTGCTCATGTGGACCACATAGGGGAGACTAGAGCCTTGCCAGGGTCGTCACTGTGGCCTGTGCTTGGTTTGGCAGTCTGCTGCCTGTTCACGCCCATGGCACTTCTCTCCACTGCTGTGCCCAGGGCCTCCCTCGTCCACTCAGTAGGGAATCCACTCCTTAGTTGAGAAGCTACAGAGTTCATAAACGTCCAGCAGGCCGGTGGGGCCTGGTTCCCCACATCCAGTGCTCCCCTGTCATCCCGTGGTTTAAGCTCTGACTACACCCAGGGAGGATTAAGAACTTGCTGAGAGCTGTTCTGTTGCTGATTTCCCCGACTTCTCCAGGTCGAAAGCCAGGTTTATGTTCTCTGGAGCCAGGATGGCTATCCCTGTCCATATCCCTGCCCATCTCACATTCCCCTTGTGTCCCCTCGTGCCTAGGCCGGTTTTGCTTACTATCAGGGAGGGAGCTTGGGCCTCTGAGCTGACGACCTCAGAGGTGTGTCTGTCTGCTTCTCTCCCTGAGGGGTCTGTTCTAAGAAGGCAGATCTTCTGGGCTGCGAGCCCCAGATCCCCCAGACCACTTCCTTCTTTCCTTCCTTTGTTGCCCTGTTCCAAGGTGGAATTTCCCTGTGAAAATCCTGGACCTGGGCATGGCCTCACCTACACCTTCTCTGTCTCCTCTTCTGATTCTAGCCTGAGCCAGCTACTCAGAAGTCCTGTTGAGAATGACCCTCACCCATCTGGCCTTCTATCTGCTCAGGGGAATGCTGATGCTGTGTGGAAGCTTCCAGCTGTGCTTCTCCAGTTAAAGCCAAGGCCATCCTCTTACTGCAAGACTTCAGAGGCTCTGCTCCATGAGGTCGTGAAAGGCACCAGGATCATCACCATGCAGCTGTTCTATGATGCCCAAGGTCCACCTGTGGCCATTTCCCAGCTATGGAAAGGGGTCGGAGGAAGAGAGAACAGTGGCCACTACTCAGCACTGCCGATGGCATGGTGTTGCTTCTTTAGTACCCATGGCATTAGTCACAATGCTCAGACCCAGCTTCCAAGGAGGCTGATGGATGCCCTCCCTGGTTTGAGGCTCATTAGCCTACTTTCCATCACTGTGACATGTTACCAAAGCTGGGCAACTCTGTCGGGAAAAGAGGCTCCTTAGCTCTCAGTTATACGGGCTCAAGGACCACATGACCTTCTTGCTGAAAGAGTCCTGAGGTGGTGCAGGGTGTTGGATGTTGGGTGACAGGCACTGTATGATTGAGTGTTCTGCTCTGTCCCTCTTATAAAGCCACTAGGATTCAACTGTGAGGCTCTATTCTGATCACTGTAGCTAATCCCACCTACTCTTAAATACCACAGTGGAGTAAGATTCCCCCTTTACTATTCACAGAGGGATTCAGCTCCAACACCAGAAGCCCCAGAGGCCCAGAGCCTCTCCCAAGCACTCTGCTGATGCTGTGGGGTAAGTGGGTCTTGCTGGCAAACAGAAATGAGGTGGGCATTGAGGAACACATAGTCAAGCTGTAAAAACTCAGGTCCCCGTTCCCATGCCCGCCACTTCCCACTCGATGCTCAGCTTGCCAGGCTCTTTCCCCGTCCTTTGGGCTACAATTCTTTGAGAATGGGATCTGATCTGATCTCAGAAGTCCACATCTGGTCAGTCAGTTAGTGCCAACCGACTGAGCAGTTGTGGCCTTCTATGTCCTGGGGACCTGGGTGGGAAGGCCTACCCACACCTTGCTCTTGGACTAATATGACTCATTGGCTGCTGATCTCACTTAGATCACAAGGACTCTGAACTGGGTGCAGCTTAGGTCTCAACAGACCCTCCTCCAGAGGTCTTCTCACGGGCCATCATGTACCCTTTCCACTTCTCCGAGAGTATATCCTAGGCCCCCCTAACAAATTTCCTGGACACCTCTGGCTTAGACCTCCTCACTAAAACCAGCATCTTTGGCTGCTTGACTTCTGCTCCCATCTTCCAAACATGCTAGCACTTTCAGTACCCAAACTCAGTTCCTTGGAGAACATGCTACATAGAGAATATGCTGCACACAGAATGTGCTCCACGGAGTGCATGTCAAGACTCACTGAAAGCAGAGCCTGGGACAAGACTTTGGAGAAAATCCTTCACCTGGGAGGTAATCCCAGAAGTCAGGACTGAGAGAGGAGGAACAGAGAGATGATGATGGAAATTCTTTCCATAGGGGTTCCTGAGGGCTCACTGAAGGGATGGGGTGCTCTCAGAACAATAGGCTATTTCTAGAATTGCCTCCATCAGGAAGGAGGGTTGGCGACCTGCCTTCTCTTCTAGGTAGAGGTTGCTTGTGGGAAGGGATCTGCTTCCCTGCAGAGGGTTGCTTCAGGCAGTCAGGGAGGAGCTCTCCAGCCTGCCCATGGCTCAAAGACAAACAGACTCGCAAGTCCACACTGGGAAGGGATATCTGTCAGGTTCAATTCTCTATAATTTACGCCATGGGGAGGGGTTCACGTTCATTTTCTATATGAAATATAACTTCATACAATTCTAGTGTAGTAACTAAGTAGACTGTTACTCACTTAATAGAAGAAGCTGATATCTGAAAGTAGTCAGATTGTGTTTGTGTCTTCCCTTTCTCCAGCATCAGATACTGCTGAGAGAATGGTCACGAAGGGACTAGAAAGCATAAAGGGATGAACTTCAGGGGGATGATGGGAAGGAAGGTAGGCCATCCAGAGCAGTATTAGACAGAACTCCCCTGGATGGACAGCCTGGGGATCTGAACTCATGGGCTTTACCTCTGTAAAAGCCAGGTATGGCGGCACACATCTATAACACCAGTGGCAGGGGTTGGTTGAACCAGGCAGATTCCTGGAGCTAATTGCTAACCAGCCTAGCCAGCTGAGACCTAGTCTTAAAATGACAGTGAAGATACCTGACATCGACCTCTGACCTCTATACCCATACTTACATGTATGCATGCACATGTGTAGCTGTGAAGATGTACCCCCATGCCTAAAGGTATATCTTGAGAGGAAATTGATTAAGAAGTAATATATGAAAATCAAAAGACAAGATACAAATTTCCAAGTAACAGACTCAGTGAGTGTTCAGCAAGACACATGGAAACAGTTCTAGACATGTTCTGAAACTTCAGAATACTAAGGATAAAACAGCTTGGAATTTGCCAAATTGGGCCACCTCAAATGGGCAGAATTCAGATCAGTATTGACATTGACATGAGCACTCATACCAAGGTCAAAGACAATGGGCACAGGGAGAAGGCAGACAGTCTGCTTTCTATGGGCCTGCTCTGAGAATGTTATGTGAGGATGTATTTCAGAAAGCTAATAAATAAGAGAAACAAGACAGAGAGACTAAGCTGGAAAGAAGCAGCTCAGTGAAAACAAGAAGCCAGAGGACTTTGAGAAGATCTTTTTTTTTCTTTATTAAGAAATTTTCTATTTGCTCTACATATCACCCACAGATGCCCCCTCCTCCCTCCTCTCACCCTCCAGCCCTCCCTCCCAAGCCACCCCACATCCCCACATCTTCCAAATCAAGGTCTCCCATGGGGAGTCAGCAGAGTCCTGCACACTGAGCCTAGGCAGGTCCAAGCCCCTCCCCACTGCACCAAGGCTGTGCAAGGCATCACACCGCAGGCATTGGGTTCCCAAAAGCCTGCCCATGCACCAGGGACAGATCCCAATACCCCTGCCTGGGTGCTTCCCAAACAGTTGGAGCCAAACAACCATCCATATCCAGAGGGCCTAGTCCAGTCCCGTGGGGGCTCCACAGCCACCAGTCCACAGTTCATGGGCTTCTGCTAGTGTGGCCGGTCATCTCTGCATGTCTTCCCATCATGATCTTGACGTTCCCTGCCTGCAGAATCCCTCCTCTTTATCATTGATTGGATGACTTTGAGAAGATCTTATACATCAAAGCTGGATTTTGGCACAGACTCAAAGAAGAAAGCAATGGCACAGAGGAGAGATGCCCTTTTCTCTAATAAAAAGTCTGCTAGTAGGAGAACTTGAAAGTCACAGTTACTTGGTCCCAAAGTGTACTTGTTGTCCACTTAGTAGGAACCAGGGCCACTTGTGTGTTGACTTAGAAGCCCAGGACATCACTGTGTGCTCTCTCTACTTCCACACCTCTGTACTGTCACTCTCAGCCTCAAGGCCTTTGGGTTGCCAATCTGTCATCCCAAGACTGTTCCAGGTATAATGTGGTTTGATCAGAATAGGTGGAAGGTCTCTCCATTTATCTTGAGGAAAATACATTCCCATAACTTACCTCTTACTACAAGACAGACAGTGAGAAGGCGTGTCAGGCAGGAGATGGAATGGGAGGGGTCAACCTCCTTTTCCCAGCTTAAAACCTTAGCAGAAATGGATGTCAAGATCACAACCAAGGGTTCACATCCTGTTGGCAGGGGGTGGTGGCTGGGTATCTGTGGCATCAGAAAATTTCATGGTTGATTCTACTTACTGAATTTGAGATCCTCTGACCAGGACTCATGGCTTATCTTCTGAGGCTAGGCATAGTGTCACCTGTCCCAAGTCACCATCCTGTTTAGCCAGAAAGAAAGGGCATGGCATTTGGACAGGACCAAGAACACCCTGGAAGAACAGAAAGCCTTGTGGCAGTGGGGAGGACAGACAGAACACTGTGTGTGTGTGTGTGTGTGTGTGTGTGTGTGTGTGTGTGTGTGTGTGTGTGAAGAGAAGGTGAGAAGGTCCACTTAACATTGGTGCTGGCAGTGTCCTCCCAGGAAGACAGAAGACTTCAGCATGGGGCCGATGGAGGGTGGAATGACATCACACTGCTGGGCCCTGATCAGGGACCTCTTTATACACCCACAATCACGTAAATGTATTCGTTATCTAAGAACATTACTTTTCTTTTAAAAATCAGCCAGCCTAGGAGAAAAGCCCAGAATACTTGATTATGGCTCCAAGATAGAAATGCGAAAGCTGTTATTCCTGACAATGTAGATTCAAATGCTAATTGATGAAAGTGAGGGGGTAAGGGAGAGCAGAGGAAGGGGAGGAAAGGCGGATCTGCTGCTGCCCTGAGCTGCATCGCTGGAAGTCAAGGGCCCCCCAAAGTGGAGGAAACAGTTTGCAAGGCTGGGCATCAGAAGAACAGAACACAATAGCCCCTTGTCACTCATTGTTCATATTTACCAACTGAGCTATTGCCCTAGGCCTTGGCCACTTGTGTTTACATGGCCATTGACTTTGGAATTGTTTTTACAGTTTTTTTTTTTTTTTTTAAATCAAAGGGAGAATGACTTTCCAGGACACATGAAAATTATGTGTAATCTAAGTTTCTACAACCATAAACAAGCTTTATTGGAGCCCAGCTGTATTCGTTGGCAGCTAGGACAGTGGCCAGAAGCCCTGAGAGCCTAGTTTGTCGCTCACCCTCACAGCACAGGTTTGCTGTCCAGTTGTCCACCATGATTCATTAAAAGTGTCCTTAAATGAATTAATTTGTGTCATGTGTGCGTGTTTTGTCTGCATGCATGTCTGTGTACCACATGTGTACACTGCCATAAGAGGCAGGAAGAGGACATTGGAACAAGATGGTGGTGAGCCATCTTGTGGGTGCTGGGAATCAAACTCGGATCCCCTGGAGGAGCTGCCAGTGCTCTTAACCATTGAGCCCTCTCTCCAGCTCCCAAGATGCATTTCGCTAGTTATAATCTGGTTCCTGGTCCCCACTCACACTGGGTTCACATCTTGTTCACATGTCTAACTAGCATCTTCCGGGTGAGGGAGCTCTCCTGGGCTGCTGAGGAGACCCAGAAAAGATGGGTGTGTCTTCCATGCTTTCTACAGCGCCTCAGTCTGCCAGGAGGAAGACAAAAAGATGAGAGGCTGTCCTTACCTACAGAGTAAGTGTGGTTGGATGTGAGACTTCTCTCTGTTCACAGGAAAACCTGAGGGCTGGGTGCTGGGTGAGGTTCTCCCAGGGTCCAGGCTCTGCTGGGTGGCTCTCTTACTTGAGGAGGGTGCTTTTACACTCACTCACGGGGCTGGGTGAGCAGTGCAAAGCTCCAGGCCCCGCCTCCCTTTAAGGCTTCGCACTACCCCGGGTTATAAATATTACATGGGACTGCTCATGCACAACTGGGGAGAACGACCCCGTTGTGGGCCGTGCAGGCCTTGCATTCATTAACTTGGAGTTTCACGGGGAGCAGGCCTGGGTCCTGGCACGGTCACCCGAGGGCTGTGATCTTATCGGGACAGGCTGAGCTCATGGCCTGGTAGCGGGACGGAGGGGTGGGACCAGTTATCAGCTGGTTGTGGCAGCAGGTTCTCTGAGGTCCACCAGGGCCAGGATACACCTTGGGGAGGGATCTTAGGGACTCATTGCCTGTGCTGCAAGTGGTCCATTTTCTAGAAGGGTTGGGTCATGGGGCAGGGACATCTGCCTTCCCAGTATAGAATACCCCCAGCCCTCTTCTTTCCTTGCAAGAACTTTGAGGATCCATATTCTTCCCCGACTCTCTCTCTCTCTCTCTCTCTCTCTCTCTCTCTCTCTCTCTCTCTCTCTCTCTCTCTCTCTCTCTCTCTCTGTGTGTGTGTGTGTGTACAGTGCATGTGGAGGTCAGAGGACAACCTTGGGTACTGTCCTCCTCCTTTTTTTTTTTTTTGAGACAGAGTCTCCCATAGGCCTGGGGCTTGCCAAACAGACTGGGCTAGCCAGCTGGTGAGTCCCAGAGACCCACTTGTGTCTGTCTGCCTAGTGCTGGAGTTACATGAGGTCACCATCATATCTGACTTTTTACATGAATCCTGGGGCTAGAACTCAGGTTCTCCCCAGCCCAACATTTGTAATCATTATATGTAAAGGTTACATGACACAAGGTATGTCGTGTTCTTCATGGCCGGTGTCTCAGGGCAATCATGGCTTTCTCTGCTACTCTGTTGTTTTCGTCACCGTGACACAAACTGGAGTCACCTGGGAAGATGGAGCTTCAACCGAGGAACTGCTTCTTTTAGTTTGGCCTGCGGGCATGTGCATGGAGCATTTTTCTTGTTTAATCATATGGGAGGGCATAGCCCACTGTGGGTGGTGCATCCCCTGGACAGGTAGTCCTGGGTTGTATAAGAAAACAGATTGAACGAGTCACAGAGAGCAAGCTAGTTAGCAGCACTCCTCCATGGTCTCTGCTTCAGTTCCTGTCTCTCGGTTCCTGTTTTGAATTCCTGCCCCGACTTCCCTTCATGGCGCACTGAGAGCTACAGGGCATTTTCTTGATTAATGACCAGTGTGGGAGGGCTCTGCTCACTGTGGGCAGTACTACTCCTGAGCTGGTGGTCCTGGGCACTATAAGAAGGTAAACTGAACAAGCCACGAGGAGAAAGCCAGTAAGTAGCGTTCTTCTGTGGCCTCTGCATCAGTTCCTGCCTTACTTGAGTTTCTGCCCTGACATTCTTTAGTGATGGACTGTTGCCTGGAAGTGTAATACAAAATAAGCCCTTTACTCCCCAAGACAATTTTTGATATGGTATTTTATCACAGCATTAGAGACCCTAACTAGGTAAAACACCATGTCATGGGGCATTGTCTTGATTGGTGATTGATGTGGGAGGGCCCAGCCCACTGTGTGTGGCATCATCCCTAGGCTGGTGGTCCTGGTCTGTATGAGAAAGCAGCTGAGAGTGAGATGGAGCTAGCCAGTAAGTAATGTTTCTCAATTGTTTTTGCCCCAGGTCGCTACACTGAGTTCCTGCCCTGACTTCCCTTCATGGTAGACTGTGACCTGGAAAGGTAAGAGGAAATAAACCCAACCTTAAGTTGGTTTTGGTTGTAGTGTTGATCACAACATCAGAATTAAACTAGAAAACCTCACGTTCTCTCAGGTCACTGTCCCTTGTGTGCTCATGTCCTGATGTCATCTTATAAGGAAGCAGTTGGATTGGATTAGGTTCACTTTGATGATTTTATTTTTGCTTAATTAATTCCTGAAAGACTGTGTGTCCCAGTACAGCTACATTCTGAGGTTCTGTTGGCTGGGAATTCAATATAGGCACTGGAGGGTCACAATACAGTGTCACACCCCCCACAAATAATTAATATTGGGGGTTGGGGAGGTGGCTTGGTTGGTGGGTTGTATTCTGCAGGCACACAAGAGTCTGAGTTCAATTTCCAGTACCTAGTCAAAGAAGCCACAGTGATGGTGAATGATGGAGACAGAAGGAATCCTGGGACTCAGCTGGTCTGGCCAAACAGGTGAGCTCCAGGTTCAGTGAGGGACCTTGCCTCAAAAAAGAAGGTGGATAATGACTGAGGAAGACACCCAGTGTTGACTTCTGGCTTCCACACCAACATTTGCATACATGCACGTCCACGAGTGTGTGCACATGTGGACACACACACACACACACACACACACACACACACACACACACGTAAATAAAATAGAAACCATTGCTTAAAGAAACCTTTTTTTTTTAAAGGACCAGATGGGCTGTGGCCTGAAGGTCCCCACAGCCACCAATGCAGCAGGACCTCTCTCTGCCACAGGAAGGAGGCAGGCTCAGAGAAGGAAGCTCTTACCTCAGAGTATGGGTAATAGTCTGTGAGCTGGGCCTGGAACAGGCCTCACCACTGTCCTCATTCCGTCCCAACCACTTCAGCTGCTGACAGCAGCATTGATGGCTTTGGGAATCACGTTTTCCCTAGTACTGAAGAGTAACAAGGCCTGGCTGTGCTGCCTCTGGCTTCCCCTCGGCTGTTGTCACCCTGCTGTGCTGGCAGGGTGTCCTAGTGGGCTGTTTTGCCACTCCTCAGAGCCATGTGCACCCTTAGACCACATGTCCATGGTACCCCACCTTCAGCAGCTCTAGACTGTGAGCCCAGGAGTCTCGGATGGTCCATGACCCCAGCCCCATCCTTTTCTTTCTAGATAAGCTGAGTCCTGAGGAGCCAGGCATTTTGCAGGGTCACAGCAGATATACCTTACTCCTAACTAGCAACTGCATACATTTTATTTACAGATTTCCATTTCCCAAGTTGAGAGGATAATGTTATTTTTGTCCTGAAAACTTCAGCCTTCCTATTAATAACAAATGCAGACCCATGGCCATGTCCTGCCTCTGTTCCGTGCATGGATCGATGGCAGGATATAGCTTGTGCTATATGTGGGTTTTCTTTACTGATAACACATTCCATTTAGGTGAGTTTAACGCTGTTTGGTTCTAATTGTTCAGAGTGTCTGAGAAATGACTTGGTGTCTTTGAATCCCCCTGGTTCCATCATGTGAAAAATGACTTGCAGTAATTTTAGCTCAATTTTGGCTAAATAAGTCTCTCTGCCTCTCCCTCCCTCCCTGCCTCCCTCCCTGTCTCTTTCTCTCTTGCTCTCTCTCCTGTGTGTGTGTGTGTGTGTGTGCACCCACACCTATGCAGTTGCACAGAGACCAGAGGTGTGCGTCAGGGGTCCTGTTCTGTCACCCGTCACCCTCTGCTGTGTTCCCCTGAGACAGGGTCTCTCACTGAAGCTGGAACTTGCTGTTTTCAGCCAGGCTGGCAGACAGCAAGCTCCAGAGGTCGCCTTGTCTCGGCTTCCCACAGCACTGGGTGTGGATGTCTATCCCCAGCTTTTCTTGTAGCTGCTGGGACTTCAAACTCAAGTTCTCTGCTACTGAGCCTTTTCTCTCCCTCCCAAAGAATGAGATTTTAGAAGTTAAAAACATTAAGGCCATCTGCTCCCAAGGCTTCATGGTGGAAGAGGACAAGAACGGGGTGTGGAGGGATTAATGAGCTCAGCAAAGTCAGCACCCAAACTCAGGCACTTTGCTTAACCAGGGGTCTCTTCTTGGAAACCCAGCTTTGCAGAGTGCACTCTGTCTTCCAGGGGAATCTGTCTGGGGGCTCCTGGTCCACCGTCAGTTCAGTGATTTAGTCACAGCCTGGAGCGAGATCCTTCGGGTGACCTGGATTTCCTGCATGAGGCTGTCCCAGCGGCTCCTTCATAGTCCTGTTGGTTAACACAGAGTAACCTCTGCTGGCACTTACCCAGCTGTCCATGCTGTGATCTGCACTGGCATCTCCTCTGTGCACGGGGCTGGAACAGATCGACTCTGCTGTTGGATCAAGGGAAAAAAAGAAAACCACACTTGAGGAATCTAATTAGACATTGAAGGAAACAGCAGCCCCTGCATACCGTCCCCCAGGTCTGCCTTTGTGCAGCCTCAATAGGAAAGGACCTGGAGCAACCTGAAAATCTGCACAGCCAAGTGCTGTCACCAGGTAGTGGTATATTGATCCTGCATGGCTTCTATTGATTTTGAGTCACTTCTATGATTTAGTCATGTTTTCTTTCCTAACTGTTCGCAGTCTTTCCTGCTATCATATGCCATGAGCCAGATGCAGCCCTGTGGCCTCTGAGCTGGCCCAACCAACCCTTTTCCCAGTGGCACTGTTTCAAAGAAATTATTAGGCTGCCAGTGTGGGGCATGGGTGGACAGCATCACATGGATTGTCTATTATCATGTGAGAGTGTAGGGTATCAGCCCCCAGCATTAGTTAAGAGTGGCATGGGCCAGCGAGGGCTCTTAGGGGACACGTGCTTCTGTTGTGATGCTTTTGGTCTCGTGCTTCTCATTCTTCCTCCCACAGACGCATGTGACAATTCTTAGGTCGGAATGGTCAGAGGAAGAAGTAGTATGCTGAGGTCAGTCATATTGTGTTCGTGAGGGGATCAAAACGGTGCTTACTGTTTCATGTCATTGGAACCATGTGACAGGAAACAGTGAGTGGTCTTACAGGAGTGGTCAAGACGGTCATGAAAAATCAGGGCTGGACTGGTAGGCAGGGAGGGAACTGTGGGGCTCACACAGAAGTTCCAAAGAGGACACCAAAGAGGCCAGTTAGATGGTGCAGTGGGTAAAGGCACTTGCTACCAAGCCTGACAGTCTGAGTTGGATTTCTGGGACCCACATGATGGAAGGAGAGAACTGACTTCACCAAGCTGTCCTCTGACCTCAACATGTGCACCATGGCACATGTGAACAGGAGCACACGCACGCTTGTGCACACATGTGCACACACACACACACCCACACACACACTTTTTTTTAAAGGACATCAAGGTGCACTTCACTTAGATACAGGACTAAGTTTCTAGGAAGATATATAGTAGTGACATGTCAGCTGTGAATGATGGCAAAGCACTTAGCAGGTCCTGGCAGATCTGAGGACAATGACTATTGGTGGCTAAGCCGTTGGGCTTCTGGTGGCAACCAGAAGATGGTGGCCATGTCCTAACATGGATCTGCCTGTGCGGTTGGTGATGAGACCAGAGTCTGGGAATTGACAATTTAAGAGGACTGCATTTAGAGTCTAAAACTGGGCCTTCTTGAGAAGGAAGTTCTGGTTTTGCTTGATTTTAGTTTGTCAAGATAAAGATAGGTCGAAGGTGATGAAGAGGAGAGATGGAGGAGAAAGAAGAAGGAGGGGAAGAGGAAGGGAAGGAGGGAGGGAGGGATGAAGGGAGGGAGAGAGAGGGAGAGAGAGAGAGAGAGAGAGAGAGAGAGAGAGAGAACAAACATTCATCTGGCACTGGCCATCGCCCTCTGTGAGTGTCAGGAAGGACTGGCCTTCGAGTCAAGACCTCCCACAGTTAACTTGCCGCCCTATCCTGACATCCTTGTGGCTGAGGCCTGAGACACAGCAGTGCAGTGTATCCCTAACTGCTCATCTCTGTTTTTTTCTCTTTGGTTCCCTCTATTTCTCCTTCAGCTTGGTCAGACATTAGAATCTGGCTCCAATGCTGCACCCACCTTGACTAGGGCCATTGGCCTCTATTCCAAGCATCTTGGAAATAAGAATCATGGAACAAGGAAGTTGTGTTTACCAGGGAATCAAAGCATCTTTTATTTATTTATTTTTATGCCACTGGGATACCAGCTCTTACGGGAGTGGTCATGACGGAGTCATGAAAGTCATAGTGTTAAGACTCCCCATCACTGTACTGGGAATACTTAAAAGGTTAAGAGGGGAGTTGACTGGAGAGAGAGCCCCGAGGTTAACAGCATGTGTTGCTCTTGCCAAGGATCTGGGTTCTATTCTCAGCACTCACATGGCAGTTTACAACCATCTGTAACTCCAATTACAGAGCTCTGACATCCTCTCTGTCCTCCGTGGGCTCTTGCGTAGACATGGTGTACACATACATACTCAAGCACACACACAAACACATAAGACACATACAAAGTGAGACAACATCTGACAGTAGACATGATGTGCAGAAATCAGTATGCTGGAAACCAGAAGAATGTCCAGATGCATCCACATATTGCTTGGGAAAAATAAAAATACCCCAAAAGTTTAATAATGAAGAGGAAATAGAAATGGTAAAGAAGATTTAAGGGCAGAGACCAAGTAAGTTAAGTACATGAGGAGAGTGAATACGATCATAATAGGCTTTGATAAGATTTGGCTAGTCCTTGGGAGAACGAAGACTGGGAAAACCACATTGTACACACATGTATTGAAATGTCACACTGTACTCCATAGACATGTATAATCACCATGTTAATTTAAAACACATTATTTGGGGCTGGAGAGATGGCTCAGCATTAAGAGAGCTGGCTGCTTTAGCAGATGACTAGAGTTTGATTCCCAGCACCTACACTGGATGGCTCTCAACTGTTTGTGACTCCAGCTTCAGGGGACCAAACAACCCCTTCTGGATTCTGGGGACCCCTTGCACTCAGCTGCACAAACCTATACCTACACACACAATTACAATAAAAATTTCAATTTATTAATTAAAAAGAAAGAATATACAAAACTGGCTCAGGAAGGTTTCTAAAGTGTGGCTAGATAAACGTCATTGGACAAAGGTGCAACACTGTCAACAGCTATCTCTAAAACAAGAAAACGTGGGTCTAGGACACAGGTAATTTTGATGACTCAACCTCTTACAATCCCAGAACAATCTTTATATTATTTAAATACTCAAGTACAACATAAAACTCTTTCTAGTTAATTTTTCAAAGCTATCATAATTCTTCCATGAATCAAAAGCAAGCAGGATGAAAACAGCAGCCTCGGATGCACATACAGGTGCTTGAAGCTGGAAACACAATGCCAGATAATCAAATCCAGCAGGACAAAGAACACCGTGCCTCAGTGGCAGCCAGCATTTCTGTCCCATATGAGAAGCTGCTTTAGAACAGACATGTCATATGATGTATCTCAGCTGTAAGGATAATGGCCCCACTGTTCATTTTGACAAATTTCCTTTTTCAAAAAATTGTCATTGTGTATATTAATTGTTCTCAGCACTGTGCTGCCCGATCCCTGTTTCATGAATATATATTGGTGTATGTTGCATATTGAGCCTGTTCCCTCATGTTCCCTCTGCTTGCCTCACCTCCTCTTAGTTCCTTTCATTTTGGTTCAGTGCCACCTTTACCTTCATTTATATAAATACGTGTGATTGTATGGATCTATATAAAATCTAGGAACCACAAATGAGACAGAAATATGATGTTTATCATTCTGAGATCAGCTTACTCTGCCTAATACTATAACCTCCAGCGGCATCAATTTTCCTGCAAACAACATTTCTTCTCGAAGGCTGAAAAATTCCATTGTCTACGTAAACCCCATTTTCTTCGTCTGTTCCTCTGCTGTTGGTTCCAAAACTTCGCCCTTATGACCACCACTGCTGTGATCAACACGCATGTGCAGGAATCTCTGTTACTGCTGTAATCACCGTGGGTGTGCAGTTATCCCATGATATATTGACGTGAGTCTTTTGGTGAGTACTCGGGAGTGGTACAGATGGGCCACATTTAGGATCCATTTTTAGATTTTTGAAAAAATACTAGAAATTTAAAGTAATCATTCTTTGACAAGTTTGTACTTGTATACAATGCATTTTGATCATATACTTCCCATCACCCTCTCTTTTTTTCTACTCTCTGTCCTTCGGAACCCCTTCATCCACCTCTTCCTTCATGTCTTCTGTGATCCACTGAGTGGCTGGAATTAGGGTTGCTTGCATGAACACAGGTGGGTAGACTTTAGATTTCCTGGAGGCTGGACTAGCTTACATTCCCACCAGCACTGTATAAGAATTCCCTTTTTGTCCACGTCCTCTCCAGCATTTGTTGTTCCTTGTTTTTCTTAATGAATGCAGTTGTGGCTGGGGCAAGACGGACACTCAATGCAGTTTTGATCTGTATTTCTGAGATGGTTGGTTAGCTTGGACATTTTCCACTTGTTTATTTGCCATTTGTGATTCATTTTTTTGAGAGCTGTTCATCTCATTAGCTTGTTCATTAAATTTGTTACAGGGTCTCACTGTGTAGGCCTGCCTGGCTGGGACTCACTATACAGGATGCATGATCTGGAATTGTTTTTAGGTTTTTGGTTCTTTGTATATTCTAGGTATTAATCCTCTGTCAGACATAAAGATTTTCTCCATTCTATAGGCTACATTTTGACCAATTTTGAACAACTAACCTAAGCATCATTATGAAGTAAGAAAAACAATGATATTAAGATAACATGTACAGAAGAATGTCCAGATGGATCCTTGATCCATAGATCCACTGTTTGGAAAAAAATTGAAGACATTTGTCTTAGTTCGGGGTACTGCTGCTGTGTTGAAACACCATGACCAAAAGCAACTCGGGGAGGGAAGGGTTCATGTGGTTTATACTTCCACATCACTGTTCATCATCAAAGGAAGTCAGGACAGAAACTCACAAAGGGCAGGAACCTGGAGGCAGGAGCTGATGCAGAGGCTGTGGAGGGTGCTGCTTACTGGTTTGCTCCCCATGGCTTGCTCAGCCTGCCTTTTCATAGCACCCAGGACCACCAGCCTGGGGTGGCACTGCCCACAATTGGCTGGGCCCTTCCACATCAATCACTAATTAAGAAAATTCCTTACAGGTCTGCCGGCAGCTGTTTCTTAGGGAAGATTTTTCTCAGTTGAGACCCTCTCCTCTCTAGTGACTTTAGCCTGCATCAAGCTGACATAAAACTAGCCAGCATAATCAGTGATTTTAAAAAGTTTTAGCAAATTAGGAATGAGTTTTGATTCAACTAGATAAATATCCACCTTAAACCAAAACCTTTAATCAAACATTAAGGTAAAAGAGTTCAGAGATCTCTCGATGACTTCTGTTTTAGGGTCTTATTGCTGTGAAGAGACACCATGACCAAGGCAACTCCCATAAAGGAAAACATTTAATTGGTGCTCGCTTACCAATTAAATTAACTTCAGGGGTTTAGTCCATTATCATCATGGTGTGACATGGCAGCATGCAGGCAGACATGGTGCTGGAGAAGGACCTGAGAGTCCTATATTTTGATCCACAGGCAGCAGGAAAAGAACTGTGTGCCATTGAGCCTGGGCTTGAGCTTTTGAAATCTCAAAGCCTGTCCCCATAGTGACACACTTCCTCCAACAAGATCATACCTATTCCAACAAGGCCACACCTCTTAATAGTGCCACTCCCTATGAGTCAAGCAATCAAACACATGAATCTATGGGGGCATTCCTATTCAGACCACCACAATTGGGCAGGAAAGGCCTTCTCTAACCTGAAACACTGCTATCAGTTTTAGAAAATGCAATATGACAAGAAAAATACAACAAAAGTGTATAATGAAAAAGACATATTTGTAGATGTTTTAGTTTGCTACTAAAAAGAACTCAAGAGAATAGGTTGAGAATACTTCTGATTACATTATAGGAGTGTGTATTAAAATGATAAGTCACAGCCTAAAAACACTAACCAGTAAATATTTTGTATATCGACAGTTACTGACTTGGAAACAAAGGGGAGTTGAGTGTGGTGTCTCACACCTCTAATCCCAACACTCAGGGTTATTACCATGCTATTGAGGTCAGTAAGGACTACATAGTGAATTTCAAACCTGCTTGGGCAACAGAGTGAGAAATTGTTCTAAAAAACCATCTGACTAACCAACCAACCAATCAACCAACCAACCAACCAACCAACCAACCAACCAACCAACCAACCAACCAACAAAGCTAAGGGGAGGAAAGATGGTATTCACTGCAGTTGTACAAAATATTTTGGACTAAATTGAAGAAATATGCAAAGCTGGTCTCACATTTCTAACTAAATGGGAAGATAGACCAGGGTTTCAAAGGGAAAGATTTAATGTCATAAAGGTATACTTTTTCTGTAATTAGTTAAAAACATAATTTAGTGCCAACCAAAATAATATCTAGATATATTTCAAGCTCAACCAAATGGTTTTTAAATTAGAGAAATATTTTAAAAGGGTGTTAATAACATTTTTAAAAAAGAAAATTCATGATTTGCTCTATTGGATAAAATCAAGGAAATATTAGTTCAAACCACACACACGCACGTGTGTATATGTGTATGTGTGTGGTTTATTAAACATATGTATGAAATGAAATGAAAATTGAAGAACAGACTCACTGCTTCATAATAACAATGTTTGACAGAAGGAACCCTTTGTATGAGAAGGAAAAGAGTGGGTTGTTCTTGAGATGGAGCCTGGACACCAAGTTACTGTTTGGAGAGATGTTAGACCTCTTCTTAGGACATCACAGCAAAATTAATCTCATGTTGATTAAATAATTCCACAGGGGAAAAAATCAAAGGGGAAAAACTCAAACTTGCTTATCTGATCTCAGTCCTGAAAGGCTGTTTTTTTTTTTTTCTTCTTCCAGCAAAGAGAACCAGAGAGGCAAACTTGGTAAACCTATTTTAAAATGAAAATACTTGACAAATAAAACAGTATTTTAAGTTAATGTGGAAATATAATGTATTGGACAAATATTCACAAATGACAGACAAAAATTAAAAATTCTTAAGAGCTCTCACAAGCCAGTAAGAAAACGGCCATCCAAGAAGAAAAAGGAACCCTGCTGTCAGACATTTACCAGAAATCAAACAAGTGGGTAATAAAACAAAATGTTCACCCTTCAATCATAAAAAGACATTTTTTTTCCCCAGCAATCAAACTGGCAGACATCAGACAATGAGATCACACTAGTGTATCTGGCAGAAGCAGAGAGAAGTGGACATTCCCATTTAACTATGAGCAAACTGTGCCACTTTCTGGAAATAATTTTATTACTTTTCATCAAGATTCTTAATGTTTAAATTATTTGACCTGGCAATAAGCTTGTCATAGAAGCTTATCCTAAGGAAATAATTAAACGTTACATACTGAACTTTTCTTCAATGTCATTTATAACTTGGCAGATTGGAGAAAGCCCAAACAGTTAAGTAGGGACCATTGAAGTGTACCCTGTCCATGCTGTGGGCAAACACAGCCACAACACTGAAGAACGCTGAATGAACTGTGAAACTCGCATAATGTGACCATAAGTGACAGAGATGTCACCACTTGTCCTTGTTGGCTCTAATTGTCAACTTAACAGCCTAGAGTCATTGGAGAAGAGAAGCTTCCATTGAGGGTCTGTGAGCATGTCTGTGGGGGGATTGGACTGATTGTTAATAGATGCAAAAGAGCCCAGCCCACTGTGGGCAGTGCCATTCCCTGGGTAGGTGGTCCTGGGCTGATCAAGAAGCTGGCTATAAACATCAGCGAGAGAGAGAGAGAGAGAGAGAGAGAGAGAGAGAGAGAGAGAGAGAGAGAGAGAGAGAGAGAGAGAGAGAGAAAGTACTATTTCTCCATGGTCCCTTCTGTACCTCCTTGGCTGTGAGTGAGGTCCCTGGTCAAGGTAAGGCTGCATGTAGCAGCAAACTGGCCGGCTTTCAGATTCCTGCTTTGACCTCCCTTAGTGATGGGCGGTGATCTGGAGGTCTAAGCTAAGAGAAACCTTTTCCTCACCAAGCTGCTTTTGGTTAGAATGCCCTTATCATGGTAAAGAAGAGCAAACTAGAACACTGCATAAAAGCAGTCTTAAGAACCCAGTGTTCCAAAATGAGCATTTTCTATGGAGTAAGAACATAAAATTGTCACTGTTTATCAAGAATGACGGTCTTGAGGACAACCAAAAGCTGCTTCTTTGTAGCTTCCAACTTGTGCAAATTGTGATTATTTTTACAAATGAGGTGAATGAGGTGAACGAGTTATTGAAGATAAAATGTGGCATGTTCAAAGCCCACAGCCCAGGCCACTTGCTGTGCCAATTAATTAATGGGGTTTTAATTTCTTTTTCTGTTTCTTCTACACATTCTTTGTGGCACTAGCTGAGCCTCAGAGTTGATCTTCAAAGTGTGTGGGTCTGGACCCCTAGTGCGGAATTTGGTTTGACCAGTTACAGTTTAACCATCATTTACAACTTATTATTTGTTTTCCATCTTTTCATGTTGATAAAGTATCAAGGAGTGAGGCTCTGAGGATACATACCAGTGACCCCAGAGGTCTCCCACATGGGAAATAAAGCTCCTTCCAAAGCTTAGTTCTATCCCAGGGCTCTGCAGTCCGTGGTTCCCTGGAGCACCACCAGACAGATTTCACCATAAGGACCTCCCGAACGGAGGTCTCCCCAGGGACTCACAACACTTCCTCACTCCTCGCCAGTCTGGACATTCTACTGGCTTTGTCTACTTGCTTGCTATTCTGGAGGCATCTCTTTCCTCTGAGCGCTCTCCACACGTCTCTGATGGCTCCTGGAGGTGAAGTCCAGTCCAACCACGGAGTGTATCAAGATCATGTTTCCCTGGCCCGTCACACTAGCAGCCCCGTGTACCCTGTGATGGCTGTACCCTCTAAGCCATGCCTAGGGCATGACTGTCAGGTGCTGAGGTTGGACTCTGGGGCTGTTCACTAAACCAGCCCCGCAATTCTGTGGTCACCTCTCACGGGCACTTGAATCTGGCCCTCAGCAAAAGCTGTATACTAGGACAATTTTTAGAGTGGCCTAGAAATAATGATTATGTTTTAAGTAACCCATAAAAAATAGTGCCCAGAACCCATCCCCTATCGCTGAGATTTTTCAGACGCTCAGTCGTCACCTCCAGGGCAGAGCAGCTAGAGGACGAATTCACGACCTTTTTGGAGCCAGGTCCCCTGAGGTTTCAGTTCTCTTTGTGCTGGCCACTACCCCTCACCCTCTGCTTCTCAAGTTGCCCAGCCAGGAACATGGTCCCAGTGAGGTCACAGGCAAGTAGCAGGTGGGATATCAGTGACTTCCAAGGAGTGAGGCAGCCAACCCCAAGTAGGCACAAGGTGAGCATCTTACTGGCTCTGCCCTCCCGCTACAGGGTAGAACTGACCTTTATCCCATCTGAGCCGTGAGGTCAGGTGGGAAGGGGTCCCTGTGCTTTGCCTGAGGAGACTGTCTGTGGACTGCAGGGTCTTTTGGGTTCCAAGGGACCCTCAGTTCAGCTGAACTTTGCACATGGGTGCCACCACAGAGCACATAAACTAGTTCCTCCCAAGAGTGTGCGGCCCAAGACCACCTACCCAGGGAATGGCACTGCCCATAGTGGGCTGGGCTCCCTTGCATCTATTAACAATCAACCCAGTCCCCCACAGACATGATCACAGACCCTCACATTCACCACAGTGTCCTCAGCTCTGAAGCAAGGAGGGGCTTTACAGAAAGGAACCCTCTACTGTTATGTGACTCCTGGCTCCCTGGAGCACTGCTCACAGAGGCTCCTGCTTGTCTGCGCAGCTGCATGCACAGCGGAAGCAAGCTACCGTTGCTCTCAAACCCCACAGAGCCTGTGTGAAGTAACACAACTTTGTGAACTCTCTTCTTCGGCAAGCCGCACTCTCCCATCTCTAAGAAGGCATCAGTGTGGTGACCACAGATTTGTTTAAAGTCAGATCAAATTTCTCGAAAGAATCAGCATATCACAGTCACGATGTCTTCCCCAGGACCCTGGAACAAGGCCAAATCCTCCTCCTGCGCCATGTCACTGATGTTGGCTTGGACATCGAGGGCAAGTGAAGCTTTTTGAGCCCTTCCCGAGTTGTGGACATGTCCCCATATATGGTGGTAGTGTCCCTTCCTGATTCAGTTGGGAGGATGAGAAAGGTGACAGATAACAGCCCTGAGCCATGAGTGTCAGTCTCAGGTGATAGGGGGAGGGGCCAGAGCTGGGGGGCTCAACTGAGGGAAGCTGGTGTCAGCAGGGGTCCTTGGGAGTCAGGTGGCCTGCACGTGTCCCAGCCATGGGTGTGGGTGGGAGGTAGGGAACGCACTCAGGGGATTCTGAATTATGAAGCAAGATTGCCTCCAATGACTGCCCCTCTCAAGCTTTCCTGTCTGTTCCCAGGTGGGGGTGGGGTGGGGGTGGGATGGAGGGGGGGGGGGCGGGACGGGCAATGCAGCAAGGACAAGGGAGAAAAGAGAATCTGCTCAGCGAAACTGACTCCCTGCTCTTGGTCTGGTTGATGCCTAGATGGGCACCTCTGTCCTGCCCCACATGCACCATGTGGCAGCCTTCAGAGTGAGCTGGTACTGAGAGCCTTGAGTGAAGCATCTACCTCTCTCTCTAAGGGGTGGGGCCCTGGGATCCTTTCTAGGCCTGCCCAGTCAGGATCTGCTTGCTCGAGGAGGGTTTCCAAATGGGGGTTGTATTTGTCAGGGTTCTCTGGAGAACAGAACCCATCAGATGCATTTAAATGACAAAAGGGGACTATTAGGCAGTTTCTACAGTAGGAGATACACAGACAATCTGACAGTGGCTGTCTGTACACTGGAGAGGCTGAGAATTTGGTAGCTGCCCAGTCTACAAAGCAGGATGCCTGGGCAGCCCTAATCTGATGCTGAAGGGTCTAGAGCTACCTGGAGAATCAGGGAAGCCTGAGTCTGATGAGAGGCAGATAGTGCTTGCTGCTTCTCCTGAGGTCTCTTTGTGTCTGGGCAGCTGTTGGGAGACACTGCCCCATTCAGGGTAGGTCTTCCCTCTTCCATTAGTCCTCCCTGGAAACAACCTCATAGACACTCCCAAAAGTGTGTGTCTTAGGTGATTCTAAATCCAGTCCCGTTAACAACCAAGAGTGACTATTGCAGGGTTACAATCCAATCAGAAAGGCCTCCCACTTATTAGCAAAAGGATGCAAAGGTTTGGTCTCATTCATGAAACCTGCATAGGTCAGGTTGGCTGCTTGGCCTGGAAGCTGGCATAGTGCAGGAGACCCTCTCCCAGGCAGAAATCTGCTCTGGACTGTGTGGCCTCAGAAGCTTCTGGACATTTGCTCCATCAGGGCCACTGGACTATAAAGGATGGCAGGGACTTTGCTGGGTGGACTTGGAAGTACAGCACTGATGGTAGAGGGTGGAGCCTCACAGATGTCTGGGTCTCAGACTATCATCTGGAAAGCGGCTAGATATCTTCTCTCCTTCGTGCTTGTGGGGGATAGTGTCTTAGGACAGGTGCAGAGGGAAGAGCAGGCTGACCTAACATGAAGCTGGCCAATGATGGAGGGCAGTGTCTTAGAGAGGTTCCCAGCAGCCCCTAGGCCAGAATGTGTGGCAGAACTGGAGAGTGGAATTGGGCAGGACATGAAGCCTATGAACCTCCTGGAAGGTGGTGGGTTGAAGGTGCTTCTCAGCTCCAAACGCCTTCCCCTTAGAAGGTTTGGCAGATGGTCACGTGGCCTCCTGCCCTTGCATGGATCTGAGTCTCCCCCTTTGTCTGTATCCCTCTGTGAGCATGTGCTGTAATGACCCCACACTTCTGCCTGCTCCCCAGCCCACATTTGAGGATTTTCCCTTCTGTTCTGAGTGCACTGTTCCCAGCTCAGCCCTCTGCTTGGTAGCTGCTCCACAGAACCGCTTTGTTCTGTCTTGAGCCACACATTGACCTACCGTTACAGACAAATAACAAAGAACTTGGTTGGCCTGACTCACTGCTGACCACCCTGCCCTTCCGAGGCTGTGAGCTCACCCAGCTTCCTCTCAATGACGCTGCTCAGAGCGTGGTGAGGTTTGTGTTTGCTTTCTGGTTCCCTCCTCCGCCTCTTCCTCTTCCTCCTCCTCTCTTTGGTAGAAGGGAGATGATTTACTGGAGTCAGAAATCTTTTCTAAATGAGCACTCTTGAAATCATGCCTTTGCCTCTATAGCAGAGAGAGAACATGTCAGATGCCCCTGTGAGAAAGAGATGGGTATTTTAGGAGACAGTGCCCATTTCTGAACCTAGCTTAGCCACATACCTCCCCACACCTGGATCTGTGGGAAGTAGGAGGCAACTAACCAGTTAGTGTGGAACTGCCCAGTGGGATTTTCTTTATTCAGTTACTCCTAACCTTCATTTCTGACCTGGGATGTGAGAGTCATGGTGAAGTTCTCTGGGGGAAAAGTGACATGGGTTCCTCATTTCCACTAATCCCTCCATCTACTACCCACCCATTCATCCACCCTCCCTCCACCCAACATATCCATTACTCACCACCCACCCATTTATCCACCCTCCATCCACCCAACATATCATCTACTCACCTACTTACCCACCCATTCATCCATCCTCCATCCACCCAACATATCCATTACTCACTCACCCACCCATCCATCCATCTACTCACCTATCCATCCATTTGTCCACCTGTCCATCCACTGACTCTCCTACCCATCAACTCATCTATCCACTTGTCTATCTACCTACCCATTCATCCACCCACCCATCCACCCATCCACCCACCCATCCATCCATCCATCCATCCATCCATCCATCCATCCATCCATCCATCCATCCTTCTATCTACATATCCACTCATCCATCCAGTGACCAATCAATTCATCTACCCACACACATATCTCTCCATGTATTCATGCATCCATTCACCCATTCACCTTCTGACCCACATCTCCACTCATCAGCCACCCTCTTATCTATTCACATATCCACTCATCCATCTACCCCCACATTTATCCACCCACCTATCCATCTACCTTCTACCCACCTATCCATCCCTCCACCCACCAACCTACATATCCATCCATATTCTCATCAACCATTCATCCATCAGTCTACCCATGCACCCACCTACCCATTCCTACATCTACCTGCCCACTCACTTATCCATCCATTGATGTGGTCAGGGTGTACTGAGAAAGCATGACCTAAGGGATCTGATAGTCACAGCATGAGAAAATAGCTATGCCAGATAGCCTAGAGCTCCAAGCCTGTAGGGAAACAGACACTAAAGAAACATGTAAATATCAACAGATGGTGGAAAGAGCTGTGCAGGAAGCTAACTTGGTCTTTACAGCCAGGTAACTAGAAGAACCTTCCAGACTGAAGGTTATACTCTGACTTGAAATTGCTTTGGCCCTTATAGATTTATCTTAATGAATAAATTAATGAGTTAATTAATATTCACGTGTCTGTGCATCTGTGTATGCAGGCACACATGCTTGTTTGTGTGTGTATGTGGAGTGTCAGTCTCAAGTTGTCCCAGGTGTCATCCACCTTGCTTGGTGAATCAGGGTGTCTCATGGGCCTGGAGCTTACCAATTAGGCTAGGGTGACTGTCCATTGGGCCCTGGGGATCTTCCTGTCTGCTTCTCCAGCGCTGGGATTACAAGTGTGTGCCACCACACCTGGCTCTTCTACGTGGCTTCTGGGGTCAAACCCAAGTCTTTGAGCTTGCAGAGCTGGCACTTTACTGACTGAGCCGTTCCCCTCAACACCTGATTTATTAAGGTTTTTTCAATGGAGGTACAGTTCATGTACCATTTTCCAGGATGTGATTTGGGTGGCTTTTTGTGTTATCTCCAGAGGGATGAGCCATCATCACCACCCATTTGTACATGTTTCCATCACCTCTAAAGAAACCTCACAGCCACTAGTCACTCTTCTTCATGAGGGGTGGGTGTAGCGTCAGCTCCAACAGCAACCTGAGTGATGTCCCTACTCACTGGGGAAGTTCTTGCTTAGTGAGGAGAGACACTCACAAATGCTTGCCCCACCACCTGTGTGTCCTGCAGGAGGTGGCTCTCTCCTTCCTTGAGCCTAGATGAGGTCATCTTTTCCCTACAGGACAAAATAGAATTTTGGAAGCTTAAATGCCATGGCAAGTGGAGCAGCCCCCTCCCCTCAGTTTTCCTGGACTTCTGGGTTTCAGCAGGAAGGTCTTGAATCCTGGGATGTCTTACAGTCCTGTGCTCCTGGACTCAAGCTACTAAATGACAGGTTGGGATTTGAAACCAAGCTCTTGGCTCTTTTCACTAGAAAGACTTTGGCCATGTTGAAGATTTCTTGGGAGCCCCTTCCAGGGCTAAGAGCTTCATATATGTGTATATATTTGTAGTCTCATTTTAGGTCTTCTGATGTTCATATTCCCATCTCTGCTGCACTGCAGAGGACTTGAGGCCCAGAAGCAAAGTAGTCAGCAGGGGTGAGAGTTGGACCCAACTCTGGTTCCAAAGTCCCTGTTGTCTGTTTACTGCCTACTGCCCAGAGTGCCTGGGTGGGAGGTGGCTCCCAGTAGGGTGGCACCATAGACTCTCTCCTCCCTTGAGCCAGTACTGGCCAGAGAAAAAGCGATTGCCCCCACCTGCTGTTCTGAGGAATGCGGCCCCTGCCTGCCTGCCCGGGCCTTGCCTTGCCTTCCTCTGTGGAGATAAGAAGGAAGTAATCCCTCTGTAAAATTCTCAAAGCTGCACATTCATGAGTGGTTTACTTTTGGGGGCTGAGAGACATTTTTTTCCCCAGCCTTTAATACAACCTTAGACCTCTATAAAGGGGCCTTCCTGGGGCCAGCTGTGAGATACAAAGAGCCCCATGCAGGATGGGGAAGTCCTGCGGTAGCTGGGACCCCACTGCCTTATCTCTGCTTCTCACTGAGTGGCTGGGAGCCTGGAAGGTCTCTGGCCCCTGAAGGCCTTGAGTGCAGAGTTTGCTCACCCGGTGTTGTTTGGGTGGCTAAGCCTCTGCTCTTTGCCCCTGGATTGTGCTAACACAGGAGGATGTGTTATCAGCGAGGCTGTGCCTACCTTCCACCGGAGAGGTGGGGGAGGGCGGCGGGGGAAGTTGACCTTCTGGGAACCCTTAAGACAAAGCCAAGAGGGGAGGGAGGGAGGGAGGCCTTGGAGTTAGGCAAACATGGAAGTGCATGGGGCGAAGCCTGAGGAATGTACAAGGCTGGGAGGGGGGGCTGGCCCAAGGACACCCTGCAGAAATAGGCTGCAGCATGGAGTTGTCCCCGTGTGGCACACACTGGGTTCTCAGAAAAAGCTGCTGGGCTTGTGAGGCCTGAGTGTTTTCCAGTGGCGTGGCCCATGGTCCTTCCAGATGGTTCCTAGAATGGAGATGTGCTTGATCTAGACCCTTCCCCACTATGTGGAAACGTCCTACAGCCTCCATGTGGGCACGATGGCTATCTAACTCATTCTCTACCCAAGAACACTTTCCAGAAGGGCAAGAGACACCCACATTTAGGCCACATTCAGGGTTCCCTGGAAGAGGCACTGCCCGTAGGAAGGTGGTGGTGGAGGGGGAGGAGGTGAAGGTGGTGGTAGAGATGGAGGTGGCGTTTCCAGTATTGAGGAGGTCATGGAGATAATGGTGGAGATGAATGTGCTAGCTGTGGTGGTAGCAATGAGGGTGGCTTGCTTCTATTATTTTTAATTCATTATTTTATAACAATTATATGTACTTAAATGTGATGTTTTGGTGCATGAATACATTTGAGAATGAAATCAAGATAATAAGCATTTCCATAACCTTTAGTAGTTGCCTCTCCACCCTCCGTTCTACCTGTTCTGCAGTGTTCTACACACTGTTATCAACGGCAGTCATGCCTGTGCACGGATGCACAGCAGATCTTACTCTTCTCATCTCGCTGAGTTCTCCCTCTCTCCTCTCTGTCTTAGACTCCGGTAAGCACATTCTACTTTCAACTTCATGAGACCCGCTTTCATAGTGTCCACACATCACATGAACACGGAAGGTGCATTCCTGAGCTTTGCATGTTGCATTTAGCATCGGGTTCCTCACTTCCACCAGTGTTGCTGCAAATGACAGGATTTCACTCATTAACTGGTGAGTGATCTATGGTGTGTAAGTTCCACATTTTTATTTTTCCACTCCTCTGTCAACAGACACTTGTTTCTATTTCTTGGAATGAGTGAATAATGCCGCAGTGAGCACAGGTGGACAGCTGTCTCCTAAACATGCCAAGGAGAGGGACTGAAGGATTACAGCATGCACTTCTGTACTCTTCCGCACTGGTTGAGTTGGTTTCACTCCCGCCAATAGCAGGAGAGCTTCGTCTTTGTCACATCCTTGCCAACACCTGTCACCATCCATCTTTGGTAGAGCTATCGTAATGGTATGGTGGCATCTGCTGTGGTTTTGATTTTGATTTCTACGATGGCCTTCTCTATTTTTGCTGTAGAATCTCTGCTTCATGGCCAAGTTGTTTCCAGAGAGTTCAAAGGGAGAGTCACTGGTATGTAACAATGAAGCACAAACCTTCTGCTCTCCTCAACAGCATTTTTTAGTGTGTCACCCTACCTAGAAGAGGCTAAAGAGTCTCCTCTGTCTGGCTTCCCTTGACCTGTGCCATCTAGAGATGGACCAGTCTAGCCTCTCAGAGTCTAGGGACCCAGCACAGGTGGCTTGTGGCTGAGCTGGGTCCCCAGCCTCTCACTGCTTTGCTGTCTGTGCCTAGCCAGCCCCATCCTGCGCTTGGCCCCACTGTCTCCCTGACTGACAAATGCCTGCTGAGCTGTTTCATGGGGGAAATTGAGAAGTGTAGTTGGAAAGGGAGAGTCCTGTCTTGTGCTGAGCAGGGATACTGTTGTTTACCAAAGGCAGAAACCCCGAGGTGGTGCAGATTGGGTTTTGTGATGGCAGTGGGGGCTCTAGGTACTAGTAGTCATCCCACCAACTTTATCATCGGCCATTTACATGTTCACTTGGCTCTGGGAAAGCTTATGCTTCGGAGGCCATTTTCCACTCAGTGTGGGAGTCAAGCACCGTGTTCTTCCTGAAAGGTCGCCTCTCTTTACACAGTGGTTTGGATGTGGTATACCTCTGTTGGAACTCAAGTTTCTAGCTGGGTGTTGGCCTTAACATGGGGCTTAGCTGGAGGACCTGAGCCACTGAGGTTGGGCATTGTCCTGGCTCCACCTCCGCCTCTCACTCTGATTCCTGACTGTGGATACCTTGTGACGGGCTGCCTCAGGCTCTTGCCTGTATGTCTTCCCTGCCATGATGGACCCCATGCCTTTCAACTGTGAGCCAAAATAAATGCTTCCTCCCTGGAGCTGCTTCTGCCAGGTGTTTAGTCACAGCGACGAGACAAGCGACCAACCCACAGAGCATGCAGAAGGCGAGTCAGTTGGAAGACATTTCTTGCAGAATTGTTTGTTTTCCCACACATGACTGTTAGCATCTGAGAGTTAGCAGAGGCAGTCTGTTTGTGAGGTGTTGTGTGTGAGGGAGATTCAAATGCCTTCCCAGAACCCAAATGTCACAGTAACCGAGACATTGGCTGCGTGCTGCTCCAGTCTAGACTTTTCTCCATGGGACTTGGCTGAGTTACCTGCAGGTTTCACAGTACCAGGAGCCTTTTGTGTCTGAATTCTGGATTGTCTCTGCCTTCAGAGCAGACGTTTGTCAATGCATCCACATTCGTAGAGACGGGGCATGCCTTCTCAGCCTGCCAGGCAGACGGGGAACACCAAGATGTGGCTCCTCTGTTCAGTAGGTTTGACTGAACACCTGCTCAGCCTGTGGTATGGTTTGATTCAAGTTTCCATCCATCTCAGTGAGCAAGGCTCCTCATCTAAAACAGTGGGCCTTTGCCAGGCCAAGCCACACAGATCAGCAGAAGTCTTGGTTCTAGGTGATATAAGCTTTTTATGAGAAAAAAAAAAAAACCAATTTGTTTGCATGGGTAACTGCCCCATCCAAAGTAGTATTTTTTTTCCCAGTATTGCTGACCCAGGTTTGTAGACAAAAGTCTGCCCCGCGCCCCCCAACTCTCCCCAAACACGTGGGCAGGACCACACCACCTGCTTTAGTGTTGCTACACCCCATGATTCCAGAGGGGCAGAAGGGCTCTTCCTCTACATCTGGAATATCATGAAGGACTCATATGACCAAGCAGAGCCACACTTTCATCCCGAGGCCAGGGAGTCAAGGTCCTAGGCCAATGCACCTACTTGCTCAAATATATTTTCAGTTCATAAACCAGTCCTTGGGGTACCTTTGAAGTCATTTTCAGGTGCAGAGTGCTGGAAAACTTCAGTCACAGATATATGTGTTCCTGGCTGTGGTGGGACAAAATAACAGATCCCTGACTCCCTGTCTTTACTCACACTGTAGACATACCGGTTGAGGTTTGTGTAGTGCCGTTATTAATGCATTCTGCCCTTTATTCAATGATTTTGCTCTTGGTGGCCCTGACAGAGTTGAAGTATCTGTAAGCACAAGAAGGCCATGATGGGTCACAGACAAAATGTGAATTAGATGTGCCTCGTTTGGGCTAGGTGACTGGGCTGCAACAATATGCGTCCAATAAGGTGTTTGTAAACAGATGTTTCTGTCTCTGTCTCTCTGCCTTTCTGTCTCTGTCTATCTGTTTCTGTCTCTGTGTCTCTCTCACATATGTGCGTGTGTGCGTGTGCATGTGCGCGAGCACACGCACACAGAACAAGGCTATGCACTGATTGGCGGAGGGACATGCAGTGATCAGTCTTCTGGAACATGGCCTACAGGTGCTTGTTTGTCAAGTCAGTGTGCACAGCTGCACTAGAACACTTGTGTCTTGCACAAGGAGACTTGCTACATCTTACCCACCATAGAGAAGCTGAGGAGGGTCGGTAGCCCTGCAAAGTTAGGGCCTGGTTCTCTGCTGGGGCCCTAACTTCTCCTTCCAGGCCAGCTTGGTTGGTGGCCTTTCAAACAAGTACCTCTTTATTGTAGGCCATTGTGATCGCAATGGCATTTGTCTGTGATCGGATGCTGCCTTTGCTCAATGCTGCATTCTTGGTGGATGCTGGCCATGCTGACTTAGGTCCCTGATGCTGTCACCTTTGTGGGGGTGGATACTTTGCTTGTCTAGGCAATCTCAAATGGCAGCGTGTGACCTTCCAGGCTGGACAACAAAGGGATTTTCATTTCCCAGAGACTTGTAGCTCACCCATGCTTGCCTTGGCTTAGTCACATTGCTGGGTGACCTTCAGACTGAGGACTGCTTGGAAGGTCCGAGCATGGAAGCCTACTTTTCCCCAAGACAATGCGAGTTCCATGTGCCAGCTTTTCTCAATACCCGGCTTTGCTGTCTGTCCCATTCAGAGCCTGTAGGAGTCTGAAATACAATGCACGACGGGCAGGCCTCTAAACTGCTGTTGGGAATGTGCGCCGGATGAGCCAGCACATAGCACAGTGGATGGCTTCTGTCCATTGGCTGATCCTAGGCTGTGCGAGCTGACTGGCGCCCACACTGTGGACCCTGCACCGCCACCACCTGCTTCCTTCCTCAGATGCATCAGGAGTAGAGAGGGTAAGGGTGGGGGGACTGAGTGAGGTGCTAGCCATTCACCCCACTCTTGTGTCTGGAAGTGGGTGGCAGTTTCCCCGAGGAAGTCCTCCTCCATCCGGCCTTTCCTAGTGCAGCTCCTGAGGCTGTTTGTGGAAGTCCCCAAGGAGGCGGCAGAAGAGTGAGTAAAGTCACGCCCCCATGCAACATGGTAGCATGACTGCCCTGCAGGAATGTCAGAAGGTAAGGGAGACTGTGGTGGACTCCTACACACAGACAGGGGCATTGCAGCCGAGACAGGAAGCACAGCCTTCAGGGGAACAGCCAGACTGGAGGGGTGATAACCAAGGACTCTTTTCCCTTAAAAGAAACGATGAATTTTTCTGCCTCTGTTATCTGAGAGTACATTTCTCCGCCGTCACCCTAGTAACCATCAGGAAGGTGATGGATGTGGAGAGTGGCCTTCCTTCACAAGTTACCTAGGTAACTGCTGCCCTCTCAGGAGCTCGGGGACACATCAGCACAGGGACACTTAGATGGGAGCTCCATTTCTCTTGTGGTTTCGTCTCCGATCCTAACCACACAGGCTCGTGGAAGCAGTGTGAACCAATTTCCTACACTTGGGCAGTCTCCTTCATTTTCCCCACATCTTTGTCTCTGGGTTTGTGCTTGGATGACATTCAGAATTTGTTGGGAGGAGTGGGTTCAGAGAGCAAGCCAGTAATGCACGGACCACACTGATCCTGTTTGCCACCCACCCCCTCTCTGCCCAGAGTGGCAGTTACCATTTTCATGAGTTGCAAGGGTGGAAACCCGCTACTGTGGACCTTATCTTGGGCTCCTGCTGTTGGCTGTCTTGAACAGCCTCTAAGGAGGCAGAAGAAGACAGAGCTCTGGAAACGGGTGGCCTTGGGGGTGTCAGAGTAGCAGAATATGGCATTATAGCTGGAAGAGGCTGATGAAAGGGCCAGCTGGACAAGCATGTGGCTTGTGCTGTTTTCAGGGAAGCCACATGGTCTATGTGGTACTAGTTGTGAAGGTATGAGAGATGTAAGGATGAGGAAGTCATGGAGTCCTACACCAAGATTCTAGACAGCCACTGAGGCCATGTTACATTCCAGTGGAGGAGTCTGAACTTGAGCCTGATTTTCTATGTTAGACTGTCTGACAAAGAGGAGTTAGGGCTACTCACCAGGTAATACTTTGCAGGCAGGGTGGGGTGGGGTGGGAGAGGGGGCGTTCTGGTAATGAGCATGGACTGAAAGCCAAATGTCTCTCAGAAGAAAAGAGAAAACAAAACAAAACAAAAGAAAAACAAAAAACAGGGTGAGCATCAGAGGGATTTCACTGCTTCGAAGGCAGAAGAGATTAGAAAATGTAAAGAGCAGCCAGCAGGTGACTTTGAGGTGGGGAGAAAAGATGTCCTCTTGCAGCCTGTAGGAGGGAACAGCCCTTGACCTTGGTCCATGGAGGACTTAATGACTGTGGAGCTGCATGACAATTTGTATTCTAAGCTTGTGTGTTCCTGCTGGCATCTTACAGAAGCAATAATAAATGAATGTACGAGCCAATCCAGGAGTGGTTACACTGACTCCTCACTCCACAGGGTCTTCCTGTAGTGGTGCTTTGAGATCTGCTGGGGGATTGGTCCCAGGATCCCCATGAACACCAGAGTCTGCAGATCACATCAAATAGCCCATCATCTGCTTACAATCTTCCAATCTACACACACTCTCATCATATACTAAAATCATCTTTAACTTTCCTGTGACACTTGGTATACTCTAAGCATTGCATAAATTAAGTTGAACTGGTTGTTTAGGGAACAATGACAAGATAAACAGCCTATTTGTGATCAGCACAGAGCTTTTCCCAGTGTCTTCAAGTCTGGTCAAATCTGTGGATGTGGATTCTGGGATATGCAGGACTCCACACCCCTCAGCCAAAAAGAGGTGTTCTTGGCTGTTCTTTGGGTCTATTCTTGGAGTGCTCTTGGTTCTTCCTGAGTCTACCCTTTGGGGTGCCTTGGCTCCTCTTGATTCTTTGGTTCTTAGGGTTTGACCTTTAGGGGTGGCTTAAAAATGGAACACTTTCCCTGACTGATGTGTGCGCCCCTCATCCTTCCTTTCTCTCCATGGGGCACATCACCACTAACAGGCCTCATCTTTCTGTGCCTGCTTCTTCATTGCTTATTTTCCTCACTTCTGAGTCAAAACGCCTGGCAAATGAAACTTAAGAAAGGAAAGGCTCCCTTTGCAGAAGACTAACCCCAGCTTCTTTTGCTCATCATGGGTTACCGTGAATATAACATGGTGCCAGATATGTAGCAAAGCTCCTCATCTGACTGGTGGGTGGCCAAGGAAGACTGGGCCTATGAAGTGTGATAGCCCATTACCAAGTGCAGGGGATTGAACCGTGTTCAGGGGAAGGACAAAAACAAACAGCAACTCTTATGAAGGTGTGCATTTTGGAAGCACGTGGCTATTAGCATTGATCCAGGGTTTTCTCAGGATGTGCAGGGCTCTGGGATGCCATGGCAGGCTGGATCAGGCAGATGGAGGAAGGGCCTTCTGGAGTCAGGATAAGAAACAGGAACCAGAGAGGGAAGAGAGCATGGCACATGGGCTGTATTAATTGTAAACGGAGTTTGTGAGTGATGCAGCTGGTGCTCTGGTTAGCCCCAAGTGCCACGTTGCTCTGGAACTGGCAGAGGTTGACACAGTATAGATTTATTTTGGAGACCACGTGTGCAGTAGATGGAGGAGACCATGGCTGGGACTGATGTCTGCAGCAGGTGGGTAAATGTGCAGTGCCTGGGAACCCTGGCAGGAGTCAGAAGCTGGGCCGCCTGGCCCACCTGGATTTCTGAGACAGACAGGGGTATGGCAGGGGCTCCAAGGGGAGGCAATAAGGCATATACTCAAGTAGAAGGCTGCTGGAGACCAGGGAAAGCAGCTGCAGCCCAGGGATTTGGGTTAGCACCGGCCAGGTGTCCCGGGCAAGGTGTTCTATATATTCAGAGCCCAAGTCCACATGGTGTCACTTCAGATGCAAACTCATGGATCCCAGGATAGGGGGTCACAGCTTTGGAGTGATGGGGTGCCTTGTGCTAGTGAATCGGTGGATGTGAGTGCATGGTCTCAGATGTGGCAGAGCTGGGGCAGGCTGTCAACCTACCTGGAGACCCAAGGTACTAATGATGATAATAACATCACTCCTCACAAGATCCACTGAGAGCTTGGCCAGGAAGGTGCATTTAAGTCTGACCCACAGAGTAGGAGACTGAGGCTCAAGGGAGCATAATGAGGCATCATAGGAAGAGTCAAGAACGGAGCATGGCTGGGAGCTTGGTTCATCCAAGGATTCTGGGCTCTTCTGCACATGCCTGTGCCTTTCAATGGG
Organism: Peromyscus maniculatus bairdii; assembly: GCF_049852395.1. Lineage (NCBI taxonomy): Eukaryota > Metazoa > Chordata > Mammalia > Rodentia > Cricetidae > Peromyscus > Peromyscus maniculatus. The sequence goes on from NC_134854.1 coordinate 69,937,825, forward strand.
AGTCTGTGGCTCTCCTTGGGGATCATGCAGCCCTTTTCCCCATTAGCTCCACATTGTTCTGCCTGTGTTTGGTGGATTCCCATGTGCGCACACTGGGCTCTGCTAGCAAGACCCTGCTTCTGCAGCGTTGCAGCCGGGGGTTTGCACTCACTGCGCCTGGGTCTGGAGATGAGGGCAGGAATCACAGCTCCAGCACCTCAGGATTTGGTCAGTTATAAAAATATCCGGCATCAGCCGGGAGCGGATTCAGGAACCCAAACTTCTTCTTGTTCTGTTCTTCTGGTATTGGATTGTACAATTATAGTGCCTCAGAAGTTTCCTAATGCGCCACAAGATGTCAAGCTGCGGCATCAAGATTAATTCCTTCTTTAATGACCAACCCTGACTTTGACCTTGGAGGGTGTGTTGTGTTTCCAGAGCACGCTGCTCTCTCATCAGCCTTGCTTCTGGGCTTTGAAAATTAACTCTTTGTTCTCAATCAGACAGTTTTCCAAAGGCATTTTTTGAAATCTCTTTACCTTCAGGTGGTATATTTTAGAGAGCAATAGAAACAGGGATGAGTGGGGGAGGGGCAGGGAAGAGGCCAGAGCAACGGGTGAGGACTGGTATTCACCGAATGTCTATCTTCCTCACAACCCTTCTCATGGCATCTCTGTTGCTGCCTGTGGGTAGGTGTCTGGGCTCTGGATTCTTGCGGGGAGGGCAGGCAGGGTTGGGGGAGGGATGGATGGGTAAGGCGTCTGGCTCACTTGTGCCAGTGTGGCTCACATTGCTTTAGGACAGCAGTTCTTAACCTGTGGGTCTTGACCACTGAGATCAAATGACCCTTTTACAGGGGTCACCTAAGACCATTGGATAAACACAGATATTTGCATCATGATTCATAACAGCAGCAAAATTGCAGCTATGAAGTAACAGTGAAAATAATTTTGTGTGTGGGGGTCACCACAACATGAGGAACTGTATTAAAGGGTGGCAGCATTAGGGAGGTTGAGAACCACTGCTTTAGGATAACATCCAGTATCCATCAGGAAGTGAACAGTTTCCAGGGTTCTGGAAGCTTTAAAGAAAAGAGCATCTCCCTGGAGGACAGGGAGTGGCCTCAGAGCTGGGCCTTGGAGGATGGGAATAAGGCAGAAGAATGGAGAGGACAGGGGTGAAGAGTGTACAGAACAGGTTGGGGGTGCAGTGGGGAGAGTGGGTCCATTAAGGGATGTGAGCATTTCTCAGTGTGCTTTGCAGGGCTTATCGATGAAGCTGTATCACTTGCAAAATGGTTTCTCTCCTTTGAGTTACCTCAAGTCTTCACTCCTCCACTGACTCCCTGCTGAGGCTGTTCAGAGTGCAGCCCACCCCTGTCGCTCATGGATTCCAGCTTGGTGGATTTGCCTATAACAATTGTTGCTGGGCCCTTTTGTGGTCACCACAGACACACACAGTGGTGTGGCCTGTGACCCCTCTCCTGTGCTAATTCCTTCTTTCATGGCCACAGCAGGACCTCTGATGTGATCAGTGTAAGAGGAGGATAGACTTAGCTCGCTCATGGTTTCAGAGGATCACATCATGATGGGCAGGAAGCAGAGGGAGCTTGACAGGAAGTCAAGAGGGCAAGATCTGCCTCCAAGGATATGTCTTGAGATCTAACTGGTCTGGAAACACCGTCACAGACACACCCTGGGATGTGCACTTCTCAGGCTCAATGTGGATAGCTAAGGCTGACCTTCATCCCTGGCTGTTTCCCCTGAGGGAAACAAGGCCCTGCTCTCTCTTGGATCCCCATGACATGGCAAGCCAAGGGCTTTTGTGTGGCCTAATTAGTGGTACTGCCATTTACATTCATGTGCTCTTTGTAGTGATTGATGTCACTCTTTAAAATGGCCCCACGAGCATGGGGCCATGAGCTCTGGAAGGCCCCATGTGTCCTGTGGAGAATCTGTGCACATGTGTCACAGTGCTCTGTCAGTGAGAACTGACGGTCCCTTTGCACCAGCTTTTTGTTCCTCTCCACACTCCGGAATTCTGACGATGGAATTGTTTATTCTTATCTCTCTGGTAGCTGGTGAATTCTTGAGTTTAGGCACCATGAATAAGAGTGAGTAGAGACTAGAAACATCTGAGACTCCACCATAGTCCAGTAGTTCCTACATGGCATGCTGAGCCTAGAGAGAAAGGATTAGGACTCAGACAGACTGTGAGGGACTGACTGACTGGTCATGGTGTTGGAGTAAAGGGCTGGGTGACATGAGTGACATGGCCAGCTCCCTGGGGCTTAGGAGCCTGTTCTGATCAACGCCAGAGAGTGTCTGCTTTCAGGAGAGGTCTGTCCTCAAGCCAAGAGGCATAGTGTGGAAACCTAGGGTAGTGGAAACATCCTAAAATACACGAAAGCAATCCTAATGAAGTCTCCAAACAATGAGGAAGACATTGTCTCAACTGGCCATCCTTTGTCATCAAAGGAAGCTTCCAGTATTGGGACTGGGTTACATCTGGTTGAATTGTTGGTCAAAGGGATCCCCAGGAAATCCCCAAACAACACAGGCTGTTGCAAGACAACAGGTTGTTCTCCACAAACTGACAGTAAGTTCCCATTGTCCACACACCTCATTGAACATGGAGAGGTAGAGCTGGTGCCTACATAGAACCTTCGCCCTAACAGTCTGCTGTCTTTGGTGTGGGAAGGTACTCTTCTGGCTACCAAAAGAGAAATGTAAACACCAACCCAGCCACAAACCCTTTGATCTATGATGCTGTCCTGCCTGCAAAATATGCTAGGGCTAGAGTGGCACAAAGCTTGTGGGAGTCACCAACCAACATATGATTTGACTTAAGGCTCACTCCACCAAATGGAACCCATGTTTGACACTTGTTGGGTAACTAAGAACCAGAAACTAGATAGCCCAGAGATCTAGGGTGAAATCAAATACTACTTGCTTTAAAAAAAAGTAGTGATAAAATGACTCCTAACAACATTCTGCTATACTCATAGATCAGTGCCTTGCTCAGCCATCATCAGAGAAGCTTCCTCCTGCAGCATATGGGAACTAATACAGAGACCCACAGCCAGACATTATGGAGAGAGAGAAAGAGAGAGAGAGAGAGAGACAGAGACAGAGACAGAGAGAGACAGAGACTTTGGAACACAGAGCTCTAAATTGAATGTCTCCATCGATTTAGAGTTCAGGGAACCTGACAGAAAAGGAAGCAGAAGGAATGTGGGGGCCAGAGGGGATGGAGGACACCAGGAGAACAAGGTCCTCTAAATCGACTGAGCAAAGCTCATACGAACTCACAGAGACTGAAGCAGCAAGCACAGAGTCTGCACAGGTCTGCACCAGGTCCTCTGCATATATATTATAGTTTTCAGCTTAGTATTTTTTGTGGGACTCATGAGTGTGTGAAAGAGTGGGTCTTTGATTCTTGTGCTTTCTCTTGGGGCTCTTTTCCTCCTGTTGTTTTGCCTTGTCCAACTTTGATGTGATGATTTTTGTTTTATTTTATTACATTTTATTTTGTTAATAATTTTTAATAGTTTAACATTTTATGCACATGCATGTTCATGTGTGTGTATGTGTGTATACACGTTCAAGTGTGTACATGAGTGTATGCATGGTGTGTGTGTGTGTGTGTGTGTGTGTGTGTGTGTGTGTGTGTGTGCACATATGTGGGAGACCAAGGAACAACCTCAGCTGTCATCTTCAGAGACACTGTCCAATTTCCTTGAAACAGGAATCTCACTGGCCTGGAGACCACGAATTAGGCCCTAGGGATCCATCCTCCTCTCTCTGTCTCCATGTCCCAAGCATTGGGATTTACAAGTGCATGCTACCAAACCTGATGTTTTCACCTGGGTTCAGGGAATCAAACTCAGGTCCTTGTTTGCAAGACAAGTACCGATAGCCATCTTCCCAGCCCTTTGTCTTCAGGTCTCTTGTGTACAGATGGGGACACCCAAGAGCACCAGCCTTCATGACTGCTTCACCATGTAAAACACTGGAAACTTGCTATGGAAAAAGCTAGCCAAGGTCAGCTATTGCTCTATGGATGGTGGCATATGAGGAAATGGAGAGCTGTGTCCCCAGCCAGAGGCTGGAAGTGCCTTGGCGGGCTATTAGATGGGAGGACACAGGGATGCGAAACACCTCATCCCCTACCCAGGACGTTTTTGACTTTTATCAACCAGAATTCCTTTCTGTGTCATTTAGGCTGAGGTGTCATTTCTGGACATTCTGCGATAGCACATTGGTATATTTTCTTACAGAGAGATACATGTATGCACTTTCCATCTTGGATGGGCTTAGGAGCTGGGAAGGGTCTCCTTTGGAGACAAGGCAGGATAAAGCAGTCTATTTCCAGGGCCACGCGCACATCTGAGGGTTTAGAGGTGACTCCATGGTAAATGGTAGGAGGCAGGCAGAACTTACATGGGGGACTCAGACCCTTTCAGACTATCATAGAGGTCTTCCCTGTCTGCAGCCTAGAGAGAGAAGCTTCAGACAAGCTGCTGCCAAGCTCATCCCAGTACACTGCCCCGTGGGTTTCTTCCCTGTGTGCTCTGCTGTTGGGAAACCAAGACTGAGAGAGGCAGCCCTGACTTAGTTATGCAGGTTAGGGCCTGGGCTCCATCTACGTATTCGCTGTATTACATCTGTCCTGAGCCATGGGGAGGCTCTGCAAACCCTTTCCCTCTGGACACTCCATATGAAGTCGGGAGAGTGGCACACAGGGAGTACCACATATGCAGAGGCAAGAGCTACTCACTCAGAGGGGCTCCCACAGGAGGTTGCACTGTGTTGTTCAGCCCTATCACAAACCGGCAGTCACTGGGAATGGACTCTGGACTGGGGCTTCTCCACCCTGCCTCCTTCCCTCCACTGGATATGTGTTCACAAGCACAAGAGGGTAGAAGAGGCCAATGATAGAGTTCTGGGGGCCCAGGTTCCCTCATCCCCTGGGAAGCCCATGGTCCTCGAACTTCTACCTGAGTGAGAAACAGCATGTATTGCTGGTGGCCAGTTAAGCCCTAGGGTCTGTTTGCTCCTGAATCTGACCTGCATGAATTGATGGACTAATTGATGGTTAGTTATTTGTCAATTTGACACAATTTAGGGTCAACTGAGAAGCAGAAACCTCAATTAAGAAAATGCCTCCATGGGATTAGCCTGTAGGCAAGTCTGTAGGGCTTTTTCTCGATTAGTGACTGATGTGGGAGCACCCAGCTTCCTATGTGCTGTGCCACCCCTGGGCAGATGGTCCTGGGGTGTATAAGAAAGCAGCCTGAGCAAACTATGAGCAACAAGCCAGTAAGCAGTGTTCCTCCATAGTCTCTGTTTCCGTTCTCACCTCCGGGTTTTTGCTTTGAGCTCCTGTCCTGGTCTCCTCAGAGAGGTGGGATGATCTGTAAGCTGAAAGGGGCCCTCTCCTCCCCATGTGGCTTTTGGTCATGGAGTTTACCACAGAAACAGAAAGCTAACTAGGACAAATTCACTGAAAGTGACTGAACCCTCTGGGTCCACAGACATGGATGTCCAGCTTTAGGAATCTTCCCACTGGGGCTCTGGAGTAGTTTGTGCTGGAGAATCTGTCCTTCTCAGCCTGTCAGGTGGCAGACTTCCAGAAGCTTCCTGAGCATTTCTTAATCCACTGTTCTGCATCCTGGGGCTTCCAGATAGCACTCCTCAGGGTCAGTTAACTAATGAATTAATGACCATGGTAATTACCACCATTAGCATATCCATTAACACTGTAGGTCTAATGGCTCGCATTGCTGGGCTAGGCTGTCTCAGGAGTGTTAGAAGCAGAAGCCCCGGGTTCCAGTGGACACTAGAGCCCTGCTATGTTCAGGAACAGAAAGACAGAGAGAGCGGTGGCGAGGAGGAGTTCTCATTCTTAGGCTTGGCATTCTGGAGCAGGCTAGCCAGTTATCATTGGCACACACCCGGAACGTGCACCTGTGTGGAGGCCCAGAGTTACACAGGGCTGCAGCTTCCGGGCAGCTCCGCATTCTACTCCAGGCTGTTCTTAGTGTCATGTCCTGTCTTCTGTGCCAGTGCTGCTGAGCCAGAAAGGTCACAACCTGCATTTGGGTACCCAGCCTCAGCCCTGAGCCAGCCATAATAGCACCTACCAGAAGTGACACACTGAGAGGATGTGCCAGCTTTTAGTCCCACCTCTGCTGCTGGGCTTCCAGGGAGCCCTTCCCTCAGGGAGGTGGGTGAGTAGGAAGGCGTGGTTCACACCACACAGCTCCCCAGGGACAACACTGCTCCTTCATTCTTCACTTGGCAAGCATGTGCTGAGGCCACTGATCAACTGGCCCCACGCACCAGCCACTCAACAGTGACACAGCCCCTCCCCCTTCCAAGGGGAAAATCGACAAGGGAATGAACAGACAGCTGTAGCTGCTAGAGAGAGAGAGAGAGAGATCGAAGAGATGGGGGAGGGGCGACAAGCACCAGAGCCTGGAGGTAAGTGGGCAGCCCAGAGGATGTTCAGGGACATTTCAGCAGATGAGGTGGACAGTGCAGGGTCTCTGCTGTGGACAGAGAACACTGAGTGGTTTCTAGTGGGTAGAGAGGAGGCGAGGGTCTGGTGGTTCCTGTGTCCATCTGTTAGCATCTCCTCACAGCCCAAGTTTGAAGTGTTTATCAGGCTGAATCCTCCTTGGACTGTAGGTAGCATGTTTCCTGAGTTCTCCTATAATCTGCACCCTGTGTCGGCGTGCAAACCTCTTCCCAGAAGGACACCTGCTGTATTGGAGATGGTCCACTCAGATGCCCTTGTTCTGACTTAGTTGTGTCTGTGAAGAGCCTGTTTCTTCACACAGTGATGTGCGGTGCTTAACGACGGGATTGTTCCGGTGACCACTCACGAGTGTTTTCTTCTCTTTGTGTGTAGTGACAGTGAGAATGTGCCTTAGGAGGCCATCTTGTGCTGGAGATGAGGTCCGGTGCACTCACTGGCTAGGAGGGAGCTTCTCTCCCACCTCTTTTTTTCCTGCCCAAACACCTGTTTTCCAAATTTGAGCCACACCCCTTCAGAATACAACAGTTTACTCTTAAAAACCAGAATTCAGAGAATGAGTAACTGTCATTTATATCACACCCCTCTGCTATGGTTCAGGGGATATTTCAGAAAGGGTAAAAGATGAGAATGGGGAGGGCTACAGTGAAACATGACAAGGCCATTGCACTCATGAACTCACAGTGGCTGTGGCTGCCTGCACAAGACCAGCACAAGATCAAGCCAATCAATGTTCTAGCATGGTTAGGGGAGGGACTTAGGAGTCCCACCCCTAATGTAGGAGCTTTGGCAATTGATGGAAGAGGGAGTCAGCTGTCTTTAGGGTAGTGGGAGGTTGTCCATACTCCAGTGGATGACTCCAACTCCATGCACATAAGGACAGCAGTGACTGGACCCAGTGGGCAATGGAAGGAAAATATAAAGTTGGGAGTGGAATGTAACAGAGGCAGTCTGGGAGGAGTTAGAGAGGGAATGAGGAGTTGATATGATCAAAACACATTGCATACCAATAGCCAACATCAAATTAAATGGAGAGAAACTCAAAGCGATTCCAGTAAAATCAGGAACAAGACAAGGCTGTCTGTTCTCCTCATATTTATTCAATATAGCACTCCAGGTTCTAGCTAGAGCAATAAGACAACAAAAGGAGATCAAAGGGATAGAAATTGGAAAGAAAGAAGTCAAACTTTCAATATTTGCAGACGATATAATAGTGTACATAAGTGACCCCAAAAATTCTACCAGGGAACTCTTACAGCTGATAAACTCCTTCAGTAATGTGGCAGGATACAAGATTAACTCAAAAAAATCAGTAGCCCTCCTATATACAAATGATAAAAGAGCTGAGAAAGAAATCAGAGAAACAACACCCTTTAAAATAGCCACAAATATTATAAAATACCTTGGGGTAACTCTAAGCAAGTGAAGGACCTGTATGATAAGAACTTTAAGTCTCTGAAGAAATAAATTGAAGAAGATATCAGAAAATGGAAAGATCTTCCATGCTCATGGTTAAGTAGGATTAACATAGTAAAAATGGTAATCTTACCAAAAACAATCTACAGATTTAATGCAATCTCCATCAAAATCCCAACACAATTCTTCACAGACTTGGAAAGCACAATACTCAACTTCATATGAAAAAAAAAAAAAACCAGGATAGCTAAAACAATCCTGTACAATAAAACAACTTCTGGAGGCATCACAATGCCTGACCTCAAGCTCTTCTATAGAGCTATAGTAATAAAAACAGCTTGGTGTTGACATAAAAACTGACATGTGGACCAAGGTAATTGAATTGAAGACCCTGACAGTAATCCACACACCTAGGAACACCTGATTTTTTATAAAGAAGCCAAAAGTGTACAATGGAAAAAAGAAACTATCTTCAACAAATGGTGCTGGCATAACTGGATGTCAACGTGTAGAAGACTGCAAATAGATCCATATCTGTCAACATGCACAAAACTCAAGTCCAAGTGGATCAAAGACCTCAACATAAATCTAGTTACACTGAACCTGATAAAAGAGAAGTAGTCTTGAATGCATTGGAACCGGAGATCACTTCCTAAATATAACACCAGTAGCACAGACACTGAGAGCAACAATTAATAAATGGGACCTCTTAAAACTGAGAAGCTTTTGTAGGGCAAAGGACACGGTCAATAAGACAAAATGACAGCCTACAGAATGGGAAAAGCTCTTCATCAACCCCACATCTGACAGAGGGCTGATCTCCAAAATATATAAAGAATTCAAGAAACTAGACATCAAAACACCTAACAATCCAATTAAAAATGGGCTACAGAGCTAAACAGAGGATTCTCAACAGAAGAATCTCAAATGGCCAAAAGACATTTGAGGAATTGCTTAACATCTGTAGTCATCAGGGAAATGCAAATCAAAATGACTCTGAGATACCATCTTACACCTGTAAGAATGGCTAAGATCAAAAACACTGAAGACAGCTTATGTTGGAGAGGATGTAGAGCAAGGGGAGCACTCCTCCACTGTTGGTGGGAGTGCAAACTTGTACAACCACGTTGGAAATCAGGGTGGAGGTTTTTCATAAAATTGGTAATCAATCTTCCTCAAGACCCAGCTATACTACTCTTGGGCATATACCCAAGGAATGCTCAATCATGTTCATAGCAGCATTATTTGCAATAACCAGAATGTGGAAACAACTTAGATGCCCCTCAACTGAAGAATGGATAAAGAAAATGTGGTACATATACACAATAGAGTACTACTCAGTGGAGAAAAACAACGACATCATGAAATTTGCAGGCAAATGGATGGAACTAGAAAATATCATCCTGAGTGAGGATAGGACAAACATGGTATGTACTCACTCATAAGTGGATACTAGATGTAAAACAAAGGATAACTAGACTGCAACCCACAGCTCCAGGGAGGCTAGCTGGCAGGGAGGACCCTATGAAAGACGTGTAGATCACCCAGTGAAGGAGAAATAGATGAGATCTACATGAGCAAACTGGGGATGAGGGGGGTAATGGAGGGCAAGGGACAGGGAACATAGGGGAATGGGAGGTTTGAGCTGGAACAGAGACAGAGCGAGAGAGCAAGGAAAGAGATACCATGATACATGAAGACATCATAGAAATAGGGAGAAACAGAGTACTAGGGAAGTTCCCAGGAATCCACAAGGATGACCCCATCTTAGACTATTGGCAGTAGCTGAGAGAGTGCCTGAACTGGCCTACTCCAGTGATCAGATGGCTGAATACCCTAACTGTCATCATAGAACCCTCATCCAGTGACTGATGGAAGTAGATGCAGAGATCCACTGCCGGGTGCCAGACTGAGCTCCAGGAGTCCAATTGATGAGAGAGAGGAAGGATTCTATGAGCAAGGGACAGTGAGATCATGATGGGAAAATATACAGAGATGACCAGCTAAAGTAGTGGAAATGCATGAACTGTGGACCAATAGCTGAGGAGCCCCCAGGGTACTGGACTAGGCCCTCTGGATAAGTGAGACAGTTGTTTAGCTTGAACTGTTTAAGGGGCCCCCAGTGGGATCAGACCTGTCCCTGGTGCATGAGCCGGCTGTTTGGAGCCTAATGCCCATGGAGGGACACTTTGCCGCAGCCTTGGTGCAGGGAGGGGGGCCTGGACCTGCCTCAACTGAATGTACCAGGCTCTGCTGACTCCCCATGGGAGACCTTGCCTTGGAGGAGGTGGGAATGGGGGGGAGTTGGGGGGGAAGGCTGGGGGTGAGAGGAGGGAGGAGAAGGGAATCTGTGGTTGGTATGTAAAATGAATAGAAAATCTCTTAATGAAAAAAATGAAAAAAAAATTCTCAAAGAATGAATAACACAATATATTTGTAAAAACTTTACTTGTAGATAATGGTGGTCCTGGGGGGAGGTGCTGGTGGATTTGAGCTGCGTGGTGGGAGCATTTTCAGCCAGAGTAGTCTCTGCTTTATGTTTCCAGTTCTCAGAGCCAACCTAATCAGTGAGGGCATGGCGCTGCTGCCACTTGCACTCTGCATATTAGAGACAACGGAGTTAGAAGATGTGCAGTGGCGGTTTCCTGCTACCTGGGTCTTTCCTGGGTCTCCCTTTGGGACCTAAGGTCTGTTGGAGGAGTTGGAGCCAGGAGCCCACCAGGCTTCCTGGTCTCCAGGTTAGCCACTGCCTGCTGGGACTCAGACCAAGTAGCCATAGAGCTGGTCCAGAAGTGGCCAAACCGGTTCCCCTCTAGAGCATGCATTAACTTTCTGAGTTCCCTTGCTGTTGTGGGGCTGCCCTCCCTGTACAGACCGCTCTGGGTCGGGGGCTCCTCCCTTCCCTCACTGTGTGAGCTCACTGTTTCAGGAACATGTGGAAGGTCCTCCTTCCCCCAGCCCTTGCCAAAATTGCCAGTCGTGCTGGTTTTGCCGAGCTGCCCCTGAGCGACTCAGAGGGAGTCACCCCGCACACAGTTCAGCACGTAATTGTGTGCCATCTCCTGCAGTCCTTATCTCTCCAGTGTGGGTCAGAGCTGCTAAGATGGGGGGACACACCTCCCTCATTTCTGATGGCCTAGCAGGTGCTTGTTGGGAGTGGGCGGGGAGGGCTGGGCGAGCAGATAGGATACTGCTTTCTTCACAGACCTGTGTGACTTATTACCTCACCAGTGCACTGGTTGGGAAGCCTCTGTAGCACAAAACAAGAAGCTTTGCTTTTTAATGGGACATGATTAAATGTTAATGACCAGTGACCTCACACAGTGACTGCCATGCTTGCCGCCTACTCATCTACGCCTGTGCGCACCTTCCGGGCATCAGAAAATTACATAATTAAGTATAGATCACCACAGGCACGTCACCACACATTGTTATTCCCGGGAGACTTAATTGGCATATTTTGTGTTCATGTGTGCTTCTCTCATCAGAGCACCTCAGGTCGCTTTATGAATCACATCTCCTTAAGCCTTTGCGACAGCCCTGCCCGCAGCCCGATTTGATGGATTCGAAACCGGAACCTGAAGCCATGCTGTGCCAAGATGAGCACTCCCTGTGCCACGAAGGCCAGAGGCAGGTGTCCTCCACTGTCCCCCCTGGAAGTGCTTCAGGAGCTCATTTTCAAAGTTCACGTGGAAGTGAGCAGAGGCAGGTGGAGCAGCTATGGCTGCTGACACATAGGTTCTCAACCCAGCCACTCCGGTGGTGACTGAGTTCTAAGAGACTGCATCAACTGCATCAACAGTGGCTCCTGGAAAGAAACAGCTGATGCTTTGCTGTTGGTTTTTTAATTTTTGTGCAGGGATGGGATGTGGCATTGACTGGGATGCTGTGAGGGATGCGTGCACCAGGATGCCGGGTGTTGATGCTCAGTGTGGCCTTCTCTGATGTCGAGGTCAGTGGCAGGTGAGGCTGTGGATTGACCTGTACCAAGGTCCAGAGTCAATGTCTGAAGGCCTTTGAAAGGTGCATTCGGCTAGGGTATTTGGGCATCATTTCTGGCTTCCATGTTTCATGTTTGTGACCATTATTCTTTATAACACTCCTATAGAATGCCTAGCGTCACCTAGTCTTATAAAATGGACACCAGGCTGGAGACATAAGGTGGATTCTAGACATCACAGGACCTATAGATATCAGGACAGATCCTGAAGATTCCAGGTTCAACCCAGCTCCCGAAGAGCATCTAGCATCCAAATTTAAAAACACCGCAGCAAGAGACTGCAGCTACTCCTTCTGAAGAAACGGCCGCCTCTTCGAGGTTAATAAGAGGAAGTGTGACTCAGAATTACAATCCCCAAGGTTTAAATAAGCATGGTAATACCCACACCCTGTCCTAGCCTTGCAGTTCTATCCACCTTAAAATGGTCCTTGCAGGGTACTCACATCATAGAGGGTCAGAAGGGTGACGGGCTGCTGGCAACCAATGAGAACATTTCCACAGCCATCTTCCTCTCTGTCCCCTCTTCTGTAAACCCAGCACTGAGGATGATGGCAATGAAGAAATCACAGTACCTGCTGGTCAGTGGTGCCCCACAAAGCAGATTTATAGTTCCTGTTTATTTTCCTCAGCTTCCTCATCAGCAGAGTGGGCGGGAGTCAAGCCTGTGACCTTGCACAGTTATCATGCATTTGCCTTGTCAGCTGGATGCCACCGGAAGACATTAAATGCATCACGTGTTTATCTAATGGGTAACTCATGGTGGGGGCTCTTGAAGAAACAAATTACCTAATTAACTGGGGAAATTTGACTTTGTGGGTTTAAGAAATTAGAGTAGTTACCCACAGTAGAACTTCCATAGACTCTTCTAGAATGGAAGGTGTGGCCTCAGCCAGGGCCATCTGTGTTTGAAGAGGTGCTTGGATTCATGCTTTGGGCACCAGACAGTTTTGGTAAGACTGTTGTCCTGGTCTTTCCGGTCTTAGGAGGACCTGTGTGATGCTGTGGGGGTGGGAGAGAGCTGGGAGGGGCTCAGGCTTGGAGATGATGGAGATTGGGAGGACCTGCCTGCACTGTGCATGCATGCCTCTCTCTCTCTCTCTCTCTCTCTCTCTCTCTCTCTCTCTCTCTCTCTCTCTCTCTCTCTCTCTCAGTACCTGGTTTCCTCATCCACACTCCCAGTGACTGGTCCTGTTGGTGGTTCCCAGGCTTGGGTTATAGACTGGAACATTTAGCACACCAAGGAAATGTGTCTGTTAGCCAAGGCTACCTTCCATGTCTCTGCATCTTTTTCTATTCAGAGTTTGGCAGAATTAAAGAGACCTATTATTTACTAGAAGTATCATGTTGTAAATGGCAAAATGGTCCAAAACCAAAAAGGCAAACTTACCACAGCAGGCAGTTCTTAAAATATGATAAATTGGGCTTTATAGAAAGGTCATCTTGGGGCACTTTCTGCTCTTACAAAGGACCTGGATTCTGTTCCCAGCACCCACATAGCAGCCCGCAACCATCCACAACTCTCATTCTAGGGGATCTGATGCCCTTTCCTGAAGTCCACAGACACCAGGCATGCATGTGATGCACGTACATGTGCGCATGCATACAGGCGCCCCCCCCCCCACAAACACTCATAAAATACATCTAAAATAAGAAAAGTCATCTTGTTTTTCCTGCTTAAGACAGTGTCTCACTTGGTAGCCCAGGCTGATCTGGAGCTCACTATGAAGCTCAGGATGCCCTTGAACTCATGGCAACCTCAGACTCTCAAGTGCTGGTGTTATGAGTGCGAGTCACCATGCCTAGTTTTAAAAATTCACTTATGCCATGCTTCCTGCTCCTTTTATATCTGTGAAGTCTTGCTAGGATCCAAGGATGAATGTTTGGGGATCTGGGGACCTCTGGTTTGCACCCTTTTGCTGGGACCCCAGCTCCCTACCTCAGAAAGCTCTGGTTTTCTAGAGGTCAGTCATGGGCAGCCCTAGCCTACAATGGTCCATGTTTGTGTCTGGAGGTCCCTCCCTCTACCATGTATGGGCAAGATATCACCACTATGGGAGCAAGAGTGTAGGTGCAGGTTCAGAGCCATCAGCGGCACCTTCCTGTCCTCTCATTGCTGAGTAACTTCCTGTGGCTTTTCTCATGACCTATCCCTTAGCCCTGGTGGCATGATGCTTGGGCTTTGTGGAGGAACTTGTCCTCCCTAGCTACTGTGTGGACAATGAGTCAGCCCTTTTGGTAGTGGGCGTGGGGTTGGGGGTGCGTAGACTCCTCCTGTAGTGTCTTTGGATGCTCCTGTAGCTAGGTCCTGGGTCTCTTCCTATCCTGTCCTTCCAGGGCACGTCTGTTGGTATTTTCCTATGAAATCCTCCTCTTTTTGTTTCCACCAAGAAAAGATGATCCGGGTGCTTGCAACTGTAGAGTGGCCCTGCTTACCCTGGCTCCCTGTCTTGCCACGGGATAGCACTGCTGCCCTCGCCTCCCCTTATGATCTGTGCTCTGCCTCAATGGTTTGTGGAAACCACTGTTGGCACTCAGGCCACGGCACTTACTTGCACCTCGAGGGAAAAAAAGAATCATCTCTTCAGCTCTGCCCTGTTTCAGGTGATAACTCTCTGATCAGCCTGGACACCTTGGCTCTTCCTGACCTCTCTGATTGACATATGGGACCTTCAGAAGATGAATTTTTCAAACCAGGGATAGTTAGGCTTGCTTGTTACTACAACTTACCATGCACGTTTCTGACTACACAGAGCTCAGCATGCATGCTTCTTATTTTCTTTATGTGCTCATAGAGTCTAGGCTGGCATCAAACTTATTATGTAGCCCAGGATGGTCCTTTTGCTTCTATTTCCTGGGTGCTAAGATTGTAGGTGTGTACCACCATGTCTAGTTATATTTGGTGCTGGAGATTGAGCCTAGCTAGGGCTTCATGTATCCTGGAAAAGTGCTATACTGAAACTGAGATACATCTCTTATGCTAATGAGTTTATTTTTATTTTTTACTACTTTATCATATATTCATATTAGACTACTTTTATTAATTATTTGAGAAGTTCATGCAAAGTATTTTGACCATATCCGCCCATCTCCCAACTCCTCCCAGATTAATCCCCATCTCCCTATCTGTCCATTCCTCTCCCAAGGCCTCCTTGATTAACTCCTACTTCCCTACCAACCTAAGTTTATGTTCTTTCTCTCTTTCTAACCTATTGAATCCAATTGTGCTGCCCAAATACTCCTCAGCCTAGGACCTGCTCTGGCCCAAAGCTGACCTACCAGGGGCCACACTCTTAAAGAAAACTGACTTCTTCAATGGCAGCTATCAATCACCAATATCTCCTCAGCTGTGGCACACAGTGCCTGCCTCCCTACCTCCATGCTAGGATTTTTGTCTGGCTTGAGCTCACACAGGTCTTGTGCATGCCATCACAACTTCTGTATGTGTAGGTGCACAACTGCCCTGGTGTATCTGAAAACAGTTTCCTTCTAGTCACCCACTGCCTGCGACCCTTACAGTCTTTCCTCTTCTTTTGCAATGACCCCTGAGAATTAAGAGGAAGGTTGTGATATAGACATCCCATTTAGAGTCTGTCGCTTCGTAGTCTCTTATTCTCTGTGTGAGTTGTGGGTCTCCATGTTAATTGTCATCTACTGCAACAAGAAGCTTCTCTGATGAGGGCTGAGAGACACACTAATCTATGGATAGAATGGTAAGTTATTAGGAGTTGGTTTAATACTATAGCCATTCATCAGAACAATAGCATTAGGTCTTCCCTTAGAGTCTATGACATGTCTAACCATGGGTTCTTGGCTTCAGTAACGGTGCCAGGTGTGGATTATATCTCAGGAAGTGGGCCTTAAATCCAATCAGAAAGTGCTTGGTTACTCTCATACCATTCATGCCACTCTTGTACCTGGGAGATAGCGTGCCAGGACACTTGAACCTTGTGAGCTACAGTAATGACTGTCCTTGTGTGATATTACTTTAAAATTTGTATTGAGATGGCATATATGCTTATGACATGCTAGGTGGTTAACATGGGTATGCACTGTGGAATGGTTTTATTAATCCAACTAATATATCCATCAGCTCACACTCTTATTAGTTTTTGTTATAAGAGCATTAGAAATCTATTTTCTTTGTGATTGTCAGTCATACAGTAATACGTGACAGCTGTGTCTCAGGCTGCAGAGTTTGGCTCTAGCACCTATTTCTCTTTGACTAGCACCTTGTGTGGCTTGTCACACGCCCTTCTTAACTCCCATAGCAAATCCACTGGTCAACCCACAGCATCTTCTCTCAAATCTTGTTCTCATGATGTAGAAGGCAGACAGAGATAGCTCCTCACTTACCATGGTTGTGAGGTTTGAGGAACTAGGCATCAGCACAACTCTTTGTAAGGACTGGGTATATCTTCCTGGTCACTCTTCCAGATGTGTCTTTAATGTGACCTGAAAGCTTGTCCCCAAGTCATCAATAGCCACATTCCCACAGTTCCTCACACCAGCCCATTGGTTCCTGAGGGCTCCTTCTTCATTCTGATCTCCTTCCCCTGTTGTGCAGTTTTACTGTTTTGGAGAGAATCTCATGTAGCTCAGGCTAGCCTCAAACTCACTATATAGTAGAGGATGCCCTTGTACTCAGTCTTCCTGCTTCCACCTCCCAATTGCTAGGATTACAGGTGTGTAACACAGTGCATGCTAGTCAAACACTTTGCCAACTGAGCTGTATCCCAGCCCCTGTGATCATTTTTTTCTTTTCATTTTCTTCTGACAATTATGTCCTCCACTCTACCAACAGAGCTATATTTCCAGTCCCTTCTAGACTCTTCTTATCTGCCAACAAATTAGATCCCAGGCAACATTCTGCTCAGTGACTATTTTTTTCTCATAACAATGTAGTGTTCTCGGAGATGTCTTTTCCTACATTATCGTAGGGTGGTTGTGGAGCTCTGTAGACTGTCTTGTAGTGAGTTAATTATTTATGCTTCTTCACAGCTGCAGGGCATCATTAGGATGGACACTGGAAGAAGTCTTTGCACATATTTGTCATGGCTTTCCTAGGTTCCATAATTCAGAGTGGATATACTGTGTGCTGTGCTGAGGATTGACACATGGTGTGTGACTCTCCTCCAGAAGCTGGTCAGCTCATTTATCCTGCAGGCATGAAGCCTTGAACATCAGGGCTTTGTATTGGCAGTAGTTTCCATCAAATCTCTTGTGCCTCATTTCCAGTTTCTTATGGTGCGTCTCCACCATGACATGTGAGTCCATTTCCATCAAAGATATACAGCTAAATCAGAACCTCAGATATACAACTGGTTTTTTTTTCAGTATAAAGGTCATGCTCATGTATTGTATTCTCTGAAATAGCCTGACATCCAGAATTTGATCTGGCATCCCTAATAAGAGGGAAGACCTATTTCCAAACAAAAATGTGAAGTATGTTTTAATCAATTGCCTGGACTGTCCCTGGGGCACTCTTTGCCCATCGGTGACACTCTAACCTCTGGAGTGACAGTTGATGCTGCTGAGCTTGTACCTCATGGCAGGTGCTGTCCCAGGATCTCTGTGTGACACTGGCCTCATTACTTCTCCCAAGAGCTCTGTCACCATGGTCCTGTCTGGCAGCTGTGAGGGATCATGCGAAGACTCACCTGCTCATGCCATTGCTCTAGTGCTCTGCATGTCTTTGTCTGCTTGGAAACCCTCGTCCTCTATCTGATGTTCACACTACTCAGGATTCTTTCAATGTACTGTCCTATTTCTTTGCCATACTACCAGGAAGTTTATGGCTCATCTCTCCAATGAGACTATCTGTATCTAGTTCATTGTCCATTCTTAGGACTGGACAAATAGTTGGGCTATACTAAGGCCATTCTCAGTGGGATTAAAGTGCATCAGTGTGGGAGTTTGCCCTCAAGGAGCACCATGTAGCCGTGAACAGCTGTGTGGACATTCTAGATGCATTATTCACTTTGCTCACCATAAAACCCCTGGGATGCAGATGAGGCTCCGTGGCACCAGCTTTGCAGATATGTCCACAGAGAGCTGCCTTTCTTTTCCCATCTTCTGACCTAGGCCTGTCATTGGTACCTGGGAGATTTTGGCTGGACACATTGCAGCTAAAATGTTTCTTGGAAGTCTGACCCATCTGTCAGCCTTGGAGGTTGGCCACGAGTCCTGTGCCAGCTCTCACTTTTCTCTCTGGGTGTGAAAAGGCTGGAGCAAGATGTGCTGGGCCCTGCATATGTCCTGTTTCCTAGGGAACAGATGATCTGGGAAATGACCTGGTGCTGTGCACTCTGGTAGCAACTAATGGGGTACGGGATGCTGGTGTCACCTCAGAAAGGATCAAGGTGGGCAGGAAGGGTGATGGGTTAGGCACTGAGGCTCTGGAACTAAGCAGTTTTTCCAGTCTTGCTGCAAGAAAAATGTCTGCTGAAAAGGCAGCACTGTTTGGTTCAGCTGCCCCAGAGCCTGGCAAATACCAAGTATCTTAATAGAGTTTTTCCTCAGTGTGAAAGCCTTCTGTATGTCTGGGAAGACTTCAGGTTTGTAGGTTGTGTCTCTGGACCCTTTCCTGTGCTTCCACATGGGAGTCTTCCCCTTGTTTTCAGGGCATGCTCTCATTCAAAAACCCCATTCCTTAGAGGCTAGGGGGGCTCAGCCACAAAAAATTTTTTATTTAATATTTTTATTTTATAATTAATTTAATTTCACATATCCGCCACGGGTTCCCCAGTTCTCCCTCTTCCCACCCCCCCAATACTCCCCCCAATCCACTACCCATTCCCACCTCCTCTGAGGCAAGGTCTCCCCTGGGGACTCAGCCCAGCCTGGTATACTCAGCCGAGGCAGGTCCAGTCTCCTCCTCCCTACACCAAAGCTGAGCAAAGTGTCCCAGCATAGGCCCCAGGCTCCAAAAAGCCAGCCAATGCACCAAGGACAGGTCCCAGCTCCACTGCCTAGAGGCCTCCCAAACAGTTCAAGCTAATCAACTGTCTCACTTATCCAGAGGGCCTGCTTCAGTTCCATGGGGGCTCCTCAGCCATTGGTTCACAGTTCATGTGTTTCCACTAGTTTGGCTAATTGTCCCTGTGTTTTTTCCAATCATGGTCTCAATATCTCTCGTTCATGAAGTTCCTCCTCTCTCTTGCTGATTGGACTCCCGGAGCTCCACCTGGGGCTCAGCTGTGGATCTCTGCATCCACTTTCATCAGACACTGGATGAGAGTTCTGTCATGACAGCCAAGGTGTTTGGCCATTCAGTCACAAGAGCAGGTCAGCTCAGGCACTCTCTCGACCATTGCCAGTAGTCTACAGTGGAGGTATCTTTGTGGATTTCTGGGGACCTCTGTAGCACTCTGCTTCTTCCTATTCCCCTGGGGTCTACATTCATCATGGTATCTCCCTCCCCGTTCTCCCACTCTGCTCTTGATCCAGCTGGGACCTCCTGCTCCCCTAAGCTCTCGTTCCCCTGACCCTTGCCCTCCATTACCCCCCACCCCACCCCCAGTTTACTCATGTAGATCTCATCCATTTCTCTGTCGTTGGGCGATCCCTGTGTCTTTCTTAGGGTCCTCTTTACTAGGTAGCCTCCCTGGAATTGTGAGTTGCAGTCTGGTTATCCTTTACTTTACATCTAGTATCAGAAGAAACTCAAATGGCTGAAAGACATTTAAGGAATTGCTCAACATCCTTAGTCATCAGGGAAATGCAAATAAAAATGACTCTGAGATACCATCTTACACCAGTCAGAATGGCTAAGATGAAAAACACTGAAGACAGCTTATGTTGGAAAGGATGTAGAGCAAGGGGAACACTCCTCCACTGTTGGTGGGAATGCAAACTTGTACAACCACTTTGGAAATCAATATGTCTCTTTCTTAGAAAATTGGGAATCAACCTCCCTCAAGACCCAGCTATAACACTCTTGGGCATATATCCAAGGAATGCTCAATCATACCACAAGGACACATGCTCAACTATGTTTATAGCAGCATTATTTGTAATAGACAGAACCTGGAAACAACCTAGATGCCCTTCAACTGAAGAATGGATAAAGAAAATGTGGCACATATACACAATGGAGTACTACTCAGCAGAGAAAAACAGTGACATCATGAGGTTTGCAGGCAAACAGATGGAACTAGAAAAAAAAAATCCTGAGTGAGGTAACCCAGACTCAGAAAAAAAAACATGGTATGTACTCACAAAAACTTAAAAAGACAGGATAAGTACATGCACATGTATGTGTGTATGTGTATACATGTGCATGCACACGTGTGCATAGGTATGGGTACCTGCGTATGTGTTTGCATGCATATGTGAGTGCATGTGTCTGTATGTGGGCAATGTTCTCAGTCTGTATTTTAGTTCTGCTTCTGCAGAGTGTGATTGAAGGCACTAGTCTTCCCCTGACATTGCAGTTTATAGTGACTGCATCTTTTTCTGATTCCCTGAAGTAAATTTACCATTTGATTTGGGAGGCAGAGACAGGTAAATTTCTGAGTTTGAAGCCAGTGTGGTCTACAGAGTGAGTTCCAGGACAGCCAGGACTACACAGAGAAACCCTGTCTTCAAAAACCAAACAAGTAAACAAACAAACAAACAAACAAACAAATTTCTGTTTGAAATTTCCCATAACACAGAAAGGGATTTGTTATGGGAGATGAGAAAGAGAAGGGTAGGATTTCCATAAAGGGGATTTTTATTCATATGGATTTCAAGATCATTTGGATTTGATCTTTCTAGTTTGATTTCTATTGCTGTGATGAACACCATGGCCAAGGGTAACTTAGGGGAGTGTATCATCACAATGGGGAGCAGGCAGATATGGTGATGACTGTATATTTATCAGAAGGTAATAGGAAATGGACTGTGTCACTGGGCAGTATCGTGAGCACAGGAAACCTCAAACCCACCCCCACAGTGACACACTTCCTCCAACAAGGCCATACCTAATCCAAGGTAGTCACAATTCCTAATAGTGCCACTCCCTTTGAGCTTATGGGGGCCAGTTACATTCAAATGAGCACAGGGAAGAAAGGGTTTATTTAGCTTATACTTCCAGGTCACAGTCCCTCACTGGGGGATGTCAGGGCAGGAACTGAAGCAGAAACCATGGAGGGTGTTGCATACTGATTCACTCATTGGCTTATGCTCAGCTTGCTTACTTATGCAGCTTACGACCATTTGCCTAGGGATGGTACTGCCCACAGTTGGCTGGGCCCTTCAGCATCAATTAGCAATCAAGACAATGCCCACAGATGCCCACAGGCCAGTCTGAGCAAGAAATCCTCCAGCTGAGGTTCTTTCTTCCTAGGTGACTTTGGATTGTATCAAGTTGACAATAAAAACTAACCAGAACAATCGTCATTTGTTTTGCTTTTTGAACAATTTATTGGTGATGAAGCCAAGGGACTGACCCAGGATGGAATCTATCCAAGGCCTCAGAATTATTGCCTTTAACATTTTCAGCCTATTAAAAAGGCAACAAGCCAAGAACAGATAGTTTCCTTTCATCAAAGTGCCCTAACAGCTCTTTTCTATGATTGATGGGGAAAACTTTGGATGAGAAGCTAAAAGGTTTGAGTAAAGCACTCAGCTTGCATAGTGGTCACCATGGTCTTTCTTCTTCTCCTCCTCCTCTTTCCTCACCACCACCATCATCATTGGGCAAAACTTGACATTATCATTGTCATTATCATTATTACCATTGGGTAGAGCTGGCCATTGTTTTCATCATATAATCATGATCATGATCATTGGGTAGAGCTTATCATATCATTATCATCATTTTCATCTTTGCATCATCATCCTCATCACCATCATTATTGGTAGAGCTTATCATCACATTGGGTCACTATCGTCATTATCATCCATGTCTTGGGGTAGAGCTGGCCATTGTTTTCATCATATAATCATGATCATGATCATTGGGTAGAGCTTATCATATCATTATCATCATTTTCATCTTTGCATCATCATCCTCATCACCATCATTATTGGTAAAGCTTGTCATCGCATTGGGTCACTATCATCATTATCATCCCTGTCACTGGGTAGAGCTGGCCATTATCATTGTTGTCATCATCTTAATCATCATTGTGATTATCATTTCCATCATTGTCATCATGCAAGTGCTGTGAACACAAGGGCCAAGGTGCTATTCTAAACACTTGGCATCATTGACTTGTTTAATCTTCACTGTAACTCAGACACAAAGGACTGTATTTCCCCCACTTTCAAGGTGAGGAAAGAACCCTCAGAAATGAATGAACTCGTGAAGCCCTCTCTCTTGGAGTTCTGGAGCTAAGATTGGTGACCATTAGACTACACGGCTGGAGCAATTAAAGGAAAATAGGCTCATTTTGCATCATGGTTTCATAAGAGTTTCAGTCCAGCATAACAAGGAGACATAATGGACTATGTAACAGTGGCTTCTCGAATCTTGGTGGGTCAGAAGCAAAGACCATGGCTGGGACTAGGAGTGGCCACACAAAGACTTGTCCAGCAGCAAGCAAGCGTTACTAATGGCTCATATGTGCCAGCCCACCAGGGACTGGTTTATCTTACCTCAGGTTGTGCGGCTTTTGTTTTAAGGGGGATTGCATTATTGTATTATTGTTGTATTATTCAGTTTCTTCATTTTTGCAGCATGAAGATTGATCTCATCTACCCCCTTATTCCACAGCCTCATAAGCCAGGCTTCAAGAGGCTCTTTCATTGCTTAAAAGTCTTTTCTGTGGCTTAACGATTGAGCATACTTGCTGCCCTTGCAGAATACCTGGGTTTAGCTCTCAGCACCCACATGGCATCTCATAAGCTCCTGTAGCTCTAGCTTCAAGGGATCTGATGCCTTCTTCTCGTCTCCATGGGTATCTCATGCACATGGTACACATACATACACGCAGGCAAACACTCATACACAGAAAATATAAATAAATATTAAAAGTCCTTCCCAATTCAGCCAGTTGAAATGCTGAATATTCTCTGATTATTATAATTTATTGACTAGTCATTATTAAGATCCCGCCTGCATGCTGAATCCTAGATCTCCCCTCCCCTCTCTTAAAGCTCAGGCCTGAAGCATATCTTCTATTGTTTTGTTGTGATTGTTACTAGAAGGGCTCTTTAGTTCAGTTTTAACTTTTGCTTTATTTGAATACAACCAGCTATAAGAAACAGTCCACCAACATCTCATCTCCTTCTTCCCCACCCTCCCTGCCAAATCAGAGGATGATGCAGAGGACAGCACCTCTGGGAGTATCCCCACACTTATGTGATGTACTGCATTCATCATGGAGGCAAGGCACCCCAATCAAGCACAAGATGGCAGCAACCCTTGTGGTCTCCCACAAAGATGCTACAACCAAGTGGCTTGGTCTTTGTTGGATGGCCTGCTACCCATCACAGGAAACAGGAAAGCACCACTGCAGCAGGAAGGCACACCTTCCCATACAACACAGGGAAAGGTAGCCATACCAGAATTGCCCTTGTGGATGCTCCACCTTCATATGGACCAGCCTCAGCCACATGTCAGCACACATTGCTGGGATCACACAGTCATTCCTTCACAACCCATATTTGGTTCTCTTGGTTCTATTTTCAGGTACCAAGTATAGTCTGTGACTTTTCCTGGAGAAATACAAGCAAATATCTCCTTATTGTTCCAGATATGACACTGATAACAGAGCAAAGAATCAGTTCCACTTGAGTAACTTAGTGAGCCAGTGAGTTTATTGGGGTCACTTACAGGAATGTGGGTGAAATTTACTTGCAAGAGCGTGGGTGACTCAGAGACAGCTGCCTCATTGAAAAGTCTATCTCTACATGGGCAGTGGCTTATAAAACTGCCTCCCTGGAGTTCTCTGTAGGACCTTCAGGCAGCATGGCTGCCAGTCTCCTCTCCACAGCAAGTGTTACTGTTTACATAAACTTGGACAGAATCCTTGTGAAATTCTTAAGTTTCAGGAGCTTCCTTGGGTATACCATGTGAGCATGGGATGCTGGTGAAACTGAATATGGACTTGTAAGTTTTACTTCCTTCCCAACTCATATGAGCCTTCCTCCTCCATTTGGGAGGTGATATTGCAATCTGTAACAAATAACCACACAACACAACACATGCTCACATGCACTCAGCTGTACTCACACACCTAGATGCTCTCTTGTATTCTCACATACATGCTCACACATCACCTATGCTCACTCTCACATGCATACATACACACTCTCTTGTACTCTGTCATATAGGCACTATACTCAAAAGCACACACACGTCTACTCTCTTGCACACACATTCACTTGTACTCTCACATCCATGCACACACTCTTATGCTCTCTCATATATACATGCATAGTCACTTGTACTCTCCCATACACACCACACTCTGACTTGTTTTCACACACATTCACATGTACCATCACTTACTCTTTTGCACACATTCATACTCTCATGTATTCCTACATGTACACATTTACACTTGGAACCTTTTACACATAGACACACTGCTGCTCTCACACACAGGTGATCGTTTGTGTAGAATCACACATTTACTGTATGCACCAATGAAAGACTCACATGCTCCAAACACCATGGTGATTCAGCAGATGTGCCTGCAAATGCTCCTCATTTCATTCCTGTGTTTATTGTCCTGGGGCAAAAAAACATTCTCTCAGGTGTGAGGTGTGTCATGGGTAAGCCGTCTCCCCAACTAAATCTTAGATATCTTCTTTAACCACACAGGAGGAAAGATGCTGTGGCATCCACAAATTATTGGAAGAAAAAAAATGGCAGAAGAGGACTTTTTTGCTAAGGAGCTGGAGGGAGAGCCTGGCAGATATTCATCTTTATCACCAGCCTCAGTAGCTCTTGTCCAGGCCATGGGAACAGATAGTCAAGGGACTCGGTCATCTCCTTACCATCATTTAAAACTAGTCAGAGGAGCTGGATGGATGGGATGTGGTAAGGGTGACAGGGAAGCTGAATCCGAGAAGGGAGGGTGAGCTCAGGTTATCTCGGCTCTCTCCTCATCACCACCATGTTGGACTCTAGTCTCACAACTATCCATGGAGCCTCTCAGAGTGATGCTGATTATCTACACAATTTTGATGAGGACACAGGATAATTCGTAATTTGTATTAAAACATACTTGGCATTTGAATTAGCAAGTAACAAAAGGAACAATATAATAAGCTAGTGGAAATGTAAGGAAAATCAACCTTTGTAGTGAACAAACAGAAGCAGTAATGATGGCTCCGGGATTGGCCAAGTACAGGTCACCTACCTAGCCCGTGTAAGACGTGGGGCCCATCCTTAGCACAGCCATATAGGCAACAGACAAACACACAGAACCCAGCAGTAACTTAATATTTTTTCACCAAACTGGCAGAGTTTTTAATGCTACCACGTTGTTTAGTGAGGCCGTGTGGGTGGAAGAGGGTGCACATCTACTTAACTCTTTTGGGAACACTTTGTATATTTGATTTAAAATGTGAATTTTGTTTGTTTGTATTTCAAGACAGGGTTTCTCTGTGTAAAGTCCTGACTGTCCTGGAACTCACTCTGTAGACCAGGCTGGTCTGAAACTCACAGAGGTCTGCCTGCCTCTGCCTCCCAAGTGTTGGGATTAAGGGCGTGCTCAGCAAAATGTGAACATTTTTATTTAAGAAATACAAGCAAATTCTAACTTATTTAAGTGATTTAAACTACCTATGAAAACATTTGCCTGCTCAGCCTTTGCCACTCTTGGACTCAGGGGACCATTCTAGGGTCCTTCTAAGCTTGCTTCCTTCCACCTACAGAATACTAGCGTCACCCCATATTCAGCCTCTTGCAGCACCGTGTGACTCAGAGGCAAGCAACCGGGAGGCTGGGTTTTCTGGTTTCAGGGGATGAGGCAGGTGCTTCCTTTATCTTGGGCTCTTGGCTGGGCGCTGCCACAGCCCAGCTCCTGTTCCGAGAAGAAAGCTGAGGTACCAGGGTCTGCCTGGTTCTGAGGCAGAGTGCAGCTGAGTCTGTGTTAGAGTGTGCCTCGCTATCCCATCTCAGAGGGGCACCACGGGGGGACAAGCAGCTACAGGAAGTGGTTTCTGATACCAGTATTCTGCATTACCTATAAGTGTGAATATTACCTTTTTGTCAGTTGCATTGGAAAAGAATAAGTTATCACTAGTCAATCTCCTATAATCGTGGGAGGGAGGCACGGCTTAATTGCTTCGGTTAAGTGGCCAGTGACTTTGCCAGCACTCATAAATGCCATTAGGCTTCAGGCCACTGAGATGGACCTGTTGATTTATTAAACGATGACAGGCAGGGAGCTGGTGCAATTTTCTTTTATGGGTTAACACACAGAGCTGAAACACCTAAATGGTTAAGTCTGATATTCTGCGTGGCCTCTTCCAGATCAAAGGAAAGGGGTGACAGGGGGTTCTCACTGTGATGACGGGGAATTAGCATTCAATAGGTTTGTTTCTCATCCCGTAAAGCACACGCAGTAATTATCAACTGTTCAGGACGCGTTGATAACCTTTAGCTGTTCCTCTCCTTCCCTGCCTCCCCTTCCCTTGGTTAAACAGACATGTTTGAGATGGCTCTCCCTTTTATGACCATGAACCATAGTCACGGTATTCTCTGTTGGCTCAATGATTTGCAAAACTGACAATACACATCCATTCAAGGCAACCTTGGTGTGCTGGCCAGTCAGTCTGCTGAACCCTGAGTCCTGTCAGCTGGAACAATCCCTTTCCTCAGAGAACTTAACTGTTACTGGGCGAGGAAGCAGCAGCTTTGTCACGGAGGCGGCAGCTGTCCTTTCTTCCTGTGAGCACGCTTTCCTCCCAGCCTGTAGCTTTGTCCTATTGACCTGCTGGGGGGGGGGGAGGATGCGCTTAGGGGTTCATCATGTTGTTTAGCTCCCAACACATCTCAGACACAGCTAGTGCTTCATGACTGTGTGGTATTGGAGACAGGGCAAGAGCCCAGGATGTGGTTTAGTGGTAGTTCTTGCCTGGCATGCTTGGGGTCTCGGTGACCAAAGTTCTGGGAAGGAAGGAACAGAGGGCCACTTAGAGTAGAAATCAAGCAGAGGGGTTTTCCAATGCTTCATTTCCCCCTTCATGCTAAACTGACTTAGCACTTGTCTCTCCATGCCTCCAGCCTCCAGGTAAGCTGGAGAACCAGAGAGGATGCACATCACGGGGGTTGTGCTGTGTTGATGGACCTGGCTATAGGGCAGGTGCTGCTGGGTGCCCCCAGTGAGCCTGAGGGCCCAGTGCCGTGAGCATTCATTTGGGGATACAGACCTGCTCCCTAGAAAGACCATCGGCAGTTGTTCTTGTGAAGGAAAGAGGCTGTCAACAGCACCAGCGGCGGATGTGAGCTTGCTGTGCACCAGGTGTGCCTTAGAGGAGACGGTGACCTTGAAGTCTGCGGCTTCTGAAGCTTCTGAAGTCTGAAGCTTCCCAGCTTCTCAGAGGCATCGATTCCTCAGAAGACTACATCCTCAGCCACAGTCAGCAGGACAGCAGCGACAAGCGCCAGTGTCCGCAGACCTCCGCAGGGTGCCCTGCTTCTTCTCACACTTGTTCCCTTTAGGGACAGTAGGATTGTCCAGGTCTCTGCTGGAGTTTCCCCGTATATCTCAGCAGCACTGACCCACTCTGTTCTGCTGTGCTGGGCACTGCAGCAAAACATCAACCACAGTCACTTGATGAAACCCTCCAGCAACCGTCCTGCTAAACCCTCTCAGCCCTGGGAGGGAGGTTTTTATTAGTCTCATCCAAAGCTTGAGCTCTTTGGAGGACTAAGGCATTTGTCTAAGATCCCTGCTTGCCATTCTGTCAACAAATCCAGGACCCAGAAAGCTTTTCCTAAATTCCCATCTCTCCCTGCTACACCAGGGTACTATGGCCAGGCATCCCTCTGCTTCCAGCATCCATAGATGCAACATGAGTGCTTAGACATACATGCACTTCCAGATGTGGCTGTGGTAGATGTTATCAAAGGCCGGTGACTTTGATGGTCCTGAAAAGCTGACCCACATTATTATATTAGTTTCCCACCAGGCCTTGGATCGGCACAACCATTGCATTTGAGTTTGAAGCATATCTTGGTACTTTTGGAAGGATGGTACATAGGAGCAAGGAGTCTCATGCTTGCTGGGGAGATATTACCCATGCTGGAGAGCCCCCATGGGAATGTGAGACCATGGTGGGTTCTCCTCCACAAGGACCAGGCTTCTCTGAGGGTAGAAAGGTATTTCTGCCTTGTTACTACGACAACATCGGCCAGTGCACATGTGACAAGGAAGCTCATACCCCCACTGGAGCACATGATATTCCCTCATGGTCACCTCTCCTGTTTATGAGCCTGGGTCACATGCAAAGACATTTCCTAAGATTTCAAAGGAGGATTCAGGAATCCCCAAAGCTGAGAAAGACGGGGTTTTCCACACCTCTCGGGGTTTGGCTTCTCAAAGCCCTCTGAAGAAATGCAGCAGTAGTGTTCTTGGAAACATGGTGTCAGGGAGGACACACAGGGAACTGCAGCCCTGGCCGATGTGGCCTATGCCTTTGCAATGGTTTACCTTAGGGTTTGCCGTTTCAAGCATGTGGGTGCCAGGCACAGCTCTGACTCGACTCACCATTTCTCGATGTTTGACGTCTTGTCCTTTGACTATGAACTCAAAGGTATGTGAGGCTGGTGGGATGGGGAGGAGTGTTGTCTGCAGAAAGCACCAGATGAGGGACAGGGAGATGCTTAGTGGCGGATTGCATGTGAACAGCAGGTGTAACTATTCTCGATGTGGGGTGACAATGCCAAACGTGTCACACACTCCAACTCCAGACATAAGCTCAGGTGCTTCCTCTCCAACCAAAGCCTTTGCCTCATGGCCTCAGCTACCAAGCCACAAAGTTTCAGGTCCCAAGGAGCAGTCCTCGATCTTTTTAGAAAAATAGAGACTTATGGGGTGGCGGGAAGGGGAACATTCCTGCATCTTCTCCCCTTCCGTCTCCAGGAGGGCTGTGAATACTTAGTGAGATTTGCTGTACTGTGGAGGGAAGGTCCCACTGCTGCAGGGACACAGTGTTTTCCGTTGGTCTAGTGAGGATGGATGCAAGTGCCCCCCTCCCCCACTTGCTTTCTAAGTTTATGTGGGAGAAGAGCTTCAACTTCATGGCCTCGACCTTCTTATAACAGTCTTAACACAATGCGGTCACACTGTGCGTCTTGGCTGCTGTCACAGGGAGAATGAGTCCTTCTTGCCAGAACTGCACTCCAGGGAGGAGTCAGGCCCTTGTGACGGCCAGGGACCTGCCTCCTTGGGGCAGCACAGTCTCATCCATGATGGCGGGGACCTGTACAGCTCAGTCTCTGAGACAATGCCTTCTGTCCCACAGGTGGTTCACAGTGGCTCCGCAGAAGGTTGAATGGTGGCATGAGTCTCTGGGTGGGCTTCTTTCTCACAAGCCTCCTGCACACCAGCTTAGTGAGCCGCCCGTGGGCCTGGGGATACTGTAGGAGACTTGAGGGAGCTGCCTCACAGGCCTGAATGGCCTCAGGAAGGCAGGTCTGATCATAGTGGAGTGTTCTGGGATCCTTGATGGAATGAAGTACACACAGTGCTGGACTGCAGCCAGAGGGTAGGGTAGGGGGAGATGCATTGGAAAAGGGTGTCTCTTCCACAGGGGTCTCCTGGAAGGGCCAGCCGGTCCCCAAGGTGTGTGTTCATTTCCAGCTCTCCACTCAGGGGTACCTCAGTGGGTAGCCCATTCCCATCAGCACCCCCCGGCTTCCTTTCTGTTGCTGCTCATGTTTATTCAGAAAGAAACTATTTACAGCCTATTATTTGCCACCCGTCCATCCATCCATCCACCCATCCACCCATCTACCCATCCACCCATCCACCCATCCACCCATCCACCCATCCATCCATCCATCCATCCACCCATCCACCCATCCATCCACCCATCCACCCATCCACCCATCTACCCATCCACCCATCCATCCATCCATCCACCCATCCATACATCCGTCCACCCATCCACCCATCCATCTTTCCTTCCTTTCAGCCAACTGACCCACCCACTTACATATACACAATGTGGAATGTTTACTCCTTTCCAGTAATTGCATTGGGGACTGGAGTGCCTATAGGGAGGTAAGATTTCCCTGAGTTTCTGTCTGGAAGCAGGAATCAGGTAGACAGGGAACACACCGGTGTAGGGGCAGCAGGCAGGTAGAGCAGGTTGCTGATTGGCTCAGCCCTTCTGTATCCAGTACTGCCTGCTTCTTTGGGGTATATGCTAAGGTTGGACTCCTGTGGAAGGTATGTCCTTATAACTAGATGGATACACTTGATATCAGTGTTTTAGAAAATTAAGAATTAGTACATAGTATTATAGCTTTATTTTTGGAGACAGGGTTTCATGAATGCCAGGCTGACCTCAAACTCCCTAAGTAACTGAGAATGACCTTGAACTTCTGATCCTCTTGCTTCTAGCTCCTGAATGCTGGGATTAAAAATATGTACACCACACCTGATTTATGTGGTGCTGGGGGTCAAAGGCAGGACCTTATGCTTGTGAGACAAGCACTCTACCAACTGAACTATAGCCCAAGTCCAATGTCATAGCTTTACAAGAACTTGTTAGAGTTAAATATGATGCCAGTCACCTGTAATCCAAACCCTCAGGAGACTGAGGTGGAAGGATGAAGTATTCTGTGCCAACCTGAGCTACATGGTAAGACCTTGTCTCAATGAACAAATCAACCAACCAACCAAACAAACAAACAAAACCAACCAATGTCAACAATTATAAAATAATACACGATTACTATAGAATATCTTGAAAATACAATAATACTTAAAATGAGTAAAAGAGCCAATAATCCTAGTATGGGAAACTCTGATCCACTAATGAGCTTCTTCTAGGCTTCTCTGTGTACATTTGTTGAAGGCTGTGATTACAGCTTATTAGAATTTCATATTCTCCCCGTCCACGCTTGAGATCATGTGACTTTCCCATATTCTTAAAGATTCTTCGGAAGTAGGATTTTCTTCGTACTGGATGATGTTCCATGACTCGGATCACTTTTGGGGTCTGGCATTTTTGTCCCTGCTGTGTCGACTTGTCAAAGGAGTGCTGTGGGGCTGTTCTTATTGTTGTTGTCTGGTTCTCTCTTTGTATGGATGTGAGTCTAGAGCCTTGCTCGTGTTCCACCACTGAGCTTCGTGCCCAATCCTCTCTCTTTCTTTCCTTTAATTCTGAGAATGGTTTTGACTAAGTTGTCCAGGTCGATCTTGAACTTTCCATCCTTCTCCCTCGACCTCTCCAGGGGACCCACTATGTGTTGTGTTATTTATTGGAGCCAAGGGTAGGGCTATGTGGATGTTTTCAAAGGCCTGGGACACGCTCTATCACAATTTCAAACGTCTCGGATGCACGACTCACCAGCCCACAGTCTGCTCACACAGGTACCCTTGGCAGACACGCTGCATCCCTGTGGTCACGATGTATATTCTAACACGGTTAACTTTTTATTGGACATTAGTTTTCCTTTTCTGCCAATTCAGTCTCTTTACCTCTTTTTCCATCTGTGTCTTCCTCGTGTGTGTGTGTGTGTGTGTGTGTGTGTGTGTGTGTGTGTGTGTGTGTTTCATGTGGTGTAGGTAAGTGAGCACATACATGTGGAGGTCAGAGGGCAATCTTAGGTGTTGTTCCTCAGGCATTGTCCTCCTTTATTTTGCAACAGGGTCTCCTAGAGGCCAAGAACTCATCAGCTAGGCCAGGCTAGTAGGCCTGGGAGCCACAGAGCTCCACCTGTCTCTGCCTCCCAGTTCTGGGATTGCATGCATGCACCACTGTGCCTGACTTTTTATAAAAATGGGTTCTGGGGATTGAACTTAGGTCTTTGTGCTATCAAGCTGAGCACTTTATCAGTTGAGCGATCTCCCTAGTCCCTTGGTGATGATCTCTATAAGTGTTTCGCCTGGATTCTGGACCCTATTGTGACAAGCCATGCTGATCTGGTCCACTGTATTAAGTTCTGTTACTTACGCTCCTATCTGGGCTGTTCGTGGGATTGGGGTTGGCTGTATTATTAGACAAAACAAAAGATTCCCAATTGCCAAGTGTGGGGTGGGGTTTATGACAAGAAGAGGGAGTGTTCTGGAAGTTTGGCGACTCTTTCTCCAAATAACAAGATCATGAATCACGGACTCTGGAAGGCCTGGTGGTGACTCAAAGTCAAGTTCCCAGTGAGCCCGGTCCTCTGTGTGCAGGACCCAACTTGACCAGGAATCCGGAGAATTGCTCTGGCAATACTAAGCCTGGGCTTTATTTGTTTTTGTGTTTAGGGGCAGAGCCCAGCCTTGCAGAACACCATTTGAACGCAGGTGCCACATGTTGGAGGATGTGTTCATCCCAGATAGGGGAAAATCCCTGCCTCACATTGCCCCTCCACTGAAGGTCATTAGGCATCCTGCCAAAAGCAAGATGCCCTGTGAACTCTGTGCCCCCGGCTGCCCATTGTTCATTCCCAGTGACAAAGCACCGGAACCCGGGAGTGACTCATAGGAGGGTAGAGTATCAGGGCCAAAAGGTGACTCGTGGGCTTCCAGTTCAACCGACTTCCTTGCAAGAAGAAGAATCAGTGGTCCCAAAAGGCCACAAGACCTGTCTAGACTCACAGCCGCTGATGGCGGATCCAGGACCAGAAAGAGTCTCTTGGTTTCTAGGCTAGAGTTTTGTTCATGATGTGGGCACTAGATCCTGGAGACAAACTTCTGAGCTTCAGTCCAGTCAAGCCCTTATGTGTCACAGAAGTCCTCCTTTCCACCACTGAGAGTCCTCCTCTTCTCCATCACTGGGAGTCCTGTGGTTAGCCTGTGGTCCCTATCATGGGCTTTACTACCATCTCTCTAAGCTCCCACAATCCACCTCTCCTGAGGGCCTGGAACAGTTCCCAGTAGTTGTGACCCTCCACTTAGGGGCCTTCTCTTCCTCCCTCTACAGGAACATCGTGGGGTTTCTCTCTTAGACATCATTGAGGGCAGCCATGCATACAGCCCACCAATTAATTTACATGTTCAGATGGCTCCAGAAGGGACTATCAGGATTCAAAGACTGGTCCCATACATTAGGAATGACTGTAGCCAGCGTGTTAACTCTGCAGGACAGTATTGACATCAGTAACACAAGGAATCCATTCAGCTGAGCTCAGTGACCCTGGGTGGGCCAATGCACCCTGTATGTGCCCGATACAGAGCACAATCCAGGGCTGGGGGTGGCAGATGCTGAGTGTGTGCACAGTGAGAGCTTGGATGGCTGGAAACAGTCTTAGAAGGACCTGTTAGATGGCACCGTTTGTGAGGCCTTGGTTACCCTCCAGACATTGGGAATTGGGAGATAGGAATCAGAGGGAGAGGTCCAGAGCAGAGGGACCTAGGGTAGAGTCCATGGCAGATCAGGACGGACATGCCAGCTGCTTCCACGCCCTGACTTTACTAGAAGGAACCTGAAAGCCATACAGGGTGTTAGGAGATAGGTGAGCTGATATGGCTGGGGTTGTTAGAGCACCTGGCTATGGGATGAACGTCACCTGGGTAAGGGCATAGGCCAAGAGTGAATGCAAGAGAGTGTCTGAGAACTCAGTGTGGTCCGTGTGAGTGTAAAGCTTGAGCTGGACTCAATAGTAGATGGGAGGCAGGTATGTTTTGGGGATAGCGGAACACAGTTTGGATGTGAGGTAGTGCCAGAAGGAGGTGAGAAGAGGACCCTCAGTTCCTGCCATGGACGCTAGGTGATGGAGAGATCTCGGACTGGCATAGGAATCAGGGAAGGAAGAGTCTGTGGATGTGTATGCGGTCTAGGCTCCATCTTGGATGTGGGTACTGGATTTGGTATGACCGGGAGACAATGGACTCCAGAAGAGACTGGGGTTGGTGATTAAACCCTATAAGGGGTGTATGAGTGTATGTGTGCATAGGCACAGCCTTGTGCTTGGTAGTTGATGGCAACTCCCAGGGAGATATGGAGGGCTAGGAGAGAGGAGAGGTGAGCTGAAGGAAGCCAGGGTTCACAGTTCACTGAGGCACCCACTAGTGAGCACTGAGGAAGAGAGAGAGAGAGAGAGAGAGAGAGAGAGAGACAGAGACAGAGACAGAGACAGAGACAGAGAGAGACAGAGACAGAGACCCACTAAAAGTCGGGAGGGGGCTTCCTGGGTCTGCTCAGGATGGAGGTGGGTGCAGAGCCTGAGCAGCAGTCAGGGGTGCTCCGCCGGCCTCCCTGCTGTGCCTCCTTGCTGACCACTCCCAGGGTCCAGCTGTTGTGCCCCTAATGCCTGCATTTCCTCCTTTGCTGGGTTGACTGCAGCGGTGACTCTAGCTGAGGCCATGGGGGAAAGGAGCACAGAGCGTGGCATGCAGGTGAATGGGAGCCAGTGCACAGACAGGCCCAGGGCAACAGGTGAAATTGAACTTGCACTTATCTGCAGTGTCACACTAATCTTATCTGCACTCCAGGCTCACTAAGAGTGTAGCTGAGATAAATATTTGCTCCCAGGTCAGTTTCACAGCCCTCTGTTCCTGGCACGTATCTGCCCCTCCCTGCGTGCCAGCTGTGGCTCCTGACGGCTGCCTCCTATTGTCATCATTCAGCAAAGACCATAGACTTACATATGACCCTTGGCGGGGCATCTTTGCATCCTGAGCCCCATCACCCCACTTGGATAAGGACTGAGACCACCAGCTTATGGTGCTTTTACAGGCTACCCTGGTAGTAGGAAGCGGAACTCAGGAGATCCTAGGTTTGGGTGGGTCTCTGTCCTGTTAGGAACCCATGGCCATGTTCCCTGGACATTGCAAGCTCTGGGCACTCCAGGTGGCCCTATAACCTTTGTCTCCGTCCCTCTTTTCTTCTGTGCACGTGTGTGCATGTGTATGTGTTCATTTGTGTGTGTGTGCAAGTGCATGTAAACATGTGTCCATGCATGTGGAGGTCAGGGATCAACATCAGGTCTTTTCCTCAATTGTTCTCTACCTTATTTTTTGAGGTAGGGCCTGCCATTGAACCCAGAGCTCACCAGTTTGGCTTAATTAGCTGTCCAGCAAGCTGCAGGGATCTTCCTGTTTCCACCTCTCCAGCACCCAGCTTTTGTATGCAAGGGTTGGGATTGAACTCGGGTCCTCATTTTTTTTAATTAAGGAATTTTTTAATTTACTTTTCATACCAACCACAGATCCCCCTCTCTTTCCTCCTCCCACCCCTCCGGTCTTCCCTTCCCAATCCTCCCCCCCATTCCCTCTTCCAACAAGGTAAGGCCTCCCATGGGAAGCCAGCAGGGCCTGGTACATTGAGTTGAGGCAGGTCCAAGCCCCTCCCCCTGCATCAAGGCTGTGTGAGGTGTCCCATCATAAGTAGCAGGCTCCAAAAAGCCAGCTCATGCACCAGGGACGGATCTGATCCTACTGCCGGTGGCGGGGGGTGGGGGAGCTGTCTTAAGAAGATCAAGCTACACAACTGTCTCACTTATGTAGAGGGCCTAGTCCAGTCCTGTGGAGGCCCCACAGCTGATGGTCTAAAGTTCATGAGTTCCCACAACTGTGTAGTGTGGTGATATTGTGTTCCCCAAAATATTGTGCACGCTAATAAACTTATCTGGGCTCAGAGAATGGAACAGCCACAATATTAAACATAGAGGATAGGCAGTGGTAGCACACACCTTTAATTCCAGAGGCAGAAATCCCTCTGGATCTCTGTGAGTTCAAGGCCACATTGGAAACAGCCAGGCATGGTGACACACCGCCTTTAATCCCAAGAAGTGAGTCTTCAATCCCAGGGAGTGATGGCAGAAAACAGAAAGATATATAAGGCGTGAAGACCAGAAACTAGAAGCTTTTGGCTGGTTAAGCTTTTAGGCTTTGAGCAGCACAATTCAGCTGAGAGGCATCCAGTCTGAGGAACAGGATCACCTGAGGAATTGGCGAGGTGAGGAAGCTGTGGCTTGTTTTGCTTCTCTGATCTTCCAGCATTCACCCCAATACCTGGCCCCAGGTTTGATTTTATTAATAAGTACCTTTAAGATTCTTGCTACACTGTAGGAACTTCTCTGTAGATTTCACTATCATGATCTTGATGCCCCTTGCTCATAGAATTCCTTATCCCTCTCTTCAACTGGACTCCTGGAGCTCAGCCTGGTGCTTGACTGTGGATCTCTGCATCTGCTTCCATCAGTTACTTGATGAAGGCTCTATGATGACAGTTAGGGTATTCACTGATCTGATTACTGGGGTAAGCCAGCTCAGGCACCCTCTCGACTATTGCTAGTAGTAGTCTAAGCTGGGGTCATTCTTGGGGATTCCTGGGAACTTCCCTAGCACCAGGTTTCTCCCTATTCCCATGATGTCTCCCTCTATCATGGTATCTCTTTCATTGCTCTCCCACTCCGTCCCTGTTCCAACTCAACCATCCCATTCCCTTATGTTCTCATCCACCATCTCCTACCCTCCATTACCCACCTCTCATCCCCAGTTTATTCATGGAGATCTCATCTATTTCCCCTTCCCAGGGTGATCCATGTGTCCCTCTTTGGGTCCTCCTTGTTATCTAGTTTCTCTGGAGCTGTGGGCTGTAGTATGGTCATCCTTTGCTTTATATCTAGTATCCACTTAAGAGTGAGTACATACCATGTTTGTCCTTCTGAGTCTGGCTTACCTCACTCAGGATATTTTCTAGTTCCGTCCATCTGCCTGCAAATTTCATGATATCTTGATTTTACTGCAGAGTAGTACTCCATTGTGTATATGTACCACATTTTCTTTATCCATTCTTCAGTTGAAGGGCATCTAGGTTGTTTCCACATTCTGGCTATTATGAATAATGCTGCTATGAACATAGTTGAGCATGTGTCCTTGTGGTATGATTGAATATTCCTTGGGTATATGCCCAAGAGTGGTATAGCTGGGTATTGAGGAAGATTGATTACTAATTTTATGAGAAACAGCCACACTGATTTCCAAAGTGGCTGTACAAGTTTGCACTCCCACCAACAGTGGAGGAGTGTTCCCCTTGCTCTGCATCCTTTCCAATATAAGCTGTTATCAGTGTTTTTGATCTTAGCCATTCTGACAGGCATAAGATAATATCTCAGAGTCATTTTGACTTGCATTTCCCTGATGACTAAGGGTGTTGAGCAATTCCTTAAATGTCTTTCAGCCATTTGATGTCTAGTTTCTTGAATTCTTTATATATTTTGGAGATCAGCCCTCTGTCAGATGTGGAGTTTGTGAAGATCTTTTCCTATTCTGTAGGCTGTCATTTTGTCTTATTTACTGTGTCCTTTGCCTTACAGAAGCTTCTCAGTTTCAAGAGGTCCCATTTATTAATTGTTGCTCTCAGTGTCTGTGCTACTGGTATTACATTTAGGAAGTGGTCTCCTGTGCCAATGTGTTCAAGATTATTTCCTAATTTCTCTTCTATCAGGTTCAGTGTAACTGGATTTATATTGAGGTCTTTGATCCACTTGGACTTGAGTTTTGTGCAGGTTGATAGATATGGATCTATTTGCAATCTTCTACACGTTGACATCCAGTTATGCCAGCACCATTTGTTGAAGATAGTTTCTTTTTTCCATTGTACAGTTTTGGCTTCTTTATAAAAATTCAAGTGTTCATAGGTGTGTAGATTAATGTCAGGGTCTTCAATTCAATTACATTGGTCCACATGTCAGTTTTTATGCCAATACTAAGCTGTTTTTTATTACTATAGCTCTATAATAGAACTTGAGGTTAGGGGTGGTGATGCCTCCAGATGTTGTTTTATTGTACAGGATTCTTTTGGCTATCCTGTGCTTTTTGTTTTTCCATATGAAGTTGAGTATTTTTCTTTCCAAGTCTGTGAAGAATTGTGTTGGGATTTTGATGGAGATTGCATTGAATCTGTAGATTACTTTTGGTAAGGTTGACATTTTTACTATGTTAATCCTGCCTATCCATGAGCATGGGAGATCTTTCCATTTTCTGATATCTTCTTCAATTTCTTTCTTCAGAGATTTAAAGTTCTTATCTTTCCCTTGCTTAGTTAGAGTTATCCCAAGGTATTTTATATTATTTGTGGCTATTGTAAAAGGTGATGTTTCACTGATTTCTTTCTCGACCCATTTATCATTTGTACATAGGAGAGCTACTGATTTTTTTTGAGTTAATCTTGTATCCTGCCACATTACTGAAGGTGTTTATCAGCTGTAGGAATTCCCTGGTAGAATTTTTGGGGTCACTTATGTATACTATCATATCATCTCCAACTATTGAAAGTTTCACTTCTTCCTTTCCAATTTGTATCCCCTTGATCTCCTTTTGTTGTCTTATTGCTCTAGCTAGGACTTTGAGCACTGTATTGAATAGATATGGGGAGAGTTGGTAGCCTTGTCTTGTTACTGATTTTAGTGAAATCACTTTGAGTTTCTCTCCATTTAATTTGATGTTGGGTGTAAATTGCCTTTATTATATTTGGGTGTTCCTTACATTCCTGGTTTCTCCAAGACCTTTATCATGAAGGGGTGTTGGATTTTGTTAAAGACTTTTTGAGCATCTAATGAGATGATCATGTGGATTTTTTCTTTCAGTTTGTTTCTATGGTGTATTACATTGACAGATTTTCATACGTTGAACCATTCTTGCATCTCTGGGATGAAGCCTACTTGATCATGGTGGATGATATTTTTGATGTGTTCTTGGAGTCGGTTTGCCAATATTTTATTGAGTACTTTTGCATCAATGTTCATGAGGGAGCTTGGTCTGTAATTCTCTTTCTTTGTTGCATCTTTGTGTGGTTTGTGTATCAGGGTAACTGTAGCCTCATAAAAAGAGTTTGGTTATGTTCCTTCTGTTTCTATTGTGTGGAACAATTGGAAGAGTATTGATTTAGCTTTTCTTTGAAATTCTGGTAGACTTCTGCACTGAAACCATCTGGTCCTGAATTTTTTTTTGGTTGGGAGACTTTTAATGACTGTTTTTATTACCTTAGATGTTATAGGTCTATTTAAATTGTTTATCTGGTCTTGATTTAATTTTAGTATATTGTACCTATCTAGAAAATTGTTCATTTCTTTTAGATTTTTCAATTTTGTGGAGTACAGATTTTTGAAGTACGACCTGATGATTTTCTGCATTTCCTCATTGTCTGTTGTTATGTCTCCCTTTTAATTTCTGATTTTGTTGATTTGGATGTTCTCTCTCTGCCTTTTGGTTAGTTTCGATAAGGGCTTGTCTACCTTGTTGATTTTCTCAAAGAACCAACGCTTTGTTTTATTGATTGTATTATTCTCTTTGTTTCTATTTTATTGACTTTAGCCCTCAATTTAATTATTTCCTGGCATGTATTCCTTTTGGGTGAGTTTGCATTTATTTTATTTTTTTTTTGTTCTAGAGCTTTTAGGTGTGCTATTAAGTTGCTAGTATGAAATTTCTCCAACTTTTTTATGTGGGCATTTAGTGCTATGAATTTTCCTCTTAACACTGCTTCCATAGTGTCCCATAAGTTTGGGTATGTTGTATATACATTTTCATTGAATTCTTAGAAGCCTTTAATTTCTTACTTTATTTCTTCCTTGACTCATTGGTGATTCAGTTGAGCATTATTTAGTTTCCATGAGATTATAGGCTTTATGTAATTTTTGTTGTTGAAATATAACTTTAAGCCATGGTGATACAATAAAATAAGGAGGTTATTTCACTTTTTTTGGTATCTGTTTAGATTTGCTTTGTGACAAAGTATGTGGTCAGTTTTAGAGAAGATTCCATAGGGTGCTGAGAAGAAGTTATATTCTTTTGTGTTAGGGTGGAATGATATTATTAAGTCTATTTGAGTCATAACATCTGTTAGATCCCTTATTTCTCTGTTAAGTTTCTGTCTGGCAGATCTGTCCATTGGTGAGAGTTGAGTGTTGAAGTCTCCCACTACTAGTGTGTGGTGTTTGATGTGTGATTTAAGCTTTAGTAATGTTTCTTTTATATATGTGAGTGCCCTTGTATTTGGGATATGAATGTTCAGAGCTGAGACTTTATCTTGGTGTGTTTTTCCTGTAATGTAATGTCCTTCTCAATCTCTTTTGATTGATTTTAGTTTGAAGTCTATTTTGTTAGGTATTAGGATAGCTAAACCAGCTTGCTTCTTAAGTCCATTTGATTGGGAAGTCTTTTCCCAGCCCTGTACTCTGAGGTAGTGTCTGTCTTTGAGGTTAAGGTGTATTTCCTGTATGCAGCAGAAGAATATATCCTGTTTTTGTATCCATTCCGTTAGTCTGTGTCTTTTTATAGGCAAATTGAGTCCACTGATATTAAGGAATATTAATGACCAGTGATTGTTAATTCCTGTTATGTTTTGGTGGTGTTGTGTGTGTGTTTCCCTTCTTTGGGATTTGCTGCTGTGGGGTTATCTATTTATTGCTTGTGTTTTTGTGGGTGCATCTAACTTCTTTAGGTTGGAGTTTTCCTTCTAGTGCTTTTTGTAGGACTGGATTTGTGGATAGGTATTGTTTAAATCTGTTTTTGTCTTGGAATGTATTGTTCTCTCCGTCTATGGTGATTGAAAGTTTTGCTGGGCATAGTGATCTGGGCTGGCATCCATGGTCTCTTAGTGTCTGCATTACATCTGTCTAGTACCTTCTGGCTTTCAGAGTCTCTCTTGAGATGTCAGGTGTTATTCTGATGGGTCTGCCTTTATAAATCACTTGACCTTTTTCCTTTGCTGCTCTTAATATTCTTTCTTTATTCTGTATGTTTAGTTGTTTAATTATTATGTGGCAAGGGGACTTTGTTGGAGGTCTAGTCTATTTGGTGTTCTATAAGCTTCTTGTATCTTCATAGGTATTTACTTCCTTAGATTGGGAAAGTTTTCTTCTATGATTTTGTTGAATATATTTTCTGTGCCTTTGAGTTGGTATTCTTTTTCTTCTATACATATTATTCTTTTTTTTTTTTTTTTTTGGTTTTTTTGGTTTTTTCGAAACAGGGTTTCTCTGTGTAGCTTTGCGCCTTTCCTGGAACTCACTTGGTAGCCCAGGCTGGCCTCGAACTCACAGAGATCCGCCTGGCTCTGCCTCCCGAGTGCTGGGATCCATATTATTCTTAATTTTGGCCTTTTTATGGTGTCCCAGATTTCCTGGATGTTTTGTGTTATGACTTTTTTTGGCTTTAGTGTTTTCTTTGACTGATGAATCTATTTCCTTTATTATATCCTCTACACCAGAGATTCTCTCTTCCATCTCTTGTATTCTGTTGGTTATGCTTTCATCTGTAGTTCCTGTTCGTTTACTCAGATTTTCTA
Source organism: Peromyscus maniculatus bairdii (assembly GCF_049852395.1). Lineage (NCBI taxonomy): Eukaryota > Metazoa > Chordata > Mammalia > Rodentia > Cricetidae > Peromyscus > Peromyscus maniculatus. The sequence continues at coordinate 69,979,100 of NC_134854.1, forward strand.
TTCCCACCATTCCCTCAGTTTTTGTCTTCTTCATTGCTTCTATTTGTTTCCTTCACCTGTTTAATTGTTTTTTTTTCCTTCAGTTTTCTTGGCTTTCTTTAAGGGATTAACTGATTTCTTCCAATTTGTTTGGCTTTTTCTCAATTTCTTTAAGCGAATTTTTCATTTCCTCTTTAAAGGCCTATATCATCTTTATAAAGTTATTTTTTTTAAGGTCACTTTCTTCTGTTTATTCTATGTTGTGATGTTCAGGTCTTGCTGTTCTAGAGCCACTAGGTTCTGGTGGTGCCATATTGCTCTTTATGTTGTTGTATGTATTTTTGCACTGGCATCTACTCATCTCTCCCTCCAATTGGTGCAAGAGGTGCCTGTGTCTGAACGAGCTGCTCTTGGTTCAATCTGTGCTTGCTGTGTCTGTGTCTCAGGGGGCCACACTGGATCCAATCTTAGCTCTTGGTCTAATTGGAGCTGGCAGATTCTGTGTCTCAGGAAGCTGCTCTTGGTCCAATCTGAGCTGATGGATTCTGTGTCTCAGGGAGATGTTCTTGGTCCAATCAGAGCTAGTGGATTCTGTGTCTCAGGAAGCTGCTGAGGTCCAAGGGGGATGAGTGGATTTGGGGTAGGGCATGGGTCTTGTAGATTGCAGGGTCCTATGGAGGGTGTTGGTGGGGAGGCCTGCCCGAAGGAGTCTTTCCTGCTGGCCAGCAGCTGGGGCAGCCAGGTCCTCATTCTTGTGCAGCCGTCACTTTACCAATGGAGCCGTCTCCCCAGCTCCTCCCAGCTGCCTTTTACGTATGGACTCTTGGAGTCCCAGCCAGATTCTATGATCAGGTCTGAGGTGGGTCGGGGGGTGGGGGTGGGAGAGGATGCATTCGACAAGGATTCCCCCCAAGTGATAGTGACATGGCATTTCTGGTTCCCATTCATTTTTGTACCTATAGACCACACCTCAGAGAGAAGATTGGGTTGCCAGAAAACCTCTGTGTGTTTGCAGCAGAAAGAAATTAATTTGGTGTATTGTCACATGGAGAGGGATAAGACGAGAATGGGGGTGGGTGGCATGGGCTACACAGAAACCAGCAAGTGCTAGAAGCTGGGGCCAGAGGCAGGCCTGTGGGGTTCCAGTGTGACAGTCTGGATGGGAAGAGTGGCTGTCCAGTGGTGGTCCTGATGCCCTCCCTGCCCACCTGACTTTCTGCACAGGTGCTCTGCTGGACTCTCTTAGCATTAGCTCAGTGTGTCCCTGTGATGGCAGTTTCCCCTTGGGCAGGTGGGAGACTGATTGCCCAGGTCCCTCTAAGAATGTGGTGGGCAGAGATGTGAACTAAACATTATTACACCCGAGCCTACCCTCATAGCCACAGCCTGGCCCTGTGTGCCTCATCTTCCTAAGTTCTTCTCTGGCCTTCAAGGTGCCCATTCTCCTTGCTGTGGATGACGCATGTGACAGGTCAGGATGAGTGGAGAGGCCTCAGAGGACAGTCTACTCTCTTAACAACCTATGGCTGATGCTTCTGCAAGGGAAGAAGTGCTTTATGTCCTTGTAACAACCAAATGCCCAGAAGCAAAGGGGGTTCCAATGCCACAGCTGGTGCAGGGATGCTCTGCTTGGGCAGTGTTGGGAAGGGCTGCAGACAGATGTTCCACTGCTCTACAAGATGACTGGTGGCTCTTCTCCATGCTCTCAGCCTGCCACATCCAGTCACAGTGTTGATGACATCTGCTCATCAAGGTCTCCAGTGACCTTTGCCTCGGTCTGCACTGACCAGGAGTTACATGAGCTGTTTTATGCTTTGCTTCTTAGGATAGATGTCTCTGTGGTACAGAAAAGAGTAAAGACTGGCAGACACAGATAGCCTCCACCAACATGGACATATTACTATCATCTTCTGCTTCCTTCCTGCCCCAGGTGACCAAGGACTCTCTGCCTCATTCTCCCAGAAATGCTCACACACCCGTGGTCCAGTGGTGACTCGGTGGGGAGACAACAGCTTCTAGAATAATTCTTGCATGCTAGAGCTTAAATTGTGTCCCCCTAAAACTATGTTGATGCCCCAATTCCTGGTACCTGTGTGTGCATAGGGTCTATGTGGAAAGAGTCTTTGCAGGAAAAACTCAGATTAAAATAAGATTAGGGCAGGCTCTTGAAGTCACATGACTGGTGTCCCTGTGAGAAAGGAGAAGACAGATGGCAAAATGACTCAGCCGGTGAGGAAGGGCAATTGATGTCAAGGCTGGCTGCCCGAGTTCGATTCCTGAGAGCCACATGATGAAAGGTGAGAACTGACCACTGAAAGTTTTCAGTTGTCTCTTGATCTCCACTTCAGTGCTGTAACACGCACACACACACACACACACACACACACACACACACACACACACACATCATTGTCTTTAGTCAATGATCTGTGAAGAGACATATGACCACAGCAACTCCTATAAATGAAAAAATTTAATTGGAGCTGGCTTACAGGTTCAGAGGTTTAGTCCATCATCGTGGTAGGAAGCACAGCTGCATGCAGGCAGACATGGTACTAGAGAGGTAGCCAAGAGTTCTACATCCAAATCAGCAGGCCACAGGAAGAGAGAGAGAGAGAGAGAGAGAGAGAGAGAGAGAGAGAGAGAGAGAGAGAGAGAGAGAGAGAGAGAGAGAAAGACTGGGCTTGATTGAGTGTTCGAAACCTCAAAGGCCATCTCCAGTGACACTTCCTTCAACAAGGCCACACCTTCTAATCCCTGCAAAGTAGCGCCATTCCCTAATAACCAAGCATTCAAATATCTGAGCCTATGGGGCCATTCCTATCAAACTACCACATGCACATAATATAAATATAAACACACACACACACACACACACACACACACACACAGATGTGGAAAGCTCTCCTCCTCAAAGTGCCTTGGCTTCTGCTTCTACCACTGATGCTTTGCCACAACAGCCATGGACATCTGCACCACCAGTGGTAGCTAGCAGTCTAGGCTATGGAAGCTGCAGAAAGCCACCGCCTGACCTGGTCCTGTGTACCCAACCGATCGATGAGTTGGAACTGTAGAACATCATAGGATTTTTGAAATATGAGACTCACACCTTTTTAGAGGGGCCAAATGCTTTGAAGAAAATAAGGAGGGGAGGATGAAAAGAGAGAGAGAGAGAGAGAGAGAGAGAGAGAGAGAGAGAGAGAGAGAGAGAGAGAGAGAGAGACTCATACACAGTTGTGTTTCTGACAGTGAGATCACATTCCATGAACCATACCTACTCAGCTCACCTGTCTGCAGAGTCATTCAGAAAGCTTTCATTCTTCTTAATGCACCTCACATACCAAGTCCATCTCCTATGGACTGGCCATGCTCAGCTGACGGGACCCAGGCTTGGTCCACCCATCACCTCTTCCTACAGAGCGTTCATTTATCCATAGCCCCAGTGAGAAGATAATTATGAAGACTTGTGGGGCACCTCCTGGCTCTTCCCTTCTAGGCAGCCCCTCCCACTCCTGCCCGCACCCCGCCAGCATTCCCCATCTAGATACCTCAAGGCACCATGGAAGCCTTGAAGGTTCCCCAGGATCACAGGATGACTATCCTCATTCATTGCTATTCCCTGGAAGAAAACCACATGAATCCAGTGACTAAGAGACCAGGGACCACTTCCTGCAAAGAAGAACCTGTCTTGTTACACAAACAAAGGAGCAGGCCAGGCTCCTGTGTGGGAGCTCATCTCTGAGGAGGGGTAAAAAGGGCAGAGTAGGTTTCCTGTCAGAAACTGTGGAGTGAGTATGTGGGCACATGTCAGTGTGTATGTGTGTGCACGTACCCTGTCCAAAAGTGTCCGTGTGTCCGTGTGTGTGTGTGTGTGTGTGTGTGTGTGTGTGTGTGTGTGTGTCCCTGTGTGTGTGCCTGTTTCTGAGATGACTTTGAGGAAAATGAGCCCCTGTTGGGCACAGGGACATCTTTTAGTCCACACCACCCTTTTCTTTTCACAGTACAGTGTGTTCAGGGTCTTATTTTCTTTAAGTGGAGCAAATAATAGAGTACTATTATCCATTATATATGTGGATATATATCTATGGATAATATAGAGTACTATGAGTACATAGAGAAACCCACTAGAGTACTAAGTAACATAGGCTCTATAGTAAGGCCAGTTCCTTGAAAACAATTGAAGTGGAACTGTTGTCTATATAAAAGCTTCTGGTGGGCCTTACTGTGGGAAGGGAGGTGAGCAAAAGTGAGTGTGGCTGTCCCCCTGGCTCCTTAACCATGCCGTCACCCATTCTGGAGTGACCTGGTTGCAGATTGGCTGTCAGTAGTTTTGGAACTCAGAGAGGGAGCACCCAGCTCTAGGACTTTAAAGAAGTCCTCACCTCTGTTACCTATGGGACCTGCCTACAGGTTGTGGGGCAGATGGAGCCCTTGTTGCTGGATCCCCGAGGGTAGGTGTCTTAGTTCATGTTTTATTGCTGTGAAGAGACACCATGACCACAGCAATGCTTATAAAGGAAAACATTTAACTGGGTCTGGTGTATGGTTCAGAGGTTTTAGTCCTTTGCCACCATGGCAGGAAGCATGGCAGATGTGGTGCTGGAGGAGGAGCTGAGAGTACTATATCTGAATCTAAAGGCAGCATGAAGAAAGAAAACCACTGGGCCTGGCTTAAGCATTTGAGATGTCAAAGACATATTCCCCCTTCTTCCTCCAACAAGGCAAGGTTTCCTAATAGTGCCATTCCCTCTGAGCCTATGGGGCCATTTTCATTTCAATTACTGCAGTGGGTGATCTTGGCAGACAAATGGGACCAAGGAAGAGGCTGAAGAGATGGGCACCTCAGCACAAAGGGGAGATGTTGCTAGGGATGGTGCAGATGATTCCAGGCAGCCTCAGACCTGGAGCTCTGTGAGGAGGGAGGTACTGGACAAGGCACCTGGGCCCCCTGGGGACAGCTAGCGAGTGATGAGAAGACTAGAAACTTGCTCCCCAACCCTTTTAGGAGCAGAGCTGCGGGGCTGGAGCCAGCCCAGCATGGGGAAGCTGAGGTAGGCTGCTCAGGACTGACCTGAGGACAGGAACCAGGTTGGTGCCCTGCTCCTTGGAAGCTATACAGAGTCTTGCAAGCCCCCTGGGAAGCTATGGGGCCTCCCCGACATGTTCACAAGCACTGTGATTTAATTGCTCTGCTATTTGTTAATTAGTCTGTGTGAGATGCTGGTATCCCTGGCTGAGGGAGTGGGAGGCAGGAATGCAGTCCTCTGTGAAGCAGGTCCAAGCAGCGGGCAGTAGAGTTTACCTGCTGAGTCTGTGGTTGCATCTTGGATGCTCTGATGTCTCAAAGCTGCCCAGGGGGAAGTTTCCCACTAGAAAACTTGATCCACGAGGGACCATGATTCCCCTTCGGTCCAGTACTGGAGGGGTGCACATGAAGCTGAGCTCCCTAAGTAAAATTGGAACTGATGGTGTCTGACTGCCCTCCTCTCGGGGCTCACCCTTCTCTGAGAGGAGCTGCATGTTTCTGCTTCACCTTGGGGCTCCGGGTTTCCCCCTCCATTTCCCCATCAGCGGTTGCTCTCAGGAAAAGATGGGTATCATCATTTACAGGTTAATGTAAGTGTATATCAACAAATACCTCCTCAGATTCATTCAGCAAGTATTACTCAAAGACCACTAGGTTCCAAGTGTGGGGGTCCTTCCCCAAGAGTCCTGGGGAGAGAGCACTGATGGAAAGAGAAACAACTTTACCATGGGCTATGGGGTGGTCAGTCGCATGATGTTTCCAGCATGCTTTGAAGAGCGGGGTGCTGATCAGGACGTGGGACAGGGAAGACTTCCTGGAAGAGGCGGTGCTGGACCGAGTCTTCAGGATGAGAACGGAGGAGGTGTGTGGATGGCAAGGATGGAGTACAGCTCAGCACAGCACTCCCAAGGGCACGTGTTCAGGAGCCTGGGGAGCTGTTGTTGCAGAGGGCAGGTAACAATTAGAGGAGAAGAGTAGAGCAGCCATCCCTGTGACTGATGGCTGCACAGCATCCAGATGTGGGTGTAGGGCTGGGAGGAAGATGGTTTGGGCTCCTTAGGAGGAAAGCTGGCTCTTATGGCTCGATATAAGACATCCACGTGGGATGGAAGACATCCACATAGGATCCACTTGGTCTCCAGCTGGTGGCGGGGCTGATTTGGGAAGTTAGGGTAGGGCTTAGCTGAAGAAGATGTTGGGACTTTGGGACTTGGGCAGACCCACTTCCTGCTTCATCTCGTGTTTCTTGGTTGGCTGAGATATGAGCAAGCAGTGACCGTATCACACAGTCCCTCTGCCATGGAGTCATCCACTACCATCCCTTCTATGTCTCCACGAACAAGCCACAAAAAATGCTTCTGAAGTTGCTTCTTGACAGGTCTTTGGTCACAAACACAAGAAGAGAAATTACTGAGAACACACAGGCCAAGCCGATGGGTGGAGAGCAGGGTTGGGGGTGAGACAGTGGAGCTTCTGGCAGGATGGCAGAATGAGTGACCTGTTCCAGCCCAGGTAGGCTGAACGCAGGGCCTTGAGAACTGTGATGGGCTCACCTCCAGGTGCTTAGAGATAGTCAGGCCATAGCCTGTATGTGATGGGGCCTTGAAGTCTGACAAAACGTTAATGGAGGGACTGTAAAGATGACCTAAATGGCCCCTCTCGCCTATCATTGTAGATGGTCACTGTGTTCTTCTCTGAACATTCAGACTGTCACACACATGTCCATCCTGACAATACTGGGCTGTGTGGACCTGAGACCTCCTGATTCTTGGGCACCTGTTTGGCAGAGCTGAGCCTCAAAGGAGTTAGCTGACTTTCGCAGGGTTGGCCAGAGCCTTTGCTATGGTTTTTGTGGGCTTCTAGCCTGAACATAGCATGTCCCCAGTGACTTCCTGCCCTGTGCCTTACCGTCTAAGGGTGTTTTGGCCTTGGTGTGTGGGTGTAATATATAGACTTCCTGCTGGAGCCAGACCCTGACTGGTCAAACTGAAGGACCTACCCCTGTTCATGTTGGCACCCCAAAGATGGTACCTGAAGATTTCTTGCTCCCCAGAGGGCAAGTTCGCTGTTTCAGAGTCTGGAAGCTGGGCCATGTTTCTCCTGGGAGTAGCGCATTTCTAGAACAGGCAGGGGGCATGGATGCTTTCCGGGCGCGCGGCACATCTCAGCTTCTCCCCTGCCAGCCAAGACCTGATTGGCCCAGATGCAGCAAGGAGGCACAAGAGGACTGGGAGGTGCCCAAGGCAAAAGCTAGCATTGCTTCTGCAGCTGTGGTATTGCCTCTGTCCCAGGTGCCCCCGTGTCTCAGAAGTGTGGGTTGCGATGGCATCTGCCACAGCTTGCATGGCTGGTGCACCTTGAGGTAGCTCTTGGAGTCGACAGGTTGGGAGAGCCACAGCTACAGTGTTGATATCCCCAGGACAGGCCCTCAGTGTCCTCTCCTGCCTGGTCCCCAAGCCTGGTAGGGTTGGAAAGACACCTTCTTCTCATAGGTTACTGAAACTTGGGATTGACCAGTGACTTGGGCCCCAGTACTTGGACTGACCTGGGAATCTATGCACACATCACAGTTGTTGGAATGAATCACTTACAGAATCTTTTTCTCCTTAAACTCCAATGGGGGAAATAAGTTCTTTCCCTGACTATATGGTTCTTCTAGTTTGACCTGGGAACGTGCATGGCCCTCAGGTCAGCAGCTTTCTGTGAGCTCTTACAGCTGCTCTTTGGTAAGCCTCGCTGAGTAGGGAGAAGCCAGAAAGGGCAGGCTCAGTCCTGTGGAGGTTGGGGCTTCCACACAGCTGCTTCAGGATTGTGGGGAGAGCCGCATGATGGCGTGGGGGGCCAGTCTGTGCTTCCCCTGTCCCTAGGGGGTCTGGGCTGTGCTCTTGGTAGCCCCACTGCCCATCCTGTGAAGCCCCTCATGGTGCCTTTGGAGAGGGATGATGTCTGGCTCCCCAGGATGGGGCTAGTCCCTCTTCTGCATGCAGGTTATCTTTTCTTTTACCTCACAGTCCGCTCTTGAGGGATGCTTGCATGAGGATGGAGTTGGAGATTGCAGGCTGTCTGTACAGGAGTCTGTATCAGAATCTTCTATCACTTGAGACTGCCCCACAGGATAGCAGCCCAGACTTCCCTTTCCCCTCTGGTCACAGGCTGTGCGTGATGACACACCTCCATGCTATTCCACATCTGTTCCTGAGCTACTCTGGGATAATAACTTACCCTGCCAGAAGATCACCTGACATGCACCCTGGAGAAGCATCTTAACCCACCCCCAGTCCGGCCTCCTAGCTTCCTGTCTTTTTGGGAGGGGATGGCTTGCCAGCCGGGCCTGGCAAGTGACCCTGTGGGAATTAGGTGCTGTTGTCTGAAAGGTGAGCCTCAGGGAATAAAGGGCTTGTCATCAGGAGCCCCATCTAGCTGGGATAGTGTCTGGTCAGAGCAGAGGTTTCAAGATGCCCAAAGTTTAGATGTCAAGGTGTTGTCCCTCTTTGATGAATCCTGTCAGCTGGAGCCACTGAGGATGGCCCTCCATTGCTATTCTGGGCCGAGCAAGGGCAGTAGTAGTAACTCAAGGGTCACAGTGGCCATTTCTCCTTGGAGGCCAAGCCTAGCTACATTAACCTGAACTTACCTCTTGCTCGAGTTGAGGGGTATGGCACCTCAGAGCTACCTGGGGCCTCCTGAGCAGTTTGGGCACTCATAACATGAGTCATGCCTTGAGTTGTTTTACTGAGAAGATGATTGCTCTTGGTTGGCTCCCAAGACAGGTGTCAGGAAAAACCAAGCCTCTTTGCTACAGTCCCATTCCATGGCATTGGCTGCCTGGATGCCAAGTTCAGCACGAACCATGAAGGAAAGAGCCAGGACAACACCATCCTTCACCCTCAGCTTGTAGTGGATGCCACTTATCACAGAACTGATATTCAAGAGTGATGGTTCTCAACCTTCCTAATGCTGCAACCCTTTAAAAACACTTCTTCATGTTGTGGTGATCCCCAGCCCCAACCATAAAATTACTTCATTGCTACTTCATAGCTGTAATTTTGCCACTGCTATGAATCACAATGTAAATATCTGATATGTAGGACATCCCGTATGAAACCCCCGAAGGGGTCGTGATCCACAGGTTGAGAACTACTTGTTCAAGAGGCAGACTACCTCTGGAAGCTGTCTCCTGGACTTTAGGGCTGGGATCTTCATGAGCCCACGTGGAAAGGGAGTGACAGTGATATTGTTATCAAGGTTATTAGGACCTTCAAATATTTTTTTTCAAATACCATTTCTTAAAGAAGAACAACCAAATACCCCTTAGTGAGGCTTGGAGAGATGGTTAAGAGCACTTGCTGCACTTTTACAGGACTTAGGTTTGGTATCTATCACCCTTTATAGTAGTTCACAACTGTCTGTAACTCTAGTTACAGGGTATCCAAGGCCCTCTTCGGGCCTGCAAGGCCACCAGGCATGCACGTAGTGCACAGACACACATGTGGGCAAAACACTCCTACACATTAAAACAGAAAGATTGAATGGGTCTCAAAATATTCTTCACCAAATCAAAGCCAATGCGCCCTCTAGTTGATTGGCTCTGAAGGACTCCAGTGGGTCTCGGGCCAGTTCAGAATGGCAGCTGTCTTCTGTCTCTGTTAGGACTATGAGGACAGAATAATGGGCTGCTGTGACGTGTCCACAGTGGCGACTCCCCAAACACGCACACAGAACAACAAATGGAGCAGGTTGGAATAGCCATCATGGATGAAGCCAAGCCTGCCTCAGGTGCCTTGTCCATCTGTCAGAGCACAGTGAGATCCTACTGCCACCTGGGGTAGAGGCAGAGGCTACAGCAAGGCATGGCTAGCCAGTGCCGGGGCCTGGATTCCAGGCATGTTTGTGTGCTGTGTTCATGTCTCTGATTCAGACAACTCAGATGTCTTCTGGGGAAGGTGACATTTGATGGATCAAGACACGGTTTCTCAAGATTCCAAAGCTGGAGCAGTGGGGACCCTGCTGTGTGAGTGAAGACACTATCTACCTACCTGTTTATGCACAGACAGGGGAGTTTGTGGAGAGCTGGGGATGTCAGCCCAAGAACTAGGTCTAGGCTGGATATGGACTCAGCAACATCAGAGCCTTCCTCTCTCCTGACCATGGCCTTCACTCATGATGCCTGGGGTACACTGTGGCACCCCATGTTTGTGGGCTGCACTCTTGCACCATGTCTGCCCGAAGCAAGGTACCTGTCATATGCAGCTCTCCCTCCAGGGCACTTTCGCCTGTCATTGGGGGCTGGAGTAGATCTGTGTCTGATGTCTGGGAAGCCTGGGGACAGAAATCACCTTCTGCAGACATTGAGGGAGATGTGGCCCCTCCCTCCCTCAGAACTCCTTGTAGGATGTTGTACTCTGAGAGGGGCAAGTGTGCTCTGCCAGCCATGGTGAAGTCTGATTGTTTGCTCCACACAGAGTTGGTGAGGGGGCACTATTCTCCCTAGTTCATAGAGGTGGCCGGACAAACTTCCCATGGGCATAGAACCTGATTTAGACAACCCACAGTTCGCTGAGCTCAGATGATGGGGGCTGGGCTAGGTGAGTCTTCTGCTCCCCTTCTGGAGCTGAGCAGCTTAGCTGGGATCAGTGCCACTCTGCAGGTGTCTTGCCCTCCTGGGACCACTGAGGATGTCCTTGTTCTGGTGATGACTGGTTGAAAACCCTCTAAAAATGGTGTGGACTGGCCTCTCTCACTCTGCCTTACTGGGTTAGCCCCATAGGGCTCCAAGTTTTGGTTTCAAAAGTTTCTTTGAAAAATAACCAAGTTTGTTGAGAGTGTTGGTTTCTGTGACTTCCATCCTTAAGTAGTTACTGTGGCATTTAGCAATGTAAACTTGACATAACCTATGTGGTGATTTGAATGAGAATGACCCCCCCCCCCACAAACTCATATACTTGAATGTGAACTATTTGGATGGATTAGGAGGGGTGGCCTTGCTGATGTAGGTGAGGCTTTGTTGGTGAAGGTATGTTTCTGGGAGTGGGCTTTGAGGTTTTAAAAGCCCACATCAGGCCCAATCTACTCCTCCCTTCTGGCAGCTGCCTGAAGACCAGGATGTAAAGTTCTCAGTTACTTCTCTAGCACCATGCCTGCCTGCATGCATGCTCCCTAGCCTGATGATAATAGACTAAGCTTCTGAAACTGTAAGCAAGCCCCCAATTAAATGCTTTAAAAAATAAATAAAAGTTGACTTGGTCATGGTGTCTCTTCACAGCAATAGAACAGGGACTAAGATGCCTAGAATCACACTTGGAAAGAGCGAGTCAATGAGGATTATGTACAGTGGATTGGCCCATGGGCATGTCTGTGGAGAATTATCCTGTCAACTGATATGGGAAGACTCAACCCATTGTGGGCAGCATCTAGGCAGGGGTTCCTGAATAAGACTGGAAAAACCAAGCCAAGCACAAGCAAGCAAGCATTGAGTATTTGTTTATTTCTCTCTGCTCTTTACTGTGCATGTGATGTGACTAGATGTTTGACATCCCTGCCTAGACTTCTCCATAATGGTGGACTATAACCTGGAATTGTAAAATGAAAAAAAAAATCCTCTTTCTCTGTAGTTGGAAAATTTCTTGTGTCTTGGCCTGCTGGTGGTCGGGACAAATCTCTCCCACACTTGTCCCCAAGTAAACACACAGTTATAACTGCATGGCCATGACTCAAGTCTTTTGCTAGCTAGCCCTATATCTTCAATTAGCCCATAACTACTAATCTATGTATCGCCACATGTTCTGTGACTTTGTCTGACCCCATTACATGTTGCTCATTGGGTGGCTCGCTGGTGTCTTCTTTGCCTTCTTCCTGCCTCTCTCTTTGAATTTCCTGCCTGCCTCTAAGCTACCTTGCCATAGGCCAAACAGCTTTATTAATCAACCAATCAGAGCAACACAAATTCACAGCATACAGAAAGACATTCCCCCATCACTTCCCCTTTTCTGTCTAAACAAAAGGAAGGTTTTAACTTTGACCTATTAAAATTACATATAATAAAAACAGTCATCAAGCAAGAACTATAGTTACAATATCTAGTCTATTTGTATCCGGCAAATTCAAAGAAAATATTCTATTTATCGTATATTTGTGAGTCTAAGGTTTTATATCTAACTTATCTTTTATTATACCTAAGGAAAATTATAACTATTTAGTCTTCAACTACATCAAAGACCTCAGAAGGATATACTATTACCTAAGTAAACAAGAAGAGCATTGTAAGCAACTTCCAAAATCTAGAATGAGAGAGACATTTGGCTGCCTTGACAGTCAACCCAAGTTCCTCTGCAACATTGGGGTATCCATCTTCAGCCTATAGGCCTAGAGTTTTTAGTCACTTCCCCCTGTGTCCTGTAGAATGTCTGGCAGTTTCCTCTGTGAAGCAGGAACCTGAAGGACCTTTTGCCTTGCAAATTTCAATGGTCACCTTCCTATGGGTCCTGCATGTCCAGTCAATACAACATTTTGTCAAACAATCCAGACAAGAACAGTTTCTTACCCAAATGGCTATTTTTGCCAAGAAGAAGATAAACTCCATATGGAGTGTCTGCAACACCCATCAGCTTTCTCTTTGAAGTAAATTGGTGCTGCCAGGAGCAGACGTGTCTCACTGTCCAGAAAAATCTAAGTTTTTAAAATATTTTAAATGCCATATTCTGTAGGTCTTTGAAATGTTTGAAGATTCCCTACCTAATTGAATTATATCTGTGTATACCTAGAAAACTTAACTAATATGACTACAAGTTTGATTATCATAGATGATTAACTATTAATCTATATTTCTTAATGATACAGTACAATTTTAAATGAGTTATATAAACATAATATCTTAAACAAGAGTAGAAATACACATACAGTATAACAAAATTAAATTTGTATCAATAAACTAAAATCTATACCAATGAAAAACATTTTAAGCAAGTTGCTCTTTAAAAGTAGGTTCAACAATCCACCCTTTTGTCCTATCATATCTATATCCTATATTTCCATATCATATCTCCCTTTCTTCTTTTAGAAAGAGATTGACTATGGCCAATAGGAATTTGTAGCCAACAACCAAATAAAGACAAACATTTATAATCCATTTTTGGGGAATGTGGGCGTAGTATTCTGGGCTACTTCTTGCTGATAAAGGGCCCTACATTGGGTGCCATTTGTAGTTGGAAAATTTCCTATGTCTTGGCCTGCTGGTGGTTGGGACAAATCTCTCCCACACTTGTCCTCAAGTAAACACACAGAGGCTTATATTAATTATAACTGCATGGCCATGGCCCAAACTTTTTGCTAGCTAGCTCTTATATTTTAAAGTAGCCAGTAACTATTAATCTATGTATTTGCCACATGTTTCTTGGCTTTACCTGCACCCTATTACATGTTGCTCCTTGGGTAGCTCACTGGTGTCTCCCTTGCCTTCTTCCTGCCTCTCTCTTTGAATTTCTTGCCTGCCTGTAAGCTACTTTGCCATAGGCCAAATGGCTTTATTAATCAACCAATCAGAGCAACACAAATTCACAGCATACAGAAAGACATTCCCCCATCATTTCTCCCTTAAGTTGCTTTTTGTGGGGGTATTTTATCACAGCAACAGAAATGACACCAGAACATTCACTGTATCAGACCCTAAGAAACTTAAGAATATTAATTAGTTAACCAATTTTGGAACAGTAAGACCTTTCAGACATGTTCATCCTGTGGTTTGTGGGCTCCATGTGGCTCCATGAGGCTGAAGGTAGCTATGAATGTGGCCTGCCACAAAACTGTATCCTTATTTAAAACATTGAGATATTCTTGTGAATTTTACTTATCATTTTCCAGTGTGAACTTTGGAGGTGGCAACATCATTACATAATGATGTTGGACAGGCCTGCACATTAGTTTGAATTACATGTTTTAGCTGGCATCTGGTGACACAGATCCATGGTCCCAGAGCTTGGGAGGCTGATGCAGGAAGATAGAGAGTTAGGGGTCAGCTTTATCTACACAGTGAGACCCCACTCCAAAAGTAAATAAATAACAGATTCTTTTAAAAAAATTACTTTACGTGTATATTTGTGCACCTGAGTATATGTATGTGCACCATGTGCATACAGTGGCCCACAGATGTCAGAAGAAGGCACAGGATTCCTTGGAACTGGAGTTACAGGCAGTTGGGAGCTGCCATGGGGGTGCTAGGAATGGAACCCGTGTCCTCTGGAAGAGCAGCCAGTGCTCTTAACCACAGAGTCATCACTCCAGCCCCCGTAAACAATATATCTTATTGAAAAATAGACACACAGTTCTAAATAAACAACAAACGGCAAAAGCCAGAGCTGTTAACCGCACTCTTGGCATTTTTCATGCTCTGGAAACCTCTTGTGCCCGGTGAACTAGAAGGCCGCTGGCTGAGTCTGGTTCTGTGCTCAGTCCACTGCATTGCTGAGAGCTTTGAAGATGACCCAGCATCCCACAGACACAGAATTAGCAGAGGGAAGAGCATGTATTTCAGGTGAGTGTGGACACTTCTCTTTATGGCTACATCAGAACCTGGGTTGTGCTGTGGCTTCTTGAACCTTAGCTGCAGCGTGGAGCCTGGGGCTGCAATGTCATTCTTGCTGTCCTCTGTGCCATTGTTTCTGCCACCCTTGTCCGGCAACCTGGATGCACTGCCATGTCACTTGAAAAACATGACCTTGGGATGGGGGAGGTGACTCAATAGATAATGTGATTGTTCTCCAAGTGTGAAGACGAGTTCAGATCCTCAAAACTCACATAAAAGCAGGGTAGGCATGGCAGCCACATACAATCCTGGGGCTCAGAGACAGGGGATCACTGGGGCAAATTGACTGCTTAGACTAGCTGAGTCAGCGAGGTCCTGGTTCGGTGGGAGACCCTGCCTCGGAAGGTGTAGTGGACAGCAACTGAGGAAGACAGAGGAAGAACGTGGGGTGTTCTGAGCACCACCTCAGGAGCATAGCCACTGGTCATGCTTCACCTACTTGTTTTCTGTCCCAGCCACCTGCCCCTTCACTGACACTTGTCCGTGGTAATGGGCAAATACATTCCCCAGGCTGGGCCTTCTGCCCACCTCTAGGAAGTGAGGAAGCTTATAAAGGACACACAGGTAGTCTCTCTCTCTCTCTCTCTCTCTCTCTCTCTCTCTCTCTCTCTCTCTCTCTCTCTCAGCTCTTTCCATGTGGCCTTGTAAAGGACTGAGAACAGTCCAGCCCTGCCTGGGTTACTGGGCTGTGTGAGTGAGCAGATCTCAGGCTGGGCCTGCCTTTGGATGACTCTATCTTACAGAGCAACAGCCTTGACCTGAGTTACTACATTTTGAGTCTAAGTGCCAAAAAAGACTGACTCTGCTACTTGTTTATACAAGTAAACAACCGCCATCTGCCAGCACACCAGGAGGCACAAACGGATCATTTATTTCTGCCAAAAAAATAATGGTATCTATGAATATATGAGCCAGAACAGAAACGGCAGCTGCAGGAGCTGACCAATCACACCTGATAGAACCCACTTACCTGAAACCATGAAACAAGGAGATCTCCACCACTGAGATGTGATGGGCACTGCCCGGTTACTTAGTCAAGAGCCTCATCTAGGAAGACTGCTGCAGAGGAGGATGTCTGCCTCTGTGCGAGGGCTTAGCCCATTTCAGATTCGTCCTGGCCTGTCACCTGGTCCTGCCTCTGACATCTCAGTCTAAGCAGCTTGGCACCTGCAGCTTGTGAATCCTTCTCCCTCGTCTCCACAGACTTTGTTTCCATCTGTGCCAGCTCTGCCGCTCACCTCAGGATGGCCTCTCCAAAATGCAGACTGTTAAACTTGTTCTCGGCCTCTTGGTAACTGTGTGTGTCTCTGTTGCTGTGTTCCCTCTCATGCTTGGTTTCTTGAGACCTTCTGACTTTTGCTCTTGTGTTTTGTTTCCATATGGGTCTGCAATTGTTACCCTGAGGCCATGTGTGTCTTCAGGGAGCTCCACTTCAGCTGGCTGCTCCAACCCTTCTGCTCTCAATAGTGGGATGCTCCTGGGGTACCGGTGACTTCAGGCTGACTCCTGACAATGGCCACTTGGCTGGTCCTGTTCTTCGAGGAGGCATGTCTAATCTCAGTGGGGAATAATCGAAGGTGACTGGACAGTTGTCATCTCAGTCAGGAACTGTGCACCCTCACTTCATTCCGGAGACTTCAGCCTTGAGCATGGGCATAGCTGAGTCTATCCAGGAAGTACTGAGGGAAGCCCTTCCTATCACCTGCTTTTTGGTAGGTCTTCAACTAGACTGAACCTGCTCTCCAGTCCTGTCTGTCCCTAAGTCCCTTATCAACTCTGTGATGCTGTTAGTCCCAAATGTCAGCCAGACAAGCCTATCAGCTCAGGCTCTACAGAGGCAAACCAGTCTGTGGGGGTGATGGTCCATGGTGTGCATGAACCTGCAGTTTGGGGTGATGGTCTATGGTGTGTGTGGACCTGCAGTTTGGGGTGATGGTCTGTAGTGTGTATGGACCTGAAGTTTGAGGTGATGGTCCATGGTGTGTGTAGACCTGCAGATTGAGGTGATGGTTCATGGTGTGTGTGGACCTGAAGTTTGAGGTGATGGTCCATGGTGTGTGTGGACCTGAAGTTTGAGGTGATGGTTCATGGTGTGTGTGGACCTGCAGATTGAGGTGATGGCCCATGGTGTGTTGGACCTGAAGACTGGGGTGATGGTCCATTGTGTGTGTGGCCCTGCAGTTTGGGGTGATGGTCTGTGATGTGTGTGGACCTGAAGTTTGGGGTGATGGTCCATGGTGTGTGTGGACCTGAAGTTTGAGGTGATGGTTCATGGTGTGTGTGTACCTTTAGTTTGAGGTGATGGTCCATGGTGTGTGTGGACCTGAAGTTTGAGATGATGATTCATGGTGTGTGTGGACCTTTAGTTTGAGGTGATGGTTCATGGTGTGTGTAGACCTGAAGTTTGAGGTGATGGTTCATGGTGTGTGTAGACTTGCAGTTGGAGGTGATGGCCCATGATGTATGTGGACCTGCAGTTTGGCTCTGGGTCTCATTAGCCACAGGTGTCCTGGGTACCAAGGCAAGACCAGGGCCTTTAGGTTTCCTGGGCCAGCTGAATGCCATTGTTGTTATCTGAAATGCTTTGTTTTCTTATTAACACATTTTGCAGCAAGCCATCCAAGTGGAGCTCAGGCCTGTCTGGGCTTTTCTTTTCCTTTTCTCGGCTTTTCATAGGGAGATTTTGGGTTTGTTTGTTTGTTTTTAAAATCTATTATTTCCTCCTCTCCTTGGCTTTTTGGGGCTGGAGGTCAAAAACCCAATTCTTGTTGGGAGGCATGTCCTGGCTAGTTTTTGCCAACGTGATATAAAGTACAGTTGCTTGGGAAGAAGAACCCTCAATGGAGGAATTGCTTCTTTCATCTTGGCCTGTGGGTATGTCTGTGAGGGAGCCCTTCTGGCACCCAGGAAGCCCTGAACTCATGGTGGGAAGCAATCGGAAGATCTGCTCCATGGTGCAGGAAGCCAAGGCCCAGGTGGGCATTTCCACAGAAAACTGGGGCCCTGTGCCCACCCCTTGGCCTTTGCTATCTAGCTGGCAAAAAGCTAGATACACAAGAGCCCTCTTTATTCCTTTCAGCTTCTGTCCACTAATGGTGCCAAGTGCTTTCTGGAAGCTGAATTCAGAAGTACAGGCTAGCAATTACCTCACGGAGTTTGCTGGGATGCATTTTATCATAAAAGCCATGGCCATTTGTCCCTGACAAGGCTGTAGCTATAATAATCTCTGTGCCTATATTTAGCAGAAAGTTAAGCCAGTTTTCCTGGGTACTTAATAGTTTTCTGCTTTGTGTTGTTCAGGTTAAAACTTGGCTTTTGTTATGTCAGATCTGGACCACAAATACCAAAGTTATCGCTGCCTGTCTCCATCTACTGTGTGAGTTTTTAAAAGGATCACTCCATCGAGGTGGACACACTGTGCCTAGATTTCTATGACTTCTTTGAAAACACAAATGAAGGATTTTACTTTATGGGGAAAGAGATAAAAGTGGTTTGCAAAACAGCAATGCAATTATTTGGATAAGTCCACCACAAGAGGGGCCATTGTCCATAGTAATGGATTGAAGCATTTTCCTCAATTCAAATGCTGAAATGTTAACTCCTGACACAAGAGTCCTTCTCCACCATTCTGTGGGCATCAGTCTGATAATATTATGTGGAAAATTCCAGAAATAAATAATTCATAAGTTTTAAATTGCATACCCTTTTAGCATGATGAAATCTTCCCTGGCCCTGCTCTGTCCTGCTGGGGACACAGTCATCTTTTTTACCCACTGTATCCACACTGTATATGCTACCCAGTTACTAGCTACTTCTTGCCCTCACAGTTACCAGATCCACTGTAGAAGCATTGCAATACTTGCTAGTGATTTAAAAAAAGTTTGTATTTATTTTTAAAAACAATTTCATACTACATACATTAATTTTATGTGTATATGTGTGTTTTATTTGATGCAGACTCTCTCTACATAGCCCTGGCTGTCCTGGAACTCACTATGTGGACCGGGCTGGCCTTGAACTCAGAGATCCACCTGCCTCAGCCCACAGAACCTGAACCATTCTGTCTGTCTGCCTGTCTGTCTGTCTGTCTCTGTCTCTGTCTCTCTCTGTCTCTGTCTCTGTCTCTTTCTCTCTCCCATGAATGATCATATCATACCTCTGGCTGGTACTGCAAGGTACCAGGTAGGCCCATACTCTTCCTCCCCCACCCAACCCTGACCCTGGAGTGAACAGCACCAGACCTGTGCACAGGTCTCCTTGTCACACTCAGGTTGCCCTGGTGGTGTGCTGGGCACAAAGAGATCACCATAGTGCCCAACTGCTCAGTGCCTATGGGCAGTCTCCTGGTTCGTCTGTTCAGCTATATCCCATTTTTTAAATTGGCTTATTTGTTTTCTTGATACTCAGGTTTTTTTTTTCGGGTTCTTTGTATATTCTAGATACTAATCCTCTGTCAGGTGTATAATTGGTAAAAAATTGGTAAAAAATTCTTCACATTCTGTAGGCTGCTTCGTTCCTTGAATGATGATTTGCTTTGCTGTACAGAAGTGTTCAGCTTCATGAGGTCTCATTTATTAATCATTTCTCTTAAATGTCTCACTAATGGGGTCCTATTCAGAAACTCTTTTCCTGCGTCAATGAATTCAAGTGTGTTTCCCACCTTGTCTTCTATAAGATTCAGAATATCAGGTCTTACATTGAGGTCCTTGCTCCATCTGGAGTTTTGTGCAGGGTAGTAAGTATGGGTCTATTTTCATTCTTCTAGATGCAGTTGTCATTTGTTGAAGATGTCTTTTCTACAGTATGCATTTCCTTCTTAATAAAACTATCAGGTGTCTGTATATTTGTGGAGTTATTTCTGGGTCTTCAATTAAATTCCATTGATCAACATGTCTTTTCCCCTCTCAACACTGTGTTTTCTTTACTATTATAGCTCTGTAATATGACTTGAAATCTGGGATGCTGATATCTCCAATAGTTCTTTTGTTATTAAAGTTTGTTTTATATATGTGTGGTTTTGTATTTTAATAAGAAGTTTAAGATTTTTTTCTCTTTTTAGTTGAAAATAATTTTTTCATACAATATTATCTGATCACAGTGTCCCCATTTCCTCTTAGATCCACTTCTATGAAAAATTATGTTGGAATTTGATGGGTGGCATGTCCACCAATGGTTCTGGTGATTCAACTATGCTGAAACAAAACAAGAAAGTACTTCAAGTGAAAGGGTCAAAAAAGGGAGATATTTTGAGAAAAAAGGCAGACTGTATTCACATATGCTCATTACAATATATTGTTACGGTGGTTCTACTTTATTAATATTTACTGTTGCTAACCTCTTGTTGTTTCTATATCATCAGTGTAACTCCATCATAGGCTTCTGTGCAAATGAAAGAAGCATGTACAGGGCTTGGTGCTGTCCACTGCTTCAGGTATCTCCTGGGGGCCTTGGGACATTGTCCTGTGCATAAGGGGGACTACTGATCCTCAGCCTGTAGCCATGTTTGGAGATGAACTGTATAGGTTCTGAGGCTGTATTAATGGTCCTTCATCCAGTGGTTTGAGGAGAAGTGTGGGCCTCTTATGATGGGTAATCTGACTGTCAACTTGATTGGATTGCTAAGAGTGCCCACCTCTGGGTGCTTATGAGGGTTTTTCCAGAAAGAAAGGTCCAGAGGGCTCTGTCTTCATTAATTAACCCCATGATGGATGCTTGCTATAAAGGTGAAAAGCTGGAGAGACATCCTGAGTCAGGGGATCATAAGGAGGAAGCTGTATACTCAGTCACTTTTTAGGAAGGTGGACTTGGGGTAGGAAGGGTGTGAGGAACAAGGCATGAGGTAGGGGTCTGGTTAGAGGTTCAGAAAGTGTGAACATGGGAGGGAAGACAGAGCTGAAGCTTCTGGAAAGGCTGTGGAGAACCCCTGGTAGAGCTGGCTGGAGAGCACAATCCTCACATCAGACTGATGGCCAGCATCTGGGTCAGTCACATGACTTGCCTACGGAAAAGCACCTCCTGTTTTCCCAACATCCTACACGTTGGGCTTGATGATGTTTCATGACCATCCAGGAGAAACTACAAGATAGGAATGTGCCAAGTGGAGCAAAGTCACAAGAGATCCGATTCTGAAGCCCAGAGACAGAAAGTGACTCAAAATTCTAAATTAGCCCAGAAAATATCTGTCATGTACTTAATGTGGAGTAATTCCAGCTGTCCACTATGCATATACTAATGTAAACAGCAAAACCATCTTCGCACCAGGCTTCTCCAAAGAGCTTGGACTAGGAGCCTCAGTAATATCACCGAGCAGGGAGAAAGGTTTTCCAGCAGATTCCTTTCGGGCAGATTTCAAAAGTAAGAAAGTGACAGAAAAGTATTTCTTCTGGTGACATTTGATATAGGGAAGAAATGTTCATTATATTTCCTGGTGTGTGTGCGTGTGTGTGCGTGTGTGTGTGTGTGTGTGTGTGTGTGTGTGTGTGTGTGTGTGTGTGGGTTTCCTACAGTACCCTCAGATGAAGAACCAGGCTATGGGCACTAGGGCACTGGCTGGGCAAACAGGCCTGCCCTGAAGGCTGCCTTAACTCCAAGTGTAGTGGGTGCTGGCAATTTGAAGATTTTAACTGTGATCACAGCAATGTGACATAAACACTAAGTCTTATGATCTTCGTGTGACAGAGCAGTGATGTGAGGTTTAGACTTGCCTTCCTATGGCAGCCTCTAGAACTAGTTTTGTTTGCAAGACTAGAACTCCATATCCACTAAGCAACACATGACCCTATTCTGCTTCTGCTCCTGCCCTCCTGCTTTGAACCTGGGCATCCCAGTGTGTGGTTTTCTGTAGCTGGCTCATGTCACTCAGCACGGTGTCTCCCTGGCTCACACACATCATGGTGCATGCTACAATGTCCTTTCAGACTGATTGATGATGGTGTTTCACTGCACATGTGTACCACAGCACCTGCATCTATTCTACAGTGGTTGGACCTTCAGGTGTTTCTACCTTGGGCTGTAGTGAACAGTGGCTCTACAGACACACATGTACAACTATGTCTTTCAGGCCCACATTCACTTCTTTCATTTGTATACCTGGAAGTGTGGTTGTTAGATCATGGAGAAATTATAGTTAAGAACTTTTTTTTTTTTGGAGAAGTTGAACAATGCTCTTTTGTGGTGGCTTTAGTGATGCAGTGCCCTGAGTTGGTAGCAGAATTCAGTGAGATGAACCTTCCATTCAGGGGAAGTTTAGCCAGTGTAGATGTGAGACTGACCCTGCTTCCCTGACACTTGAATGCACACTGCGATAAGGTGATAGGAAGAAAAAACAACAGACAAGGAGCTCCCACAGATGTGGGTTCTAGCCTTCTTTTGGGTCCTAGTGTTCTTAGGTAGCAGTTAGCTCTCATTCTACTGTAACTTCGCTGTAAGAATAACCCAACTGAAATGAAAGGACAGGTGACATCCAACTTGATATTTTCGTAAGGCATTCAAAACTGTTTGCAAAAGTTGGGCCAGGTTGAGTTCAGGTTGTTAAAATAGGAAAAGAGGCAACTAATTAGAATAACAAAGGCTCATATCCTAACATCAATGCTTCCACATAGTGGCTCCCAGTGAACCACACGTCACAAGTTCAGCGGAATAGCACAGTCTAATGTGACTCATCTGGGCTGGAAATGTCATGCAGAATTGCAGGTACCATCACAAACCCACTTCAGTGGCATTTTTACAGTCAGCCAGGGCAACTTATGAAACAGCGCTATGCAGAGCCAAACAGATAGCCACGGGCTATTTTCTTCATGAGCTCAATATTGGAAAATACCAGTTCCAGCCTCCACAGGTGGCTATTGCTTTGTCAGATGTCAGAATGGTCATAGTCATTGTGGATGTCAGGATGATGGCCACAACTCAGTCATCCATGGGCCAGCATATCAAAACAATGTGACTCTTGGACATCATGGCTCAGGGTGAATGGCCTGTAGCTGAGGACAGCTAGTATTCTCCCATGCAAGTCCAGTGCTAGGTAATTAACCCACAGTGCAATTATTATGCAACATCTTATTTTTGAAAAAAAATGGAACCACACATCTGCTATAGCTATTTTAAGCTAAGTTCTTTTCTTTTCTTTTATTTGTGGGTCCAAAATAGGCAGTGTCTTCCCATTTTGCCAGACCTGGGTTGTCTCTGCCACAAATGCCTGCCTCATAGCCACATAACTGAGCTCAGGAGACGGTCTTCAGAAATCAGGGTGAGAGCTGAGTGTAATTCACTTCCTTGTCTTTTCAGGGCTGGGATTGAACCTGGGGCCTTGCATGTGCTAGGCAGGTGTTGTACCCTTGAGATTTATCCCCAGTCCTTTATATTTTTTCTTTATTTTGAGATAGAGTCTCACTAAGTTGCCCTGGCTGACTATAAATTTGTGGGCCTCCTGCTTTAGCTTCCTGAGTAGCTGAGGTTATAGGCCCAAGCCTCCAGGCTGGCCATATTGTTTCTAGTTAGTGATTAATTCCAGTAACCTCAGTCATTAGGATGTGAAGGGAAATGAGGAAAGCAATGAGAAATGAAACAGGAGTGAAGAGAAAAAGGAAGAACACCATTGGACATGTAGAACACTATCAGTCATTCAGGACACCATTGGACATGTAGACCACTATCAGTCATTCAGGACACCATTGGGCATGTAGACAACTATCAGACAGGCAGGACACCATTGGACATGTAGAACACTATCAGTCATGCAGGACACCATTGGACATGTAGAACACTATCATATAGGCAGGACACCATTGGACATGTAGAACACTATCAGATAGGCAGGACACCATTGGACATGTAGACCACTATCAGTCATGCAGGACACCATTGGACATGTAGAACACTATCAGATAGGCAGGACACCATTGGACATGTAGACCACTATCAGTCATGCAGGACACCATTGGACATGTAGAACACTATCAGATAGGCAGTACGCCACTGGACATTCAGGCTGAGTCAGCAAGCGTCTGTGGAGCTGTAGACCTCCTTCAAGGAGGAGTTTATAAGTAGCACAGTTAACTGACTAACTGAGCACATAGCATTTTCATTTATTTCCCAAATGCCAGTTCAGCTGTGAGTTGACAACATTCTAACTTATTCTTAACATCTGAATGATTGGGACATTAATTGCTTCTTTGGATAATAAGGTCCTTTGGGGAGGGGTTTTCCACTTTGTCAAAGATGTCTTAAAAAACACAATTTAGCACGGTACAGATCTACAGTAGTGGATGGAAATCTTCTGTATTAGTCTCCCCCCACCGTGCACATGCACATGTGTGTGTGTGTGCGTGTGCATGTTTGTGTGTGTGTGTGTGTGTGTGTGTGTGTGTGTGTGTGTGTTAGGGGGAGGGGCTGACATGGAAGGAGCTGTGTCTACATGTACTACAGCATAGCAACCAATGGTGTGACCAGTCTCCATGGAGCTCATACAGTGATTCTAGTCTTTGTTAGTCACAAACAAGTCTCAACAAAGGATTATTAACTTCTGGGGCTGGAGAGCTGTCTTAAGTGGTTAAGAACACTTCCTGCTTTCCCAGAGGACTCAAGTTCAGTTCCCAGCACTCATTTTGGGTGGCTCACAACTTCCTGTATTCCTGTAACTCCAGCCCAGGAGTTAGTTCAGGGTACAGATCCAGTGCCCTCTTTTGGCCTCCAGAGGTATCTGTACATATGTGGCATACATTCACAGACACACACACACACACACACACACACACACACACACACAAACATGGACATGCATAAACATGCACATGCACACACACTTGGAGGCACACACACACATGGACATATACAAACATGTACACATATACACACTTAGGGACACATGTTCACACACACACACACACACACACACACACACACACAGGTAAAATAAAATAAGGTAAAAACAAAATAGATGTTTTCTCCTGGGTTATTCAAGCCCATACCACTAGCCTTCCTTGTGGATTTCTTAAACTTTGTAAACTTTGGCATTCTGGTTGTTTCTACAATGCTGCCATGCACTACTATTGCCTCGCACCTGAATGATTTCAAGTAAGAATTACTCACCAGCAAAGCAGAAGGCCTTTCTCAGAGTTCATCCATCCTTGGCAGGTCCCAAGTACTAAGTGGGATGCTTATTGAACATTATTGACATTAGGAAAAGTTATCCTCAGAGATGCAGGTGTGTTCTAGCAAGATGGAAAAACTCCTGCTCTGTACTGGTGAGGAGTTGTGTCTGGGTGAGTGACAGATGCTCAGCCATTCAGGTGTTGGTAGTCAGGAGCAGTAAAGGCTGGAGCAGCATGACTGGAGGCATCTGTCCTTCACGCTCTTCCTTGTGAATACCTCGTGGTCACATTGGATGCCTCACCCCCTGCCTCAGTTTATCCAGAAGAAGAGGAAGGAAGGGGAAATAGAACAAGGAAGAAGAGAAGGCAAAAGTACCTGGGTGAGGGACATCCACCTGCTCTTGTTCTTCTCTTCTTGGATGTTGCATGGACAATGTTAGCTGCAAGGGAAGCTGGGAAACTCAGGCTAAAAATCTGCAAATGGGACTGGAGAGAAGGACCAGTGGTTAAGAGTACTTGCTACCTTTGCAGAGGAACCAAGTTCAGTCCCCAGCATGCACACTGGGCAGCTCACAGCCACCTGCATCTCTAGCTCTAGAGAGCCAAGGGCATTTTTACTCATGTGCATACAACTCACACACCGATACACACAAGTGCACATAAATAACACAAATCTTAAAACTGTAGTTGCTATTCCAAAGGCATTTTTAGTTCTCTTAATAAGGAAAAGGGGAGGATGAATATGTCTGTCCCCTCTATGTCGTGGGGAAGCAGGGCAGTGAGCTTGGAGCTAATACTGATTGCTGTGGGAGCCAGAAAATGTCTAGAGGAGCCTCAGAATCCCCCAATCAGGATCACATAGGGATGGAGGATGTGAGAAATGTCAGTGGCTCCAGATCTTCAGGCTAAGAAGCATGGGAAGGTGCAGGTCTCAGTAGCTGTTCTTTGAGGTTGTGGATCAGATACTATGGTTTGGGGCTCAAAGCAACATTGAGGGGCCTTGTAAGCAACTTCTCTATGATGACGTCCCCTCTGGGGTTTGGGGATTCTCACTTGGTGACCCTTGAAGAATAGAGTTTTGCAGTAGAGACGGGCACCTCCCGATCTCCAGAAACCTCAGTGAGCAGAATCTTCCTGGACTTCCTTGCTAATCCCAGCCAACATGGTACTCTGTGCAGACACAGCAGGGCCCTCTCTGAGGTGGAGGAGCCCCTGACTGGAAGAGGCCACGAGGTGGAAGAGCCCTAAGATGGAAGAATCCACAACATGCATGAACCCTCTGATAATGAGGACCCCTGAGTAGGAATCCCTAGAGGGAGATCATGCAGTCAAGTTGGTGCTACTGTGTGCTGTTGTCTCTGTGGCCTCCTCCTGCAGGAAGAGGAGAGTGAGGTTCAGACGACAGTGGGCCCAGGGAAAGACTGAGCCATGGGGGAACCCCTAGGATGAGACACAGCAGCTGAAGGCTTTGCCTTCCTGAACCCCAGCCTGCGGACCCTAAGGCCCTCCTCTCACCTTGGCTGCCATTTGCAGACACCTGCTTGCTTCTCGTCCAGAGGAGATGAGGGACTTGAAGTTGACTTTGGAATCAAGTGTAAAGAGACACAGTCACACTCCTTAAGTCACAGCATGTGGTCATCTTGGCCCTTGCCAAGCCCCTTTCTCCCGTCTATCCCTCAGTCCATCTACCTGTCTGTCTGTCTCTGCCCATCTGTTTGCCAGCCTCTCCCTTGTCTCTTTGTCCTGTCTCACCCCCACATCTCTCTCCTGACTCCTCTTACCCAGTTCTCCCGCTTTCCTCTCCATGTGTGACTTTATGAGTCTTAATTCTAGGTGATGAATATTTTCTGAAAACTTCACGAGTTCTTATTTAATCTAGTGATTTTTTTGCTACATTTACACTATTAGAAGAAGCACTGATGTTCCACCTAGGCTGGGAATGAGGCATGTGCTGCTCTGAGGGATGCTGAGGGGTGCTAGTATCAGCCTCTGAGCGTTACCTGGGTGACCCAGGTTGCATCTTGGGCATGCAGACAAAGGGGGCATAGCAGATCTTTACTAACGAGAGGATCAAACCTTTCTCACAAGTCAGAAGGTTCCAGGCCCCTATCAGAACTGCTGAGTTGTCCCGATCCAGCCTGGCACAGGGCTCATCTGCAGAGGGCGTTAGGTCCACAGATGGACATATTCTGGTCCCAGACACTGCCTGGGATGCTTGTGGTTCTGTTGTGAAGCTGGCTGTTGACCTAGGACACAGGTGAGCTCAGGCGTGTGTGTACACATGTGTGGGTGTGCGATGCTGAAATAAAGCCAGGCCAGATCTATAAGAAAAACCCATCTCACCCTTCATAACCTGCTCTCTAGCTCGCTACTCATCTTGCTAGTCAGGCTTTGAACCGTCCCCATACCAGAAACCAGGTTTCCTCCTTTGTCTATGTCTCCAAAGAAACAGCATGACTTATGTGCTCACACATCCAGAGGCTTTTGTCTCCAAGGACCCTGGAGGTCACATTCATGTCTCATTTGGGCATCTGGTACACTGAGAAACCAGAGGATCTGGGACCTGGTAATATGGCCTGGCAGGTGCAGGGCTCCTATGGCCTTGCTTACTTCCTAGAGCTCCCCCCACCCCCCCAAAGACCAGGCCTGAAGGGAGGTTACAGTTTCAGGCCCAATCCTGAGAGGGCTTGGGAGACCCAAGTCTCACTCTGTTCTACACATGTGCCCTCAGCTACCTGGTGCCATTTAAGAAGTTGGCTCTCTGGGGCAGGGCATAGTTCAGTTTGTATAGAGCTTACCTAGCATGCATGAAGCCCTGGATTCAAACCCCAGCACACATAAACCAAACAAAGGTGGTGAAAACCTGTTATCCCAATGCTTGGATATGGGAGATGGAGGTGGAAGGATCAGAAATTCTAGGTCATCCTTGACTACATAGCATAGTTCAAGGGCAAACATTGTCTTGAAAAGTCAAATCTGTCGGCCTTTGTTCTGTGAATTCCTGTTTTAGAATGCAGCTCCTGGAATGGAATACCAGCCCCCTTTGCTTGGTCATCTTTGGATGGAGTCAAACTGTGAATGGGAACCCTCAGGGAGAACTCATGTCATGGTCTAGCACAACCGTGGAACACACAGGCGTATTATAGCTTGCATTTATCTTTCAGTGTTTCCGTGGTCCATCACTGTCTTGCCTGCTTCTGCACATGGTGAGTTTGTGGGTGAGGAGTGACCCTGTGGCCCTTCATCCTACCTCATCATTTCCCACTACCAGGTCATCTTTGGTTCAGGGTCTTTGGTGGCTTTGCTCACCAGGAGCCCTTGCATAAAAAGACACAAAACACAACCTCTATGACTGTTGGAGACAAGAACTTCTGGCCATGTTGCTGCTTTGTAGGGAAAGCTGCTTGGAGGGATCCTGGCTTCTGGTATGAGGAGGAAGATGGCTGGTGAGCTAGGACAGGCTACAAAGCAGTGAAATGGGTTTTCTTTTAGCTCTCTCCTGGCTTTTTTTTTTTAAGCACAGCCATCACTTCCCCAAGGGTTTTGTCCATAGAGATGCCAACAAGAGGAACCAGGAAGATAGGACGTGTGCTCTACTTCAGTTCATGTCCATGTTTCTTCCAGCTGGATTCCTAAGGAGGACTAGAAATGTTTGCGGGGGGCAGAGACTTGCATCAGGCTCCATTCTGTTGCTGATACAAAATAGACAAAAATAGCTGGCAAAGTGAACTCTGGCACTCAGGAAGGAGAGGGTGGCCTTGCAGTATAGGGATCCTCTGAGCTTAGAAGGCACCACAGCTACCTTAAGTGAATCTTGGTTTTGGCTGGAATGATGGGGACACCTCCATGGGGGAAAGGAGATGTGTGGAAAGAGTGAGAATTTTGATTCATCTTAGAGGCAAATTTAAAAACCTGTGGATCCTCAGTCCTTTTTGTTTCCCAAGCAGAGGGTAACACACACACACACACACACACACACACACACACACACACACACACACACACACACGTGACTTATTGAGAACATGAGGCTCTGGGGATATGCCCCATGCAAGGACAAGTAGTTTTGTCTCTCCTCTGTCCATCCCCCTTCCTTCCTTAGTGTTTGTTGAATGTCTGTGCTTGCAGGTGAGAAGGTGAACTGCCGAAAAATGAACTGTACATTATCCTCGATGTCTAAGTTCCTGCTTATTGCTTCCTCACACATTTTTGGATGGTAAATAATGAGGCAATTCCACGGAGTCTGTCTGATAGTCAAAAGGGACTTATTTTGAGCTAACTCACAATAACCATAAGGGAGTTGGTCGTGGGATCCAGGAGGCATGGGGTGCAGTCCAATGCGGTTCTCTGAAGAACTCTGCCTTGATCCCCAGCACCAGCATCCAGCATCCAAGACCAAGAGGTAGCCAAGAGAGCGAGTGCGTATGCATTCCAGGTCTTAAGAGGTCCCCTCTCATCTACGACCCAGGTGGGGCAGGTACCTGGCAGTTACCTGCTGCCTTCAGGGTAAAGCACAGACAACCCCTTTTGTCTAAGGAAGAAAGTTCTAACCTAACAGAAAACTATATACAATAGGAATAATTATCAAGGAGAAATTAAGGGTAATGACACACACATGGAACTACAACCAACAAGAGCAACATCAAACAAGAGACACATACTAAAATCCAGAGAAGTCTGGAGCATAGGTAAATGGCACATTACAGAGATCATTCCAAAAGGTGTCCTATCCTGAAGAACCTGAATCTAATATTTTATATGTTTTAGCTAAGATACAAGAAGATTGTAACTGTAACTGTTAGTCTTCAATCCCATCAAAGACCTGAGAAGGAATATAATAATGCCTGAGAAATGGTGATGGATGCAAACAACTTTTGGGAGTCTTATGTGAGAGAGAGAGAAAAAAAAAGGAATATATGCACTTACATGAAGAAATAGATAGTTTTAAAAAATAAAATCTTTAAAGAGACAGTAAAAGTAATATAAAAATAAGCTACGTAAAGATGAAAATCACACACAGAGTCTGGATTATATTGTCTTTGAAATTTTTAACTGTGGAAAGACATTTGATTGTAAAGGCTGCTGAGTTAAACCAATATATATATATTAAAGGTATCTTGACTTCAAAATTTTTGTCTAAGGATACGTTGCTTTGGAAAAGAAGTTCTGCTTTTGTTTCCACAGAAGATGACAACCTGTGGATTGATTCCAGGCTAATATGGTTTGATCAATCAAAACCCCCTGAAAGGCCTACTATGACACCATGACCCAGATGCTCCAACCTCCAAAATCAGCTTCAAAGCAACTGGCTGAGACAATCTATCTTCACAGACTACAGCCAAGACTTAACTACAATTCTTAATTTTTCTCAGGATCCCCATAAGATTACCAGTGCCCCAACCAGCAAGAAGTAGTATGAGAAGGTATGCCCAAATTCCCAAAATATTGTTTATAAATGTTTATTTTTGTTTAAAGGGGGTTGATTATAAATGCAATCTCTTTCTAAAAAAAGAAAAAGGGATAGTATAGATATGATAGGGTAGATTATTGAATCTACTTTTAAACAAAAACAACTTGTTTAAAATGTTATACATTGCTATGGATTTTAGTTTATTGATACAAATTTAAAGTTAATTTTGTTATACTGTATGTGTATTAGATTATATAGATTACATATGTGTAAATAGACCATATATTATAACTATAATTCCTGCTTGATAACTGTTCTATTATAGGTAATTTTACTGTGTTAAAGTTAAAACCTTTTTTATTAGATAGAAAAGGGGAAGTGCTGTGGGATGTCTTTCTGTATGCTGTGAGTATGTGTGGCTCTGATTGGTTGATAAATAAAACTGTATTGGCCTATGGCAGGACAGCTTACAGGCAGGTGGGAAATCTAAGCAGATATATGGGGAGAAAAAGGGAGAGGGGAGGGACACCAGCTGCTGCCCAAGGAACAGCATGCCAGCAGACCAATGAGCCTGGAACACGTGGTAAAATGTAAATGAATAGAAATGGGTGAATTTAAGATGTAAGAGCCAGCTAGCAGGAGACCTGCCACAGACCATACAGTTTGTAAATCACATTAAGCCTTTGAGTGATTATTTTATAAGTGGCTATGGGACTGCGAGGCTGGACAGGACTGGGGGGCGGGCACCAGAGAAACCTTCCAGCTACAGGTAAAGAAGAGGGCTTCAACATGACCTTGTCCTGACCCTTGTCCTCCTCTCAGGCATCTTAGTTTAAGGGAATTTGGTGAAGACAAAGCTTGAGCCTTCAGGGGTTTCTGGTAACTTTTCCCAAGATGCATGGAGAGAGGACACTTTGCCTTCCTGTTTCCACCCTGTCTCTCTGTGCCCCTTTTTATCTCCTCTACCACAGAGGACTCAGTTTCTCTGCAGTCCCTACAGAGTTCTGTTTCTGTTTGGTTCCTCCGCAGGGCTCTGTCCTCAGAAGGCAGAACAGGAAGTGCCAAGGGACAGCCAATCAGAGTTGCACCCTTGGGAGCAGGGACCAGTCCTGTGAGTCTCTGGATCCCCAAGGCTGAACACACAGCATGTTCTCAATGGAAGAAGAGGCTGGACCAGGGAAAATCAACTAAGATGCTGCCACCCCACGTGAGAGGCTCAGCTGAGGCCCGCCATGCCTGTGGAGGCCAAGTAGAGACATCGCTTTTTAGAGTGGAGTAGGGGAAATTTGTCAGCAGGGTGTCTACACGGGAAGTCTGCAGCAGACAGGATAGGGGCTCTGCCTCCGAAGGGGGCATAGTCTTCATGGAGACACAGTACTCACAGGGGGAACACAGTACCCTTGGGAGGAGCACAGTCCCTCTAGAGAGTTGTTATCCCCACAGAAGGGACATTGTGGGACAGAGTACCCATGGCAACACAGAAACCTAAGAAGGGAGTCAACCCACTATAGAGCTGGCCAATTCACAGTGGTCAGCTGCGTCCAGATCCATCCCACCATTGTCTGTTTCTTCTTGCGTGGTCTTGGCGATCTACCCACCACCCCAGCTCCACTCCTGTGGCTTATGCACAGTAGTAGCAGCCACCACAGCTTGGTGCTTCCTATGGTGGATCCTCCCAAGTGTCCTAGGATATGGCTGGCCTGCCCTGGTCAGCCTTGCCTCACTCCTCTGGCCTCTTCATGCCCTCCAGGGTCTGCAATCCACAGAGCTGCCTACACAACTGCTCAGATGTCACTAAATCAGAGAGACCTTCCCTGCTGCCCCAGTGTGTCTCTTTCCTGTGTCGGACTTTCTGCTGTGGCACTTCCTGCCTCTGTGTGGAGGTGGACACCTTGTTTGGTAAAGGATGCACCAAGATGAATGTGCAGGACAAGGGCACAATGGTCATCATGAGATTCAGGAGATGGTCCATCCAACCTGGTGAGACCCTTCTCCAGATAGCTCCTGGTCAGAGGCTGAGCCACAGGATTTCCTGGAGCATGCCTTCAGAACCTCCTCTTACTGTCAGCTAATTTTGAACCTGATACCCAAGCCCCACATCTGGGGGAGCTGGTGGGCACCTGGATGTTAGAGAAGTTGGAGGCTTGTGGGAAGCCACGAAACTAAATTGGTGTGCCTCTTCTTTGAGTTACTCCAGAGGAGGACTCCACATGCCAGATGCTGTGGTGGTTGTAAGATCCGTCCTTGCCAGCACAGGAGAGATATATGACTGCTTCTTATTACTAGGTATGGGGACATTTATCCAGCTTCATGTGTGTATGTGTGCATGTGTGCATTCATGTGCACGCATTTGTGTACATGTGTGTGCACAAGTATACCTAGGTGTGCATGTGTGTGCATACATGTACTTGTATGTGAATGTATGTTCACGTGTGTATACATGTGTGTGTACCTGTGCTCATATATGTACATTTGTGCATGTATATGTGTCTGTACATGTATGCATGTGTGCCTGTGTGTGAGCATATGTGTACTTATGTGTGCATGTGCTCATGTGTGTGTACATGTGTGTTTGAGCATGCATGTGGATGCATAGAGCACTCACTCAGGCTTATGTCAACACTTACAAATAGGTTCTGTGTTTGGTTGTTTGCATATAGGTGGTGGACACTGTTCTTTCTCCTCGGCATCTCACAATAAGTCTGTGTAGTCCACTTGAACCAAGGGATAGTGGCGGTAAAGACTCATAGCACTCGAACATTAGATCTGACCTCTTTTAGCTGCCAAAACCCTGAGGAGCCCACGCTGGCCTGCTGGAAGGTGACAGGCCATGTGGAAGACAGCTGAAGCTCTCCACTCTGCTGTGTCAGCCTAGGACCACTTGCTGGCTACAAACACATGGGTAAATCTCTAACAGGCCAGTTGGCTTGAGGGAGGTGGAGGGACTAACAGCCGGCCCACTCGAGTTGCCAGCCCAGTGGCTTTCCTCCCAATTTTAAAGAGTGGCTGTGTCATTTATAAGAGGCTGGACTTGCCTGAGCAGTTCTCATTTAGGACACAGAAGTTACTGACACAGTGCACCCTTTACTAGAAGGCTCTGAACAGAAGGCAGGGAGGGATCGTTAGAGGCCAAGATGTGGAATGCCTGAAGGTGGGTTCTGCGTGCGGCCTTGAGACACTCTGTGGGATGGAGATAGGTCCATTCCACATTCTAACTTACTTGGACATGAAAGCGAAGGCATACTTCTTTGTCTCCATGATCTCAAGAACGCTGCATGATGTGATGGGAAATGAGCCGATGACACTTAGAACTTAGGGTTGTGTAGGTGAGACTGTGGATCCATGAAACATGAAACTGTGCTGTGGCCTGCTCCCCAAGACAAGAGGACTTGGAACAAGTGGGGGATCTCGTCCCTCTGGCCATTGCCCACCCATTCCTGAAGGTCCTGAAGGCAATGCTCAAGTGCTCCTCATCTCCAGGAGATGCGGTCTTGCTGACCCTGCCTGGAAGGAGGGGAAGTTGGATCTTCACTTAAGCAACAGTTAAATAGATGCCTTTTAGTTATACAAAGACTGAGCTCTGCTTTCTTGGAAGCCCAAGATCCATGGCCTGCCACACTAAGGAAGGGTAGGAGGGACCTTGAGGTCCATCTGTGCACTGGAGGAGGAGGACAAAGAAAAATGGCAGGAGTCTGCCTATGACCTGAGCACAGCTTGAAAGACAGGTAGAATTTGGAAGAAGAAACCTGAAGAAGGGAAAATGGCAGCTATAGGGTCAGCAGATGGGGAGGGCATGAGTCCCGCTCTCAGAAGCTCCTTGCTTAAGTCCTGGCTAGGGCCATGGTAACAGAACTCCGCACACTGTTCCATGGTGCCCATGCACACAGAGCCCAGAGAGGGAGCAGGGCTTCAGCCTGGCCCAGCATTGACCTCTCTCCTGTTTTGCTTTTGCTACCTGACAGCTCTTCATGGCAGTCCATTCACCCTGCCCCCCCTCTGCACCCCCCCATCACATGTCTGCAAGAGGGGGAGCAGCTAGCCTGACAAACACCTTGTGAGTACTCAGGGGTTCCCTATGTACCTAATTGTCAGACCTATGAATCTCACTTAGCATGTATGACATTCAGCTCCCAATGGCGGAGATGACACACAGGCAGACACTAGAAGGTACTAGAATTTACCCCAGGGTGCCTATGTTGCCTAGTAGGTTAGACTGGATGGAGGGATCTCTGTTGGATCCAGTTGTCCTCACAAAGAGTAAAGATTGTAAGGAACTAGTTTATGCTCCACGTTGTAGGTGGAGCTGGAAAGAAATTGGGAGAAGGATGATAGAGAAGCGTTTCTGAGCAGTGTGTCAGGTTGGTAATGAGTGGTCCCAATTCTTATCCCTTTGGTCACATCCATTGGGGTAACCTTGGAGTTATGTGACCAGCTTTGTCCACAATTGGAATGTCGCTGTCCCTTCTCCTATATCTATGGGGACAAGCCAAGTCTAGCCTGTTGCAGGGAATCCTGTGTAGCAATACCAAAGGTCTTGGCTGGGGCATCTCCTGTGAGCCATCCAGCAACTGACTCCAGATGCGCTACATGTGAGCTTGTCCATAGAAGGTTGGCTTGGCTCTCTGAGTGCTGTCAACCAATCACTGTGTCCTGCTGAGGTCAGCTTAGCTGTGCAGCCTTAGGAGCTGGTCTTGAATGAACTAACCCTCCAAAGTCTGTGGATGTGTGTGGCTCCCTCCCCACAGAAGGCCCATGCAGCTCAGCCACAGCCTGTACTGTGGGAATGCCCCCTTCTCTACCCTCATCCTGGCTGGGAACATCAGCCCTGGGGTCTATAAAAAAGAGGATCAGAGCCTTTCTGATCATATCATTTTTCTGAGACAGGTCTTTCTTGTTGCCCAGGCTGGCTTTGAGTGTGAGACAATTCTCCTGCTAGGACCATAGGTATGTACCACTACACCCAGTAAAGACCCTTGGGCTTCTGCAGAAATACTGTACTGTCTAGGGACAAGACTAGTTCCTTCTACAAACTCCCTATCCTCTGAAATAGAGCAGGAAACAGGCATCTGTGGGCATCTCTTAGGCTTTCCCAGAACTTAGCAGGGTGCCAAGCACACAGAAGTGGTCAAGGAGGATGCAGCAGTTCCCAAGGGTCAGCTTTTCCCTAGGCTCAGTTCCTCCCCAAGGCCAGCTTGACCCTAAAGTTGGATGTTCCTCCATAATCAGTTCCTCTCTTAGGTCAGTTACTCCTTAAGGTCAGCACCAATCCAGGGGCAGCTCCTTCTTATGGTCAGCTTCTCCTTAAGGTCAGTTCCTCCTCAGGGTCAGCTCCTCCTCAAGATCAGCTCCTCCCCAATGCCAGCTGCTCCTCTAGTGCCAGCTACTCCTCAAGGTCAGCTGCTCCTCTAGTGTCAACCATTCCCCAAGAGCTGACTTTGGGAAGGAACTGACCCTGGAGGAGCTGAGTACAGAGGAGGGCCTGGATAGAAGTTGCCCCTGGGCAGGAGGATGACTGGGATGAGGAAGGGGAGAACTAGAACATGATTGGTTAAACAGAAGTGCCAGACCTGAGTGAAGGTTGATGCCTGGAGCTGGAAGGCAGGGGATGGGCCCTGAGGCTAGCTAGCTTCCTCTTGCCCTGTGACAAACCCTCACAGCGGGTGCAATGAGGGAGAAGGTATTTTGCAGGCACAGGTTTGAATGGGTTTTAGATTACGACTCCTGGTGCTGAGGGAAGGTCTGGAATTGACCAGAGCAGGGCAAGGCAGGAAGACACTTCTGCACGTCGGGAGCCTCTGCTGGGTGCTGCGTATTGTGGCTGTGCGTTGTCTGGTTTCTATGAAGCTGGAAGTCCTTCAAGGCGGGGGGTGGAGGGTGGGGAGGATGGTGGGGGAGGGGAGCAGACACTCAGCCTGACTTCCAGGTGGGCCCCAGCCTCACCACCTCCTTCTGTGGGTTTTCGTATTTAATAAAGGAAGCAGCACCCTAATATTACAGTGATTGGCTTATTCATTTGTCATTAAAGAAAAAACTCTCCCTAGGTTTTAAATGGATTCCATAGTTCTGTGGGGTCAGGTGTTTCCCTGAACTGAAAGGAGACATTATTTGTGACTATCAATAATTATTTTCCTATTAATGTAATTAAAGATCTTATTCTTCCCTATCTAATAGACGAGGCAAAATAAACCTTCCAATTATCTTCACTTTCAGGTTCTCTCTCTCTTTTTTTTCAAAATATCTCCAATTATCACTCTTGCCACAAGTATAATCAAGTTGCATAAATTAGCGTCTATTCTTAGCTACAGTTTAGCTATCCCCCATCTTTTCCTAGCACTTTGTATGTTATGGTGACAAATTCTAAGTTAACACATCCATTCCACACACAACTCAGATCAGAAGGGCCAAACTGAAATAATGCATCGACAGGGAGTTCCACTCAAAGCAGTCCCACCACGCCGGAAACAAAGGGTCCAGCCTCCAGACATTGCAGCGCCCCCCACCCCACCCCCGAGCCTGCCAGCCTAGCTTGAGGAACTGGAACTGTTTGTTATCGGACAGTGCCCAGGTCCTCAGGTCCTCCCTCTCCTGACCCCACCCAGGAGCGTCTTTGGAGGGCACAGGGGACCCTGGTAATATAGGCTGTCATCCAATAGGAACTGCCAGGTGAATCTGCCGCAGGGCTGGGGCCGGCACGGAGTGGGAAAAGGAGAGACGCCTCCTCAGTTGTAGCAAGGGCTTTGAGTGAGTCCTGAAGAGGGCAGCCAAGGTGGAGGCTTCTCCAGGAAAAATGGTCTTTTTTTCCTGGATAAAGGGTCTGGTGGCACAGGTGTCTGTGGAGGCTCAGGCTGGAAGATCATGAGTTCAAGACCTGCCTAGGCTACAAAATGAACTCAAGGCCAGCCTGGACAACTTAGATCATCAACCTGTGGTTTGTGACCCTTCTGAGGGGGTCAAGCCACTCTTTCATAGGAGTCACTATGACCATCAGAAAACACATTTACAGTGCGATTCATAACAATAACAAAATTACAGTTATGAAGTAGTAACTAAAGTAATTTTATGGTTGGGGTCACCACAGCATGAGGAGCTGTATTAAAGGGTCACAGCATTAGGAAGGTTGAGAACCGCTGACTGAGACCATGTCTCTAAAAGAGTAAAATAAAACCTGGGGATGTAGCTAAGTGCTGTTTGCCTTGCATGTCGAAGGCCCAGGGTTCAATCCCCAGTGTCCTCAGCAGACAAAAGCAAAGGTCCAGCCCATGAGCCCAGCTCTGCCTCTGCAGCCTTCTGTTGTTCAGCCTGCTTCCTGAATACCACTGCTAACCAGGGAGGGATGGCAGAAACTGAGGATCTGTCTACAGCATTTGATCTAGCCTGTGGAATGCTAGAACCAAATTGAAATACCCCATACATTCTGTGACCATGTGTGCTCCCTGGAGGCCGCCACAGAGCACTAGTGTTGAAACCTATGTGCCTGGGATCAGTCTGGGGACATACCACAACTGATCCTCACTAACAGAAGTGCAGCCTGTGCCTGAGACCCCT
The DNA here is from genome assembly GCF_049852395.1 of Peromyscus maniculatus bairdii. NCBI lineage: Eukaryota > Metazoa > Chordata > Mammalia > Rodentia > Cricetidae > Peromyscus > Peromyscus maniculatus. Next base: position 70,016,725 of record NC_134854.1, read on the forward strand.
ACAGGGCTGGCAACTGTGAAGGGCTCTCTCCGAGCTGGGGCTGGGGTTCAGGTGTTACAGCCTGGTTCTTCCTAAGGCTTCTGTCCTTTGCTTGCTGAATGCAGACCTGTCTTGTGTTTAACACAGCAAATGTGTTCTTGAAATGTGCTCTGTGTGTGTCTGTGGGGTACAGCCAGCTTGGTGATTTCCTCTGTGTGCATTTCTGCTCAGCTTCCAGGCAAGGACAAACAGTGCACTAGAGCACCTTATTTATTTTTATTATGTGATTATTATTATCATCTGAAGATAAGAGCTCGTATATTCAGGGCTGGTTTCAAACTCACTGTGTAGCTGAGAAAGGCCTTGAACTTTGGATCCTTCTCTACCCACCTCTGCCGTACTGATATTACAGGTGTGCACACCATCCTGTTTATGCAGGGGATCCAATCCAGACTTTCATACGCGCTAGGTAAGCATTCTACCAACTGAACTGCATCCCAGTCCCCAAGGGACTTTAAATTGAAGTCCTGCCGCAACTCAGACTGTCTCTCAGAGTCTGTGCCCTGAAGCTCCGAGTCAGAGTCATCCTTCAAGGTCTGTTTCCATGGTGACCATCACTGTTACTCTTCTGTGTTCATAGAGCTCTGGCTGCTGAACAGCCTTGGCAGCATCAGACATGGTGCTCGAGCCTCTGTCCCACTGGAGGGTGATGACGCCAGAGCCAGGGCTGTAAAGTGTTGGCTCTGTGTGGGTCCCTGGGACTGCATGATGAGGCACCAGGGCTGAGGGTATGATGGGATGGCTCCTGCTGAGGCCTCTGCCTTGGCTTTTGGACAGCGTTCTTACAGTGTCCTCACATGGCTGTCCCTCCGTGTGTGTCTGTGTGGTAGTTCTTTGTGTGAGAACACTAAGCCATATTGAAGGAAGGCTCTTAGTGCCCTCGTCTTGCCATAATCACCTCTCCAAATATAAGTCCTGGGCCTTAGGATTCAACGTGAAATCAGGGACACACTTCAGCCATCAGACTCCAGTGCTGGGCACAGGTCCTGGTGGCCCAAGGATGTTCGAGGATGACAGTCCAGGTCAAGCCTCCCATACCTGCCTTCTAACGGAGACTAGAGGCTCTGGTTTCCCCTGGAGCTCTCCACTGCTCCCCACCCACCCTGGCTCAGCTGCCCAGCTCCTCTCTACAGAGCAGCTTGTTTAGAATGTGTCCGTGAGTCTTGGTGCTCTGACACTTCCATTCAGATCCCCTGGCCTGGTCTGTGCTCAACGGCTCATCTGTGCCTCTGTGCAGATTCTGTCCCTGGGAGGGTCTCTCCCTCCGCTAAGGCCTCTCTGCCTCTGTCTTCTACCTCAGCCATTGGCTCTGTCATGAAGTTGGACCCTCAGGACTTTTTAGTTCCTTTGTCTCTTTCTCCTCCCCCTCCCCCATCCCTCCTTCTCCATCTCTTCCCACCCATGGCCTTTCTCTCTTCCCTTCTTTCCCATCGCAGGGTCTCTGCATGTCTGTACCTGTTCCTCTCTCCCCACTCTGTCTCTCCCTCTTTCTCTGTCACTTCCCTCCATCTCCTTTGTCTCCTGATCGCCCCGATCGCCCCGCACCCGATCACCAGTCTCATACACTCACTCTTTGGGTCTATCCTGTCTTCTCCTTCCTTTTGTTTGCAGCATTTCAGACCTTTGCTCCCTCTCCCCGCTTTTCCCTGGCAATTTCCTCATCTCAAGTGTGGCCCTTCTTTTCTTCTCCTGACCCTGCATCTAGATGGAGCTGACTAAGCCTGCCCCTTCACCTCCCCCTGCCCTCTCCGCCTCCAGGACCTTCAGGGTTCCTCTCTTCTCTCCAGTTTGCAGCCCTTCCTGAGTGGTCCCATCCCAGCTGACACACTGAGTTCCCTACAGTAGCTCTCCTCTTCAGCTTCCTGACCTGATTGTGCTCTTTCTTGAAGCCAGGCCTCAGCTTGGTTTCCTAACACCACGGATAAGCATCTTCATGATCCTTAGCTCCTTAAGGACAAGAATGACGCTACTGGCCTTGTGTTCCCAAATTCAGCCACTGAACAGAGCAAGAGACACATGCTTGGAAAAGGCGACTCTCAGACGTCCTCTTACAATACACAAGAACGCCTAGCTTCTCCAGCTCCTCCTCTTGACCACTTCGTTTGGTGTCTATGAGAAACTGAAATATATCTTCCAGAATCAGAGAAAAGAAATTACATTGTTTTTCTGTTTGTTTGTTTTTTACTCCATCGGAGTTCTTCCAAGTTGGAGGAAGGCAGAGCATGGTCACAGATGCCATTCATGTTCACCTGTGAGAAGCCAAGTTCCTACCCCTCGACCTCACAGATCCAGGTTCTGTGAGTTTATGGCTGAGCCCAGCCTCTTGTGACTTCCTCACATGTGGGAGACAGAACAGTCTCACTGCTGTGTGAAGACTGAGTGGGAGTAGGCAATATGCTCACTCCCCTGGACATACAAGGCCCTGGACAGAGGAGGGGACTGCCCCACGCCCAGCCCGCTTCCCCTAAACCCTCCTGGGCAGATGTCTGCCCTCAGCTCCCCAGCCCCTCAGGCCTCAGGCCCTTTTAATAAAATCTTTCTTCTCTCCTCTCTCTTCCTGTCTTCCCCCTAAACATTGGTGAATCCAAGAGCAGGCACATTTTCTGGAGGTTTGGCTGTCTCTTGGTCTTTGGCAGAGTTTGAACAGAATATGTGGGGGTAGAGTTCTGGGGTCCCCTTGTTCTCCACCAGAAAGATGTTTGCTTTATGCTTTGCTCTTCTGATCTCCAACCCACCTAAGCAAACCCAGCATTTATCTGACAGAACTGGACAACCCTCTGTAAACACAGTACTGCTCAGTGTGTTCTGACTTCACAATGAAGCATTAAAAAAAAAAAAAGGGCAGGGTCCAGGGCTTAGACATTTAAATCCTATGCAAATAATTATGGCCAATGTATGAATCAGAAAAATGTGTTTTGAGCTGGGATGGCCTCTCCTTTCAGTATTGCCTTTTATTTAGAAGAGGCAAACACAAGAGGAATTATATCTATTTGCTTTCTCTGTTGGATATTTTAATGGTTTGTTCTGTCGGAGAAAACCTGATGTTTAGCTAAAGTTGACAGAAACCACAAGTGGACGTGTCAAAACAAGCTGCAGAGAGTTACTTTTGATGTGTTTTATTGAGATATCCGAGGTACTTTCCAATTATTTTATGCCAAGAAAGGCAGTTCTTCACAAAAAAAAAAAAAAAAAGATCTCGTTTGAAAACCACAAGTGTAACTTGTCAAACCTAAATATCATTTAGACCTGTCAGAGAGAAAGTTCTGAGGCACACTGCACTGTTCACTGCAGGAAGAGGGAAACAGACTCAGGTGACAGCAGCCGGGCCCCGAGTGCAGAGTGGCGCGCTCCCTGTCCCGCGTGCGGCTGCAGACCCTGGCACTCGCTCAGTGTCTCTGTGGAGCAAACTGGACCCTGCACTTTAGTCCTGCTCCTGGGGACAAATCAGAGCTACTGGGAGCTTCTGAGACCTCTTTGACCTGCCGAAGACCCACTGGATCCTTCATCCTGAGAAATGAAAAGGGGTGCTAGGAATGCATCGTGGACTGTGCGGTTCACAGTGCAGTGGTGTCCGGGCCGCTGCCTGGCACAATGCCATGACCAGCCCTGAGTGTCCGTTCTGAGTCTGCCACTCAGATCCATCCACCTCCCTGAACCTAGCGCAACTTCCTAAACCAGAGTCAAGCGGGCCCTTTTGCAGGGCCGTGTGAGCCTCAGCTAGGCGCCGCTGCATGCACAGGAGACCTGCCAGCAGAAAAGCATCCCCTGTCTCCCAGCGTTGACACCTGAAGGCCAGAGAGAAGTCGCTGTCTGTACCTGTCCTCTGCCAATGAATCAGGGGAAAGATGTGAGGCAGAGTCTGGCACCACACATGCCCCCAACTCACTGTTCCCCTTGTTCCTGGGGGCAAAGAGGGGGAGTCCCTGTAGACGCCTAGGACCGTGCACATATGGATGTGTGCTTTCCAGGCACCAGAGTTTCAAAAGGCGACTTAAGGAACATCTCACAGAGACAAAGACAGTGGGAAGGGAGGTGTTTTCAGATTAGACAGAAACCACATGAAAGAGGCCTCGGAAGAGGAGCTAGGTTTGAACTTGACTGTGCGGAGGGTGGGGGCTGGCAGGAGGGCCTCTGCAGAGGCCAGATGGATCCTGGATCCCAGGACAGCCCCAGGGGCTGGCTGTGGTGCCATGAGGTGGGAGGCTCTGAGAGTCAGCTTCTTCAAGGTCCCGGGAACCCATGCCTTCCCCACACCCTGTGTGCTTCCTGAGGGCACAGGAAATCATCTCCATCAGCACAGAGTGTCCTGGAGGGGTCTCAGGGTGTTTCCTGCTCAGATGCTCTGAAAGGCCTCATGAGGGACAGTGATGCCCTCTGAGATGACTCTGTAGGCATCTGCATGTGACCACCAGTGTCCCTTACAGAAAAGGGTGAAGATGAGTATGCCTGGAAAGATCTTTCCAGCAAATGTCTTCCTGGAGGGAGCTCTCAGCCAAATGTCCCCCCTCATCTGTCCCCAGCAGCACTCTGGGCATCTCTCCACAGAGCAGCAATCTCCCTTCCAGAGGTCAGGCAGAGTCCAGCTCTTCTGGTGCAGGTGACATTTTCTGTGCTCTGCCTCTGGTATGGGAATACTTGTACTGATTTCATTTTCCTTGTCTGGTCAAGTTGAGCATCAACAAACTTGCTAGGCCAAGGGCTGTCTGCCCTTCCCATGCTGACCCAGTCTCTAGGGCAATGCTTCATCGCAGGCTCCTTCCTGCCTCTGTCTCTTGACATCATGCCCTCATGAAGAGGAGTCTACATCCTTGGGGGCTTTGTGGGTTCCCGGAGGGAGGGGCCTGACTGCTCTGTGTCACTCAAACCTGGGTCCCAGCCCTGCCTCCGGTCAGGTGACAGGCTCTGCTGCGCAGGGCCAAGGGAACTGAGCAAGCAGGCTCAGGAGGGAACCCAGAGCCACCGGAGGCAGAGAGTTTGAGGCAAGGCTAATGTTCTGAGGCTGGGGGAAGGGTTCTTGGCGGTATCAGGAGATGGCATGTAGAGGGTCACTGGAGGTGTGCCGCAGTGCTGGGCCCACAGTCTGGCAAAGTAACTGGAACCCTGCTTACGATGAGCAGATTGGACAAAGACTGTTTTTCCCTGCGTTTGTTGAGAGAGAGAGAGAGAGAGAGAGAGAGAGAGAGAGAGAGAGAGAGAGAGAATGGGAAGGACCAGCGTCAGCATGGGGATTTAGTAATGGACTCTCATCTAACCAGAGGCCAGCCTGGCTTTGAACCCAGACTCAGCTCCTCTTAAGCACTATGGATACTCCTTTGCCAAGGCTGCAGCAGCCTATGAAGAGGCAGATGAAGACCACCCTGCCAGATCTACCTTTTGCCCTGTTTCTGTCCCATCATTTCTTTATTTCATCAGTCTGGAGCTTTTGCTGGCCTTTGTTCTGAGAAGCTCTGGGTGGGGTGTTTCTCAGGGTCCCGAGGCTGCAGGACCTCCTCCATGGGGCTGCTCCTTCATGGGGCTGCTCCTTCAGGGGGCTCCTCCTTCATGGGGCTGCTCCTTCATGGGGCTGCTCCTCCTTCATGGGGCTGCTCCTCCATGGGGCTGCTCCTCCTTCATGGGGCTGCTCCTCCATGGGGCTGCTCCTCCATGGGGCTGCTCCTCCTTCAGGGGGCTGCTCCTCCATGGGGCTCCTCCTTCATGGGGCTCCTCCTTCAGGGGGCTGCTCCTTCATGGGGCTGCTCCTTCATGGGGCTGCTCTTTCAGGGGGCTGCTCCTTCAGGGGGCTGCTCCTTCATGGGGCTGCTCCTTCATAGGGCTGCTCCTCCATGGGGCTGCTCCTTCATGGGGCTGCTCCTCCATGGGGCTGCTCCTTCAGGGGGCTGCTCCTCCAGGGGGCTGCTCCTTCAGGGAGCTACTCGTCCATGGGGCTGCTCCTCCTCCATGGGGCTGCTCCTTCATAGGGCTGCTCCTTCAGGGGGCTCCTCCTCCATGGGGCTGCTCCTCCATGGGGCTGCTCCTCCATGGGGCTGCTCCTCCATGGGGCTGCTCCTTCGGGGGGCTGCTCCTTCAGGGGGCTGCTCCTTCAGGGGGCTGCTCCTCCATGGGGCTGCTCCTTCATGGGGCTGCTCCTTCAGGGGGCTCCTCCTTCATGGGGCTGCTCCTTCATGGGGCTGCTCCTTCATGGGGCTGCTCCTTCATGGGGCTGCTCCTTCATGGGGCTGCTCCTTCATGGGGCTGCTCCTCCAGGGGGCTGCTCCTCCATGGGGCTGCTCCTCCATGGGGTTGCTCCTTCAGGGGGCTGCTCCTCCAGGGGGCTGCTCCTTCAGGGGGCTGCTCCTTCAGGGGGCTGCTCCTCCTCCATGGGGCTGCTCCTTCAGGGGGCTGCTCCTCCTCCATGGGGCTGCTCCCCCAGGGGGCTGCTCCTCCATGGGGCTGCTCCTTCAGGGGGCTGCTCCTTCAGGGGGCTGCTCCTCCATGGGGCTGCTCCTTCATAGGGCTGCTCCTTCAGGGGGCTGCTCCTCCTCCATGGGGCTGCTCCTTCAGGGGGCTGCTCCTTCAGGGGGCTGCTCCTCCTCCATGGGGCTGCTCCTTCAGGGGGCTGCTCCTCCTCCATGGGGATGCTCCTTCAGGGGGCTGCTCCTCCTCCATGGGGCTGCTCCTCCATGGGGCTGCTCCTCCATGGGGCTGCTCCTCCATGGGGCTGCTCCTTCAGGGGGCTGCTCCTCCATGGGGCTGCTCCTTCATAGGGCTGCTCCTTCAGGGGGCTGCTCCTTCATGGGGCTGCTCCTCCTTCAGGGGGCTGCTCCTTCAGGGGGTTGCTCCTCCATGGGGCTGCTCCTCCTCCATGGGGCTGCTCCTTCAGGGGGCTGCTCCTCCATGGGGCTGCTCCTCCATGGGGCTGCTCCTCCATGGGGCTGCTCCTTCATGGGGCTGCTCCTCCTTCAGGGGGCTGCTCCTTCAGGGGGCTGCTCCTTCAGGGGGCTGCTCCTCCATGGGGCTGCTCCTTCGGGGGGCTGCTCCTTCAGGGGGCTGCTCCTTCAGGGGGCTGCTCCTCCATGGGGCTGCTCCTTCAGGGGGCTGCTCCTCCAGGGGGCTGCTCCTTCAGGGGGCTGCTCCTCCATGGGGCTGCTCCTCCATGGGGCTGCTCCTTCATAGGGCTGCTCCTCCATGGGGCTGCTCCTCCATGGGGCTGCTCCTTCAGGGGGCTGCTCCTTCAGGGGGCTGCTCCTTCAGGGGGCTGCTCCTTCATGGGGCTGCTCCTCCTTCAGGGGGCTGCTCCTTCAGGGGGCTGCTCCTTCATGGGGCTGCTCCTCCTTCAGGGGGCTGCTCCTTCAGGGGGCTGCTCCTTCAGGGGGCTGCTCCTCCATGGGGCTGCTCCTCCATGGGGCTGCTCCTTCAGGGGGCTGCTCCTCCAGGGGGCTGCTCCTTCAGGGGGCTGCTCCTCCAGGGGGCTGCTCCTTCAGGGGGCTGCTCCTTCAGGGGGCTGCTCCTCCATGGGGCTGCTCCTTCATAGGGCTGCTCCTCCATGGGGCTGCTCCTCCATGGGGCTGCTCCTCCATGGGGTTGCTCCTCCATGGGGCTGCTCCTTCAGGGGGCTGCTCCTTCATGGGGCTGCTCCTTCATAGGGCTGCTCCTCCATGGGGCTGCTCCTCCATGGGGCTGCTCCTTCAGGGGGCTGCTCCTCCATGGAGCCAGCACTTGGCGGGCTCCCACTCCTGGCCTCTTGCTGGTGCTGTTCCTTTGCCGGCTGGGCTTGCTGGGACCTGGGATCTCTTTTCTCTCCTCATTGTACTCTTCCCTCCAGGGCTGGTTCCAGCCAGGGCTCTGCCTTCCTGTGTGGAGGCCAGGCACCGCTCCTGCCCTTTCCTGATCCCCAGGTTTTATTCTAGAAGACGAGCTTTATGACGGCGTGACAGTGTGTCCCCACAACTGTCACCTTCAGCACAGCATTCAATGCATCAGAGGTGACGTTCAAGTGCTGCTATAAATAGGCTCTGTCTTAGAGGAGTTTGCCTAACTGTGGGCTAATGTAAGGTAAACGGCACTAAGTTATCACGTTTAGCAGGTGTGTTAAATGCTTTTCTGACTTGATCGTATTTGAGATTGTGGTGGACCCATGGACCATAATCCCACCATCAGTTGAGGGGTAACCTACATCCATCAGATAGATCCCTGTGCCACAGGGTGCAGGAACCTGGGTCAGAACACAGTGAGGCTCACTCTCCTCACAGAGGCCTTTCCAGTCTCTCCTCAGCATCTGTCATTTTCACCGGCGCTTGGAGTCAGTCTTGACATTGGGCTTTCGTTCTTCCTGTCTTCTTTGCTTCAAAAACGGGGTGGGCATGCCTCAGACACCTCTGTCTGCGCTTTGTTGCTTTTCCTGCTTCTGTTGTCTGTGGGCTCGCTATGATAGCCTAGACTCTCCTACGGGACTGAGGACGGGACCACCCACCCCACCCCCCGCCGCCATCTTACATGACTTACCTCCTCCTCTTTCTCATCTGCTCTACCAGGGTGATGGTGCACCTGGCTCACTGTCACATATAACAGGACAGTGAACAGCCATAGGCACCCAGAGATGAAGGGGAGTTCAAGGTTAAACACAAGGTTCTTGGCATCTGAGACTTCCAATGTCTGAGGTCTAGGCCTTTGGAAGAAAACCCGAGCCTCCCAAAGCTGAAGTCAGGTGATTGGATGGGTGACTGAAACCCCCAAGGTCTGAGGTCCAGGTCTTTGGAAGGACATCTAAGTGTTCCCAGGCTGAGGTTAGGTCATTGGATAGGTGACTGAAACCCAAGGTCTGAGGTCCAGGTCTTTGGAAGGAGGTTTGGATACACCAGAGATTGGTAGACTGGCCTCTTTAAGGAGGCATCCTTTAATGGAGTGATGTTTTGCTGCTGTGAACCATGGCACCCCTTATAAGAGTGTGCATAGTCTTGGGAGACAGCCAGACCTGGAGTTGGACTGCTCTTCGGGGCCCTGGTCCCTAGTACAATCTAAATTGCTATTCTTATCACTTGTGTACCGTGGCCTTCTGGGACATGCTAACTCATACCCAGGCCTTCACTGGCTCTCCCAGGACGGGGAAGGACTTCTTTTGAAGAGAATACTTTGCAGTGGGCAAAGGCTAACAAAAGTGCCCTGGATGGGACTGTTTGTATCAGACTTAACCAAGTCTGGAGAGAGAGCTGGAGTTGCAGCTGGAGATGTTGTCTTGTTTCTCTTCCCAACTCAGAGGGGGTCTGGAGGCTTGGGAGGGTCCTTTCCCACCCTGGGCCTTGGTGGTCTCTGTAGGGTGCTGGGTGAGTGGGGGCCTTGCAGTCCCCCACCCATGCCTTCTCTTTGCCCTTGATCTTGGTTTGTTTTTCCCTCCCCCAGCTGGAGACAATCTGTCACCCTGTGGCGTCCCAGGGAATCGAATGGCACTTGCCATTTCCCAAGGGTCAGACATAATTGTCCCTGCTGCCTGCCTCCCAATGTCTCTGTCTTTTTATCAGATGCTTTGTAGCTTTACCCCCATGCTTGTCTGTGTGGCTCGCAGATGAGGTACAGGGCTGCCAGCCGGCTCCTGGAGCTAGCTTTCAAACTCTTCCAGTTGAAGCTGTGATGATGGAATTAAGGGTGCTCTCTTTCCTCTCACACAATCATTCATTAAAATGCCTTTTTGGGGGCCTAAATTATACCGTGCAATGTTGCCAGGCTTTGCTCTCACCTGGGCTCCTGGGATTTGCTTCTCAGTCACACTGCCTGTGCGTGGCTCTCTGCTAGTGGCAGGCTGGAGGGGCCCCTGTGGACTCACAAAGGTCTAGTCTGAGAGCAAAGCCAAGGGGTTCAGCTTTCCCGGTGTTCCTGTGCACACATGCTATGTGTCTTGGGATGGTGGGGCCCATCCTGAAACTCAGCGATTCACTCACACTTAAGAAACCAGCCAGCAATGAGGCCAGGGTCAGGCTCACCGGAAGCTTTCAGCTTGTATCCTGCAGACTGGGCTGGACCCAAAGGAAGTAGGGTTCAGGGGCGAAATTATGATAGGGCTTCTGAGGGTACTGTCCAGAGCACATGGCTCTGACGCTATGAACAACAGCCCATGGGGGATCACTGTAAAGCCAGGTCCAATGTAACTGGGCATCCTGAACTGTGCCTGCAGCTCTGGCCTCCCTGGTGATGACAGGGCTAACGTTATATATACAAGACTACTCTGGAGTGCTGGCTCAGATGCTCCTCTGTGGTGGTATTGTGTTCCCCAAAATATTGTGTACCTTAATAAATTTATCTGGGGTCAGAGAACAGACGGCCACTAAATACAAAGGCTAGAAAATGGTGGCACTCACACCTTTAATCCTAGCATTCCAGAGATAGAAATCCCTCTGGATCTCTGTGAGTTCAAGGCCACATTGGAAATAGCCAAGCATGGTGACACACGCCTTTAATCCCCAAAAGCCAGCCTTTAATCCCAGGGAGTGGTGGTAGAAAGCAAAAAGATATATAAGGCGTGAGGACCAGAAACTAGAAGATTTTGGCTGGTTAAGCATTCAGGCTTTTGAGCAGTAATTCAGCTGAGACCCATTCCAGATGAGGACTCAGAGGCCTCCAATCTGAGGAGACAAGACCAGCTGAGAATCCGGCGAGGTGAGATAGCTGTGGCTAGTTCTGTCTCTCTGACCTTTCAGTATTCACCCCAATAACTGGCCTCGGGTTTGATTTTATTAATAAGAACTTTTAAGATTCCTGCTACACTCCTCTCTGTCCTTCATAGGTTGGCAGTCTTCAATAAAGCCTCAGGGAGGACATAGTACTCATGCCGTTCAAAAGGAAGGGCCATACAAGGAGATGGGACCTCCTGGCTGAAGTGGGGGAGAATTGTATTGTAGTTGGACCCGGGACTTGGTGCTCAGTTTCCTCCCACAGTTGTATCCTTGGCCTGAAATGGAGCAGCTGCACCACCACCCTTGTCAATAATGCCGTCCTTTCCTGCTCAACAAACTGGGCTGTGGCTGCTCATGCCACAACTCAGAAAGAGCCAGTCGCTGGGCTTTGCCTTCAGGCTTGGTGTTGGGCCACATGGGGACATGCGAAGCCAACTCCAGGCTCCTCTGAGAGGAGTTTGAGCGTATCCTCTGTCATATACCTTGCGCGAGACTTATCCTGGAGATACACGACACATGCATTTACACACTCCAGATAGGGAACTCATGAAAGACCAGAGTTGCAATTACACTAAAGTCTGACTTGGTGACTTAGAGGAGCAGGGTGTCTCAAATGCAGCACTGAGCAACCCACCCCACCAGGTGACAGCACACAGGAGCCGCAAACCTGGACTCCCGTGCAAGACCTGCAGTCAGCTTGGCCGGCCACCTCAGACTGCTGGCTATCTGGTCTCCTTCTTCAACAGTTTACTGTTTCAGTAACCTTGGGGAGGGACCCTGGTGAATCTTGGGAGTTTCAATTTTTCCAGATGTCCAAAAGATTTTTACTTTCCGAATCTTGTTGAGCCTCCCTGCCTGCTTGGGGGGAATGCTTACCCTTCAGAAGAAGCTGCCATGCAGCATACCCTGGTGGACCCAGGATGATGGCCCCTGCATGCAGCCTATGGAGGCCACTGCGATCTTCCAGATTTTCACACACCCCTTTCCCTCCGCACTGTCTCTTCTCAGGAGAGGGGCGGTGTTAGAATCCCAGTTCTGTAACCCTGCAGTGGCAACTGAGGGCCCATAGCTGTATTTGCTTATTGTTTTAAATATCGACTTCGCTCAGCTTTCTTGCTGCAGAGCTTTTATCACACCCAGAACTTGTGTATACATGTGTTAACATGAGGGCTCTGTCTCCAGCGGCATGATTGGGACACGAACATTTATGCCTTTAGTAGATCTTATCCCTACCCTCAACTCCTGCAGCTGTATCTCCTTTTAACCTGACCCTCCTGATCTGCAGTAGTTAGTAGTTATGAAATGATTCAAAACACAGCCCTTTGAGCTCAGGCTCTTCACTTAGGGTGACCCTTGAGACTCACCAGTGGCCAGTGGGTCCTTTAGCTGTTGGGTTTGCTCACCACAGCCATAGAAGGACATCACAGGTGTTTCCAGTTCTGGGCAGCTGTGAATAAATCTTTCATGAATGTTGTTGTCCAGATTTTACTATGAACCACAAATGTACAGTTTAAGCAGGAAAAAAAGTGGAGTGAGGCTGAGCACGGGTCAGTGACTGTGTAGCTAGTGTATGCAAGGTCTTCCACCCCCAGCAGCTAGCTAGGGTGATGGCTCAGTTGGAAAACTGCTTACCCTACAAACACAAAGACCTGAGTTCGGGATTATAGCTGAAGGTTTCCTGTGTCCTGCCCGGTCCACAGCCAGTCAGACCCAAGTAAACACACAGAGGCTTACATTAATTAAAACTGCTCAACCATTAGCTCAGACTAACTACTCTTACACTTAAAGCTCTTACACTTAAACTCAGCCCGTTTAGTTAATCTATATGTCACCATGTGCTCCGTGGCTTTACCTGTGTGCCATTACATGCTGCTCCCTGGATGGCAGGTTGGGGTCTCCTCACTCAGCCTTCTTCTTCCCAGAATTCTCTTTGTCTCTTTATCCCGCCTATACTTCCTGCCTGGCTACTGGCCAATCAGCTTTTTATTTATCAACCAATCAGAGCAGCGCATTCACAGCACACAGAACATCCTACAGCACAGGATCCCTAGCACTCATGTAAAAATCTGGGCAAGGATGGCCATTGTGCCTATAATCCCAGTGCTGGGGAGGCAGAGTTGAGGTGATTCTGAGGCTTGCCAGACAAATTAGTCTAGCCAATCCATGAACTCCAAGTTCAGTGAGAGATCATTTCTCAAAATACAGTTGTCAAAGTGATTGAGAAAGATACCAGTGTTGGCCTCTGCCCTCTACACACACAAGCACACACAGACACAGACACAGACACACACACACACACACACACACACACACACACACACACACAAAAGCAAGCTAAACCCAGTTCTTGAAGAATCAAGATCACTGGAGCCTTGTTGAAGACCTTGGGCTCTGGCACCTGCAGGCAGAGGTCTGAGACCCAGCTCTGTGTGTTCTCTGTGTAAGCCTTGAGTTTCTCCTCCATATAGTGGAGAGGACACACATCATGAAGGCTGTTTTCTGGGATTCTTGAGCTCCCACAGGTGGCACTAGCCCCACTTTGGCCTCTGTTGGCTTTCCTCAATTGGCAGCACTCAGGATGGATGTCATGGTCACTGAAGATGCTTCTCAGGCTGCATGGTATGGGAGGTGTCCCTTCTGCCTGCTCCAGGCCCTTCCTGCCTGCTGGCTGTTCCCACAACACAAGGCCCCTCCCCACTACAGCCTTTCCGGTGTGTGACCTCCTGGTAAAGGTACCAGCACCCATAAAACCTGTTCCTACTCATTTTATGGGTGTTCTTATCAAAAGGTACCTCCCACACAACTTTACCTTCGTAAACTAGATCGTTTCCTTCTTCCTAAAGCAAAGATACCTTCTGCCAAGACAGGGCACTTACGGCTCATTCAGACCTAAACGTATGGCTCAGATTTACAAGAAACAGGCCTCTGCCAGCCCCCAAGGGCACATGTGCCAAACAAGGGGGGAAATGATTAACAAGTGAGAGCCTCTGAGACCTCAGCTCTGGGCCCTCGGCCCTCTCAGCCTCATTGGAGGGGAAAGCGGGGGCTGATAGGGAAGCCCCCAGAGGGAAGGGTGAGTCTCAGCTGCAGCTGTGAGCTGCAGAGTGCCTGTTGGAGCCTCAGGTGCCCTGGACGTAGCGGCTCTGCAGAGAGCATTGTTCCCCCAGGACTGCTTTCTGGGAAGGGAGGCTGGGATGTGTCTGGGAGTGGTTCCCAGGCCACTCTGCAGGGACCTGGCTCTTTGCCCACTGTGAGCCTCTGAGATGAGGCTCTGGCAGGGACCGGAGTCAGGCAGGCTGTACAGTGCTTCTGTGAGTGTCCCCGGTGTGCTGGGGGACACAGCTTGGTGGGAAAAAAGCTCACCAAATGTTGACTGGCTGACTGGCCTGTGCATTGTGTTCTAGGCATGTACCTGTCCAGGGGAGTCAGAGTTCCTTTACACTGCCCATTCATGCTTTGAGCTCTAGGTTCTCATACAGTAATTTTGAGAAGAGCCAGATTTCAGCACCACAGCATTCACAGGAGGCACTTGTGCAGACGACCTCTGACCCCAGCAGAGGGCTGGGCTACTTCTCGTTCTGGGGAGACGGGTGGGGAGAGTGGCCAGCAGAGGACGGTGAGTCTGGTCATTCAACCGGACAGAAGTGTTGGGACAGAAATGCGCGTTTGGAGGCCCAGGCCAGCCCCGAGCCCCACAGAAACCAGCACTTACCTTGATCAAGTGCCGGTGAGGAAAGACAGCCACACCACTCCTTTCTGGCCTCAGTCAGAGCGTCCTGGTGGGACAAGCACTGGAATGACCCTTGCCTCATGGGGGGGGGGGGGAGAGCAGCTTGGGGGACCCCTTCAGGGTCACCTGGAGACTGAGGTAGTCACCTGCGTCACCCAGCTCTTGTCACCTGTACCTGTTTCCCCTCTCGTCGCTCTGTTCTCTCGTGCTGCCTCTGTCCGTTGTTGATACTGGGCTCGTTCTCAGGTCCTGGAGGGCCATGGGCTGCAGGGACTTCTTGGAGCTTTTGTGGCCTTAGCACTCTCCCCCGCTTACTCGGTATCACTTCAGGAACTCCTGCAGAATGGGGGGTGGCCCTGTGAGGGAGACCAGAGGATAGATGAGACTCACTACAGCACCTGGGGGTGGGGAGCGGTGTCTCACTCCCTGACGACTGGTGTTCTGGAAGTTGGGGCCCATCAGTCCAGCTGGGGTCTCGTGGCTGCTGTGGAATCTATGGCTTCTCTGTTCCATTCACTCTTCCATCTCCTCTGTAGATGAAATTCTAAATGGTCTTACTAACTAAGAAACACAGAGCCAAATGCAGAGTTAAAAGCCCAGAGATCAGAGCAGTAGCCAAGAGCTAAGACCACCTTATCTTACCACTCCCTGCCATCCTTCCCCTGAGAGAGAGAGACCTTCTCCTGTGTCCTGTCTTTTTATTGCCTTTCTGTTTTGCCTTCTCATTGGCTCTAAACCCAACCACATGATTTCCTCATCACTGCCTGTCTATACAGACCTCCAGATCTCTATGGTTGGTACTGGGATTAAAAGTTCAGGTCACCTTGCCTTGGATGTGTCCTTGACCACACAGAGACTCTGCCTGCCATGCGATCAGATTAAGGGCACGTGCTACCACTGCCTGACTCCCGTTTATGGCTCGCTGTGACTTCTGATCTCCAGGCAACTTTATTAACATACAAATAAAATTGCATTTCAGCACACATAAAATATCACCATACTCCTCGGCCTTCTGCTGCCCCTCCCCCTCTCTCATAGGCCACTCACTTCGAGGACAAAGCTGCGCCTACAGAACAGCTCTGTTGCCTGGTGTGCCCACCCTGTGCATGCCTGCTCTCTCTACCACACAGTTGCCTCCTTTGAGAACAAGGCTGCGTCAGCACTGAGGCCTCCCTTACACTGTTAAGAGAACTCCACATGCAGAGAGCAACATTGCTCAGGTGTCCATCTTCCCAGAGCAGGTCACGTGTAGTCCCCCTGTGGTGCTCCTTGGAACGCAGTGTCCTCTCCACACACAGAGATCTCAGGTCACCTGCACCCTGCCCACTTCCGCTTGCTTTACAGGTGACCTTCTTCTACTTCTATTGTGTTCTGAGGAGGGGCCCTGATGGGTCACACGAGAGGACTCCATATTCACTCATTGGCTTTCAAACTCGATTCAAATCTCTTGCCATTCTTAGCAATAACTGGGAATCCCGGGAGCTTTTGGTTATATATACCTGTTTTCCAAAATGAAATGTGACCATGAGAAGAATGACATGGGTTTGGTTTTCACAAACATCTGCAACATCTGGCTTAAAATAAGGCAGCTAGATTCTAACATATTTTTTTCTAAAATGTGTCCTTTCTTTCTTTTACATGTTTCTTCAGTCTCTTGCATTCTGTACAATTCTCCAGTTTGCATTGGACAACCAAATGGCTCTTACTGTGTTCTGCCCATCATACCAGCTTCGAGCACTGTCAGCATCCCCAAAGGCATGTCTCCTGTGTGCTCTCCATGCCTGCTGCCAATCACCGCCTCTTCCATATCCAACAAGCCGTGGGTAGCCAGCATGTACTTTCCACCTCTCGACTCAAACTACACAATTTGTGGCCACCTGCATATAGCTTCTTTCCCATAAGACAGTGTTTGCAGGGTTTGTCTTCCCGGTCCCTTTCTTTCTGCTGTATGGGCAGACGGCGTTGTGTTCATTCATTTGGTTGGTAGACATTTGGGTTTTCCCACTTTCCGGCTGTTGTGAATGACGCTCTCACTAAGATTCCAACACAAGGTTTTTGCGTGGTCTTGCTTTTACTTCTGTGGCGTTCTTAGGAGGACCACTGATGGGCCATATGAAAAGCTGCTGGTGAGCTGCTTCACAAAGTGGCTGCACATTCGATGTCCCTGCTAACCGCATGCAAGGCCTGCACTCTCTCCACAGCCCTGCAAACACTTACTCTTGCCACTTGCCTTTTTTAATTACTTTGGTTTTTAGTTTTTGTCTTTTCTTGAAATCTTGTTATTCGGCTAGGCAAGCACTCTGCCACTGAGCAGCCCCTCACCTGCCTTTTTGACTGTCGCCATCTTACTGGATTCAGAATGGGAACACAAACTCGTTTTGGTGCTGACTTGCTTCCCCTTAAGAGGGATGCTGAAATTCTTTGTATGTGTGTTAGGTCCCTTTCTTGTCACTGCCATAAGTACTGACAAAAGACATCTGAAGGGGGTTTATTCTGACTACAGTTCAGGGAATGCAGTTCGTCATGGCGGAGAAGACAGGAGTGGTTTGGCCTGTGGTGCTGCTAGGCTTGTTAGCTTTTGTTTTTTCTTCTTTAATTTTTGAGATTGTAATGTAATTACAAAATTTCTACCTTCCATTTCCTCCTTTTGAACCCTCCCATGTGCCCCTTCATACTCTTCTTCGAATTCATAGCCTCTTCTTTCATTAATTATTATTAATGCAAGCAAACACATACAGATATGCACACACACATATAGATACACACACATATATATTTCTAAATATAACCTGCTCCACCTGTATAATGCTACCCTCGTGCGTTCTTAGGCCTGGTAACTTGGCATTAGACAACTAATTGGTTGCTCTTCCCTGAGGAAGACCACCTCTCCTGCTCCCAACATCACTCAGTTGCCTGTAGCTCTTTGCATGGGATTGAGGGCGTGTGGGCGTTCCCCATCCTTTGGAATGTCTATTGGTGTCCTCCTCATTCAGCTCACATCTGGGCAGTCATGTCACTGAGACTCTATGAGTGTCACTTCTGATATTACTAGGAGACATAGTCTCACAGCCAACTCTCTGATTCTCTGGCTCTTCTAGAGTTTCCACCCCCTCTTCCACAATGTTCCTTGAACTTTAGGTGTGGGAATGTTTTGTGGATGTATCCATTGGGTCAGGGCTCCACCACTCTTCATTTTGATTGACTGTAGTTTTCTATAATGGTGTCTGTTGTAGAGAGGAGTTTCCTGATGAGGTGGGAGGACTACACGTGCCTGTGAGTATAAGGGCAAATGTTTATAGATGTTGTTGGAGATTACGATAGTTTAGTAAAATAGTGGTCCTTGATTCTCCTCCAATAAACAGAACTTCACTAGCACTGACTAATTAGCTAGGTTTCCAGTAACAGGCTTGGCTTCCCTCTTGTCCAGTGGGTGCTATTGGGTTTTTACTTTCACTCATCTGAAAGCGTTTGCTAATAACCGCTGGAGCATCTTCATTTACTCATTATTTAGGAGAATGTCATGAAATTTCCATATTTTAAATGCACCTAACTTACTTCTGCCTTTGATTTCTAATTCCATCACACCACCAACAGAGAGTTGCTTTGCATGACATGTATCCGCTAACACCTATTAGGTGTTTTATGGTCTCTTCTGTTATCTACCTGAAGAATATACCAGGTATGCTTGAGTGGATGTTGCTGTCCTTACGTGTAGTTTTCTACAGGTGCCTGACCGCTGTGGTGCTGCTGCGGTCTCCCCGACCAGCTGGCTTCCCACTTGTGCTATTATTGCTGTGAGACTCCTGAAGTTTCCAACTGGCCCCATGGCACTGTTTCTAGCTTTAATTTGGTAATCCTGGGCCCCACATTGGTGGATGGAAGCTAACAGCTGTTACATCTTCCTGATAGATTGGCCATTAAGTTACCACAAAATGTCCCTGGCTTCCTTTTTTTTTTTTAGTTAAATTTATTCATATATTTTATATCCCGACTGAAGTTTCCCCTCCCTCCTCATCTCCCATCCCTTCTCCCCCCCACCTACCGTCTATGCTTCCTCTGTTTCTGTTCAGAAAGGGCCAGGCCTCCCATGGATATCAGCAAAGCATGGCATATCAAATTGTGGTAAGACTAAGCACCCCACTCCCACCCCCGTATAAAGGCTGGGCAAGGTGACCCAATATGAGGAATGGGTTCCCAAAAGCCAGCCAAAGCATTAGGGACAGCCCCTGTTCCCACTGTTAGGAGTCCCACAAGTAGACCAAGCTACACAACTGTCATATATATGCAGAGGGCCTAGGTTGGTTCCCTGCAGGTTCCCTAGGTTGTCAGTCCAGACTCTGAGCTCCTATGAGCTGAGGTCAGGTGTTTCTGTGGGTTCCCTTGTGATGACCCCCGCCCCCAGGCTCATACAATCCTTTCTCTTTCTCTTCAGCAGGATTCCCCGAGCTCAGCCCAGTGCTTGGTCTCTGCATCAGTTTCACCAGTTACTAGATGAAGGTTCTGTGATGACGGTTAGGGTAGTTACCACCCGATTACAGGAGATGGCCAGTTCAGACACCCATCCACTGTTGCTAGGAGTCTTAGGTGGGGTCATCCTTGTAGATTTGTGGGATTTCCCCTTGCACCTGGTTTCTACCTGACACCCAAATGCCCCCACATCAAGACATCTCTTTCAGTATTCTTTCCTTCCATCCACCCTTCATGTTCCCATCCCTACCTGCCCCCAGTCTACCCAGGTGATCTCTTCTATTCCCCTTTCCCAGGGAAATTCATGCATTCCTCCTTTGGGCCCTCCTTGTTACCTAGCCTCTTTGGGTCTGTGGATTATAGCATGGTTATTCTTTATGTTATAGCTAATATACCTCACTTTCATAACTTTTTTTTGGTGGTGTCATTTTATTTTAAAGTCCTTTTGTTCCAATGTTGGTGACACCACTCTTCCTCTCCTGGGACACTATTTGCAAGGTATTCCATTTCTTATCTTTCAAACACCAGTCGTATGTGTCTTTGAATCAAATATGCACCCATATAGATGAAGTAGATTTTAAAAGTCAACATTTTTGGTTGGATTCTTAACAATTAATGTTATGCTAATACTGATAGGGGTAGACTTAGGATGGTCATTTTGCTTTTTGTTTGCTATACCCAGGACTTCTTGCTCTTTTTCTTTTCTTAGTCCTCTGCATTAAGCAAATATTTTGTAGCATAGCACTCTAATTCTGTATGATTTTTCCTAATATATTTTAATGTACTTATTATTATTGCTTCTGCAGTGTGAGGGGTCAAACCAAGCACTTGTGTACATTAGGTAGATGTTTTATCACACTATGTCCCCAGCCCCTTCACTAAGTATTTTAAAACTGTTTTCTTAGCTCTAGGGTTTAATATACGTCTCATCCTAGAATCGGATTTATACTAATAATTCAGGGAACTATTGCAATTCTTCTCCCATGCAGCTCTGTCCCTCTTCTGTGGTGGTATTCTAATTGTACTGAAATGTGATTTTGATTATATGTTAATAAATAAAGTCGCCCGGGGGTCAGAGTGATTAGAGCCATAGCAAGAGTGCCGAGTGATGGCAGGGTGGCCCGGCGACCTCCGGGGCACACAATGGGGACAGTCTCGAGTGTCTTCTGATGGGCAGGCACCGTGCAGTGTGGCAGTCCCGGGCCGCTTACAGTTTGTCCAGGAAGTTGCCCAGCGCCGGGATGCCCTCTTTGAGGCCCTTGCGCTTGCGGGTCTCGGCCACCACTTCGGTGGATGGCATCAGCATGCAGGGTGACGTTATGAATGTCAAAGCGCATGCCATGTGCTGGAGGCCTCAAAATTTCATAAAAGGAGAAGATAAGCTGTGGGTACCATCAAAATTGATAAAGATTCGATTTGAACAAGAGAGACCTCTTAATTAGAGGAGGTGATAGTTCATCAACCAGCATGAACATCCAATTTAAACTAACTTGTACCAGTAACACATGCCTTTTCATTTAATCAGATAATAACTTGCCAAAAAGGAACATCCCCAAAATTAGTCTTGGGGAAAGTTTTTTGTTTTTGTCTTTTAGGAGAATGAAGGTTAAGGAATCTGAAGAACACTGGACAAATGAGACAACTGAAGAAAAGGGACAAATCATCTATCCCAGGAAACAGAGTGAAACGGCGTATGGGTATATATTATCTAAAAAATTTTATGTCTTCCTAAATGTTTGTTTCTGCTTTTCTCTAAAGATTTAACACTATTGGTCTTCTGTGAGAATACAAATTGGAGTCGATGGTTATTTAAAAAAGATGCAGAGGTGGGGTTAAGAGGTGGAAGTGGATTTGAGAGGAGTTAGGGAGAAGGATGGGGAGTGGATATAGTATGAAATTATCAAAGAACTAATAAACTATTTTTTAAAAGAGAAAAACCCTGATGAACACAGCAAAGAAAATATACCTGACAATTCAAACACCATCTTTTACCCTTTTAAAAACCGTATTTGTTGTTGGGTGTTTGTTTTGTTCTTAATACCTTGAATGTATCATCTATTGTCTTCTGTCGTCATTGTCTCTGACAATACATTAGTTTTTCTCTTTCTAGTTTTAAGATTTATTTCCTTAACGTATCTCTGTATTTTGCAAGTGGTTATGCATGGTAATAAATGAGCTAGTTGTGCCAATTATTATTTTAAAATCAAAATGGTAAACTTTTCAGTTATTTCTTCAAATATTTTCTTCATTTTGCTTGGACTCGTCCCCTTGTGTTCTTGTGTGTATTTTGCTGTGTTTCATGTCCTTCAGTTCTCGGAGGCTTCACCCATTGTCACCCATGGTCCCTCCTCGATTCTTATCTAGATTACATAGTCTCTAGTTACCTAACTCCACATTCTCTTCCGTCTGTCACTTCAAATCCGTTGCTGAGGGGAGCAGTGGTGGCTCAGTGGTTATGAGCACCTGCTGCTCTGTAGAGGACCCAAGTTCTATTCCCAGCACCCTCAGTGGGCAGCTCACAGTTGCTTGTAACTGCAGATCCAGGGGATTCAATGCCCTCCTGTCCTCCACCCTGGCACATGCATGTGCATACACACTCACTGGCACACATGAAGACACACACACACACACACACACACACACACACACACACACACACACACTTTAAAAGAAAAGAAAAAGATTTTTTAAAAACTATTACTCATTCTAGCTAATTATTTTAATAATTTTCATTTTCAATTCTAAATTTCTATTTATTTTTAAAAATAAATTCCATTTCTTTATTTTCTATTTGGTAAGACATTGCCAAGACATCTCTACTTCTTTATACTTGGCTTCATGTGAACTTTGGATCACACAGCAGTTGTCTTGAACTCTGCCTATTGATTCTGACCCGTGAATCTTTTTGAGAGCAGTTTTTGCCAACCTCTTTCCCCTTACATATGGCTCATCTTCTCTTTTGAATCTCGTATTTTTTTTTTTTGTGCAGAGCCGGGCACCTCAGAGAATACATGCAGCAATTCCTGTTCCTGGTTCGGCTTCCCCCAGGGCTTACTGTTTGTTTGTTTATTTGTTTGGTGATTTGGTCAGACTATTTCACTCAAGTCTGTCACCTCTGAAGTGTGCAGCCTGTGATGTCACCCGGGAGAGACTACAGCCCCTGGGGCACGCAGAGCCACCTTGCAGTGACAGTGGCTGTCTCTTTTCCTATCTGTCTGCGTCTTCCTCTGTTGGTATCACACTCAGCTATGAGCTGCCACTGACGCTGGTCCATTGCTCTATTGTTTTTGACAAGGCCCCTGGGCATAAATTGCTCCACAGTCAGTTTCAATTAAATTCATGCCTGTTTGCGGGATTGCTCTTTGGGGGCTTGCCTAGGAGTTTTGTTCCAACCTGAGAGAGACTCTGGCTGCCTCTTTCCTTGGCTCTTTCTGGTGGTCTCCCGGCTGGTCGGTAGCTCAGCAAGCGTGTGGTACTTTGGGAGCTCAAAGCGCTTTGAGTTTCTTACCAGTGAACCCTCCACTGTTGTGACAGCACCCTGAGGGTAAACTTCCTCTCACTCTATTCCAGACCAAGTCCTTTCCAGTAGGGCAGCGCGGAGCTCTTTGTTCGTAGAGCCTGTCTCTAGCCCCCAGGGCAGCCTCTGCACTTCTGAGCGCTGGGCTGTTTCCCTTGAGTTGACTCATGCTTTACATGCAGGGCTTTGGGTGAAGGTGTTGGTGCATCTTCTTGCCTTGTCTCTGACATGGATCTGTTCCCCTGGGAATGCTGGGGAGAAGGCCCACACTACTGGTATGTGTCACCTGAGCTACCTAGCACTCCCTGAGTGGGAGATAGGAGCCCCGGGCCTTTCACCGACCCTGCCTGAAAGGGAGCACATTCTTGGCCTGCTCCTTGGTGGCCCTAGACTGCCCACTAGGGGTTAAGGGAGCCGGATGTCCCTGGCTGTACAGGTTGGGAGCAGAGCTTCTCCATCATGTTGGCTGGGTGTGTAGGGAAGAGCCACAGCTCAGACACCACTCCCACTGTTCTCCCTACGGCTTGCTGGATTGCCTCTGCTAGACTCTTGCCTTTGCTTAATGCCTTCTGGGCATTGCCCACACACTAACTTTTTAATCTAGAACCTGTCATGGCTGTTTTCTGGGGCAAGAGATTACAGAAGCTGGTACCCTCTGTGGTAGTTTCAATGATAAATGTTCCCCCACCGACTCAGACATTTGAATACTTGGTCCCCAGTTGGTGGCACTGTTTGGAGAAGTTATAGGGAGGTATAGCCTTCCTGGAGGAAGTCTGTCACTCAGAGTGGGGTTTGAGAGTTTAAAGCCTCACTCTACCCCCCCCCCCCCCCCCCGCTTTCTCCTTTGTACTTGTGACTGAGGATGTGATCTCTCAGCTTCCTGCTCTGACTGCCATGCATACTGGCCACATGCCTCTCCACCATGATGGACTCTTATCCTTCTGGAATGATAAGCCAAAATACACATTCTTTCATAAGGTGCTTTTGGTCACGGTGTTTCATCACAGTAATAAAAAGGTCATCAATATACACTCTGTGTTTAAGCTTCCGAGGACAGAGCCTCTCACAGAACCCACTGTGCACTTGTAAAGGACTGAGATCCAGGAGGAAAACAGCATCTCAGTGACATCTTGAGAATGGCTGTGGTCACGAGGATGCCCCGGCTCCTTCACACTGGGCATCTGTGTGGGTCTTTCTGTTCTGCCCCAGGCTCCTGATTTTCTTTCTCTTGACCCTTGGATCTCCAAACACCGCCTCCCACTCTGAGCTGCACATCGGCAGGTGCTGTGAGCTGGGGCAGGGCTTGAAGGTGTGATGTGGAGAAGGAGAGGAATCAGTGGTGGTCAGACTGGAACAAAAGGGCACTTCTCTCACATGTGACTTCTCCAGCCACCAGCCAGGGGCTACACTTCCATGGAGGACACGCTTGGAATCTTCTCAAAAACCTTTAGGAGATAGCAGCTGCCAAGTTGTTACCTGCCGCTGTTCTGTAGCAGAGAACATCTTCATTTAGACACCTTACAGTTCCAACACAGCACATGGATGAGAGTGTGGGACTCTCCAATCTGGTCACCCCATCCTCTTCTGGTGTCCACTCATTGGCAAGTGCAGGAACTAAGATGGATCTCTCACATTTTTCTCTTCTTCT
Organism: Peromyscus maniculatus bairdii; assembly: GCF_049852395.1. Taxonomy (NCBI): domain Eukaryota; kingdom Metazoa; phylum Chordata; class Mammalia; order Rodentia; family Cricetidae; genus Peromyscus; species Peromyscus maniculatus. Next base: position 70,040,769 of record NC_134854.1, read on the forward strand.
GCTGTTCGTATTCAATGGAAAACATTTTGAGGGGCTTATTTCAAAATCTGTTTGGGGGTCCATATCTCTGTCCTGCTTTCCATCACCCCTACCTTCTGGGTGGTGTCATCTCCTGCAGTTGCTGGGCCTCACTCATCTCCTTGCACTTCAGCCTCCCATCAAGCGCTCCCATCACAGACAGAGAGCTTGTTCCTACTTAGGAATCCAGTCCTGCCTCCTGTTGCTTATAACCCATCAACAGCTACTGTTGCTTTTGGAATGCATGTTGGAAGACTTGGCTTCACCTTGTCTCTTGCATTGTGTTGCAGGCTCTGTTTACATAATTAATATATGTGCACATCAGGACTTTTCTGTGTGCTGTTCTGTTTGCCTGGAACACTTATCAAGACACATTTTTAAAATTATTTATTTATTTATTTATTTATTTATTTATTTATTTATTTATTTATTTATTATTTATTTATTTATTTTTACCTCTGACTAGGTACCTACTCTCCACCCTTCATATCAAACATCTCATAAATCCTGGGGACTAGAGGACACTGTGGATGTTAGATCTGGCATCTGGCACCCTGTCTGGTTTTCAGTTTGTTTGTAGAATTAACTTTACTAATGTTTGTATGTACTACTTAAGCTTAATTTTCAGAGTGCTTTTTTTCGCCTTATGATATCAGCACTTAGTTCAGTGCCCCGTGTAGCTCTAACAGCGAGCTAAACAGTGGCTGGAAAAATGTTATAAAGAATAGTGTTGCAGATGCTTAATTAATACCTCCTTAGGGGAACAAAGGAGTGGACTAAGATGAGGAGTGCTCAGGGAGCACTCTCTGTGGAGTGCTCGGGGAGCACTCTCTGTGGAGTGCTTGTTGCCCCCTGTAAGGTGAATTACAAGCTAAGGAGTCAAAGTCTTCACAGTCCCTTTGGAAGACAAGGCTTTATGATCTAAAGACCCAGGTGACCCTCAGGTTCCTTCTCAAAGTACATGCATGTCAGGACAGCTTGCTCCCTGGGATGGGACTCCACAGATAAATGCTATTTTCTCAGACCACCTTCCCCAAGGGGTCCCTCAGGGCTGTCTTTCTTTCTTTCTTTCTTTCTTTCTTTCTTTCTTTCTTTCTTTCTTTCTTTCTTTCTTTCTTTCTTTCTTTCTTTCCTTCCTTCCTTCCTTCCTTCCTTCCTTCCTTCCTTCCTTCCTTCTTTCTTTCTTTCTTTCTTTCTTTCTTTCTTTCTTTCTCTCTTTTTTCTTTCTTTCTTTCTCTCTTTTTTCTTTCTTTCTTTTTTTCTTTCTTCCTTTCTCCCTCCTTCCCTCTCCCTCCCCCTCCCCTCCATCCCTCCCTCCCTTCCTTTCTTTTTTTCAAGACAGGGTTTCTCTGTGTTGCCTTGGCTGTACAGGAACTAATTTTATTGAACAGGCTGGCCTCAAACTTGCAGAGATCCACCTGCCTCTGCCTCCCCAGTGTTGAGATTAAAGGCATATGCCACCACCACCCAGCTCCCTGAAGATTTTCTAATGGGGACACATGGAGTTTGGGTAGCCATCTAATAGTCACTCACTTGACACAATGGCTCATGTACTATGACATTCTGACTACCCCAACCAGAGACGCCTCTGAGGGAAATCCACGTGGCCTCGCTAAAGGCCACACTAATGCTACTTATCAGCTGTCCTGATGAACCACACTGACCTGCACCCTCCGTCCTCCTTAGCTGTTTGTCCCCAGATTGTTTGTAGCATGGGGGTGGAATCGATGGCCTCACCCTACACTGTTCTACTGAGCTATGCCTCCAACCCTGTCTGTCTCCATTTTAAGGCAGACTCTCAGGAGAAGGAGACAGGGAAAGAAGAGGCCAGTTAGGCCTTTGCTCACCAACAGCACCAATGAAAAACTGGAATTCCATGTTTACTCATTACTTTGCACAAATGCTTAAGAAATAACTTGTTGTTGTTGTTTGCACAGCTTGTTGCTGCTAGGATGAACTCTTTGTGCAAGGAAAGTTTCTCTGTCTTGGTTTCAGTACTACACAGGATTCTATTTAAATTTGCGTTTTATTTCTTTGTCTCAGACTTTGTATCTATTCTTTTGGCTCTGGGTCCCCAGGAGCATGGGCTGCCTATTTACCTGTGTATCTCAGGTGCCATGGACACAGGTGGTGGGTGAGACATAACAGGCTGCTCAGAGGACTTCTATTCCAAGGCCTGCCTGGTCTTTATTGTCTCCCCATAGGACACGAAGGACTCAAAGCTCTGTCCATGGTCCTGTTATAAAGCACAAGTACTTGCTGCCTTTGTTAGGTCCTTAGCCTTGTTTGAAAGCATCCCTATAAAAAGTACAAACACTTGTCTATAATGTGACAAGCAGAATCTACAGAAGCCAGACTCATCTCTGGGCAGCAGGTACCAATGCCAGGGGGACAGCATTCCTGTGATGTGTGATCACGAAGACCAGTGTCTTGGATCCTCATGAATGAGAGTGTCACCCTCACCAAGACAGTGAGTGGAGAAGGTCTTTGGTCTCTTTGTAGATTTTAGAAAACTAAGGAGGCTGGGGATATGGCTCAGTTGGAAAAGTCTGTGCCACACAAGTATGAGGATCTGAATTCAGAACCCATCACTAGCACAGAAGTCGAGCAGAGAGATGCATGCCTATAACCTGTTATCAGGGAGGCAGAAACAGGAGAATCCCTGGCAATTGCTAGCCAGCAAGCTAGCCTAGCTGAATTAGTGGACCTCAGGTTCAAAGTGAGATCCTGCCTCAAAATGTGAAGTATGGAGTATTGAGAAATACCACCATTGACTTCTGATTCCACAGGCATGCATGTACACACACGTGTATTTGTACCCTCTCACACACAAACTAGGAATGTAAAATGTAATGGCTCTGGAGATCCTGGAAAGGAAAGTGGATGCCGGTGGTGTCTGGAGTCTCAGTAAGGACCCTGTCTAAGGCTGTGCCCACAACAGATGCTTGCTTCAACTCTTGTGTGACGGGAACACTAGGCATGGGGACACTGAGTGAGGGGTGCTCTCTTTATTACCTTTGCAACTCTTTCTGTAAATCTACACCTAATTGAAAATAGATTTTTTTTTTAAAAATGTCTCTAAAATGGTTTTGGAAAGCAAATGAAAATTTGCATAATCTCTTCCATCATGGAAATCTGCAACTGCCACCTTTGACCACAAGAAAAGCTTTTACCACAGGTGGTATTTTCAGCACAGCCCCTATTTCCTAAGTTCAGGAATAGGAAGGACCGAGCTAAACCCAAGACAGTGTTGTTCCCTCGCCTCCTGAGAGCCGGGGAGAGCCTTGAGGGTGTAATGTGAAGGAGGAGAGGAATCGGTAGTGGTCAGAGTGGAACAAAAGGGTCTTCTCTTCCATCTGACCTCCCAGCCACCCACGGGGGTCCACACTTACATGGGGGAGATGCCTAGAATCTTCTCAAACACTGCTAAGAAGTAGCAGCTGTTGAGTTATTCATCGCTTAAGTCTCAGCGTGGATGCGTAGGCTCCTCAGCTGTCCAGTAGCTGGGAAGAAATTTAAGCTGAGTAGGAGGAAAAGAGTGAGAACCTTGCATGGTCTGCTCTGTGAGGAAGGGCTCCCGGGAAGGTGACAGAAGGTTCTGGGCATTAGGTTGTCCCAATCTCTAAGGCTGAAGAGACATGAGGATTCCATATTGTAGCACAACTGTCAGCCTCGCTCATTCCAGAATCTGAAGTTGAGAAGTCCTGGGCCGGCTGCTGGAAAGTCCTTAGCTGCCCTGCATGCCCAGCAACGCTGTGGGGAGGGCCTTGGAGGAATAACTCCTCATGTACTTTGTGTCTGAAGGCTTCATGCAGAGTTGAAGAGAGCCGGTTCTTCCCAGGCCTCCTGGCACCAGCTAAGGGGACCACACCTGGGTCAAGGACGGCTCTGGGGCCTTTGTAGGATAAGTCACTTGCTCTTTCTGTGCTCTGTGGATCTCATTGAAGCGTCTCCTTACGGAATGTTCCAGAGCCACTTTGAAAGCTCCCAGACCCTCAACCTGCCTCTAAATTTCAGTGAAGCAATGCAGTCTCCCAGATCCCCATTCTCCTTCCCCCATCTATGTTGAAGCTTCCTGCTAGAAACAACCCCCAAATTCATACCCAAGTGAGACTTAAGGACAGGGCTTTGGGGGGACATAATTGAGCTTAGATAAGGTCATGTGGAGGCTATAACGAGTCTGGTGGCTTTATAAGAAGAAAATGAGACCAAATTGATACCCACAAACTGCCCATATCATGTGATGATCAGACATGAGGTCCTTCCAGATGCTGGTATCATGTTCCCAGATTTCCAGCTTCCAGACTATGAGCAAGATAGCCCTCTGTTCTTTACAAATGACCCAGTCTCCGACATTTTGTTAAGGCAACAGAAAACAGTTTAAGAAAAACATACACAGCAACAAACTCCAGGGGCGGGGGAGAGGCTCAGTGGTTAAGAGCTCTTGCTGCTCTTGCAGAGGCACAGATCTGGTTCCTGGCACTCATGTGTGATGGATGGTTCATGAGCACCTGTAACTGCAGCTCCAGGGATCTAACACCCTCTTCTGGTCTTCACAGGCACCCACATGCAGGTGCACAGACACACACAGACACACAGGGACATACATATATACGTAAGTAAAATTAATTGTAAAAAAAAAATTCAAAAGACTAAAAACCATCTTTTGTCTAATTCTTTTAAAAAACATTACTTTGTTTGCTCATTATTTTGTGTTTGTGTCTTTAGAGCACAGCAGGATTCCTCCTGGGATTGTAATGAAGCTTCCTAGATTTTCTTTGATTGCAGTTTTCTAATATCCAGGTTTGGCTTAGCCATGTGTTAATAGCAAAACTCTGGGTAGAATTCATAGCTCTTGGGCCACAGTGAATGGTTCTTCCTAACTCCACATGCTTTTCAGTCACCCCGGCTCCCTGGGAGTATGTGGGGAGTCAGAACATGGCTGTGAGCTCCAACTCTCCTCTGGACTGTGGGGTCAGCCTCACTGGCACACAGCCCACATTTTCAACATCCCAGCACTGTCTTCTTTGTGGACTTTACACCTGCATTTTGGAGGGGGCAGCAGATTTTTCTTTTAGAGTCCACAGCTCAATTCTACAAGAGATTTCCATGCAGAAGACAATCCCAGTTGGAGTAGGATAACACGAGCCTGTGGCAGGAGTGATGATGAGCCTTGTCCCCAGAAGCACACGCATCAAGAGCTTGGAAGGTTGTGCTATTTCCTTGTCTAGGAAAATAGACCAAAACCAATACCCTGGAGTGACCTAGAACACGGTGTCAGTTGCTCTCTGTGGCTGTGATAAAACACCACAACAAAGCAATTGATGAAATGGTGAGTTCATTTTGGCTTATTGTCTCAGAGGGTGAGAGTCCATAAGAGCATGTGGCACGGCAGCAGGCAGCTGGAGCAGGAAGCCAGGCGATGACATCTTCAGCCACATGGAGAGCAGATTCATACACTAGAAATAGGAAGGACTATAAACCCTCAAAACCTGTCCCCAGAGATGTGCTTCCTCTAGCAAAACTGCACCTCTTAAAGATTCTGCCCCACCTCCAAACATTGCCACTAAATGTTCAAATTCATGGGCGTATAGGGGACAATTCTCATTCAAACGACCACACATTGCAAAACCCATCTGCAGAGTATTGTCCCTTACGGAGAATTCTTTGGGAAGCCACATGCTCTAACCAGGTTGTGCATACAGGCAACATTGAGAATAATCTAAGATCTTGTCTTTTGTATTGGCCACAGCCTTCCTCTGTGTTGGCTTCCATCTTGGGCAATTTTGATCTTTCAAAAACTACAGTTGGATTTTGGGGACAGATAAGCCATTTGAAGCAACTCAGGGCTAGCATTTAAAAAGTTTTGAAGGAAAGCATGGATGAATGGCCTGGGAGGCACTATCAAAACGGATCTGATGACTTTCTGGTGGGAAGTGTGGATGTGAGTGTGTGGTCATCTCATCCAGAGCTGCATTATAAACCCCCCACAAATTAATGAAAAACTGCAGTCATTAGTTTCCATCTAATTTTCATGGTGCTTGAGAAAGACCAGCCCAGGCAGTTTGGGCTTGACTCTCTTGCTTAGCTGCAACAGAACATTAATGGGTTGCTCTGTTTGAGGAAGAGATATGCACTGGAACCCTCTGACTGTGCTGTATTTAGGGATGCTTAGGGGTATGTTTAGGGATTCACTGGAGACCCAGCTAGGGTGCCTGGGGACTCAGCAGGACCTCAAGGGACTTTTATGATTTATTTGGGCTGAGATGAGGCACAGGGGAGGAGGGTGGTGGCTGCCGTGCAGGAAAGTCTGGGCAGAAGACCCGGAGGCTTGCAAGAATATGACTCACTTAGAGAAGTGTGAAGGCTTTTCATGCCCAGATGCATAGAAACTGAGGGATATATGTAAAGATTTGGAAGGGGTCTGACTTTGGAAGGACATGAAGTGACAGAAGGAGTATAGAGAGACCAAATGGAGGTTAGTAGGGACTGTCACAGGGTTCAGGCTGATTCCCAAGGATGACGAGTGGCTGGCATTAGGCAGGGGGTGACTCTGAGGGCTGTGAAGGAGGTATATCTCCTGGTCCTCAGTGAGCGGAAGGAGGATCAGACAATACCCCAGGTTGTCCTGGGAGGCTGGTAGATGCAGGTCCTTCCTCAGTGGGGGAAAGTAGTGGGTGGCAAATGGCAAACGGTTCAAAAACCCTCATTTACTTTTGGATCTAGACAGTGGATAGTATTTTCTATTTCAGGAAAAACATTTTGTTTCCACTTTTAGATGATTGCTTTTTGTCACTGTCTAAGAAGCGAGTAATTTAAATAAAGATATTTACACTTTAAGGTTTTCTTAGAACTTCCAAACAGAGACATATGTGTAAATGCCAAACAGAAGTTTCCAGTCAAATCTTGCCTTTCTGATGTTTTCCCTTTGGGGAAACTTGACCTTGGTTTGTGGCTTTCTAAAGCCACACCTCAGTGAGTGCTGGGCTTTAGACTAAATGTCAACTATATCATAGTCTTGGGAAGGCTGGCTGGATTTAGAGTGGAGAGGCTCAATATGTCTCTTTAAATCTAAATTTTAGAGTCGATTCTTTTTTCTCCCATTAAGTCAGTCCTATGCAATATTTGGGAAATATTAGAAATGAATTTCTTCTTTATTGGAAATGTGTCTCATAGTCACACAGCCTTAGGCACAGAGCACTTCTCTCAATGACTTTTGGACATCTTTATAATCTGGGATGCCTGGGACTTTGCATGAGCAGAGGGGATGAATGGCCGGCATGGTGGCAGTCCCCATGACATAGATGTGGGAAAAGACAGCCAGATCAGCACATGACAAGGCCTGGGATGGTTACTAAATGCTGAGACAAGTCTCCATTTCCTGCTCAGCACAACATCTTGTCCCTCAAACTGCCACACCCTTTACAACCAACATAAACCTTGTTGACACATCTGCTGGACCACCCCCACCTCATCTCCCTCCTGGACCCTTCTGGGTAGCTTCAGACCTGTATATTTTTGTGCCTCTGGGCATAGGCTGAGTACAAAGGATGGATCTGTTCTTTGCCCTGATGGTCAATACCACTTGAGGCTTTGTTGGCTTTTCCTAGTTTTTGCCATAATGTCTTGCTGTATTTGCACCCAAGCGATGTTTCACTCACACACATAGAACATGCACCTTAACCACACTGGGTTAGAGCTAGGTTTTAAGGTATTGAAGTGCTTAGTTCTATCACCTGCTATCTTGAGAAGGATTCTAGCACCATAGCATATTGTCAGGAACAACTAGAGAGTCAAGATTGTGATTGAAATGAGATAATTCAAGAGAATTAGACCTCTCAGAACATGTAAATGAGGGATTGTGAAGACAGCTGAGCTGGTAAACCACTGCCTTGCAAGCACCAGTACATGAGGTTGATCCCCAAAACCCACATTTAACAAAATCTGGGCATGGTGGGACATGCATGTCATTCCAGCACTGGGAATACTGAAAGGGACAGGCCCAGGAGTTGCTGGCCAACCTGCCTAGCCTTGGTGAGTTCCAGGTCAATGAGAGACCTTGTCTGAAAAAAAAGGTGGACCTATGCATGGTGAATAACACCCAATATTGTCCTTCAGTACATGAGATAGGTGGAGAGAGAGAGAGACAGACAGACAGACAGACAGAAAGACAAGACTATGTTCTATAATGACAAATCATGAGTCAATCCTGTCATGAAGTTATATCATTTTCTACCTTATAGACACCTTGGCAGAGCAGAAGCTGTCTGGTAGGAACACCCAAGGCCACCCTAGGGCTTTCATCCAAGGCTCCAGCTGTCCAAAGGGACATGTTAACATGGAGAACTGTGGGTGAAACTAGCTTCTCAGGTTCTGTTGTGAGTAACTGAGAAGTCCAAGTATCGGTTCCCCATGAATGCCATCACTAGGCACCCTGAGTGGGGCATAGGCTGTGTCCTGGGTCCTGACTCAGGTTGCCTGTCCATGAGCACATTATGGTGCTTTGGCAGTTGTAGGAACAGTAGGACACTCTCATCCTCCTGCCTCATCACTTGAGGATGGCGAGACTCTTCCGTGGGACAGGTAGGGAGATTTCTGTAGAGTAGATGAATTGGAAGGGTCTGAAGGAATAGCCTCAGCCTCACTTGAAGTGAAAGCACAGTGACAATGACTGATTTGCTTGGTTGCAGGGAACCCTTGTTCCCTGTGGTTGGGATACTCACTACTCAGTGTAGCCCATGGTCCCGCAGCATCCACCTCACTTGGGAGCTTCCCAGAATGCAGACCCTTGGGCCCCAGCAGACCACCAGACGTCATGCCAGCAAGGCCACAGCTGCACACACTGGTCTGACAAGCTTACAGTTAGGTACCCCAAGTGCAGTGCTCCACTGTCTTTGCCGTGGATGATCAGGACGCGGTGTCCCTAGACTCTCAAGAGCTAAGTGTCAGCACACAGGATGGACCTGCGGATGCTTCTTCTGGCAGCTGCATGGGATGCAGCACTGGGCACCTGTGACCATGCACAATTAAACCACTCCACTCTGAACAGAATTCAAGCTCCTTATCCTAGGATTAAACGAATGGAGACTGGTGGGGAAGTAACGTCAAAGGTCAAACCCAAGGCCAGAGCCCAGTTTGTTGACTCATTTCCCATGTTTCTGCCACTCTGTCTATCAGAGAAGAGACAAGCAAACCATGCTATTTAGAGCCACCAAAAGCCCTTTAATAGTGCATCTAGCAAAGAACAGAGTCTTATGGTCCATTCCATGGGCCACCCAAGGAAAGTAAACATAACATTTTAGCTCAAAGGCTCCTGTGGAGGCCACTGTTGGTGGAGCAAATTTCCTCACTTGAGTGTGACATAGCAAAGTGACAGGAGGGATATTAGTTCATTCACAGCCTTGTTCTTGAAAAATGTGAGGAAAAGTCACTTCATTTTCAAGCATCTTGGGAGTGATTGCCCTTTCACAGAGAGCTATTGTAAGGACCTGTCGCCCACAGTTCTCTGTAAGGGTGACCTGTGAACTGAAAAGAACTGGGGGCAGAAGTCAATACTGTTGGGGAGCTTGTGGCAAGCCACAGGAAGAGGCCCGGAGGGAATTAGGTGGCAGCTGCAGAAGCAGGGTTCTCTGCATTCAACTGCACCTCTGCCATTGGGTTCCTCTAGACTCAAATTCTAGGATGATTCAGAACTTGCCCTTGAAGAGGTCATTCCCCATGAGCCTCTGGGAGCTGCTCACTGTTGTTAAAGCTATCTGGTCCTGATAGGGTGGTTGCAAGTGTTACAGATCTGGAGGGAAAGGTATCCTGATTTGTCGGGAAGTCAGGCTATACCTAAAACTGGGGTCCAGTGGGGGGATGGTCTCCCCGCAGGACATGGCACTCCTGCTCCTTTCCAAGAGAGAGCCATTACAGCTGAGTTCTGCTCTGCTCCCAAGGGAGTTTGCCAGCAGAGGTATCCATTTCTTCTCAGCTCTGGCCCAAGTTGTTAATTCTTCAGCTTCACTTTGCTAAGGGGAAATGTAGCAATGTGCTCCAGCTCTAGAGCGAAGTTGTTACTTCTTCTCTGCTCCCAAGGGAAACTCCCAACGAAGGTGTCAGTTGCTTCTTCTGCTCTGCTCCCCTAAGGGAGCTTCCCAGCAGAGACTCTGTTCTGCACTGGAGAAAGGTCTTCATCCAAAACTCTTTCAAGAGATTTGTTTTGGAAAGAGGAGTCGAGGAAAGTGACTGCCTCTGTCAGGGTGGAGAAGGACAGCTCCCAACTGAACAGGCCCAGGGGCTCATATAGGGCTTCTTAGGGGAGGAGTTTTTCTAGGGAGAAGATTTCCGGGACGGGGGGATTGGTCAGATTTTGATCCCCTTGAGCTTAGACAAGCTTAGACTGGCTGGATTTTGTGCTCAGGGATTGGTTGGTTTTCCTGCTAGGGGATTGATTGGTTTCGTGTTCAGTTGGTCAGGGGCAGATTTGATTCTGGTTTCAGGGCCCAACTGTGTTTCTTTAGCTCTGGTTTCAGGGCCAGGGTGTGTTTCTTTCACTGGCTCTGGTTCCATGGCCAAACTGTGTTTCTTTGGGTCTGGTTCCAAGGCCAAAGTGTGTTTCTTGGACTTTGGTTTCAGGGTCAGGGTGTGTTTCTTAGGTTCTGATTTCAGGGTCAAATTTTTTTTTTTTTTCCACTGGCTCTGGTTTCAGGGCCAGGGTGGATTTCTTTGGCTGGCTGTGGTTTCAGGGCCAGGGTGGGTTTCTTTGGCTGTCCCTTTTACCCAACAGTGGTGACTTGTCCTTTCTCTTGTGGTAAGGGCTTCAGGTAACAAGTCACCAACAGTGGTGACTTGTCCTTTCTCTTGTGGTAAGCTCCAGGGTGACCTGCAGTTCACCTTTATTAATTCTCCATTTGAAGCTCTTCCTAAAAATCTTTGCACAACCCAGCCCCTGTGCTGTGAGTCGGAAATGGCTGCTTTGCCTCCACTGTGATACAGGAGAGGTCCATCTTGATTCTTTGCAAGAGTTCAGTGAACTCTTTCAAAGCCACAGAGAATTTTTTCATTGCAAGATTTAATGCAGCCCGGGGTGCCCCATGCAATGCTGGGCTTAAGCTCTTGTCATTGACATCAGACAGCCAGCAGATGTTCCTATTGTATCAAGGGCATGGGCACTTGCTTTTGCCTGTGAAGACCATCTTATAGATGAACAGAGTGGTCAACTGGGCCTGGGCATGTACCTTGATTAGTAGACTAGCCAACTGGGGTTGGAGATGTACCCTGATTAGTAGACTACCCAACTGGAGTTGGGGGATATGCCTTGATTAGTAAACTAGCCAACTGGGCCTGGGGATTACCTTGGTTAGTAGAGTGCCTGCCTAGCTTGCACAAAGCCTTGGTTTTTATTACAAGCATGACATTAGTTTCATTATTTTGTAGCATGATTGGAGTCCCAGCATTTGGGAAGTGGAGGTAGTAGTAGAATCACCAGTTCAAGGTCATCTCCAGCTATGTAGCAAGTTAAAGTCCAACCAGGACTCTGTCTCAAAATCAGTAAATGAATGAATAAATAAAAAAAAACTCAAGAGTTGCCAACTGGGCCATGCCTTATGGGAACCCACATGCTAAGTCTCTCTTAAGGGCTTCTTCAGTTACCCATAAAGAGAACCATCTTTAGCATGGTGTCCTGCATAGTATTCTTGATCAACAAGGTGCCATTTTAACTCCTCTTGGCAAGTAGAATCTGCCAGGCAAAGCCCAGGGCCAGCCATCCTTGAGGCAGAGTTCCACTATCTTCTTGTGTCATTTATCCTCACCTTCATACTAGGCCTTGGGGAAACTGCTTATTTGTCAATACTCAAGTCCACAAGTACATACCAAGCACCTTTCACAGTATGTACCTATTAAGGACTTGAGGACTATAAACGCCATGTAAAGCAGAGTGTCAACACATTTACTGTCTATTGTGAGGAAACCAAGACACATCACACTACATTCCACAGAAGAGCTGCGGACAAACCTAGTGTGTGTCACTAACTGCAAGGTCAAGAAGTTATGAACTTGGTCCAAGCCATCTAAACCAGGATTTGGAGCCTTTTACGCACTCTCTAAGGACCAGCTAGTAAAAATTTTAGGCTCTGTGGTCCAGATGGTCTCTGTCACAGGCACTCAAGTGTCCTGGTGTGAAAACAGTTTCAGATGATATGTAAATGAATGTGTGTGGCTGTGTGCCAATAAAACTTTATTTACAAAAACAGGCAGCAGGCTGGATTCAGCCCAGGTAAGGTTGCCAGAGTTAGCAAAGAAAAACTCCAAGCCTTCCAGTTGAGTGCAAATTTCAGAGAAATGGTAGACACATTTTTCGGCATGCCCCAAACATTGCAGGAGGTGCACACACACACAGGGTAGCTGCTGTTTTATCTGGCAGCCTTGAAGTCGACTGGCATCTGATTTGAATTAATGGATATTCTGAGCGGGTTTGTTAAAATGTTTGGCCTTGACCCCAATAATCTACGACTTGGGGGAAATCAAAGCAATTTTCCAACAAAGGCTAGAAAAAAGGGAACTGGATCTCAGAGATGAAGGAGATTTATCCAACAGAGACTGGTCAGGGACAGTTGGCCAAGGATGAGGCAGTAGGTTCTCCCAGGCTTGAGGTCCTCATGCCTGAACTGGAGGGTCCTGGAGGCACCGACAGTACAGGCCCTGGGCCTACACGCCCCTCTGGTAAGTAGTGTACCTGCACACAAGGGGGCCCTGGCCATCTTCCTCAGAAAGCCCTCCTTGGCAATTGTTTGCTCACCACGTGTACCTCGTCTTCTCAAGGACAGCACAGGTTATTCTTGGAAATGGGCCAAATAAATGTTCAACCTTTCCACCATTCGATAAGTCAGTTCTCAGCAAATCCCAGAAGATGAGGATGGGGCTTGGTGTCGCTGGCCTTGTGTGCACATGCAAAGCACACATGTAATTTAAAGATACCTACAGATTTAAATCATCTTTCTATCTCAGGTCGTGAGGCAGAATCCAATCAACCTTTTCACTCAATTCTAAAATAGCACGAGTGATCCAGGACAAGTGTCCCGGGGAGTTGAGACACAGATGTGGTGTCAGAAGGAGCGCTTGGTCCTAGCTCCCACATGTACTTGCCATCTGAAATGTCTTAGAGTCTCCCTTCCCTGTGACCACCCTGGGCATGAGTCATGTCGTCGTGTTCCTCACTGATAACAGAGATCGCCTAGCACAGCTTTGAGCACACAGCATTCCTACGAGTGCCTGCCTGGTGGGGCCGCACACAGCTCTTGATCTCCCACAAGCCGGTGGTGGGCAGCATGCACAGCATTCTGTTCAGGTAATCCAGGGAGCAAGATTTCCTGGGATACAGTGGCACTGACTGACCAAAGGGAAATCTCTGGAGCACAAACAGCAGAGAATTAAGAGACAGATGCCAAGTGAGGGGTGGGTAGAGACCTTGGACTTGCTCATCATCTTCCATGGGCTTGTCACTAAACCAGCTTTTCAGGACACCTTGCCTTCTTTGAGAGGCGAATGTGTCACTCACCTAACTCCATGACGAAGGAGACACCAAAAGCAGTTCAAAAATCTCAGATAGCTAATACTTAAAACCCAAACCTCAATCCTTTCTCTCCTCCTAGATACCTACAACAGAGTCCTTTTGGATGTCCGGGGAAACCTTTACATTTTAAAGCGGGTGGCAGAGGAGTGCTTGACCACTGCAGCCCCTTAGCAAGGTTTGAGCTTGTGGCTGAGTTTTCTATGGCTGTTCAAAGACAATCAAAGGCTTTGTCCACTCCAGAGATAGTGATGCTGGGGAATGTGAAACATTCGGACTTCCTTGTTTGACTTTCTGCCAGTCTTCTCTCCTTATTGCATTCTTCAAAGGATGAAGGGCACATTAACAAACTCCCCCAGTGGTGACAATTAGGGGCAATTTGTGAACTAGAATTCGCCAGTGCCTTATTGCTTTGGAGCTCACAGCCTGCCATTCCAGTCTCCTTGAAATCCATGCTTAAGGTGAAGCCACCTGTTGGAAGGATTTTCTGCATTGCCCACTTGTCTCTTCAGTGGTGAGCTGCAACACAGTGGGCCTTACAGAAGAGACTCAAGTCCCATTGAGCCATATGTGTTGGACACTCATTTCCAGCTATAAATGATAAGGTCCTTAACTAACTTTTTATTTGCACAGATAAAAATACAGAACCCAAATGAGAGACTAGGTAAGTCTTGTGTCTTTTTTTCCTCACTAAAATATCCTTTTATTTATAAAAACAAAAAGTATTGAATACCAACAGAAGACAATGACGAAAACAGTGACAGAGGTCATCTTTAAGAAGTATAAAAAAATGGGGCTGGTAGTGGCTTCATTCCCCCATTTTCTGTGATGAATATGTTAATTTTAGAACCAGGAAAGAAAAGCTAGTGACTAACTCCGAGATTTTCTGTTGATATTTTCAATGTCTAATAAAGCATTCTTTGTTGACATTCTGCAAATGATACCATCCCATAATGCCCCAAATTCTCTCTTCTTGTGGTGACAGTTTATATATCTTTTTGGCTTCTGAGAGCTTTGTTATTTCCGGAGGATTTTCCAAAGGCACCTGCTGGCCTTCTGTGTGAGATCTTAGGTATCCTTGATGTATTTGTTCCCCACCCCACTTCAGTGTAAAGAATCAGCACTAAAGTGTCATCTCTTGAGATACCAAATTTCTGAAAAACCTCTGAAATATTATTAATTGGGGAGAGACTGGAGATCATTTCAATAGGCAGAGTTCTAGTCTTCATTTTTCCCCAAGTTTGTAGAGATGAATGGCTTTGTTCACTACTACAGGTATCTGCAGTGGATTGACAACCACATTAGGGTTTATCAATGAACCTGCCATACATCCTTCCATGGCCTTTTTTTCTCAAGTCTCTTCCATTGTTTTGCATCTTTAAATAACAGAAGGGTCACCCTCCATTGAGGAAACAGGTCCAACTGCTGTGATAACTGTATGTGATAGACAAGAAGGAGTCCAGTACAATCCTGTCCTCAGAAAGTTAGAAGAGGAGGGTCAGAAGTTCAAGGTTGGAGGAGGTGGGGACCAAGGGTCTTTACAGTCTAGACAATGACATCAGTCTCCCTTCCATCTCAGAAAAAAAGTTTCACTAAAATATTTTAAGTTACTTTTGGTGATAGGGGAGTTTAGCTAGTTGTCTTTATTTATCTCTTTTCTTGTATTCAAAAAAGTATTTTTCATACAATACGTTTTGATCATGTTTTCCCCTTTGCTACCTCCAGATCTTCCCCATCTCCCTACCCATCCAACTTTATTTCTCTCTCTCTCCCTTAAAAATCCCATGAAACCTCAAAAATGAAAACAAACAAAAACAATAAGAAAAAAAAATACCCAAACGAAATAAAACAAAAGAAACAAAAGTATCTCTTTTTTCAGGAAGCTGGGACACCGCAGGCGGAAAGGGTGAGATTTTAGCTCTGAGCTCTGACCTCTCGGCTTTCTCTTTTACATTGTTTCTGTGTTTCTTATTTAATAAGACGGTTAGTTACATCTACAACTCCCCCAATAAACCCCACGGAACCAATTCTATGTTGACCAACTACTCCTGGGCATGGGAATCACCCAGGAGTGTGGTTGATATACCCAGTGACACTCCATTGGAGAAAACTGATTATCCTCTTCCCAGCAGTTACCAGTTGCAAACAGCTTCTTGGTTAGGGGTGGGACTTTGTTTCTGTCTCCCCCTGTCAGTGCATGGATCCTGTCTGGCTTGAACCTGTGCAGGTCCTGTGCATGCTACCATAGTCTCTGTGAGTTCATATGTGCATCTGTCCTGTTGTGTCTGGAAGACACTGCTTCCTTGGACTCATCTGCTGCCTCTGACTCTTATACACTTCCACATAGGTCCCTGAGCCTTGAGTGGTGGAGAGCTTAATGAAGACTGCATATTCAGGACTGTGTGCTCCAAATCCTCTCACACTCTGCATATTGTCCAGTTGTGGGCTGCTGTGTTAATTCCAAAATACTGCAAAAGCAGCTTTTCTGATGATTGAGTGAGTCACTAATTTATGGGTATAGCAGAATGTCCTTAGGATTCATTTTATTGCTATATTCCTTCAGCAGAGTAATAGTAGTAGGTGATAGTAATGCTGCCCTAGGCCTGTGACCTCTGTAGTCTCAGGTTCATGGCCAGTTAAGCAGTGTTAGGTATGGGTTCCATCTCATGGAGTGGGTCTTAAGTCTTAAATTTTAAAAAGTGATTGGTTACTCCCACACCATGTGTGCCATTATTGCTCCAGTATATCCCACAGGCAGGTTGCTATTGTAGGCTTCAGGGTTGGTAGCTGGGTGATATTGTGGATTAACCTTTCTCCTCTGGTAGCATGCAGAGTGCCTGTTAGCGTCATGAATGCTAGTCAGTAGGGGGAAGCTTCTAATTTGACACCAGCTTGATTTCTCTGTGTTTGATGACCTAAGGCAGTGTTGCATTCAGTAGCAATAGGAACTTGCTATCAGACTGTTGAAAGCAACTGATAGCCTGTGATGTTTAGGGGAGTCAATGGGACCCCTTTTGCCAGTGACTCAATAAGATGTAACCTATTCCTTGACCTAGAGGCTTTATTTTGGTGGCAGAAGATGTCTACTTGGGACATTATCTCTCCACTTATATGATGACTCCATATACATTTGTTTCAAATATGTATATATTTTAGAAGGCTTCTACAATAGTAGGTTTCCATGTATTTTCAAAGGCCCTTTATTGTTAGTTTTTCTTCCCTGTATTTCCTCTTTTACCCTCTCTCCAATTCCCCTCCCCATTTAATTCTTCAATTCTAGGTTTCCCCTTTTTCTCTCCATCTCCATATCAATATGTTCTATTTTCCCTTCTGTGGGAGACCATCTACTCACCCCATGTCCATTACTAAATACCAAACCTAACCTCTGTGTTTATTCAGATTGTAGCACACTTGTCAAAAGCTTAAAAGCTAGTGTCCAAATATAAGAGAAAACATGCAATATTTGGTTTTTGGGGCCTGAGTTACCTCACTCAGGATAAAGAAGTCACGCATCTTGACAGTAGCTGCCTGAGAAATCCATGAACCATCAAGTCCAACAAGTGTTTATTCATGTAACTGGCAGAAGACTAGAATCTAAAAGTATATAATGACCCACCACATCTAGGACCAGCACTCCTCTGAGTGGGTATTTCAGTGAGATTTTCTTTCCTCTGAGGCTCCATGGTATCATGGCCTTTCACACCTGGGCTATGGGCTACATTAACATTACCTCCCTGTGACACTTATCTTGTATATTTAGTTGGCTGGAAGTCTCATGCTAATGAGATAGCACACTGCCAGGTTCTGAGGAGCCTCAGACTTAAGCACAGTTAATTCCTCTTTGAGATCCTTGATCACTGATGTTGCAAGATCAAATAACCAACTAATTAAAATCAATGTCCACCTTCCATTGAAGTCATTATGGGCCCTCCCCTGAGGAAGTGGTTTTCTGAATTTGCAATCTGTGGGGAATACTTTTTCCTCCTCAGATCACGTGAGTGGGAGAATGGGGAGCCCAAGGTTCTTGTTTCTTTTCTGTGTCAAAGGAAATTGTTATCACTTGAATATTTTGTTTTCCCAGCTGTACAACCCACAGATGCATGGCTTGCAGCATGCCTGCTAAAGACCCCTCTGTGCAGCGATGTTGCAGGCACATGTGTTAATGTTCATGAAAGCTTTCGGGAAAACAGCCAGTTTGCATTTGTCATGGGTATTGCCAGTGGTTTTTGCTGAAGCTGTCCTTCAGGTTGGTATGTGAGAAGGTGTATGTACATGCTCGTGGAGTGCATGAGTGTGTGTGTGTGTGTGTGTGTGTGTGTGTGTGTGTGTGTGTCTGTCTGTCTGTCTGTCTGTCTGTTCGCAAGGGTGGGTCCAGAAAAGAGTCAGAGCATAGAGAGGCCCGGAAGAGTTGGAGCCAGGTTTCTGGAGGTTCATTGCTGGTGGGCCCTGGGAGGAAGTGGGGTGCTGTCAACCCTGCCACATACCCCTGGAATGGACAGAGCCTAGCATGTGTATGGAAGCAGGTGTTTGGGATCCAAGAAAGAGGCATAAGTGAGTCTCAGATACTTAGAACCTATAGCTCGTTGGGGTGTTATACATGGCTAGAAAGGGCTGGAGAAGACAGGACTCATGAAGCCTGTGTGGAAGCAGCTAGTCACTGCACAGTGATTTTTCACATGCTCAGGAGCAGCTGCTGCTGTGATAGAAGGCTGTGAGGATCAGTGACTATGATCCCCATATCCAGTCAATCTGATATGTCACCTGAGGTCCAAGGGAAGGTCAAGCTGACTGAAATTGTGTTTCATCTACCTTGAAGAATGGGAGCCTGAAATAGAAAGTACATTGAAATCCACAAACAAACAAATGGAATGTATCTCTCATGCACCTGAGCCCTGGGAGTGAGATGCATACTTTGGCTCCTCCACAGATGGACTTCTGAGTCTTTCTAGAGAGTTCATTGTTAGAGTCAGTCCCATAAACAGAAAGATAGAAACGAACAAGAAATAAGGGAGGGTGGAGATTCCTGACACACTGCTAAGCTTTAAGTTGACTTGTTCAGCACACTTCCTCCCACACTCCCAGGAAGACAGTGGGCCAGCATGCAAGACACTCTTTTGGTATAGCAGCCTCTGCCTGGGTGCCAGACAGCAAGCCACAGCCCATCTGTAAAACTCAGGCTTGTCCTAGCAGCTGTGAGAGGACACTCTGGGGTTAGCTAGCTATGATTCCGATGTGGAGGCTTTCTGGAAGGCATGTGGGTGGTGCCTTATAAGTTAAAACATTTGCTTACTACATATTCCTGCAGCCTCACCCAGAAAGAAGAAAAACTGTACAGACATCCATGTGGGTCAGCCACAGGGGCTATTTTCACACACACACACACACACACACACACACACACACACACACACACACACAATGGTAAGTGGCATGGTTGTCTGTCAACAGGTAGATGTGTGTGTTAATCTAGTAATTAGCATGATGGCATATAAGTTAATAGGAAAGAATGACTTATACCACCAGATATAAGTTTATCTTGAAAATGTCATGAGGAGAATGAGCCAGATGTCACTTAAACCAGATGGTTGCTAATGATGACAGTATATACATGATGAATACTGGTACTCAGATCATTCTTCTTTTCATAGTCTAGGAGCTTAGCCCAGAGAATGGTGCCACCCATAGTGGGCAGATCTTCTTACTTCAATTAACCTAATCAAAACAATCTTTTCTGTGAATATCCAGAGGCCCATCTCCTGGATGACTCTAGAGTTTACTGAGTTGACAACTGAGATGAGCCAGCATGCTCACTGAACTGAGAATGTGCTGTTTCAGTTGCACTGGGAGACCAGTAAGCTGGATCTGCCTTTCTCCATCTCCCAGCATTGGGATTACAGATGCTGCCACACCTGGCCTTTTATGTAAGTGTTGAGAATCCCAACTCCAGTCTTTATGCCTTCACAGCAAACACTTTACCTACTAAGCCCTCTCCTTATGCCAGACCATGTTTGTTTGTGGGTTTTTTTTGTTGTTGTTGTTTGTCTTTGTTTGTTTCTTCTTCTTTTTTTTTTGCAGTACTCCAGCAGATCTGAACAGTGACACCTGTTGTGTACAGTGAATCACGGGGGAGAAGACCAAGTAGAAAGACCCTACAAGAGGTGTCTGTAGGCACCAGGCTGAACTTGCTAAGTTTGTCCATGCAGAATGGTAGACAGAAGCTGCACAGAACTAACCTGTGATTTGTTTATTCAGAGGAAAGGGACATGTATACAGGACTTCACTCACAGCTAATTGCAGATACATTTCTTTTCCTCTTAAGAAACTTATCCAAGCAACCAGATCATAACAAAAGAGTCACATGATGAACTTGGGACTGGAGCTGTGGACATGGTCTGGTTTATCATAGCAATACCCTACTCCTAGTACCAACTTCTGTATTAGTTAGGGTTCTATTGCTGTAAAGAGACACCATAACCATGGCAACTCTTATAAAGGAAAAACATTTAATTGGCGTGGCTTACATTTTCAGAGGTTTAGTCCATTATCATCTTGGTGCAACATGGCAGCATGCAGGCAGACATGGTACTGGAGAAGGAGCTGAGAGCCCTATATCTTGACCCAGAGGCAACAGGAAATGATCTGAGACACTAGACATGGCTTGAGAATATATAAGGCCTCAAAGCCCACCCCCACAGTGACACACTTCCTCCAACAAGGCCAGACCTATTTCAACAAAGCCACACCTTCTAATAATGCCACTCCCTATGAACTTATAGGGGCCAGTTACATTCAAACCACCACATCATGTGCACAGGTTACTCTCCTGACATGTGTGCAATCCAGGCTGCTGTCACGGGGTGATTTTTTCCTTGACAGCTTAGCAACCATTGCAGCTTTGGGTGGGCATAACCCAGACTGCTCATACAGGATGATGCTGTAGTGTGGCTACATGTGCATGTGGCCTTTTCCAAAAATCCCTCCCCCCACACACACACACCTGCCCATTACAGAGCTCTACTCTGGACTCTCGAGGCAATGCTTGGTACCTGCTACTGCAGGATTCATCACCACCGTGTTTTGTCTCTGGTGAATTTGCCATGACTCTAGATTCTCAAACTTGAAGGCATCAAAGTGTCACCCACACCAGGAACTTCAGGATGTCGTGTAAAACAAATGTCTCTTTAAATAAATCTAAAGGTAAAGATGTGCCTAATGTTACAGGAAACCATATTTCTGATAATGTTCAAGCCCTGACGGAGGTACCTGGGCTGATCAGCAAAGAGAAGAGCAGCCGTTTTCTTCCAGATGGTGCAGCCCCCCCCCCCCCAGACGCCATCCCACCCACACCACACACTTACTACTCCCAGGAACAGACTCAGGATAAAATCAAACTGTTCTTCAGTTCGCAGTTCCTGGCACAGGTGACTAGGGCATGGGCAGTATTAGACTTGGCGAATTAGAGGTGTGTGTGTGTGTGTGTGTGTGTGTGTGTGTGTGTGTGTGTGTGTCCATTTCTGTGTAGGGGGAGAGCAGTGAGGCCTCCTTCTTTTCCTGGGTCCTCCCTTGGGCAGGGCCAGGGCACCATCTTGACTTGGACATCCCCGGCTGGTAGAGACAATCAATCAGACACAATGTCCCTGACATCCCTCTCTTCAGTGAACACTTGAGAAATTCAATGCTGTGAGCTTTCCCATGGGTTTTCTGGATGGGGAGTCTGGAGCTCCACTTGTGTCCACTTTTCAGAGCTCTTAGGAACAACTGTCCAATGATTTCTCGCTGACACAGAAGGAGAAACAACTCCTTAATCAGGACTTCTTTCATTTCCACAAGGATGGCTACATGCTGGCTTGGTCACAGTAAGGGTGCAACAGGAAGGGACCTTCTGTTGTGCAGTTATTACATCTGAGGATCTGATCATGAAAAATACTCATCAGTATGGAAGAACAACACAGAGGACTCGCCGTCGGTCTTAGGACCGCCCCTTTGGTGTGCTGTTTACATCAGTCTCTGTGACTGTTCATAGGTCAAAGGACGATGCTGCAGCCACAATCTCTGCTGCAGTGAGCACACAACTTCACCTGCCTTCCCTGCAGGCTGCATTTCTGCATAGCCTTTGCAACCACAGAACAGTCCATTCTGTATGCATGGTAGTATTGCTACCAGGTGAGTGGGTGACTGTTTCTTCTTATTGGGCACATGGCGACTTTTATTTCCAATATCCAGTCCTATGCAATGGTTTGGTAGTTTCCTGTTCCAGCAGGCAGAAAAACCAGTCTCAGTCCATTCCACCCTCGTCTTCATCCTCCTCTTCCTCTCCCACCAGAGCCCAGCTCTTGTCTTTTAGCAGACTAAACTCTCCCCTCATCCCTAGGGATGGTCACCTGGCTGAGGTTTTTGCCTCTGGCCTTTGTGATAGGCCCCTGGAATCTATTGGGGAGACTGGAGTTCTGTTAAATTCCTAATAGTGTTGAATTGCCACCCCACCCCGGTCAAATATGTCCAAGCCTTACTTAGTTCTCTACCTATGAATGTGGCCTCATTAGGAAGTAGGGTTATTACAGGTGCAATTAAGATGAGTCATCCAGAGATGACAGTTTAGCTTCTACATTCATGTCATCAGCGGTGTGTGTGTGTGTGTGTGTGTGTGTGTGTGTGTGTGTGTGTGTGTGTGTGTGATCCTGACTGAAGCAGGATGGAAGCATAATAAATATTTTGCAGTTCTCCAGAACACCTTATGTCAAGATGCCATCTACCCAGAGCCGTCTCCCAGTGCTCAGTTTGCACTAACAAGCACACACAGCAGCCACTGCCAGCTTCCCCTGGGCCAGACAGGTGAAGAGCCAAGTCACCCTTCCTGCTTCTCAGCTGTGCCATCTCCACTGGGTAAGAATAGGGAAGAAGAGAGATGCCCTACTCCTGACCCCATTTCTAGGCCATTTACTGTCCTAGGCCCTGTCTATTGTTGGCTCTCCACAGGCGTCTCAGGTCCTGGATTATCTGTCTGCATCTCACACTTTCCACTGTCCCACCTACATCCCACTCTCCTCTCCATCCCACCTTCCTGTCCATCCCACCCGCATCCTACCTATCCTCTACCCGACCCGCACTCCACCCTCACCTCAATCCCACTTGTGTCCCATCTTCCTCTCTGTTCCACATACATCCCAACCCTTCCCACCTCCACACCTGCATCCCTCCCCCCCCAGCATCCTAGCCTGCCTTCTTCCTGGCCTAAAGCACTGTCTGTCTGTTTTTCTATCCCAAGTTGGAAAGTTGGAAAGGTAGTTATGGATGAAAGGCTCTGAGCCTGAGCCAAGACTGCTCCCAGCCAGATTTGTAGACTTGAGTTGGCTAGTTGTGAGGAGGTGACCATTCACAGGGTGTATTTGGTGGGAAGGATGATGGGCTCTGGGGGGAATTAAATTCATATAAGGCTGCTTGCTTACCATGTACTTTAGAACTATATGTGTGCATATAGTCTTTGTAGACTGGTTATTGACAGTCTTTTTTTTTTTAGTGTAGGGAGAATGAAGCTTGCTTTTCAGTTATGTAAACAAACCATGCTTCTTGCCAGGAAAATAAAGAGAAAATACAGACAACAAAGCTTCTCCTTCATGCATTTTGGGGTCCTCACTCTGCAGACAGTTTAGGCTGGATCTAGACTTGTGTAGGAGCCCAGTGCATATAGAGCTCAGGTCTTGCCACACAGTAGAGGACTCTGGAGGTGGAGCAAACTTGATGAAAAAAAAAAAAGGGAAACTCAAGTTGAAGTTAAACAGTCTATCTGAGCTGTGGTTTGGAGATGAAAAGCCGGTAGAAGTTATTATTGTTGCTGTCGTGAATAATGGATGAGCTCTGGAGGCCAAGCAAAGCTTTTCCACCACAGAGTCCAAGGTCCCTTACCTTCAGGTACAACGATCTGTGGCCTGTTCTTGCGGTTTACTGTGCAGTGGGTTCCAGTGGGAAGTGAGACCAAGGAGCTTTTGCAATGTTGAGAGCCGGAGGTGCCCCTATCAGGCTGGGTGTGGCCCATTGTGGGTCCTTTTGAAACTCTCTCTTGGAAAACATTCTACATTCAGTTGG
Source organism: Peromyscus maniculatus bairdii (assembly GCF_049852395.1). Lineage (NCBI taxonomy): Eukaryota > Metazoa > Chordata > Mammalia > Rodentia > Cricetidae > Peromyscus > Peromyscus maniculatus. The sequence continues at coordinate 70,064,422 of NC_134854.1, forward strand.
GCTCCTGTACGTGCTTCGAGGGCTAGGGCAGAGCTGGAGACAAGAGGAAGAGCTGGAAGATAGACCAAGTGGCCCCTCCCCAGGAAACCAGACGGTGCGGAGAAAGCCAGGGCTCAGAGAGCTCATGGGAGGGGGGCAGGCAAGGTGTCTGCTAACCACAGTCTCAGCAAGGACAGGTGGGCTCAGAGTCTCAGGACCAGATTTTGAGTGGCTCACAAGCAATAGCACTGCCTCTGGATAGAAAGTCCCTTACTGTTTCTAGAAGGTGGCCAGTGATGCTGTGTTTTGTTGTGATTTATGATGGAGAACTGTGATCATTGAGGAAAAACTGGCAACAGAGAGCTCCTAACACACAGTTTGGGGTGGCTGTGCTGTCTTCCACTTGGGGAAGCCTTTGGACACTGATGTTCTGGAAGAATCAACCCATCTAGCCTGTTCTTTGAAAGGTCCTGTGGATTTTGGCTGAACAAGAGTACTTGGACCTCAGCATTCATCCACGAGACCTGTCCTTTCATGGATGTTTATTCATTCCCAATGGAATTGGGGTCTGGGGATGATGAAAATCACTGTGAGAATCACTGTTGCCTCATGGTTACACCCTGACTTGGCACTGTCCCTACAGCCATGCTAGCACAGGGTATCTAGCTGTTGAGACTGCACACATCCTCCAGACACAGAGCCCTGGGGATAGAAAGTCATGGGAACAAGTGAGGATCTTGTTTTCCTGGATGCTAATTCTCTGTGGTTCTTTCTTTCCCCTATCCTGAAGCACACGAAGACCTCTGATCCCTAAGTTCCCAAAATAATTAATGTCTTGTCTTGTCTTTCTTCTGGTCCAGCCAGGAGGAAGAGCGAGAGTCCCACCTGGGCCAGTGGAGTCTTGAGGGCACCAACAGTTTTGTTCTTGGTGGAAATCAGTTGATCTGTGCACTGAGGTGGGCCTGAGTCCTGTGAGGCCTCTTGGAATTCCAATTCAGGGTGGGCAGGTTGGACAGCCACAGACATGGGAGCCAAGGGGAGGGTAAGCAGGCATCCATTCTTCTCTGCATTAGGGAGGCATCAAATACAGACATCATAACCACCTCAGAGCTGTCCACAGCAAAGCAGGGAGTCTGATCCTTCTTTAGTGTGGCATGTATGTAGCTTGGGGCACTTCTCAAGCCTGTGACTCTGGACCAAAAACAAACATATGAAGAAGAGGCCGGAAGAAGCTGGCGCAAGAGAAACAGGTGGTCTGATGCTCCTAACTGACAACACAGTGGAAATGAGTCTGTGAATAATTTCTCACCCCACCCCCCAACAAGGGGGCAATGTGGATGTTCATGTTTCTCAGCTACGGAAATGGAGGCCAAGGATTAATTAACTGCTCTTTGTCTCTTTACTTGCAAGAGGTTCAGGCCTTCATAACACCTTACTTCTAACTTCTTAGGATGGGTATTCAGCAATGAGGAGCCAGGTCTGGCCAGCTATGGGTCCCCATACCAGACCTGCCTGAGATTCCCCCTGAGATTAGGGTATCTACAACAAGGATGCTGAGGCCTGAGTGAGGATGCAGACACACCCCACTCTGTAGCTCTGCTCCACTTGCTTCTGAGGGAACACACTATGTTTTAGCGCAGCATACCAGAGACAAATAGTATATCCATCCAGCAGACTCAGACTGCGCATGTGTGTGGGGAGGGCTCTGTGATTCCTGAAGAAATCCACTTGATAAGAGCTTAATGCACACACACACACCGGTGTTTTAAGAGGTGTCTGGTAAAGTGTCACTGGGCCATGACTGTTCCCCAGGGCACAGTTCCCCTGTGCAGGGGTAGAACAAAGTTCTGAGCCTCACAGCTCTGTGTTGGGGTCTTGCTTCCAGTGTGTGGCTTGAGCAAGCTGGTCAGTTCTAGAAGTGTTAGGCTTCTTTTCCTTAAAATATGAACAGTGAAACCCAGCTCCTGTGTTGCTGAGGATGAAATGAAATGATATCGAAAGCACTTACCATGGCACTTTATATTTATAAAGTAGGCCCTTCATGAATGCTATCTGCCATTCTTAATTTTCTTTTTATTCTTATTAATAAAAGTCCATCCTTTAAATAAAGGTCAATTTAATCTCATCCAGCCACCATGGGAGAAGTTTAGAACCAGGCTCAGTGACTTACACAGGCTACTTGGAGTTGCCCGTGCCCTCCTAGCCCAGGAACTTGGCTTCAGTCGATGAATGAAGTCAGAATTAATAAGAACTGGCAGCGCTTTCTTCCTCTGAGTATTAACAGTTTTGAGAAAATGGTTGAGCCGTTCTTGCATTTACTAATTAGATGGGCCACATTCATCTATATTTCAAGGTGCTCCAACTCCTCTCCCTGTAATGAAGATAATAGCATGTGGGGGATCAAGACCCGAAGGTATGATTGAGTGGCCCCACTGCGAAACCGCTTGGCCAAGCAGGGCTGCATCCTGGGAAGGCACCGCTTCTCTACCTTCTGGTGATTAGCAGCTGATTTATCTGTTCACCTTCCCATTTCCAGCCTGATAGATCTGCTGGTTATTACTTTTAGCTACTTCTCCAGCCAGCTGGGGTTGGGCATGTCATCCCATCTTCTTGTTCACAATGGTGCCTCAGAGTGGGGCCTTCGATCTGATAGGAGCACTTTAGAAAGCATGTCTGTCTCCTGAGCTCGTAAGGACAGGTACAGTCCTCTGACCAGTCGTCAGGTCCACTGATCAGCATTATTGCTGAGCACAACACAAACTAACCATTGTGAGGAGCGTGATGCTCAAATCCTAGTGTCTTGACTTAGTGAAATTACTCATTGCCTGTGTAAGCTTGCAAGGCTATGTTTCTGGGTGTGGAGGCTGGGCTTCCTGTGGAGTTCAGAGATGATTTCTCGTCCTCTTAATTTCTGAGGTTTTGTAGCAGCTCACATGTTAGTCTGCAGACTGTGATGAAAGCTCAGAATGTGCACACACTTAAATACCTGGCTGTGTGTGCCATGCACCACTGCTCTTTAACTGTCACATGGCCACTGGACACAGCCACCTCCCAGCAACGACACATTCAGTAGAAGGGGCATATTTTGGTGGCACCTAGTCTGTCTCCAAGTCAATGGTCTTCAAAGTGAGAGACTGTATCTCGGGGCCACCTCTCTTTTTCATCTCACCTGTAGTGCGCCCACTGCAGAGGTCTCTATGGCTGGATTCCACTCCTCCCATTCAGGTCGCATTTTAGATGCATCCTCAAATGATCTCTCCTCCCCTCCTACACCAGTACTCTCGAATGCACCCTGTTTCACAGTCTCGGAGCATTTTATATCACTATTCAGATTATGCCAATCGTCTTTTAGTTTTGATATATTATCTTTCTCTCTGAATCGTTTAAATTCTCTTAGGGTGTTCTAAAATCTCAAAATATTGTTTTGGCCACAGTGAGCATGTGAAAAATATTCATTACACAGATGAGTGAGCCTATGGTTGAGTGGATAGAGGCAGCTAGTGAGTGAGTGGATGGATGAATAGACAAGTGGATATATGATTGGATAGGAGGATAGACAGATGGATGAGTGGATGGATGGATGGATGGGTGGGTGGGTAGGTGAATGAATGGGTGGGTGGATGAGTAGATGAGTGGGTAGTTAATAAGGTAGTCTTATAGAAAGGAGGTAGTGTAGGTAAATAAATGGACAGAGTAAATGGAGGCATGGGTGGAAGTATATAAGGACAGGAGGTTGAGGCATGGGTGAATGGAAGGATGGCTGGTTGGTTGGCTGGCTGGGTTGGTGGATCAGTGGGTATGTAGGTGGATGGATGAAAAAGAGGGAGAATGGGTGAGTGGATGGGTGCCTGGAAAGAGGGTAGATAGAGTAATGGGTAGGTCGATATATGGATGAGTGGGAAGGGTGGAGGGTTAGATCACAGATATTGCTATCTGACATATGAAGTAAAGCTGGAGAACTGTTTGTATTAGTTTTGTGTCAAGAATGGTATAACGTGAACATATCTGTCCTTAAGCTTCAGGTTTCTGACATGAGGAAGGCAGGAAATGTCAGCTGCATTGCATCCTCTGATGAACCCTTCCTCCCTTTCACTTGCCTGCCACACTGCTTACCAAATTAGAACTCTAAAAGGATTGCATTCTCTTGGTTAAGTTATAACACAAATACAAATCAGAAGGAAGATGCGTTAATAACAATTTGATCTTTTGATTAGCATTTTATTTTGCATGACTGGGAATTAAACCCAGGGCTTCCAGCATGGTAAGCAAGAACTTTACTGAAACAGCTATCCTGAGTAGCATTTTTCGAATTCCTCTTCAGTGTGATGTGTCTAGAACAGAGTTCTGCTGAGAGGCGCTGAGGTTGCAATGTGGGAGGCAAGGAGTCTTAGAACTTAGATCATGTCTAGCTGATGAGAAGCACTGCTGATGCTCAGAGATGGAGACAGCAAGGCTGTGGGTGGCTGAAGGACGGGTGGAGGGATCAAGACCCCAGCTGTGCCTGACATTTCATGACTCCAGCTAAACCAAACTTAGCCGCAGCTTGCTTACTCATCTGGAGGCCAAGAGGCGTTGGTTCGTTAGACCACCTGTTCTTTTTAATATTTGTGAGACAGAAAAGAAAGTACAGAGAGAAATGGAAGCAAGACTTTGTTTTTATTTCCTTTTTTAATTTTTGGAAATTTCATACATGTATGTAATATATCTTAGTCATACCCACATTCTGTCCCTCCTTTCAACCCCTGGTCCCCCTAACACTTCTCCCTCCTAATTTCATATATTCTTTTTCTTTGTATAAACCACTGAGTCCAATTGATGCTGAGCATACGTATGGGTATAAGGTCATCCACTGGGGGCATGAGCAATCTTTTGATGGCCACTCCTCCCCCCCCCCCCGCCGCCAAAAAAAGTGACCCTCCCTCCCACAACAACCTTTAACTGCTAGTATCTCCCCAGTTAGGGGTGGGGTATCAGAAGCCCCTGCTCTGTCTGTGCGGGAATCTTTGGGTCTTGTGTAGGTCTTCTGTGGGCAACTCTAGCTGCTGTGAGTTCATGAGTGCAGCAGCTAGGTCATGGCTAGAAGTCAGCATTTCACAGCTCTCCTCCCCTCTCTAGCTCTTTCATTCTTCCTTTCCCTTCTTCCAAGATGTTCTATGAACCTTGAGGGGAAGGTGATAGAGATGTCCCATCTGCTGCTTATTCTCAGCACTTTGAACAGTATTAAGTCTCTGCATTAGCCACTACACATTCATTGCAACAAGAAGCTTCTCCAACCAAATTTGTGAGTAGCACAGGTCTACAGATAAAAATATTTAAAATGCAGTTTGACAATATGACCACTTAGCAAAACAATATCAGTAGGTTCTCCCTAGGGTCTATGACTTCCTGAGCCATAGGTTTGGGTCATATTATGATATCAATCATGAATCCCTCCTGCAGAGCAGGCCTCAAATCTAATTGTGAGAGTGGTTGGTTACCCCATAAACTTGCTACTACTACACTGGTAGGCACATCTTGTAAGGCAGATTGCTATTGTAGCATGCATGATCCAGCATTGGGTAAGATCATTGATGCCTTTTCTTCCTCAGCAGCCTGCATAACAACTTCCAGCACCATGAAAGCTAACTAGCATGGAGAGAACTTCTGGGTCAGTTCAAGACTGATTTCTCCATGTACAATAAAAAGTGTGTGGTGTCTTCAGTGAGAGGATCTTACATGGTGCAAATCTAAGAGCAATGGCAGCAATAGCTTTTATTGTTTGGGGTGCCTCTGGGACCTCAGTGACCAATCATTAGTAGGGAGGTAACCTGTGCCTTGCAGTTAGATTTTTATTTAACAACCTAAGGTGCTAAACGATCCCAGCAATGCATATCAAAACTGCAAAGAGATGCCTCATACCTATTAGGATGGGTATTATAAAAAATCAGAAAATAGAAACTATTGACATGTATGAGAGAAACTGGAAAAATAAATGTTAGTTCCTCAAAAATTAGACCTAGAATAACCATGGTCTAGTACCTGCTCTTCATGGTGTATACCCAGAAGAAGAGAAAACAAGTTCTTCAACAGATACTGGCATAGCCATGTGATATCATAGCAGCAGGATTCACAATAGCCAAAAGGTGGAAGCAAGCTGGGGTCAGTCAGTAAATAGATAGAGGGAAAATGTGCTATGTACAACTACAGCCTAGAAAGGACAGAAAATATGACTTATGCTGTAACATTGATGAACTTTGAGGACACTGCTCTGTATAAAACTGGTAGGGTCTTGGAGAAGTCCCACAAAAGAACACCATCCATGTACACAATCAACAAGAACGTTTATTACCTCAAGAAAGATTCCAGCATGGTGGGGTCAGATATCCTATACAAAGGCAAGATAGTAAAGACCTGGAGAGGAGCTTGCAGGCTCCTTTTAAGCACAGCTAAGGGGAGTTCCTAAGGCAGTTAGGTCATTTTAAATATTATTGACTTAAGCAAGTTGCAATTATATTAGTATGTTCTAATTGGCTAGGGCTAACAAGAGCTGGCTAAGGCTACAGTCTTTTCATTTTGGGGCAGGCCTGGACAAGTCCCAGGCTTTGTCCTTATTTGGTTCATACCAGGCCTCCTTGTCTTTGTTGTCAGAGGTTTTGGAGATTGATTGCCATTTGTTTGTGGCTCTTTCAGAAACTGCTCAGTCTCAGGAAACTGAAATTGAGGCCTGGTCTCTGACAGAAGACTGAGCAGCCTATTATGGTGGCTGCTCGGTCCTCTCAAAAACAAGTCAGCCACAAAGATGATTGCAGCATTTCACTTTTTCCTTCTGTTTTCTACTTTTTTTTTTTTGAAACAGGCTCTCATGTATCCCAGGATAGTCTTGAACTCAGGATGTACTTGAGGATGACCTTGAAACTCCTGAATTTCTTGCCTCCACCTCCCAAGTGCTGACATTGCAGGCATGAGTCATTGTTTCCAGCTTATCAGGGGCAGCTAGAGTGTTCGGATGCATAGGCATGGAATACTGAATGATCAGAGGCTGGGCTGGGAAGGGTGTGTGTGTGAGTTATTCCTCAAAGGGCCAGAGCTACAGCTTAAGAAGGGCAGTGGTGACAGCTGCCCAACCACACAATGCACTTAACACCACCTCTCAGGTATGAATCAGGTATGGGGCTCAGGGGTTGAGCACTAGCATGTTCAAGGCCCTCAGTTCCATCCCCAGTGCCACAGAAAATTACATATAAACAATGAAAAGGAAAAATCAATTGCTTCTTGATTTTTTTTTTTTTTTTTTTTTGGTTTTTTCGAGACAGGGTTTCTCTGTGTAGCTTTGCGCCTTTCCTGGAGCTCACTTGGTAGCCCAGGCTGGCCTCGAACTCACAGAGATCCGCCTGGCTCTGCCTCCCGAGTGCTGGGATTAAAGGCGTGCGCCACCACGCCCGGCCCATGCTTCTTGATTTTTAAAACATCAAATATTCAGAAATTTTACAAACCATAGAAAGATGAAAAGGAAAGACACACACACACACACACACACACACACACACACACACACACACACTTTTACATGGCACATTTGATCATGTTTTGGACTTTGTTTTTATTTGCTTTGTTTTGCTCTGTATCTGGCAGAAGGTCTTCCTCATGTCATCAAAATCATTTTTATGATTTTGTGTTTTGTGTAAAGTGCACTCTTTTATAGCAAGCATTTTCTCTTTGGGAAAGTTAGGAAGTTAACTTTAAATTAAAATGAAAACCATGAAAAAAGAAGATAAAATCACACTGTGCTCTAAAGCTAGGGCAAACATTTCGGCCTTCAGCATTTCTTTAAGGACTGTGCTTGTTTGCACACGTGATGATACGGTCGTGTTATTGTGTGGTGTCACTCGTATCTCACTTAGGAGTGCAGTCACTCCTCAGAAATACAAACACAGAAACCAAACTTATTGGGTCTTCAGAGACTCGTGCCTTTCTTGCATCCTGAAGATGAGGTGACCCCCCCAAGGCCCTGGGAGAGGGAAACATGGAGACTCAGCAGGCAGGAGGTTTCAAGGGAAAGGCTCTCAGTGAGTGGGGGTGGGGTGGATGAGTAGTTGGGTGAGTGGGTGGGTATGTGTGGGTGGGTAGGGAGATGGGCAGGTGGGTGGGTTTGTAGATGGGTGGATAGATGGATGGGGGGCGAGTGGAGGGATAGATGCATGGGTGTGTAGGTGTGTGGTTGGGTGGGTAGGTGGATAGGTGAGAGGGTGGGTGGATAGATTGCTGGGTGGATGAATGGGCAGGAGGGTGAATAGGTGGGTAGGTTTGGGGTGGGTGGATAGATGACCATGCAGAGGGCTAGAAAATGAATGAAGACAGAAGAAAACTGATTGTAATAGGTCTCTGCACCCACCACCACCACCACTGTGCCAAGGTGGCTTCTCTTCAGAAGCCTTTGTACCTCCTGCTCCCGGAGCCCCAGGAGGATCCCTCTTATGTGTGGGCCCATTGGCAGCCCAAGGAGCTGCCCCTTGCCCAGGAACTCCCACCTCTCAGGGCCCGTTGCCTCATCCCAGCTGGAGTTTCCCCTTTAGCGCTCCCTGCCTCTGGGCCTCACTCGGGCTGGGGAATCCCAGCATGCCAGCTCCTTTGAAGTGGGAGCCCCTTGGGGCCTGCAGGCTCCCTGCCTTCAAAGGGGCTCGGAATGAGCTGCAGCCACATAGGGTGGTAGGTAGTGGCAGGTGGGGGGCAGAGGATGGGCTCCCAGCATTCTCCCTTGAAGCTGGGGACCCACAGAAGACTATAGAGGCATCTAGCCTCGTCCTTTCCCACAGCCTGCTGGTCCTCACTTCCCAGAGTCAGGAGCTCTCCATACATCCCACCATCCAACCTGCCACACATTAAGGCTCTGTTGGATGCCCTTGCTGAGGCAGGCTCTGGATAGGAGGTTTATCACACTGAACTTCTGTCTTCACACCCCATCCACAGCCCCGTTCCAAAACTTGCTCGCTGTCCATCAGGAACACAGTAATTGTTCCCTTCGCCCTTTCCTTCAAGACTCACCTCCAATGTAATCTCTCAGGAAGCCAATCTGCTCCATCTCACAGGCCTCAGCACTGCAGGAGCTGTGATCGTTGACAGCCTGGCCTCAGGTATCAGTGACCAGCGAGAGCCAAAGAAATGCCTGACCTCAGCTTCGGTTTCAAACCTCCTGCAAAGGGTGACAACACCTTCTGAACACCTGGGAGAAGGGACAGCCAGTGAGGATGGTACCGTACAGACCTGATTTGCTTACTATCAGCAACACCAGGAGTCCCTGTGGCCAGGGGAAGACACTTCCTGTCATTGGCACCTGGATGGGCAGTGAGCATGGTAAGGGAGATGTCCATAATGTTCTGGCCAGTCCAGAATCTCTCCATCCTGCTCAGGACAGTGTGGTCTGCTCTGCAAAGCCCTGATGCCCCCCTTGCACAGCCAGTACCTTCCTTTCCCACATCACCTACAGCACAGCTTTTAAATCTGTGGCTTGTGAACCATTAGTGGGTTTTGAAATCGATGTAGTAGGTCACGACCAGCACTTTTATAAGAAAAGAAATAGAATGTACGAAGTAGAAAGTGCTAAAGGACACTTTGCAACAAGGACAAGCGTGGATAAAGAACTGTTTGTTCACAAGCACCTCAAGCCCCACGGTGCTGCGTTCTGCACATGCCCAGTAGGGTGAGAGCCGGTGGCAACATCACTCGTGGACACTGATCTTTTCAAGGTTTCCAGAAACAAACTATCCTTACGTGCCCAACTCATTCTTAAAATTTAGAGTATAGCCCCAATGAGATGTGGGCTATGTTGTCCATCCATTTGTTCCTTTGTTTGTCTGTCACTCATCCGTACATTCCACACATTCTGTGCTGATGTCGGTGGGGGCAGTCAGAGCTGGCCAGCCTTTGCATTTTCATTTTTTTAAAAGGCAAACGAAGAAAGATTTTTCCCTTCTTTTTTGCAAACTCTGGGACCAAGACCCTAGAGCACACACCAACTCCACAGTGATATTTTTTTTTCAAACACAAGCAAACATCATACTTTCTTATTTTTCAGGAGTAAATCATAGCTGTCCAGCTGTTTCCTAACCCCAGCTCATGGTGAGACCTCGCTGTTCCCAGCTATATGGACGCTTTCTGCATTACCACAACTTGAAGTTTGTTTTCTTTTCTTTTTGTCCTTCAATCATGAGAACATCATCATCATCATTATTATTGTATAATAGCTGAGACTTTCTCCTAAACATCTCTGACTTCATGAAGAGGAAGTTTAGGGATTTTTGACAGGGAAGGCACCTGTGACAGAGTCCTGTGTAGCCCAGGCTAGCCATGAACTTGTTATTCAGTCAACAGTGTCCCTAAACTCCTGATCTTCCTGCCTCTGAGTCCCAAGTGCTTGGATGACAGAAGTTCGTTGCCATGCCTGAAGTTAGAAAATCACTTTTATTTCTTGGGCTGATTCCAGATGAAATAAAAGCTTACCATGCGACACCCCCAAGCTCTCAATTCTGGATGTGCTGGTGTTTACATCTGCCTGTTACATGGCTTACTGGGCTAAGTAGAGATGCTCTCAAAATCTCACCTTTGCATGGTGTCCTGTACTGATATCTCCAGGCTGGAGGAAGAACAAGGGGCAGCTTTGAAATGGTCATCCCTAAGATGATGGATGACCTGTGAACAGTGGTCTCATTCCCACCAGAGCTGGAGCCACACCTCCAGACTGGAAGTACAGGAGTCAGAGGGCAACCTACCCCACATGGTCCGCAGACTACTCCTTAGACCCCTCCTACAGCCCTCACCGTAGCAGAACCAAAGAGCCCTCCTGACCGCAAGCCTGCTGGGACAGTGCACAGTCCTCCAGCTGGGGTCTGCATGGCGGTGGTGTGAGGGAAGCGCCTGCCTCTGGGGCTCTGAGCTGCCAGTGTGCACCCCTTCCACCACAGCCCAGCAGCAGGAGGCTGTGCTCGGTTTGCCCTTGAACTAGGAGCAGCCTCTCCAGAGCTCTCCCCACGTGCTGGTGATGAGCAGAGGTGGCCTCCTGGCTGAGTGCAACCCCCAGTTCCTCTAAAAGCTGCTGTGTTCTGGAAATCCGTGTGACATTGATCTCACTGCCCCTGCCGCCTGCTCTGTGAACGCCCACTCTCACGGCTGCAGCAACCCTGCACCTGCCTCTCTCGGGCTTGCAGGAAGGCGCTGTCGGCTCGCTTAGGGTTTTTCTGCATGACCAGCGTGCCCACACCAGCTACCCTCCCTTCATCAAGGCTTTGGTAGCTCACAGCCATCTACTCTCTGTGCCAGCACAGGCTCTGGCTCCAAGGTTATTTTCTTCCTGCCTGCCGGCGTGTTTGGCAGTTCCATGTAAATATTAATTAAGCTACGGCTTCCTCTTGCAGGTGGTTGCTGATAATGACTCAGAAGGCATCCTTTAAAGCCGGGCACCTGGTTATTGTTTCAGCAAAGCACTGGCCATGTGACTTGCTGTCAGCACCCAGGTCTGAGGCCCCAAGATTCTCAGGCAACGTGTTGCAGTGTGGGTAGACAGGCTGAGCCTATAAACCTAAAAACTGCTTCCACATTAACTCAATTTCTGTACCGAATTCACATAAGAACCAGCGCAGACAGTTAGTAGCTTATTCTGTGTCAGGAGAGTGGGGTTAGCAGCATTTTATGTAGGTGAGGGATCAGCGGCATGGCATTTACCTGGGTTTCCGTGGATAAATGACTGTGGGATACCCCTTACTGCTTGGGTCTGAAACCCTAGGCTGGAAAGGAGTAGAACATTTGTCTTCATGGGCCAAAGCATCAGGTGGGAGGAGAGGCTGGGTGACACTGGGTGCCAGGCACTGTGGCAAGCCACTGTCCCTGGTACTTCTGGGTGTTGTGTCCTGCACTTTCCTTTCAACACTCACATAGATGAACAGGTCACTGACCATCTTAGGACCTTGTCCATTTTCTGTTGTATACATCGAAGGACCTTGTCCATGCTTGGCTGTGCATATCAATCAATTTGGAAGACAATGAAGAAAATGGGGTGACTCCAAGTAAAAAACAGCTTAGATATGAACAGGCTATGGGAACCATGTAGAAAAATCCCCTACAGTGCTTTGAAGCTGAATGGATACCGTGTGTGTAAAGTCTACAACATCATGACTCCTCCCCATCGCGGAGCCCAGGCCATGCCTTAGAGTCTCTAAGAGTAGGGGACCTGAAGGTCTTTAGTGTGGCTTCACCCTCTGTGTCCTCCTGTCTTTTGACACTTGCTGGTACTGCAACAGAATGTTGCAAACTAGATAACTCATAGAAAACAAAGAGTTATTTCTTATAGTTCTGGAGGTTAGAAAGTTGAAGGTCCAGTGTCTGCATCTGGAGAAGGTCTTGCTGAATCATCCCCTGGTGGAAAGCAGAAAGTCAGCTAAGCATGCACCGAGGGTGGGAAGGCAGGGGTAGGGGCTAGGACTTGCTTTCATAACAAATTCACTCTCAACAACTTCGGTGATGACAGTATCTATCCATTCACACGGATGGATGTCATGGACGCTTCAGATTCCAGGGTGATCTTTCAATCATATGCTGCCTACCGAACATGTGGGTGCCTGGGTCCCCAAAGCTCAAGGCAGCCCCATCAGCTCTCCAGTGGAGTCTCCTTCCTGTTGCTCTCCAGGCTGGACCAACATATGGTAGTTCTGTAGCTCTCGCTGTCAGCATCACTCCTGTGGTTCCCCAGCGTCCTGCCCTGAAGGGATCTGTAGCAGCAGAGTCTCCATGGCTTGCCTCTGCCAAGACCCTAGGCTGTCTGTCACACCCTTTGGGACCTGGGTGGGGCTACCTCATAGCTCCTGAACTCTGTGTATTGGTAGAGTCAGGACCATGTAACAGCTGCTGTGGCTCTGTACCTGTGCAACTGGGCAGGGGCCTGAGCTGCACACAGATCTTTTGAACCATGGCTGGGACAGCTTGGAGCACTGCTCTAGGCTGTGGGAGCAGAGTCCCAATGCAGGTCAGAGAACCCTGAGATTCCAGAGGCACCTCCCTGGAAGACTGACCTGCAGGGCGGGCTGTCTTGAAGTCTCTGAAGCAGCTCTAGGGTCCTCTCCTGGCCGTGCAGGTAGCTAGCATTTGGTTTCTGCCCGTGCTGGCTTCTCTAGCAAAGATAGCTTGGCCACATGCTCAGTGGACCCTGCTGAACTCACCTCTTCTTTCTTACATGGCAAGTTCAGTAGCTTTCCAGCACTGTGGCAGAATATCCAGGTTGATTGATTTACAAGGAGGAAAGGTTAATTTTGGCTCATGGTTTCAAAACTTTCCATCCATGGCTGCTCGATGCCATGGCTTTGGGCTTGTCATGAAGAATGGTTTGTGAGGAAGAGTAAAGCTGCTCACCCTGTGGTGTCAGGAAGAGAAGTAGAGAGGAGAACCCACTGTGCCAACATCTGACTCCCTTCCAGCAGGCCCCACCTTTTAAAGACATGTAGACATCCTGAAGGTTGCAGTTTGGGCTTCCTTCCTCTCTCACCTGGTATTTCATCACATGAGGTGGGAAGAAGTCATGCCAACTTCAACGGCTTTGCTTTTGAGGCAGCTTTCCTACCTGATGCCCAAGGTCATGCACTCATGGTTCAATATGGACACACACACACACACACACACACACACACACACACACACACACACACAAACACACAGAGCCCAGCTCTTCACAGAATGGCCACCTTCAGCTCCCAGCCCTTTTCCTCTCCCTCCTACCTGAGGTCTCTGAACAACCCTGAGAACCGGGATGTACACTGTGAGCCCTAGGTGATCTCCAAGGTTTCTTCACTGCCTACCTTCTCCATCAGTAGCCAGCTGGCTGCCCCAGCTCCTCCAGCCTCTCTCCATGACACATGCCCAGAGCCACACCCACCTTCCCAGGTAGTCATGCATAACTTGACAGTTTTGGTCTGGGATGGGCCAGCTATAAGACACGGGTCCCATGTGTTTAGATCAGTTCATGACATCATAGTCGCCTTAGGTTTTATAAGTTCATTCTGTGCTGTTCACGTGATGAGCACAGTCACCGAACCCTGTGGTTTTTTGGAGTGTGTTCCCTATCCTGAGGTGGCCCTGGGCTGCGTTTGTTGTAGCAATGGCCTCGCGTCTTGGTACCGATTCCATCACATTTCCTTCTGTGTCCCCTCCAACGGGACAATGTGGACCCGGCAATTTATAATGAGAAGACATTTCTTTTCAGAGTTCCAGAGTCTGAGAAGCCCAAGGTCAAGGGGTTGATTTGGTGACAGCTTCTTGCTGCAGCGTACCGTGGAAGATAAGAGGGGGAGGAGAGAGCGAGGAGGCACGGGAGGAAGGAGTGGATGGTTCTGGTGATTATTTTTATTTGAAATCCGTGCCCAACATAACCTGGCTTTATTTAATACTGCAACACACATCCCAGCTAAGAACAATTACAGGGAAATTCATACACCTAATTAGGCCTAACCATCACTGGGGTTTCTCGTGAACCGAGCGACCTTCCAGACACCATCTCCACACTTCTCCCTTCCCTCCGCTAATTGAGCCAGTGCTGAGAGTGAAGCAGGCATGGCGTAGCTTAGGCAGCTGGCAAGCGCTTTCTTTCCAACGGATGCAGCTTGTGCTTAGTGGAGGTGACTCGGGGAGATTCAACGAGGCAAGTTACTCGTGTTTTTCTTCGCTTATCAACTCCACGGAAGTCATCCTTGTTCGCCCCAGGCCTTGTTGAAAGGTCAGGCAGGCAAGGTGCTCACTGGCCCGCCACCCTCCTTCCTACCTGTGCCTGAGACACAAGCAGTGTGCATATCACCAACCACAGCCTCTCAGATTTGATTCAGCTGGTTGAAATCCGAGCTGTGGAAAGGTGGTCCCGTGAGGATCAGAGTATGCCAGAGCCAGAAGCAGACCTGGGAACCAGCAGTTCCGCCCAGCAGACTGCCAGGCAGATTCTCATGCCCATGCAGCCCGCTTCTCTGAGGGAGGCAGGCCTGATTCCCCTCCCGGGATCTCCTTACCCTGCCGGTCCTCCAGGGTCCTCACCACACTCCTCTTGGTTGGCATTCTTAGTATCTGAATGAGGAGCCTATCTTTTACCTCAGTGACACTCAGCACAGCAGTGACATCAAAGACACAAGATTGGCTTTCCTCCTGGCTCTTACCCATTGTACGTGATGGCATGGAGGTATACAGGGGCCCTGTGAGTGGAGCAAATGGCTTGTGGCAGAGCCATGATCTGGCGTGCCTCGGGCTGTTGCTAACTGCTGGGTGGGAGGTATCCTCGTGACACCTCTCTCCTGATGCTGAGGTGTTCAAGCCTTGCCTCTAGCTCAACAGGGTGGCCAAGGGCCCAGGACATCAACTCTCCAGGCTCGTGTTTCTCTGTACTGGTCCTTCCCACCTCGTCGTCCAAACAGCCTTCTCTGGTGTCCCCTTTTCAGGGTGTATAATTCACAGCCTCCCAGGATCCTGGTCAATCTGCAGTATTCCCTCTAGGTGTCAATCACCCTGGAGCATGTACTAGGCTGGAGCATCCAGAAGGCTCTTAGCTCAAAGTGGACATCTTTGATGCTTCCTGTGGACCCAGTGTTTCCTAGGCCTAATCAGAAGCCCAGCAGTCCTATGATAGCCAGTGCTTGATCGTGTGTTCTGTGGCTTCTGAATGTCCTCACATGGCAGCGTTCCAGCTGGCTGGGACTGGCCACATGTGTGTGTGCTGTGGCCTCCAAGCATATCTACACAACTTCAGCACTTACCTCCACACTCTCATCCGAAACACCGACCACCTTCCACCACATCTGCCTCCTGGATCCCCGCTCATAGAACTCAAATCCCAAAGTCCCCACGAAGGTGACCTAGTTTCGGGGCTGACATCCTGTGCTATTTTCCCCACTTTGAGACGGATTATTTCTTTGCCCCTTGGAATTGATGCTAATAGGGTTTTGCTGTGCGTATTCATAATTCTCTGGGCAAGTCATCTGGCCATGCGGATTTTGTGGAGCAGAGCTCCTCAGACTTCACTGCACATAGGCATCACTGGGGAGTTCTGTTTAAATGAAAATCCAGTTTGTATCGGTCTGGGCTGGGGTCCGAGAGCTACATGTCTGATTTGCTCTCAGGCTCTTGTACTGTACCTGGTAGAGAAGATTTATCTGTGCAGATACAGGGGCAGCCTGGTTTCCTCAGCTCTGGGCAGTTGTTCTCACTTGCTTGGTGCAGTCTTATTCTCCAAAACATAGAATCCACTTGTTTGGAAAGGAGTCTATGTAGCTCTTCTAACTTATTCTTGTGTGTGTGTGTGTGTGTGTGTGTGTGTGTGTGTGTGTGTGTGTGTGTGTGTATCGGTGTATGTGCATGTTCCTGTGTAGATGTGGTGTGTGTGTGTGTGTGTGTGTGTGTGTGTGTGTGTGTGTGTGTGTGTGTTTCTATAGAGGTTAAAGGACAACCTTGGGTGCCATTCCTCGGGTGTCTTCTATCTTTTGCTGGAGACAAGGTCTCTCATTGGCCTGGAACTTTGCCAAGGAGGCTGAGCTAACTGCCCAGTGAGCTTTCAGGGAACTGTCTCTCCCTCCATCGCCATCTCTGGGATAGCAGGCATGCACACATGCCTTCTGAGGATCCGAACTCAGGTCCTCATGATCACTAGAGAAGCACTTTAATGGCTAAGCCATCTCCCCAGCCCAAGCCCAAGTTATTCTTGGGGCTTTCTCTTATTCACACATGAATGTGTTTGGCAAGCTTTTAGTGAAGAGCTATGGATCGGGCCCCGTGGCCCCTTCCATGCTGTGTAGATCTTGTCCTCATTCTCTGCCTTTTCACACAGGTGAGAGACCCTCCTCACAGAGGCTCTGCTCCTCAGCAGTCTCTCACTGGAGAGGAGCCATCTTTCACACCAGCCAGGAGGTCACTGGGAAGATGGCTGCTGCAAGTGCATCTGATCTGGGAGCCCAGGTACTGAGTTTTATCCCAAGTGCCACCTGTGGGTTCATCCTCCACCCACTCTGGCTTTGTTCTCAGATAGCTGTTTTGTTGTGGGAAACCATGGCCAGACTTGGGCAGTTCTTTTTATGTTTACCCGTCTCTCGCTCTCTCTGTATGTATATGGTGTGTGTGCCCGTGTATGGGTAAGGGTGTGGGTGTGCATATGTGTGTTCACACATTTTGAGGCCAGTGGTAGATGTTGGATGTATTTCTTGATCACTTTCCAGTCTGTTTTGTGAGACAGGGTTTCCCAGTGACCCTGGAGCTCACCAATTCAGCTAGGCTGGCTGTTGAGTTTCAGAGATCTACCCACCTCCACCTCCTACTCAACTCAGGTATACACATACACTATTACTTTAGGGCTTTATTTGTGTGCCGGGGATCTTAATTCAAGTCCTAATGCACTCCTCAACTGAGTTATCTCTCCATTCCCTTGTCAAGTTACATACAATAATCCCCCCAAAATGATGCCAACCACAAATCTGTTCAAAGCTGCCTTCTGGACACCCCACCCATGTCCAGCAAACCCATACCCCTTCCAGGATGCCTGTCCACCTCTTAGCACTACCAGGGAGCACTAAAAGCAGGGTGGGTGGAGCTATTGACATGTGGAGGAGACCCCAGACACCCCAATGGCATGAGGCTGCAACCTCAGCTTGACCTTCCATCAGCCCCTCTGAGGACCCCAGACAGCAACCTGAGCAACCAGTGAGATATAAAGTTTACAGTCTTGACAGTCTGTCACTCTTCTGCGGGTGTCCCTCACCTGCCAAGCCAGGGTTTGCAGTCTCAACTCAGCCTGAGATTCACCTGAGCAGGGTTCAAAGCAGCTTCAGCAGCCTAGACACCAGGGCTTTTGCAAGCTCCTGGCTTAGACAGTGCAGCCCAGCTGGGACCTACAGTGATGGCCAGGCTTGGCATGCTGGGGAGTAAATAGTTTTGAAATATCAGGGGTACAGGGAATCGTAGACCTGTCAATTTTCACCCTTTCAGTTTATAGGTAAAGTGACTTGCCAAAACCACACAGTGTAAGTCTAGAACAGGCAGCTGACTTCCAGCTCTGTGTTCTTTTTATAACCCCTGATTCCACACATGTCAAAAGGGGAGCTAACCAGAACGTAGCAACACAGCCAAGGGCAGATCTGAAAAGGAAGAAAAATACTTTGAAAATATTAAAGGCTACTTCCAGATGTCAAACGAATGTCATGAACACAGCTTTGAGTTTTTCAACACACTGAGACTAATTTAATTTATTTAAATGTCTTTGTTAGCTTGAGGAATTCTTAAGGCGGTTCTTCTTGTCATGTTACCCCACTAGGAATCGCCTGCGAGCTACCTTGAACTGGAAATAACTGGAAAATTCGTTATACTTCAACTGATCAGGATTCAAGACACTTGATTCTTAACAGTTTGTGTAGGATCAAAGATATGGCTGTTCTCCAAGAAACCTGGGATGTTTACATCAAAGTTGGAGTTGAATCCTTTTCAACCTCACACTTACTCTTTAGTGCTCAGATTTGAGTCCTTGTTGTAGATGAGGAGTGTGTGTGTGTGTGTGTGTGTGTGTGTGTGTGTGTGTGTGTAAGTGTGTGCATGTGTGAGCACATGTGACTGTTTGTGGGTGTGCACACACACAGCCATAAATGTGGGAGGTACATGTATATATGTTCAGGTGCACATGCACACATGTGCAGGTGGAGGCCAGAGGCCAGCCTTGTCATTTCCCAGGAACTGTCCACCGTATTGAGACAGGATCCTTCAATGACCTGAATTCACCAAGTAGGAGAGCCCCAGGGGTCCACCCAGTGCCACAGCCCAGGGCTGGGATTCCATCATAAAGCATGACTTTTTATTTTTTTTAACATAGGTTCTGGGGCGTGGGCTTAGTCTTCATACTTGCATAGCAATCGCTTTACTGGCTGAGCCATCTCCCCAGCCTGGGAAGTGCTTCTGACAGAATACATCTCCTTGTCTGCAAAAGCCAGAATCAACCTGTCTTTGTATCAGGAGAAGCAGCACACAAAACACCTTCCTGCTTCTTTCCTGGGAGGTGCTTTTTACCCCAGGGCTAAGCCTCTCACAGCCTCCTTCTCTCCTCTGCCCCCAGACCCTCATTGCCTCTCAGTGAAGGGCTGAGGAGTTGTTCGGGGTTCTAAGAACACGGCAAGCCTTGTGCTGGGAGCTCAAATCAATGTAAGTTAGGAAAGATTGTCCTGTCTCAAAATGAGGAGATTCCGAGGCTGATAGTGTACTCACTGCTACCAAGGGTTATGGATATTCAACTGCTTCAGAAGTGGCCACAGTCAGCCAGCTCGGAGAACATCAGTCAGAAATACTTTCATGTCTGACTTACTTAAGCTGGAGTTGTAAGTTAGCATTACCCCGTGCCTTTAGATTATGAAGTTTAAAGGCATTCCTTTCCAAACCCAATGTTTGGCTCACGATGAAAGACAGTTGAACAGCTTATTCCAAGTTACATTCAATAATTACATAAGTAACCCTTTAAACACTAGATATGCAAATAACCCACCATTCTTCCTATAATTACTTTGTGTACACGTTTGATAAACCCCCAAGATTGTAATACATGTTTATGAGATTAGCAAATACGATTTCTTTCAGAATGAAGAAGTGAGCTAGGAATTAACAGCCTTGCAGCCGCCGTGAAAGGCTGTAATGCAGGTGCTTGGTAGGAAGGGGGCCCCCGGGGGCGGGGGCTCTAGGCACAGCCAGGGTCCCTATAGATGTTGCCTCTGTCCAGCTTTCTCCGAAGTACCCCCAAAGTTCCAAGACCCTGGTTTTGTCTTCTCAGATCTGGAGAGACCTAGTCTCCCATCTGGCTGGGCTAGGAACACATTGGGTGGAGGACATTGCAGAGAACTGTGTCTTTATCCCTATTTAGTGGAAAGAGCAGGTTGGGGCAGGGGACCTGCCTAAGATCCCAGCTTCCTTACACCTTCTGCCCCACCTCGAGAGGGAGAAGGAGTGGCTTGGGTTCAGAGCCACTGGCACTGGCTCTCTCCCTAGAGCACAGCTTAAAATGAAAGTATGTTAGGTAAGGCTCATGGTTGTTATAGAAAGAGCCAAGGAGGGATGCAGACATCTGTGTTCTTCTCCTCTGGCTTTCCTAGCCCCACCCCAGAGGGAGAGTCTGTGATCCTTAGTCTGGATCCTTCCACACCTTATCATAGCATACTAAAGCACTAAGCTTGTGTGAACACCCCAAACACATTTGGACTTTGTATTTCATCCAAATACTTTGTTTTCTGATTCCATTCATTCACTTTCAGTCTACCTTGTTCTATTTTCTGTTATGAAATGCTCAAGACTGTGTACTTTAAAAAGAAGAAAGTTTTAACTAGCTCATAGTTCTGGGAATTCAAAAGCAAGCTACCAGAGCCATTAGTACCTTGCTAAGGACTTTCTGGTTATACTATAACTAGGCAGGTGTCATCATGGTGGGAGCAGGTGTAAGGGAGCTATCACATTGGCACGAGCTAGTTGGGACTGGTCCAGCTGTTTATAAAGTAACTCAACTCTCGTGGAAGCTAACTAGAATACTATGAAAACTGTATTAATGCCTTCCCAAAGACCTAACCACCTCCTTTTAGATCCCACCTCCTATAGGTTCCACCATCTCAACACCTAACCCTGCAGACCAAGATTCTAGAGCACAAAAGTTTGGTGTGATACATACATCCTAACTCTCTCACTCCTTGGATGATGAGGAGAGGTGCAAGGCATGGTCCTCCCTGATCTCATACTCATTCCATGTGGTGTAGCCAAGATATTGGTGTCCTGGAGTTCCAGATCCAGACAAATGGATAAACCTGTCCCACTGGGTGGGCACAAGGAATAGCTTAGGCATGGCCATGTGAAACACAAAAATCCTGGAGGGTTCATTCATCTATCTCAACTAAATATGAGATGCCTACTATATGCCAGATAGTGTATTACACTCAGGGCCAAAAGACAGAGAGTCATACTCCCCGGGAGCTGGCATCACGTTGAGTATAAAGCAGAAATAACCTGATGCATATGTATAAAAGCACATTATTTGGCATGTTGGAAGGTGGTACGTGCTAGAGGGGAGGGGTGGAGTAATATGGGGGCTGTTCCAGCATTAAATAGATGGCGTTTGAGCAAAGTTTTGCAAGCAGAGGAGCAGGAGCTCAGCAAACAGACACGTGAATGTAACATGTTATGGCTAGAGAGAGCAGCAAGGGCCCTAGACCAGAAGCTGGAGAAATAACAAGAAAGCCAATGAACCTGGGAGGGAGAAGAGTCAGGATGGCATCAGAGGCAGGGGTGATGCATACAGCCATTGAGGTTTCTGGCAGCGAGAAGAAGAGAGATGGGAAGAGTGTTGGTTTGAGAATGGACTATAGTCCCTACAGGAAGTAAGGCCAGGGTATCTGGTAGACCAGCCCAAGCCAGGGAAGAAGCTGAAGCCAGGGCAGGTAAGAAGAGGTAGAGTCTGGTTAGGGATGAGCTCTGCAAGCAGAAACAAGAGGATTCATAGATTGGATGGGTGTCAGCACTGGTGGACTTGCTAATAGCTCTAGTGAGAAACACGGGGGAAGCAGTGGAATGGGGTAGTGGTGAGGGAGAAAAAGCATGTCTATTGAGTCTGAAGAAGTACGGCAGATTCTGGACATGGTGATCTCTATGTGCCACAACGACCCTGGAACCACAGGGCTTTAGATTTGTTGACTGGAGTAGAGAGCAGAGGAGAGAGAGAGAGAGAGAGAGAGAGAGAGAGAGAGAGAGAGAGAGAGAGAGAGAGAGAGAGAGATATATGCTGGTGAACCAATGCAGATGGACAGGAAGAGGACAAGCCAGTAGAGTGATGGGAGAAGGGAGGCTGCAACTGAGATAGCCGGGGTTGATTGCAAGGGAGGGGACCATGTGTGTGAAGCACAGTGGGGCTCACTAAATGGGGAGAGTGTGTGTGCAAGAGGAGGTTTCTGATGTCCTTAGATAGGGGTAAATGTTGTGGGACTGATGTGATCCACACCCCAACCATCATTACACAATATGAATTATGTGCTTTAAGGGGCAAATAGGTCAAAACTACTAGCTGATTGCTGTTTGTACATGCTATTAAATAATGTGGTGCCTCAGTTTCCCTTTCCAAAAAGTAGAGATGAAGTAGTGCCTAGGATGGGCTACGAGTCTAGCTTAGTTGGTAAAGTCCTTGCCTTACAAGCTTGAGGACCTGAGTTTGATCTCCAGAACCCATATAAATAAACTGGGCATGATGGCATTCTTTTATAATCCCAAATACTGGGGAGGAAAACAGGTGGATTTCTGGGGCTGGCTGGACAGCCACTTAGCTTACTTGGTGATTTTTCAGTCAGTGAGAAGCCCTGTCTCAAAAAACAAGTTAGATGGCTCCTGAGGAAATAATACCCAAGGTTGTTTTGTGGCCCTAAATGCATGTCTCAGATTTGGGTTGTCACATAGTTATTCTGACATCATGAAGTCTGATTACATTTGCATTGTCTGTAACTATCTGGGTTTGTCTCCAAGATGTCTTTAATCATACACTGTCAATAGAGAACCTTTTAGAGATAAGAATCACATGAATAGGACTCTTGTGGGCACTTTTCTAAGCAATGGGGTCTAGGGAATCTTTTGCAGACCTCTATCCACAGCCTTCTCATTAGGTAGCCATCCGGGATGACACATCAGGGTTCCTTTGTATCTTTCCTCCATGCTTCTGTGACTATAAATTTTGTGAACTTTGAACACTTTCCATCATATTTGATTCATAGGTTGGCTGATACATTAATTACTTCTCTGCTGCTTTGATAAAAACATCAAGACTAAAAAGCAATTTATGGATGCAAAGACTTTATTTTGGCTTATGGTTCTATAGGGATGAAAGGCCGTCATTGCAGGAAGGCATGTCAGAAAGGAACAGGCAGGAGCAGAAATCCGAGAGCTCACATCTTTAGCCTCAAGTACAAAACCCAGAGAGGGAACTGGAAGTAGGATGAGGCTAAGTACTCTCTACGTCCACCCCCAGTGACATATTTCCTCCAGCAAGGCTACATGTCCTAAACCATCCCAAACAACATCATCTACTGGGAACCAAACGTTCAAATACTGAAGCCTAAATGGTAACATTCTCATTCAAACCATCACAGCTAGGTGAAACATTTCTGGTCTCAGGGCTCAGGAAGATGGCTCAACCACTAGGGAACTTATTGTGCAGGCATGAAGGCCTGAGTTTAGACCACAGCTCCTACAGAAAAACAGATGCTTAGCTACATGTGCCTACCACCCAAGTATTGGAAAAGTGTGTATAGGAGAATTCTCTGGGCTTGCTGGCCAGCAACTGTTGCTGAACCAGTGAGAAACCAGGTACAGTGAGAGACCCTGCCCCCAAAAATAAGACAGAGCAGCTCAGAAAGATGCCTGACATTGACTTTTGTCCTCTGCGTGTATGTGCATACAAACTGTTAGGGATGGACTCTTCTGAATGTATTTACCAAGCCTTGCTGGCTCAAGGTTGGTCATGCCCATGGCCCCTACACTTCATCTTACTGGCCCCTTTCTGGATGGTGCTGGCTATAGAGCTCCTGGATTTCACAAGTAGTACAGAAGTAGAACCTTGAAGAACTAGCCCTGAATATGACATTGCAGTCCTCTTGTGGAATGCAGAACACTTCCTTAATTCCTTGGGCCCTTAGGCATGTAGTAGTTTGAATGTATTGCTGTGGGGGCCCACAGAGGCTCCTTAGTAAGGCCTTACTCAAGGTCAGAAAGTCTGAGCTTGCTTTGCCCAGAAGAGCTGCATAATAGGATGATTTGGCCAAAGACATGGTTACCAGGTGTTTTGAAGGGTCTACACTTGTTTGTGCTTTTAACTTGAAAGGAGGAGGTCTTTTGCCTCTCCCCTTGCTAGTGTATAAAAGGCCCATTAGAAATAAACTTGAGGCAACTGGGTATTGACCCAGAGCCCTCCCAAAGCTATCGTGTGTCTCTGTCTTTCTCTTCAACTAGGCCTATATTTCTATCTAATACTTCTTCATTCCTTACTCCTCCCCTCAAGAACCCTTTGACAGGTTGGAACTGGCCTCTGACATATTGGCCCCCATAAGTTCATAGGGAGTGACACTATTAGGAGGTGTGGCTTTGTTGAAGTAGGAATGGCCTTGTTGGAGGAAGTGTGTCACTGTGGGGAGGGGCTTTGCAGTCTCATATATGCCCAAGCCATGCCTAGTGCCACAGTTTACTTCTTGTTGCCTTCTGATCAAGCTGTAGTAAGCACCATGTCTGCCTTCATGCTGCCATGATGATAATGGATTGAATTTCTGAACTGTAAGCAGATACCTCATTAAACGTTTCTCCTTTATCAGAGTTGCTGTGGTCATGGTGTTGCTTCACAGCAATAGAAACCTGTTGTGGGTTGCCCTATCTGGACACTCCTTGGGGGTGGGGTGAGGAGAGAGGGCATCAATGACACAGACATCAGGAGTCAGGTGAGAAGCAAGCAGTGGACTCATTCATTGAGAATATGGGGTGAACCTATATAACCCCCTCTGGATTTCCCATTGACAGTTAGATGCTCTCTTAGCTGTATTGTCTCTTTGTCATTGGTCCCCAGCATTCTGATGGTCATGCATCACCAATCACCAGATGCAGGGGCAGACTCCAAGTTGGCTCAGTGGGAAGTAGCCAGCAGGAATGCCTATGCGCACTACCAGAACAGGGCAGCTGCAGTTTTATCAGGCTAGCTGGCTGCGCTCCTCCTATAGAAACCCTAACCAAGACAGACAGCGTCCTGCATATTTGGTTCCAGGCTCTTTCTGGGTGCTGTCTTGTGGAAGCCTATCAGACAGACACCTCTTGGTGTCTCTTCCTCACAGCATTCAGAAAGTTGTCACTTGTGATCTGTTGGACACATTCACATTCTAGCTCTATGGGAGGAACATAGCCTCTGGGCAAGCAAAGTCAGAGGACACTTGTTAATTTCCTTGGTTTTTGAGAGTGCTAGCTCTTTTAGGAAGGCCATTTGCTTAAGAGTAAAGCAGAGTTTTCAAAGATATTTTCCATTTTATTCCTGAATTTTCCTGTTGTGAGCTTCCCTTTGCTTAGTCTGCTCCTCTCCTTGCCTTAGGATTACAAAAATGCTGAGTGATTGTGGTTCTACTACTTCCACATCTACTAGTGGAAGAGCCATCTACCAGTGCAGGGAGCTGTTTCGGTCCTTTGGGAGGCAGGCATCCCTGCTGGAGGGAAGCACTGTCTTTACCTTCTGGGGAAGTCCAAGGATCAGTCCTTTCCTGCAGGAGAGTCGGTGTGCAAGCTCCACCCAGTGGCATCCTTCCCAGCAGGCCTGCCCTGTTCCGAGGACCTGGCCCTCAGCTTTAACTGGAGAAAAGCTAAGGTGCCCGAGCCAGGCTGCCATAGGATCATAGCGTGCTCTAATCATGGCTCTTTGCGGATTCTCAAAGCCACCTGTGAATCACTCAGGCTTGGCCTGCGACTGTATTGCTCCCCAGTTTGGATTTAGCTTCCTAGAAACTTCTCTCCTTGGTGTCCTTCCTGTGAGATACTTTCTCTCTCTCTCTCTCTCTCTCTCTCTCTCTCTCTCTCTCTCTCTCTCTCTCTCTCTCTTTCTTCCCTCCTCCTCCTCCTTCTTTTTGTCGTGCTGATTTCTTCTCAGACTTTGTCATGAGGTCTCAGTTTGTTCCAGTTTGAACAAAAAAGTCCTCCATTTTCCCTTGGAAACTAAGAACTCAGGGCAACATAGAAGAACTATTTGAGAACCATCAAAAACACTGTTGCCTTGGTGCCCTCCTGGACCAGGTAGGTCTCTCTGTTGCCTGTGGATGGAATGTGCTGGTTTGGAGACTGTCTCAAACACTTCCCAACTGTCAATCAAACACTGGCAATCAGCAAGGTTCCTGTTGTGTAGGGAAAGGCACCAGCCCGTGGTGTTTAAATATCTGGAAATGAGACATTATTCTAGGAGCTTGGTGACGCTTGTCCCCACATCACAGAAATGTAGACATCTCTCAATATTGTCATTTACTTTGTGAGTATCTTATAACTTACCTTACATCGTCTCTCCTCATAGCTTCAGGCCAGATTTCCCCTGCTTGTTTACTACACACCACTGGCTTTCTGTCAGTGATTCATTTCACGGGTGATGAACCAAAACTCAGGTCCAGGCAGAGGGAGGCTGGAGACGCTGCTGTCCTGGGCTTTTGTGAGCGGTGTGCTTCAGATCCTGGGGACCCAGCACTCCTGGCTGCAGACAAAACAACTCTGGATTGACAGGTTCCCTGGGAGATTAGGTGATCCCACAAATCTGAAATACGTGACCTGATGTTGTGATACCAGCCACCTGTCCAGGTCATCTGGGTGTGTCATCGGTGCTTACTAGACCAGAAAAGGTAATTGTGTCACTGCAAAGGATGTGAAAACGAAGGCAGTAGCAGCAGCATGCCCTGCAGGGCCCATGGTGGAAACAAGCTTCCTGGCGTGAGGACCCCAACTGAATGAATGAATATGGTCCCTTTAGAGATCTGCTTACCAAAGAGCCACTTATGGCTTGGCCCTCTACAGCCAACATCGTTATTTGTTACAGACTGAAAAGAGCTGTTTCTCTGAAACTCACATATTGGAGCCCCAGCCCTTGGTCCTTAAGTGATAGGGTTTAATGAGGTCACAAGGATGCAGGCTCATGATAGGATTAGCGTCCCTTGAGAAGAAGAAGAGAGGAAGGCTATCCCACCCTGAGAGCTCCTTGTCCCTAGGCCAAGTGAGGACACAGCAAAAGGACAGTTCTCTGTAAGTCAGGAAGCAGCCTTCAGCAAGAACGGGATCCGCCATCAATCACCATGACCTTGGATTTCATCTCTAGAACTGAAGGAGGGAAATTGCTTTTGCTGAGTGACGCCCTCCCCACTTGCAGCTTGTTTCAGTAGCAGAGTGAAGACCTATCCGTCCATCAGAGCTGTGTGGTAAGAGCCTCCTCCATCTGTCTAACATCAGAGCCACTGACCATAGCTGGCTCTAGACCACTTAAAATGTAGTTACTGTGATTGAGAAACTGAAAACACAAATTGCATTTAGTTTTCATCACTATAAATGAAAGTTTAAGTAGTCAAGTGGCATTCATAGGCACTGTATCAGGCAGCATGGGTCTAGATGAATTTCAGTCACTAACCTGAGCACTAGTTTGAGTGAGCAGTCCATGGAATTGGGAACCTAGGAGGAGATGCCCATTCAAGCTGACTTATATCTTCACCTGTCTATAGCCTCAGGATTTCAGAACCCTGTGTTGCTGTCATGCATGCCTGAGGTGTCTCTCTTCCAATCCTTCCTATGCCCTACATTGCATGTCTGCACTATACATTCTCCTCCAGGTGAAACACATAGCCGCTGGGGTTCCAGGAGATAGCAGGAGAGCAGGGCCAAGCCCCAGAACAAGGGTCACAAGATACAACGTGACTTTCCCTAGTGACCTGTGTCCTGAGAAGGGGACACTGTGCAATAAATACAGTGTTTTCACTTTTCTGAGACATGAAGGGAACACCAGGACTTGTTCCCTTTGGTCCCATCCATGGCTTGTATTGCTGCTGCTCTGTGGAAATGAAGCTCATTCTGCCCTGAGAGACACACAAAGGAAGTCCCAGATGTTCCTTCTTGACTGGGGGCATTTCCAGCTCCACTGCCACCTGCTCCTGTCAAGCTTTCCTCTTCACCACTCAGCCACCCCTCAACAGGTTACCGGTTTGGGGCAAAGCTATGGCAGCAGCAGGGACTTCTTCTGAGGTTCAGACAGGGAGCCTGGCCGTGAGAGCACTGCTGGCGAAGGCAGCAGGCATTTTGGCTGTGTGATGATACAAAGGCATCAAGACGGAACTGAACCGGAAGCTTCCTCCCTGCTTGCTACCTTCCTCAGTACCAGAAGGTGCTATTTAAGCTGCTGGGGGAGAAAAGGTATAAATAGTCTTACCAAGATGAGAACCCTACTAACTATGAGACCAATCATCAAGACAAGATAGGCCCATCTAAGCAACAGTGGCACCACAGTTATGGAGGTAACCAATCAGACTTTCGATTTGAGATCTATTCTACAAAAGGGAACCAGTGCCCTGTACTTAAACCCGGTTTTAAAAAAAGAATAAAAAACAAAACATGATCAGAGAGGTCATAAGCCATCTGGTGGGGGCTAATACTGCTGTTAGCTAAACTGGCATAGTGTTAAACCACCATCTAAACATTTACGGTTGTACCCATAGGAAAAATGCTTGTTCAGACAAGCCTCTTTTTGCAGTGAGTGGTGAATGCACTCATGACTTCACAGGGTGCTAAGAATAAGTGATTGCTGAGTGTCAGCCTTAAACCAGACATTTATACCATTCCTCCAAGACTCAGGGAACATTTCAGAAGAGGGCCAAGAAAGAATGCAAGAGCCAGAAGATAGGGAGAAAAGCTGAGAAATGCCATCATCTGGGAAAGACATAGTGTCCACAAGGAGAGTTGCCATACAGTCCTTCATCCTTCAGCAGACGCAGGCGCTCATTGAACCTTATGTGATAGAGCTCTGCAGGCTCCTGTGATTCTTTGTGGCCATTTAGTTCTCTTCCTTTGGTCATTGTTTTTTTGTCTCATTGGCCTTCGCACAGGCTTGTTCCTAGAGCTATTTAGGCCCTGTAGGATGTGAGGCCATCACTAGTGGTGGAGACCTGATCTAGCCCAGAAACAAGGAAATCATTAGGACTAGACCTTGACCTCAGATGGGCCCTGTAGGGTCTGCTGTGAGCTCCCTCTGTGTCCAGACAGGCTGGAACCTCACCTTCTGAGAGGCAGCTGTTGCTTGGATGGAAGGTGCTGCCAGCATGGATATCTTCAGCTCTCTGTGACTTCTCCTACATCTTATTTCCTCCAGTTTCCCTGAAAATCATGGTCCAGCAGAGCTGGAAGACTACTGGATTCAACTATTTCCTTACGTGAGGAAGCTATGGTCTAGCTGGCAGAGTCACGCCGATGTCCCAGCCATACCTCAAGGCCAAATTCAGTCTCTGCCTTCTCCAGCAGACTGCCCTCACCTCCAGAGAAACTTTGATTTTAACCTGTGTGTACTAGAATAGGGGAGACCTCCAGGAGGGTCTCAGGACTTCAGTGGAAGAGAGCATGTGCTTGGTGTAGATCCAAGGCCCAAGGTCACAATGTGGAGACAGTCTCACAGGGATCAAACTGTCCTGAGCCAATTTCAACTGGGTACACTTCAAAGTAGGTTGGAGTGTAATTTTCCAGTCTTGCTACTGACTGTATTGATCCCTTGAAACAGATTGAGAAAGCAATTGTTTCTAGTCTGTGGAGTACCAACTCATGTCAAAGCTCTCACCAGCCTGTGTCCAGATTTAGAACTGTTTGATTTTGATGTGCCCAGTGTGGAGGCTGCCAGGTAGCAGCTGGGTCCTCTACACCTATGTCCTCTCCTTCTCCAATGTGCAGCCAAACGTCATGACACAGGAGAAAGTTGCTGGCCCTTGCTTGGCTTCAGCACGATCCCAGAGTCTAGTCACCCAGGTGCACCTGCAGTGCCTGACATCTCTCTTAAACGAGAAAGTCGCTTTGCACATCTTGATTTTCACATGACACTCAGACTATTATTATCTGTGACTGACATCAGGATCTATTTCACCCCAAGCAAAGGCAGCGTGTGGATTCTGGCAGCATCGTCTGACATTATGCTGCATCCTCTCTCTTGGAAGCATTGCAAGCTCGTGCAATGCCAGGGATGTTCCTGTCTGTCTGAGACAGATGTTGAAGATGAATAATGTTTGGAAAGGATTAGAGATGTTGTCACAGGAAGAATCGAGTGCCAGGAGCGACTGCTGAAGGTATCGCAGGCTCTGATGATGGCCACGTGCCCACAGTACTCTGCTTCCTCAGTGGTTTTCAGATGGTGGGATCTCTATACAAGCGCCTAGTGGGAGGCTACAAAGGCAGGCAGAGCCCGGGAGCAGCGCCCATTCTTCTAAGGAACAATTAGCAGAATGGCACCTACATAAAAATCCATCTCCTTCGCTCCCCTCCTCCGCCCGTTGCCCCATCCGACTGCTGAGCATTGGTTATGAGGATAGCCCCTACTAATGCTGTGGTGCATATAGTGGCCATTACTGCTTTCAGTACCCGGGCTCCCTGGTATCTTGTCAGATATGGTGCTTAGGAGGACCGAGGTCTTCAGTGACAGGTGCACAACCCTGTTGTCACCTAAATTTCTTTTCCTTTTTTTTTTCATTTTTCTTTATTAAGAAATTTTCTACTCGCTCCACATACTATCCACAGATTTCCCCTCCTCCTTCCTCCCCCTCCCACCCCCTAGCCCTCTTTCCCAAGCCATCCTGCATCCCTACATCCCCCAAATCGAGGTCTCCCATGGGGAGTCAGCAGAGCCCAGCACACTGAGCCTAGGCAGGTCCAAGCCCCTTCCCACTGCACCAAGGCTGTGCAAGGTCACCTGAATTTTATCTCTAGCTTTCATTTATCAAGACTCTGATATCTCGCTTGTTTGCTTTTCAGGAGGTGGCATAGAAGAAAGTGAAAGTCCTGAGGGACCATTAGAGTTGAGAATTGCTCACTGTGCAGAGATGCACTGGGAGGTTGGGGTTGTAGAGTGACTCACATGCTTGGGTGCGGTGCCATGTGCATATCATCATATTTCATCCATTGGATGAGCCTAGGAAGCTAGGGTTGTGATGCTGCTCTTAGAAATGTAGACACAAAGGTTGGGGAGATGACTCAGAAGGTGAAGTGTTTGGTGTGCAAGCATGAGGACCCCGAGTTTAGATCCCAAGCACCCATGTAAAATCTGGGTGTGATCGCATGTGCCTGTAACCCCCCCCCCCCAACCCCCCCCCCCCCCCGCACTGAGTCAGTAGACTGGAGGAGCCTGAGGACTCATGGGCCAGCAAACTTAACTAAAAGAACAAGCTTCAGGTGTCAAACGTAAGCTTGAGAAGTGATTAAAAAGGTATCCTGACATCAATCTCTGGCCTTTACACATACCCACACAGCAGCCAAATCCCCTCACAACATATCATACAGAGAGAGAGATAGATAGATAGAGAGAGAGAGAGAGAGAGAGAGAGAGAGAGAGAGAGAGAGAGAGAGAGAGAACATAGAAACAAAGGCTCCACACAGTGTAAGTCACATCTATCGGGCTGCCTGGAGGCCTTCTGAATGGTGTGTACTTGTGTCTACTGCGAACTTGATGGAGACTAGACGAACAGATACACCATGGACTTCTCCTTCATCATGTACTTATTTCTGGATCTTAGTTCCTATCTCCATGAGCATCATAGAGCTTCCTGTGGTTCTCTGTCTTCCCCACCCCAGGTCTAGCCTGCTACCACATGCCTGCCCTCAGTTCGAATCTCCTCCCAGGCCTATCCCACTGTTCCCATTTCTAGGGTGTCATCATCCAGGAAGACTTCCTTCACCTCCTGGTTATTCCATGGAATCAGTTGTCCCTCCTATTTCTCCATGGCAACGACTGCCGTCCCAACATGGGTCTGAGAACTGCTCTTGTCCGTGTTCTTCACTTGATCCCTGATTTCCACCTGAGTGTGATTTTGTCATGCAAGGGACACCCGGGCTTCCTGAAGACATTTTCGGTTGTCTTCTCTGGGAGTGCTCCTGGTATCTAGTTGGAAGTCAGAGATGCCACTCAAGAACCTGCAATCCATGGGACGGTCCCCACAGCAGAACACTACCCGCTGCAGAGTGCATCAGTGTCAAAGCCGAGAGGGGCCAATTACTGCAGAGACCCAAGCTTCTCTCCCCGCTCTTTCTTATGTATATAGTTACAAGCACTCCGTAATGTTGGCTGGGTATTACTGAACAAATAGAGTAAAGAGATAGGAAGATTCATGATGTCTTTCATCAAAGCCATCAGTCCACTTGTTGGAAGCCTTCTCACAGTAGCTGCATGTCACCATGGAAACCCCTCTTTCTGCACTCTCCACACTATAGGAGCTCTGTCCTTATCAAGGACTGTGTTCTGGTTATAAGCTGAGCACATCAGCAGAAGTGATGACCCTGCCCTGATGAAATGCGTTATTGTATGGTAGTGTTTTCCCTGCATGTATTAATAGAACCGTATCCAGTGGCCGGACCAAGCACACGCTGCTCTTTGGGTGATTAAATGGCCCTGATTAGAAATTACTAATTTCTAATTACTTGGCAGAGGCCCTTCTTACTACAACTTCCAGGGAATTCTTCTTCTATTGTTTGTCCTAAGTGAGTGGAGTTAATGAAGAAGAAACCAGCCTTAAAACAACACCCACGAGATCTGGTTGTAAGATGGGGCTCTCCAAGGACAAACACTGAGCTAAGAGCATGTCCCGGAGTGGGGATGGACAAGCCCAGGTTGCTTGTTAACTAGCCAGGCAGATACAACATGGAAACTCTATAGTGAACTCTCAGCTGTAGTAAGACAAGAATCAGGGAAACCTTCGAGAAAATATATGCTGTGTGTGATCCTTCATGCCACCCCCTCCACTGTCCTTCAGCCTGCTGGATCATCTGAGGGATTTTAAACATAATCTTATCTTCAGAATTTTAAGTGTAGTATCTCATTTTAAAACCATAATTGTAACACATATGTCCTGTGAAATGTCACCACATCTATCACCTCACACAGTCATCTTCTGTAGGGTGAGATGGCTCACTACTGACTCCCTTTGGAAATTTCAGGAAACAGTAGAATATAGTGTGATAAATAGTCTGTTGTAACAACAGTCACAACACTGCACGCCAGGGTTCTAGAAATTTTTCATCTTATCATTGCACCTTTGACCAACATCTGCCTACCTGTTTCCCCACCTCCTGCCTTTGGCAATGACAGTGTCTTAGCTTCCATTTATAAATGAGGACAGACAGTATTTTCCCCCTTCTGCCTAGCATGTTCCATTTCTTTTCTCCAGGCTCATCTATAGTAAATGTAGGATTTCCTTCTTTGTTTAAGACTAAATATTGCTCCATTATGTTTATATTCCACATTTATTTCCATCCCTAATTTGACTGATGGACGAAGGCTGCCTCTGCATCTTGCTGCTGAGAGTACTTCACCCATGATTCTGGGTAAGCAAATATCATTTTAACACCATGATTTCAATTCTCTGTGGACATATATCTAGTGATGGGATTGCTGTATCCCATTCTACTCCTAGTTGTTCAAAGAGCCTCACATTATCTTCTGTGATGGATGTACCAATTCACACTCACACCCAAACCCTAGAATAGTGGTCCCCAGCTTTCCTAGTACATTTCCTCAGGTTGGGGTGACCCCCAATCATAAAATAGTTATTTTGTCACTACTTTATAACTGCAGTTTTGCTACTGTGCTACTGTTATGAGTTGTAATGTAAAAATATGATATTTGACCCCGAAGGGGTAAGAACCCACAGGTTCAGAGCCTGTCCTCTACCAAGGCTTCTTTGTGGGTATTTATCCCTTGTCTCTTGACAATCACTACCCTATTGGTGGGAATGTAATCTTACTGTGGTTTTGGGTTTGCATTTCCAGGATAATTGTTGATGCCATTTTCAAAGACCTATTGGCTCTTTGTTTTTTGGAAATAAGTCTTTTTAGGCTCTTTCTTTTTTTTTTCTTTTTTTTTTTGCTTACAATAGTCATTTATTTAAAGTGGGTATCTACAGAGCAAATAATTCTTAAATTGTGATTCAGGTTGAAACAACTTCATAAAAATATGCTGAGACCAGGCACATCCGCAGATCTCAACTACAAGATCACTCCTTTGCCCATTCTTATTTCTCTTTTCTTTCCTGAATAACCTCTTTCAGATAGGATTCAAGGTAGAATTTGTCCTCCTCATATTTTGCCCTCTGCTTCTTAGGCAAGATCTGATACCTCATGGTCAGGTCCAGAGCTCTCTTAATTCGAAACATTCTGTCATTATAAAGATCTCCAGGAAGCCTTCCTATGGCTTCTTTCACATCTTCAGTCTCATAT
Source organism: Peromyscus maniculatus bairdii (assembly GCF_049852395.1). NCBI lineage: Eukaryota > Metazoa > Chordata > Mammalia > Rodentia > Cricetidae > Peromyscus > Peromyscus maniculatus. The sequence goes on from NC_134854.1 coordinate 70,098,385, forward strand.
ATTGTGTCATCTTGCATTCCCCCAGTCTGTTGAGTCCTGCAGCATTATAATACCAGTTTCAAAAACCATCCAGCTGCTTGCTTGACTCTGTAATAGTGGCTCCGCCCGCCATTTTGACCTGAGAGTGAAGCCCTGCCTTCTGGCCCTTTCTTTTTTAAATTGGCTATTTGTTTTTTTTTGTTGTTGTTGTATTGAGTTTATTACATAGTTTCATACTAGTTCTTTATTGGTATAGAATTTGCAAACACTTCCCTCATTGTGTGAGTTGTCTTAACCTATTGTTCTACTCTTCATGACTAATGGTCACTTAGCTACATCTCATAAATGAAATTTGTGAATGACATTATATAGTTCAGTATGCTTAATTGATATTTGCAATGTCAGTTTTTGGCCGTTACTAAAATGAAATCAATTAATGAATTAAAATATGACTCATTCGAGAAAGGACTTGAGGCAGATGAAATTCATATAATGTAAAATGGAAAGAGATGGCGGTGAATGCGGAAGAAGAGAAGTGAGGTCAGTGGGTTCCACAGGAAGCACACACGTCAGTGCTCTGCACAGTGGCTGAAGTGGAATGGACACCCAGTGTTTTCTGTCTGGGTTTTCAATAGAGTGGAGAGGATGGGGCCAGTTGAAGGTGTCCTAGTGCTTACACATGAAAATGTGGCAGCCAAAATGGAATTAATCAATAAGATCCAAAACCCTTATGTCAAAATCTATGGACTATTATGGTTCATCTTAGTCACATTCAAAGAAGTTTCCCAAACCTAATTATAAGATAAATCAACTTTCAACTTGTATGTGATTCTCACAGCTACAGGACTGAAGATCTTGCTAGATTGTAAATATCTTTCAAATCTGGAGTGGCGGTCATGAAATATCTTTAAACAGAGCATGGAGGCGGTGAGTGTTCAAAGCTGACCATCTTCTAATTTTACATTGTGCAGATGAGTTAGAACACTCAGGCTTCACTTTTGAAGTTAGCCACCAGAATTCCAGAAGGAAGAATGCAAACACATGAGAATTCTTACACTTTTGACACCTAGTACCCCAGTTCCAGGTTGCAGAGCTGTGGGCTCTGTAGGAGCTCTCCAGTTAGATGATGGAGGAGACTGTTCCCATGTAGGTTTTGATCCTAGAGCCACAGACATGACTCAGGTGTAGGATGAACAATGTGTGTCCTTTGAGGAGAGGCCTCAGAACGGGACTGTCCAGTACGGTGCCACTGAGCACAGGTAGCTAGTGAACTGTTGGAACATGTCCTACTTGAATGGAAGTGTGCAGTAGGTACAAAGCACAGAAGATGAGGAGATGTGTCAGAGGGAAAATTGTTTGCTGTGCAATAATGAGAACTTGAGTTTGGATCCCCAGTACCCATGCAAAAGGCTAGGAGCTAAGACAGGAGGATCACTGGACTGGCCAGATAGTCTGTAGGTTGGTGAGTTGCAGGTTCAGTGAGAGACTTGTCTCAAAAATAAAGTAGAGAGCAGTTGAGGAAGCCATTCAAAATCAACCTCTGGCTTCTACATGACTGTGCATACACATATATGCACACCTGCACAAAAAAGTAAAATATATTCTGCAGTTTAAAGACATACTACTGAAAGAAAGCAACATATTATTCACAGTGTGTACACATATGTATTGTGTATGTTTGTGTATGGGTTAGGGTTAAAGAATTAGAGTTATTGGGGTTGGGTTAGGGTTAAGGTTAGGGTTAGGGTTGGGTTATGGTTGATTATGGTTAGGGCTTAGGGTTAGGATTTGATTAGGGTTAATGTTGGGTTAGGGTTAGGGTTGTTTAGTGTCAGGGTTGGGTTGGGTTATGTTTTAGATTGAATTTATTTAAGGTCAAGATTGGATTACTGTTAGTGATACATTATAGGGTTAGGTTTAAGGTTTCTGGTTAGGATTAGGTTGGTGAGACAAATATCTGAAGCAGAAGTATGTGAAAGTTCAACCTTTGCATCCTTTGATAATTCATTCCAATACACTTACTGGGATGAATATTCAGCTGCGACTAATAAAATATTAGCCTCATTGATATTAACTTTTCTGGATGTATTTCCCCAGTGTCCTCACACAGAAGCTGTAGTCCAAGTGTCCAAAGTTGCATCTCGAATTGGCAGACAGTATTTGTTATCCTCATCACCATTGTCACTACTACATCATCAGCATCTCTACTATAACCACCACCACCACTTCTTAACATCATCATCACCTTCATTCTCACTACCGTCATTACCACCATCCTCAGCGTAATCATCACTACTCCCATTGTCACCATCATTTCATGACCATTCCCACATATTCAGCATCACCACTGTTCTTACCATGTTAGCATCCCTGCCTTAATCACTGCCGTTATCACCATTGCAATCATAACACAGTCACTACCATCACCATAATCACCAGTGCTGTCAACACCATCATCACTGTCTTTGTTACCACCCCTACTCCCACCATGACCACCATCATCTTCTTCTTAACCTGCATCATCAGTGGACAGCCGTCAAAGTGATGGCATTTTGACAGGTAATTAGAAAAGCTGAGCTTGAAAGCAAGCATTCTCCTAGCCCGTGATGTCTGTGGTCCAGACATTTTTACATAATTTTGGGTTCATTGAAGGAAGGGAGTAGCAGATCCTGTACTTCATGGTTGGTCAGAGGGCTCTGCACTGGTCATGTGTGAGGTTTGTGGCCCGTTCATCTTTCCCCATCAGCCCATATGCTGACAGACAGCTGAATGAAGGTATAGTTACCGGAGCTTTCTAAACGTAGGTAGTAAATGGCCAATAGTTGCTTTTCTGGGCCCAAAGCTGACTCTGCTGCAGAGAGGTGCACCAACATGCCCTATGATTGATTCAGGACCAAAAATGTGTAGTGTTTGTTTGCTTGTTTATGCAATGCACACTTGGAGAATATGACTTCGTTTCTTCCTGGAGACAACCAGGGAAAAGAACAGTCAGGAGTGGTGATATTGTGTTCCCCAATATATTGTGAATTATCTGGAGTCAGAGAACAGAACAGCCACTAGACAGACCTAGAGGCCAGAAAATGGTGGCACTCACACCTTTAATCCTAGCCTTTTGGAGGCAGAGATCCACCTGGATCTCTGTGAGTTCAAAGCCACACTGGAAACAGCCAGGCATGGTGACTCACACCTTTAATCTCAGGAAGTGATGGTAGAAAGCAGAAATGTATATAAGGTGTGAAAACTGGAAACTAGGCCTGGTTAAGCTTTCAGGCTTTTGAGAAGCAGTTCAGCTGAGATGCATTTGGGTAAGGACACAGACGCTTCAAGTCTGAGGAAACAGGATCAGCTGAGGACTGGCGAGGTGAGGAAGCTGTGGCTTGTTCTGCTTCTCTGATCTTCCAGCGTTCACCCCAATACCTGGCTTTGTTTTTATTAATAAGACCTTTTAAGATTCATGCTACAGCGAGGAATTTATTTTGGCCCCAGTTCTCGATCTGCTTTTCATGAAGATTTAAAGCCATGGTTCCCCAGGTGCCTTCAAGACCCTGCCTTTGAACACACCATGTCAGCAACTTGCACAGAAAGAAGACAGTTGTGTGAGACTGGGACAAATGGCCCCATGATTTGTCTTTTCATGAGACAGAAAACCCCGGGTAACTTTAGACAGACATTTCTATTTCAAAAGAATCTGAATATTGTGCCACTGTGAAAACACAGTCACAACTGATCTTCCTGAGATATGGGGAGAGACGGAAAGAGTCCTAAGAGGGAAGGAGGAAGGCTGAGCCTGGCATCTAGTCCCTTCCCTGCTACCAAACGGTCCTGTGGTGGAGGAACGCGGAGTGAGCAGTCTAGAGCAGAATTCCTTTGTTATTCTCGCAGACAGTGTCTGCTAGGAGGTAACACTGAGGCGGGGGTGGCCCCCAGAGGCCATGGATGACTGAGAAAATAGATATAATAGTTTTTATTTCACCTAACATGACTCGATCCTTTGAATGCAATCTTACAGCCTGGAGGAGAGAGTAGGTTCAAACTCTTTTAGTCACTTTGAGCTGCTTTGGATGTAGGTAGCTGCTGCCTTCAGGAATTGATGAGAACTCCAGCATAGACTCAAGCCAGGACCAAATGTACCTGCCTCAGCCCAACTGGCATCCCCTGTGGCCTTATTGTCTCATCACGGGAATGCTAGCCAAAGCCTCAGCTTCCTCTTAATGCAAGCAAGCATCATTTAATTGGCATCAGTTCTAGAATTCTGCATTCTAGAAAAAAAAATTAGCCCATGTTTCCTAGTGAGTGAACAGATCACACACACACACACACACACACACACACACACACACACACACACACACAGTATTTACTAAGAAACTTGGGTTTTCCCAAGTCCCCAGTGGCACTCCTTGACCCTTCTGTATAGATGTCACCAAGATGGCCGGTGCATGTTCCATCCCTCCACACCTTTCAGATTCCCTCTTTATTCACTATTGATAACTCACACATTGTAAGAATAGAAGTGAGTCTCTCAAGGTTCCCAAGTCTACATTGGGAGGATGATCCAGATATGTTCCTGTTGAACACCTGAATCTGCAAGACATTGAGCTCAGTGCAAAGGTGTATGATGAGCAGAGATGCAGCTCTTGACTAGGAGAGTGTCATGGTTAATGAGTTTAAGTCACAGCAGCTGCTATAATACCAATTAATTCCATTCACAAAATTATTTCACATACCATTATCTGGGGAAGATGTGGAACGGTTCCCAACAAACAAGAAACATCCCCTATGGTGTAGAGTCCATGTTCTGGGCACTGGTCCACAGCTGGCAGCCAGCACTTACTCCAGGAAAGCTGGGGTTCGAGTGAGGGCTCTGAGCAGCCTCATAGTGCTCTCCAATGCTCTCTGTGTGCCCCTGGCCAGGCTTGAAGTTGGAGAGCTGCAGGCTGGGACTGAAGGGGGGCAGTATCATTTAACCTCTGATTCTGCACAGCTCATTTAGGCCTGGGCTAAGCATTCCTGCAGCTGGGTCTGCAGACTCCAGTGCTGGGCAAAACTGTTCCCAACACTAAAGAAATTATGGACCTTATAACAATGTTACATGACAGATTGTGGGTCACACATCCAGGGAATTGCTCAGTGTGTGCCTCTGTGCATGTGTACATCCGGCTGTGTCTAAGGGAAATGGAAGGGACAGCAGCGAGATGGAAGGAAGAACAAACCACCTCTACCCGGGACCTCCTTCTTTCCCCCAAGGATTTCTTTGTAAGAAAGTCAGTGTGGGTCTTTCAATTAAAGTGTTGTTCCAGATAAAGGTTATTCTAACGCTCCCCATTGAGTCTGAGGAAACAGTCATCATGAGATGCTCCACTTTTATGTGATACTGAGAAAGAAGACACCCTGTCAAACTATTTGGTGTCTTTATCTGTAAGACGGTTTCTGATTTCAGAGATATCAAAATATGGAATAATGTATCCCAGCACAGTATTGCTGTCGACAGTGGAAAGACTTGATTTACAGATTGACTAGACAGATAGACACGTAGACACACAGATTAGTACATGAACAGGTGACAGATGATGATCTATGTATGGGAAATGCATAGCTGTATGGACAGTGATGTCTGTGGATAGGTTGCTAGACAGAGCTCCCATGGCACTCAGGGCAGCCAGTCTCCTCCTCCTGAGCAGGTGGCATGCATGTGGACCCTTACGTTGGTGTTTCCAAATAGCCATTCACAAACAGGAAGCTCCAACCTGGACCATCTCCGTGCCTGTAACCTTGAGTCTCGGGTCTTCTCATGGTGCTTCAGTGCCATCAGAGCAAAGGACTGCCTGTGTCCAGCAGCGTTGACTCTAGGATCCAGAGAGCTAATTCTAATCACACATGGCCCACACAGGGGAGGTGTGTTTTGGACTTAGAAGCCACAAATGCAGGTGAGAGAAGTCGATTGCAGTCTGTAGGTACTGCTGAATGTTATCCTTCATCAGAGATCAGAACCACTGGCTAGCTTTGCCTAGCTTGCTGGACAGCTGCCTTTGCCAACTGGGTGGGATGCAGCTTTGGACCATAGTTATGAGGCTGGGGAATGAGCTGAAGAAGTAGGTCTTCCCCCAGCCCCTCCTCCAGTCCACATTCCTCAGACATCCCAGGCAGCTTGTACATTGCCCTTCAAACACCCGTCATTCACCCACAGCAACCATTAGGCAGTGGACACCCTAAAGGCAGAGAGGGGCCGGGCCTTAGTTTCTCTGATTCCACTGTCATCTTTTTCTAAGCACCTGCAGTATGCTGAGCATCGCTGTTCAGACTGACCACAGAGAGGTGAGCAGGAGGCTCACTAACGTTCATCTGCTTCTGGTCACAGGACCAGGGTACCTGCTGGCTCGTGGGACAGCAGGGATGGGGTGGGTGGGGGAGGCTGTCTTCATTCCCTCACAGCCAGTCCTGCTCTCTCTCCCCTCCTCTCATGGTGGTCTTGCAGGCCTTTTATCTCAGATGGGGCTGTACAAAGTGGCTAAGACTGGGCAGTAACCAATGGGACAGAACCTCACTGGCCATCAGGGAGACATGAGGAGTAGTTCTTGGAAATAGCCAGAGGATTTGGGTTTTAGTCTGTGATTTGTCCCCCCCCCCCCCCCCCCGCCGCCCAAGCTTCATGCCAGTGTTGTACATTTGAGGAATGTCCATGTAATTGTGGCTTCCTTGGGTATGTTCTCAATCTGTGATCATGTTTCGTAGAGACGAGACTGTCAGCTAAAATGAGGCAGCCAAGGACAGGATGCCTTGCCTGACAGGTGGTGGGAAGGACCACAAGAAACAAGGCAGTGGTGTTTAGCACCCCACCAGCTCCCCACTAGCATGTGGGGGCCACATCTTTGCAGAACCATGTAACTGCAGGTGTAAGGTTAGTGCAAGCCCTCTACACCTGCCTCTTTTAGGCAGAACAAGACAGGCAGCTCCAGGAAAGACCTTGTCTGAATTGTCTGCAGCAGGTGAAAAGCAGAACTGGGCATCTCTGGCCCCCTCTTATGTTTTCAGGGGCGGGAAGCCCATATCAGGAGGTAGACAAGGCTTTGACCCCTTCCTGCTCCTAGCTCTGCTCTGGGATCTTCAGCACTGCTGTGAGTGGGCAGAGGTTGAACTGTGGGTGCAGCCTACCTCCCAGGAGATCATGGGGGGAGTCAGGACAGCCCTAGGGAATTGTTACCTGTCAATAAATCACAGCTCCTTGATTGGGTTAAAAACTCAAACCCGATGTGTGTTGCTTATAAGCAGATAAAATGAAAGATAACTCAAAAGCAGGATTGTGTACACGCACTCAGAAGAGACCACGGAGTTCACGTCACACACCGTAGACATCAAAGCAGAACGCTGATTGAACAAAGACAGTAATTTTATATTGTAAAGGGTCCCATTCATAACAAAGATATATAATTGCTATCACCTTTTACACACCGAATTATACTGTCTTTAAATAGCTAAATTAATGTCAGCAATTTCAAAGACGTGGACAGAAACAAAATGAAGTGGGAGACTTGATGTCCGCCTGTCTCTGACAGGTCATTCAAGCAGACTGTAAACAAAGCTAGAGAGGGAAGGAACAAAGGAGTTAGGAATGATTTCATACAGAAGCAGGTATCCTCGGGAAAAATGTACCTTTCTCTCGATATCCAGGGAAAAGGAGGGAGAAATGCACTGCGTTCTGTAAATGAAAATCTCAAGCTGAGGAAAGCAGGCTGAATTCCAAGAGGACGATGTGCAGCCACAGAAAGAGAAGGAAAGGAATGAGAAGAGAGAGATGGGGGGTGGGGTAGGGTGGGACAGGAACAGAAGGAAAGAAAATAGCCTGAGGTGCTTAGTGGGTAAAGGGCTTGCATACAAACATGGGGACCAGAGTTCCAATCCCCAGATCCCATGTAAAGCTGGACACAGAAGCTTGCATCATAACCCTGCTGTTCCTATTGCAAGATGGGAGGTCAGGATGCAAGAATCCCTGGAAGCCTGTGGACCAGCTATTCTGGTACACAGAGAGAGAGAGAGAGAGAGAGAGAGAGAGAGAGAGAGAGAGAGAGAGAGAGAGAGAGAGAGAGAGAGAGAGAGAGAGAGAAACAGAGAAAGAGAGACTTCCTTATAATTCTGAGATTTAAAATAAGACAAAACTGAATTGCAGACCCCTGTACTGTGATGACATTGAAGGCTGAGGGCACTCGTGTATCCGGTGGCTGCTCACCTCTCACACGCCTTCTTTGTTCTCTGTGACCCAACAATGTCCCTTGCCTTCTTGTGGAACCCTTTCCTCAGAATTTGAACATTTCCTCCCAGAGGGAGGCTAGTCAAGATTCAGGAAGTAGGTATAACTCCCAAGTCTCAGGAAATTACTCAAAATAAGACTCACAAGACCCCTTGCCAAGGTTAATCAGGCAGTAGCCATTGCCGGGGAGAGGAGACTTTTGGAGACTGGCCCCGCTGCCTGCATGCAATGCAGGGAGCCCCAGGGGTACAGGTTTTGTGAGGCATTAGCCTTGCTGGGGTGGGGTTTGGGGTGATGTGGCTAAACTCTTAGCCTTACTCCTCTAACCATAACAAACTCGCTGGTTCGGTAAGCCAGTTGTGTAGAATAAATTCTTTGATCTGTTATTGGTGCCCTACCTGGAGTGAACAGACATTTGTTCATGTCTCCCCAGGAAGACTCACACAGCATCCATGAACAGGCATAATGTATCCCCAGCCTCCCCTTGCTCTCAGGTCGGCTCTGCAGCCCACTTTCACCACCGGAACATGAGGTGACGATGCCGTGTAACTTCTGAGCCTCTGAGATCTGCAACAACCGTCTTGGTTTCTGGAAAGCATGCTCTCTGATCCATATGTTGGGAAAAGGTGCCTGAGCCAGCCATGTGGACAGTCAGACTCACAAAACACTGTCCACAGAGTAGGGCCACCTAGGGATTTCTAGTGATGGACAGCTTCAGCCTTGCCAGGGGCCCAAGCCAACACTGGGACCGAAGTGCTACCAGATGAGCACTGCCTGAATTCCCAATGGTGACTGTGACTGTGTTCTGTCACCCCCTGGGTGCTTATGCAGGCTGAGTTTTCGCTCTTCTTCAGAGAGATGGTAGCTCACCATGCAGGTTTACTGTAGGCCAGGCACCAAGGGCCTGTGCTAAACCTGGGCAAAGACAGCATGCCCTGTGCAGAAGTACAGATGGGGTTGTTAGTTGCTTGAATTCTCACCTGGATTTTTTTCTCCTTTGTTTCCATTTGAGAATTTCATGTATGAATATAATACGTTTTGATCAAATTTTACCCCATTTCCTCCCTTATACTTACTCCCCCACCTCCTCTTTCCCCTCCCAACTTCACAGGCTTTATTATTTTAAAACTCACCGAGTCCATCTGATGCTGTCAGCGTGGGTGGGTGGAGGTTTAGGGCCGTCTACTGAAGCATGGGTAACCTCTCATGCCTAGCATCCCTGAAAGGAAACTGTCAGGAGCTGGGGGTGGAACTTGGTGACCACTCTCCTCTGTGTCGGGATTTGGTCTAGGCTGAGCTCCCCACGGCTCTTGTGCATTTCATCACAGTTCCTAGGAGTCCTTATGTGCGACTGCCATGTTGTGAGCACAGAGCACCATCTTCTTGTGGCCAACCACTACCTTTGGCTCCTACTATCTTTCCATCCACCCCCCTTCTTCAACGATCTCTGAGCCTCGAGACAACGAGGGTTGGTACAGACATCTCCCTTTAGGACTGGTTGTTCTACAGTCTCTTACTCCTTCATGGTGACCAGTTCCACCTGGATTTTGCAGGGACCAAACTTATTAAATATGACTGTGACGGGAGGCTTTACCTGGTTTCTCCAAGTCTCAAAACACGTGCCCAGCCTACCAGGGTACTATCATCTTGAGTAGGTCTCCTAGTAAGAGGAAGGACAATTTCACAGACATTTACTCCACTCTTCACAGATAGACTAAGTAACCATTCTGTGAGGTCTTCTAACTTACAAGTTTGTCTATCACAATTATAGATTAAAGGACCAGAGAAATGACAGCTAGGTAGGCCATGGCTACAGTGGATCCACTGGATGAGACTGGACTCCAGTTATTCGCAGTGAGCACGTTCTCTCTAAGCAATGAGCCGTGAAAACCCTGGGTACCTGCCATAGCTTCTGTTACTGTGATAAACTACCCCGACAAAGCAACTTGGGGAAAGGGTTGGTTTGGCTCATGATCCCAGGTTACGATCTGTCAGAACGTAAAGCATTTGGTAACAGCCAGAGTCAGGGCAGAGAGAGGGGAATGCATGCATGCTTGTCCTCAACTGGTTCTTTCCCTTTTGTACAGAGTCCAGGACCCAGATCCAGGGGGCCTTCCCACTTTTACATTGAGTCTTCTCACATCAATTAACATAACTGAGATAATCTCCAATGAACATGCCCATAGGCCTGCCTGATCTAGACAGCTCCTCACTGGGACGCTCTTCCTGGGTGATTCAAGGTGATGTCACATTGACAAAAATAATTGGCACAGTCCTCACATCAATCAGACTCAGGTGTCACATTTCTTGGATGTTTTGGCACCCGCTTTTTTCTGACTTATGTTGAGAATTGAATGGCTTTCAGGTCCTTCCAGAGAAGTTCCTGAGAAGTTAGTCTGTGTATTAGTGACCCAGGCTTCAGCACTGTTTCTTGGGCACCCAGGGTCTGCTCAGTATTTGGGGTCTGGGCTTGGGAACTGGGCAGAGGAAGCTCTGTCCTGTTGAGGTGATAGTACCCTTTCATCTAAAAAAAAAATTGACAACTGATGAATAGCAAAAGTTAATTAGCAAGGTATAAAATGAGTATACAAAGTGAGAGCGTGCATGCAGAATAAAAATAGTAACTAGAAACGTAGTTGGAAAATAGCCAATTTTCAGTAGACCAATGGAAACTACTAACACAATCTCTAGTTGTTCTATCAGACCTTTAAACACTGGCTGCTGCCGGAAGGTGCTGTCCAGCTGCCGGAAGTGGGGAAGGGGCAGCCTTCTTCCTGCACTTACTCCTTCCAGGAAACACCTTCACACACCTGCTCAGAGACTTAACTCTTAGTTGACCCCAGATCCAGTGACATTGGCCACCAAGGCTAACCAGTCTGCAGTGCAGCCTCATGTGACAAAAGGGACTTTATAGGTGTGGCTGAGTGCTGTGAAATGAGGGGAGTGCCTTGAATTATCTGGGTGGGGACAAGCACAGATGTCTGTCAAGGGCAGGTAGAACTGTCATGGAGAAGAACGGGGTGATGGGAGCTCAGTGCATGGGGAGAGACGGTGTGAGGACTTTGAATGCACGCCTCAGCTTGCGTTGAGGTGGATGAACAAGAGCCCAGAATCTCTGGAGGGAACACAGCCTTGCTAACATCCCAATCTTAGGAGTCCTGGCCACAGATAGATGAGAAGGTAGGACTGATAACTTCTTTTCTTCGGAGAATAAGTGAAAATTTTGCAATTTCTGAAGGAGTAGACTTGGCATAATCTTTTGAGAAGATATTTTGATAAAAATGTGTTAACTTAAAACTGACTTAGTAAGTCCACCCCTGAAAGTTGTCTCCAGGGGGATACAGAAAAGTATATGCAAAAGTTCATCTTAAATTATGTTTTCGTTATTTATAATATGGCCCAAACTGAAAGCAACCTGAAAGCCCCATGATGTAAAATAAATTAACAATTTAGAATAAATGCAGACTGGAATAGTAAACACCAACAAAAATTGTGATATATGTTCATATCCACTGATGCTGTCCCAGAGACCATGACGTATAGACGTCAGTGGACAAGAGATTACACAGCAAACCCCCACACAACAGTGACTGACCATAATACAAATTCACAAAAGCCTGAAAAAAATATTCATGCATGTCCTAATAGAGTTCTTTTTCCTATTATGTCATGACTTAAGGGTGATTTTTGTCTCAGTTCTTGTGTGTTTGAATCCTTTCTTTGCAATGACTATGGACAATATTCATGCTTCATAGAGGTGAATCAAAATTAGTTGCATGATGGAACACACAAGGAACAGATTTAGCACTTTAAGGAGAGAGGGCACTGGATCACTAGGAAGAGCCAAGAGATGGTCTTTAAAAATAACTCATGATCATACACATGTGTGCATGCACAATCGTTCATGCGTACACTCACAAACATGCACACCATGAAATGCTTGGTCAACAAAGGCCTGATAAAAATTTAAACTCCCATGAGCAGTAGATAATTGGAATGTGTTTCGTTTCTTCCATTGTGCTGCTGAGGGAAAAGTCCTTCAGTAGGTTATATCTATTGTCTCTAAAAGTTGCGTCTATTTTCCAGGGATAATGTCCACGCTGCTGCCTTTCCATCTTGCATCCATCCAGCTTCAAATATGAATGCTGAAGCAGTTACCGATTGCTTTGCTGACTTAGGTCACAGCCACCATGATGGCTGTGCTGGGTGAGTCACCTGAGTCCCGTAGCGTTTGGCAACTGCAGTGTCCAGCAATGGGATGGCTTGGCCTCTCTGCCAAATGAAAGGCCAACATCTTGTCTACCACTTGGATGGAATCCCACGGAGAACTTTAAGACTATTTTAACTTGATTAATTTCCCCAATTTATAAAGCTGGAAAGATTTTTTTTAAAGCACAATTGCATTATCTCATGGAGCTGTTATAGATTTGAACCACTGATCTGCATTAAAATAGCCATAATTTGAGGGAACAGAGCATCTCTGTTGGTGAGGTCCCTGGTCTCTAGCCACTGAGCTGCTATCTAGACACTTTATCTTCAGTGGGGGACACAGTGTTCTGTTCATTCAGATATATCCATTCATCAAAGCAGAGATGGAACTCAACTTCAAAAAGTGACCTTGCAGTTAGGAGTTGGCATCTTAGCCATCAGGAAGTAGAGGGTGTCTCCTGAGAGCTGGGGAGGCCTTGCAGGGAGTCCCTGAGACAATGCCAGCATTTGAGAAAACAAAGCCTGTGCGGTTTCAGGGACGCCCATGTTTCTCCTGGCATCCTCAAAGGAATGGCTGTCCTTTCTAGATCTGATGTCTGAATTTCTCCAACAGCACCTTTCCCCACTGAAGATTAATACACGGATGCTTCAAAGCAGGGAACACAGGGAGTTATCATCAGAATGAGTATGATTGGCCCATGTCTGGACCTTTGCAAAACCAAAGAGCTTGGGTTGTCTGAAGGGCCGTACTTCATCAGCAGAAGAAACTGTCTGACCTCGATCGGTTCTGTAACACGTCTGACTGACAAAACCAAGTACAGTACTGAGCAAAGCAGGGTGGCTACCATTGTCCATTTATGCCCCAACTCCCAGGTGATGACATTCATTTTAAAATGGAGACTTGGGTTTTAAGGACAAGTTCCATTAATAAGAAACCAACAGACGAGCAACTGACGACACAGATGTCTCTAATTTTCTTGGGCTCTACTTTATATAAAAGGTGAATGTCAGGGCTGGCAGTTGCCTAGCATGCGCTCCTGGGTTCCGTTTCCAGCACCACATGTAACTAGATATGATGCCGCAGACTATAATCCCATCTGTACATAGGTAGAGGCAGGGGGAATCACAAGTTTAAAATCATCTCAGCTACTTCTCGAGACCCTATCTCAAAAATAAAAACAAAAACAGACAAATAGCAAGTACTGAAAAATGAAAGACAGACAACCCCATGTGACTCCTAGCTTTCCTTCTCTGATATCTAGCCCTGGGGCCCTGGTGTTCCTGGTCATGAGGTCATGGGATCCAGCAGTGCTCTTTATGTCTCCAAGCTCCTTGCTTGCTTCCATCAACCAACCAGGCCACCATGGCAAATCCTCTTTCCCCAACCCCTGTGGCCACAGCCACACTCACTGGTTTCAAATGTTTTGAATTTCAAAGCAAATGAGCACATTGCTACTTTATGTGAGGCCCCACCACGGTAACACTAGAAAAAAAATATAAAACAAGAAACTTTAAACCTTAGAGAACCTCCAGACCTGGTGCTTATTTTGAGATTTTCAAGGGGATTTGAATGTGACACTGAGAAACAGCAGGAAACTGGTGTTGCTATTTAAAATTTTGGTAGGCTAGTAATCCTGTAATGTGGAGCTTCCGAAAATCGCTCTGGAGCTGAGGTATTATTTTTAAAGACCACAGTCATTTCCAAGCCCTGGAAGTGAGGCACACTGAAAGGCACCAAGGACACGTGCGCTGAGATGTGCCAGCAGCCTGGATTCTCCCAGCAGAGGTAGGCAGTGTCCAACTGTGTGATGGGGGAGTTTAGGCTTCAGAGACTGGAGGCCATTCCAGGCAGAGACATTGCTTGGCATCTGGAAGTTGAGTTTCTGGGCAGCTCAGGATACTGGGAAATCCCTCTGCTGAGTTGGAACCTATGTTCCTCTGACTCCTTTCCTCCCCTCCCCTCCCCTTCCCTCTCCTCTGCTTCCCTCTGTTTCCCTCCCCTCCCCTCTCCTCCACTTCCCTCCCCTCTCCTCTGCTTCCCCTCCCCTCCTCTCTCCCCCTCCTTCCCTCCCCTCCTTTCGTTCTATTGGAGCAGGGCCTTAGCATGTCTCTTTTGTCATGGCTTCTCTCCAGTTAAACTATCCTGTCTCCTTTACTTGCTTCTTAGCACTTGGCGTGGTTGGCAGAGGTGCAGCCATGGTATCTACGGACACTTGCTAAGTAGGGGTGCTGCCTGGGCCTGAAATTCAGTGCAGTTGACATCTTTCCAGCTCTGAGGAAAGGGCTGTCAGCATCCTTCCTGTGCCCTTACCTGCCTGCCTCTGCTGGGATAGCTCACCTGGAACATCTCTGAGAAAAGGCTAGAAACTCACAGGGGGCTCTCATCCCTTGTGACAGCACCAGGCTCAAATTAGGTAGTGGAAGGACTTGTTATGTATGGACTGTGATGCTGTTACGTGATGAAGAGTCAAGCTGCTGTTCTCCAGAGGACCCATTTCCCTCCGTCCCCCCACTCCACCACCACAAAGGGTCCCTGTTCATGTGACCTGGGCTCAAAGAGACAGGTCCTGCCCACTGATGACCCTGCTCTGGAACTGCCCAGAGATGATGAGTATACAACATCACTGGTGGATGCTGACTGTGCATGGAAATGTATAGCTGTTTTGATTACTTTTCTATTGCTGTGAGGAAATGTCATGACCAAGGCATCTTAGAGAAGGAAGAGTTTGCTGGGGGTTTACAGTTTCAGAGGGTGAGTCCATGACCATCGTAACAAGGAGAATGGCAGCAGGCAGGCATGGTGCCGAGCAGTAGCTAAGGGCTTATATCCTTATCCAAAAGTAGGATGGAGAGAGAGGGAGAGGGAGAGAGAGAGAGAGAGAGAGAGAGAGAGAGAGAGAGAGAGAGAGAGAGAGAGAGAGAGAGAGAGCACACTATCTGGGAATGCCATTGGCTTCTGAGACCCCAAAGCCCACCTGCAGTCACACACCTCCTGTAACAAGTCCTAATCCTTCCCAAATGGTTCTACCAACTGGGGATGAAGCATTTAAACATATAAGCCTAACCTGGGCCGCCCTCATTCAAACTACCACAGCAATGATCTCTTGGGAAATAAAACGGTCCATCTTAGAGGCAAGCCTGTTCTAAAGGGGCTGGAATATTCCACCCTGCAAAGAGGTTCCTTAAAATTCAGAAAGAAAACATCTAAAAAGCTTCAGGAAATCCATGAAACTGACCAGATTCACCCTGGCCCGCCTTCGCCAAGCACAAAAAGCCGTGGGAACTGCCGAGGGACACCCTCCAAGGAGCTGAGCTGCCGGAAGAGAGACCAGCTGCGCTCCCTGCGGGCTGTGCACTTCCCTCCAGGTTTTCAGCGCTCATGAGCCACCATCCCTGCTGGACTGGAGCTTTGATGATGCAACTCTCAAGATATTCCTGCTCCTGTAAGTAATGCCTCACCCGCACCCTGTAAGTCACTGCAAAAAAAAAAAAAAAAAAAAAAAAAAAAAAAAAAACTCATTGGTTCTCCAATTCGGACTTCAGTGGTATTGCTATTTTAGTTCTTCTCTGGGTTCTTATCTGGGGTGAGAAGAGGTTTCCTCAAGTTCCCCTGGGAAGAGCCTCACAACAGGTAGTGCTGACACATGTGCCCTGTGGCCACCATGTGGTACCCTGACCTAACATGTCATTACAAATGACAGCAAACCAGATGAGAAACTGGGTTGAGAGCAGTAACTCTGCACACGTTTCGATTAGATACAGAAGTCAGTGAATTCAGAGATGCTGCCGAGCTTATGGTATTACACAGGAGCCACAAAAGCAATATAGGGAGTAGCCTCAGACAGACTGCTTGCTGTCTGGTCGGGAGACAGTACTTAGCTGTGTGCAAAAGGGATCACTCACCAGCAGAAGGTGGCTTAGATTGTGTGCCCTGTAGGGTAATGTTCCTGAAGGAAGAGCTCAGGTGCAGACAGGATGATGCAATGACCCAGTGAATGTGTGGGCAGGATGAGCAAGGGGTGGAAGGCAGGCCTCAGTCCTGTCCAAAGCCCCCAGAGGAGCATGTCAAAGTTGCCCTGCAGTGGGGAGCTTGGGGCATTTAGTTCATCCTTTGTTGGGGACTGGCCTATGCAGGGGGTCCCCGGAATCATCAGCTCCCTGTGTACATGTTGAGCAAGTATCTGGGACTTTCTCACCTGCATTGAGATCAGTAAAGTCCAAGGTGATGGTTTCCCCAGCTCTGTCCCCAAGGAGGGACCTCACTAATGTCTGCTTAGGAAGAGATGACAGAAAGCAGGGAGCTGGGCCGTTCACTGCGGCCATTCTCCTTAGCCAGAGGGATCTCTGAGGACCTGTCAATAGGGACGTAGATGGGAACCTGGGGCCACAGGAGGAAGACAGCATCTATTTGCTTCTGGTTCCCATCAACATTGCCCGAGGAACCACCTACACCTGCCTATTCGTTTTGCTGTGACTATTCATCCCGAGGCCAGCTCCCTAGGGTCTCCTAAGGTCTATTGGTTCCTGTGAAAACCCTCTGAGTTCTTATCCCTTTCCAGTCCTACAAGGACTGTGGTTTTCTTGGAGCCTTTTCGACCCGTTAGTCCTATTTACTCATCCCCCAGCAGTAAATTACATTGTACTCACTCGTTCTGTTAAAATCTGTGTGCTACGATGACATGTATGTACAATGCCATAACGAAACCCATATTTTGTATGCTGCATTAGTTACTTTTATTATTACACTATCAGAAAATACCTGACAAAAGGTTCCAGAAAAAGGAACATTTATTTGGGCTCGCAGTTCAAGGACAGTTAAAGTTGGCAGAAGCGTGAAGCTGATGATCACATTGCATCTACATCAGGAAGCAGAGAGAGATGAATACTGATCCTCGGCCCACTTCCACACTTTTGAAAATCAAATCCAGGACCCCTGCCCATGGAACGACACCACTCACATTTAGGAAGGGTCTTCTCACTTTAGTTAGCCTACTTTAGAAACTCTAGCAGTCATGCCAGAGGCTTGACTCCTAGATGATTCTAGATCAATATAATCTAAAATCTATAGTGTATCAATATACTCCATATTATACCAATCAATGTGTGAAGACATATGCCAACAACAATAAGAAATCTAGGATGGATTCCGTTTCCCTGTGTTCCTAAGACTCACATATGGGCCAGGCGGGGCTAAGGTTGGGAGTACATGGGACCTGTGGAACAAGCAGCTCCCCAAACAAACCAAGAATGGCAGGACTCAGGCAGGTTAAGGTGATCCAAAGTTGGTAAGTCTATGAGGTCCCTGTGTAGAAAAGGCAGGACTTCTAATACCTGTGAGCGAACTCCTCCCTCAGTCTCTGTCTCGGTCAGTGTTCTATTGCTATGAAGAGACACCATGATCACGGCAACTCTTATAAAGGAAAGCATTTAATTGAGGCTGGCTTGCCGTTCAGAGGTTCAGTCCATTATTGTCATGGTGGGAAGTTTGGCGGTGTGCAGGCAGACATGGTGCTGTAGGTGGAGCTGAGAGTTCTACATCCAGATCCACAGACACCAGCAAAGTGAGGCACTGGGCTTGGCTTGAGCATTTGAAACCCCAAAGCCTACCCTCTCAGTGGCACACTTCCTCCAACAAGGCCACACCCACTCCAACAAGGCCACACCCACTCCAACAAGGCCACACCTCCTAAACAGTTCCACTCCCTGGCGAACAAACATTCAAATACACGAGCCTATGGGGGACCATTCTTAGTCAAACCACCACAGCCTCCATGAGGCCAGAACCCTTCCAGAAAATTCTATTTCACTCTTGAGAAGAAAAGAATGTAGATCAGAACTGCAAACAGAAAGGCTCAGTCAATACAGTACTGAAGAGGAGGGACGCGTCCAGCAGGTGTGGGCCGCAGCAGAGAGGTCCTGGGGTTTATGCAGCCAGGTAAAGGGCTGCCATGCTCCTTCAAACACAAAATGAGGTGGTGCTGAGTGTGCCATGGTTTGAATGTGTCCCTTGAACTCATGTTTGGAAATGCCCACATAGCAGGGTGCTTAGAGAGGGAATTTCATCCTGGGGACTCAGTTCTCAGGGGTTGGGTTGATCAGTGTCCTTATCAGGGCTGGGCTAAAGGTGAGCTTCCAGCTCCTACCCTCTTCCTTCACTGCCTTGTGCCACCATGGGTTACTCTGCACCGTGCCAGCCTCCAACAAAGCCATGACACATCAGATGCAGGTGCCTGGACCTTAAACTCCCCAGTGCCCAGGAAGGAAAAATGCTTCTTCATAAATGACTGGTCGGTGGTGTTCTGTGGAAGCAGGACATGCTGCCTGGAGAGGACTCACTCACTCACAAGATGGTGTCATCTGCTCAGGAGATGCCCAGCTGTCGAGATGAAACGAATGAAGAGACGAGAGAGCTTTGCTCTGATGGACAGATGTTGTAGGGGAGTGAGGCTGGCCGTCTGATAACAGGAAAGCTAAGGACGGCTCCTGACAGTGCCAACACCTGGGTTCCCAGGCTCTGCAGGTACCACTCACACACCCCTGGGACTTTTGTTTAGATGAAGCACTGCAGTTAAGTCTTCCCATCAGCCTCCCTCATTCCAACAGCACCTGACACAGAACAGTCAGGCGGGCCAGCAGAAGTCTGGGAATCAGGCCAGACGCCACCAGGCTCCCTCTTCCTCCTGTTCACTCACCACCACACACTTCAGCAGCCTCACCTGTTGTCTTGAGATGTGTGGACATCGGAGGGACTGGCTCCTGTGTGGGCATTTGTGTGTGTGTGTATCTAGAAGAATCTATTTCTGGTCTTCAGTTAATCTGTTTGATCTCACCAGTGGCTCATCCTCAGAAGTAAGGCAAGGCTAGCATTGAGGAGGGAGGACAGTGGTCGCAGGAGCTCAGTGTCGGCTGGACTCGCTGTCATTGGCACACATGACTCTAAGCCCTTCACAGCTCTTGTGGAAAATATACACTTTTGATATGAGAAAGGGGGAAACACGTATTTGAGACCAGTCGTCCTCTGCCTACCTTCCAGGAGTGGTACCATGGAAACCAAGGGCTTCGGGTACCATGGCAACAGAGCTGCAGGTCAAGCCAGGTGCTTCCTGCAAAGATGAACGGTGGGACCCCTGTCCTACAGGTTGTGCTCCATCCAGTCTGAGCCTGCCTCACTGTCCTGGTGTGGTACTATGCTGTCACAAGCCAGATAGGTGGACTGAAGTGGGTCTTGTTCTTCCCTTTTCCATGAGGTGGTCTCTGAGGACCAGCATGATGCAGAAACGATGGCATCTAATGATTTCTCAGTATGGCGACTCTGCCCTGTGGAAAACACAGTCTGTCTCTGAAGAGTGAAGGGAAGCAGCCTCAGGACTAGACAGTAGCCACCCTGGATTATTTACAGGACAAACCCCAGCTGTGGACCTGGCCTCAGAGCACTTGTGAATAGTCCTTACACAGTGTACAAGGTTGAGCAACCGTGAAGCTGAAAGACTAGTTTACCAGTGGTGTGCTGGGGATACAAAGACACAGACTTCCATTCAGGCTCTGACTCCATCTTGGACAGTCAATATCGGTTCAGCAGAGTGACCAGAGAGTACCTCTGCACTGTCCTGAAGCCCCCCGAGCACATCACAGTGTCCCCTGAGTCTAGCACAGCGTCAGTGAACCCTGAACATCTGTATGAATTCAGCCAAGAAATGGACCAGGGCTCCACTCTACAGGAGCCGTGCCTGTAAAATGGGACCCTAGCCCTTTAAAGCTGCCTTCTATGTTTGACGGACACAGACTTCGTTGTATGTGTTTGAGGGCTGCAGTGTGACATTTCCATCTGTGTGTGAGCATCCTCACCCCAGCCACAGCAGAGTCAAGGCTTGTCTTTCCAACGGGCTGTTTGGAGAGCAGGTAATTTAAAATGTCAGAAACCATTTATTTTCTGAGCTGATGGAGCAGTTACAGTGCCCCCTGGCACACACTCACCTGCCATCTACAAATGCGGGTGAGTGCTCAGAAACCTCTGTGGTGGTATTGTTCTTCCTTTATTTGGTGGGGACCCTGGCAATGTTCTGTCACAGTACACCTCTCAAACATGGACCACCAGAGGCTTCCCATGACCCAGAATCCATTTCTAACTATCAAACTTGCGCCAAGCAAATCAAAAGCAGTCAGATTGTCTCCACTCAGACAGGGCCAGTGGGGGGTTGGGGTCTTGTGGCTGGGTTCAGCAGTAACAGATGTCACAGACTTGTGTGACCTGAGGTGGTCACGTATATGTGCTGTCTTTCTCATTGGTGAAGTAAGGGGAGGAATGGATTTCCCATTGAACCCTAACCATCAGGGTCCAAGTGTGACAATGACAGGAAACATTCTCAGGGGACATGGAGCACTGTGCTTTATGGTAAAGACAGTGTCACAGCCAGGTCAGGCAGGAGCTTGGCTTTTCAGGGTAGCATTGTGTCCATGCTTGCTGGCCATCAGAACCTAGTCACCTAGACAGGGAGGTAGAAGAGGCCCCGAGCACTCTGTGCAGGTTGCTGTAATGGCTGGCAGAGGCCAGGCACAACACTAGGGAAAGAGGGGCCAGCCACACTGCTTGGGAATAGAGCACATCTTCCCATGAGTAGTTCTTAGATAACAGGGCCATGGGGTGGGTGCTCTGGATTCATTGTGCTTTGGGGACACAAGATATTTTATGTGACATCTTAGGCCACAGGAACTAGTTTGCAGTGCTGTGAGGACCAGCTCTGGGGGGAGTCTGCCCCGAGGGCTAGAACCTGAGAACGGCCATGGGCTGCACCTGTGGCCTCCCTGCCCCTGGCGGGCTGCTTGCTTTTGTTCTATTCTCTTTCAAACTGAAGATGTTCTCAGGGACAGTAGCATGGCAGCCCTTGGCACAGATTGAGAAAGAAAAGCTCTTTGCTGCATTCTGGTCCTGGAAACAGTGGAGGATCTGGGAAGCCATTATGGGAAAGAGGAGGAGGCCAGATGGAGAGAAAACAAAGGAAAATGGCAAAGAGGAAAAGGGGAAGAGGCCACTTGCGTGCAAAGCACTGCAAAGAGGCCAAAACATGCGTGCGTGCGTGCGTGCGTGCGTGCGTGTGTGTGTGTGTGTGTGTGTGTGTGTGTGTGTGTTCCAGTTTGCTTTCTGCTGCTATGATACAATAATTGGTCCCAAAGTAGTGTAGGGTAGCTGAGGGTTCATTTGGCTTATAATTCCAGGTCACAGCCTATCACTGAGGGAAGTCAAGGTGAGAAGTCAAGCAAGAGCTGCCTCACAGCAAAGGAAGTACAGCAGGAACCATGAGTGAATGCTGCTTGTTGGCTCAACCACAGGATTATTCATATCCAGCTTTTTTATGCAGCCCAGAGGCACATGCCTAGGGACTAGTGCTGCCCACAGTGGCACCTTCATCAATTAACAATCAAGATGATCCCTCACAGACATGCCATAGGCCAATCTGATCTGGGAAATCCCTCAACGGAGATTCTCTTCTCAATTAACCCTAGGTTGTATCAAGTTAACAGTTAAAGCTAACTAAGACAATGCTTGAAAATGTTTTGGGGAGCAATAAGTCTACCTCTAGATTCTCTTTCACACCAAATACCAACCTGATTTGTGTGTTGTCTCCGCTGTTAATTCTGGGTTAGGTTCTGCTTCCCCTTTAAAGCATCTCCCACAGGAGTCATCTTCTTAAGTGGGGAGGATTTGGAGGCCAGTTGTAAACTTCTGTCTCTGGGAACTCTTAGTACCCTCATGCTCTGGTCTGGTCTTTAAGACAACAGTCAGTGTATTCTAGGCAATCCCCAAAAGCCCCAACAAAGCAAACTGGATGGAAGTCCTTCCACAGGAGAACAGTGGGCTCTGTAGAGGAAGACCCAGTTCTAGGCATGGACATGAGTGCAAGGTGAAGCACCTTCCTCTCTGGCCACATGGGCACTTGAGAGAGGGATAGTCAGACTGTGGAGAGGTACTTGGCACTAAATGGTGGAAACCTTTGCCCATTTGTTGTATGACTCATTATGTATAAGACACAGGTGTCAAACAACCTTGATATTTTCCTCTGGGATCAAATCAGGCCTCAGTGTGTAGCAATTAAGATGATTAAGACTTATTAAGATACAAGGAGTTCTAAAAGGAGGCTCTTTAAGACTGGAACATAAACTCACAAGTTTCAGGATGTTGCTGAAACTAACCAGATGCACTAGGCACCTCCCTCCACAGGTTATGTGAGCTGCAAGGAGACTCAGAACAACAGAACTGCCTGAAAGATACATGCTTTGGACTAGTTGAGCTGCCTTCCCATCATGCAGAGAGATTCAGGGCTCCATCTTTCATGGGTCATCACTCATGCTGGAGTCTGCTTTTGGTGATACAGCAGGTTCTGAGTGATCCATACTCTTGCAAGTAACTCCTCACCCTATTCCTATAAGTAAGACCGACAAACTCATTGATTCACCAATTGGATTTTGGAGGTATCCATCCTTTTTTCTGTTGTTTCCTTTTTGGGGTGAGTATTTACATGTTCATATCTCACGCAAGCACTCAGGTCTGTAGCAAGATGCCTAGTTGCCCTCCACACACAAAGTCTAACATGACTACCCCACAAGCCCTGTTTGCCAAATGAAACATGTTTACTTTTAAGCAGTAGCAATTATTAATGATAATTACTGGCCGGGTTCTTCTGTTCATTTCTCAGGAAAGTGAGTGGTTTCTGTCCTTTGCAACTGCTAACATTGTTGTGAGTGAAATTATCTCACCAATCTCCAAACGAAAACCTCTCCAAGTGTTTGTTTGTATGGCAAAGGCTGGCAGTTTAGGGAGCATGCTCTCCGGGAGAACCTTCTCTGTGGCTGTCACACTGAGGTGAGCTCTGTAAGCTGGAATAGGATGTTTTGTTTATAGTGAACCTTTACAGAACCCTGAAAGGAGGAATAACTCAACATGAACACAGATAGAGGAGCAAAGAAACCCAGCCAGCCTGTGGTGCCAACAGATTTCTGTGCCAGCCTGGAAAGTTGACTCCTGTTTAGGTGTCATCTGGAGATTAGACAAGAGCTCTGTCTCCATGCAGCCATTGGAAGGAGGCTCAGTCCCTCGATCTCCACCCCATCCATCAACACCACTGTAGCTTGTTTACCTGTCTGGTTTCAGTGTTAATGTACGTAGTTAAGTATTCTTTTTAGTGGGGGAACTGATACTGAGTCTGAATATTTTGAGTAGCATTGGCTATTTTGATGGGGTTAAATTAAAATCTAGAACCCCAGCCTCATTTCCTCATTACTGAGTATCACCTGGATTTGCAGCGCGAGCCATGGGTTCCACCCCCCCCCCCCAGACCTCTGTCTTTTCCCTTCTGCAGCCAGGTATGAAACTCAGTATCAGCGTGAAGGAGCTGATGGACCTCACATTGGGCTGGATTTCACACTAGTCTTCTGAAATAGAATCAGAGGCTTTCTGTGTTTTCATAAATTAGCAAACAAGATCGGATGTTAATCACCAGCATTCTCTGATCCCGGAATCAGCATCTTTCTCTGAATTCTTAGCCAGGAAAGTTTCCCATGAACCTGTGCTGGATTTGTGCTCAAATGCAAGTTTAAATAGCCACCAGAGGCAAACCCAGCCTGCTGTATTAGTTAAGATTCTCTAGAGGAGCAGGGCCAGGAGAACACACACACACACACACACACACACACACACACACACACACACACACACACACCATAAATGTAGATTTATTGGATTGGTCCAACAGCGGCCATCTGCATGCCAGAGAGGCTGAGAACCCAACAGTTCACACAGCTGGACGCCCCAGCAGTCTCTGTCTGATGTTCAAAAGCAGAAGCTTCCTAGAGAGTCACCTGTGTTGAGTCCATGTTGGAAAGCAGGTGTCTGGTAGTGGCAGTGACAGATACTCTTGCCCAGGAAAAGTAATGAGGGGCAGGCAGGTGATATGGCTTTTCTCAGACTCATCACATCTGGGCTGCCTCCGAAGGTACCACCCACTTTGAGGATGAGTCTTTCCTCTTCAGTTAAACATCTCTGGGAACATCCTCAGGGACACATACAGAGGTGTGTCTCCTAGGTGATTCCAAATCCTGTTAAGTTGGACACTTGGACCCATGATGAATGTCTGCATTACCTCCATCATCACATTTACGGTAAAAAGTTTCTTTGAGTATAAACTTAAATATGTAGAAGGCAGTTTGACAATACCACTATTCTGAAAAACAGCAAAGGTTCCTACTTAAGACCTATGACCTTCCCAGCACTGGACTTTTGGCCAGGTTTTCAGTACTGGGCATGAATTCCCACCTTTTGAAGTGGGCCTCAAATTGAACCAGAAAGTGGTTGATAGCTCCCTGAACAGTCATGCCATTATATCACCAACAGCTACATTTTGCCTGATGATTTAGTTATGCAGCATATGCAGTCCACAGCTGAATACATCTGCTGATACATTTTCTTATCCATCAGCCTGCAAAACACCTTCTGGCACTATATGACAGCCAGCCAGTGGGGAAGAAGCTTCCAGATCAGCTCCTGCTTGATTTCTCTACGTTCTGCAGCCAAAGCTTAAGGAGTCCTAAGTAATAGGGTCTTACCATTTGGCTCTGGTGGGCAACCACAAGCAGTGGCAATAGGCTATATTGTTATGGGGGAATCTCTGGTCATCATCAGGGGAGGCCTCAGCCTGAAAGCTCTCTATGACTTGCCTGTGGCCACATTAATTCCATGTTTCACTCGGCATTCAGTGGAGACACCTAAATGCTGACAGTCTGAACAGTTGTGTTCTGAGGGGTCAACCCTCAGAGGCTGGGTGGTGGAGCCTTTGGTTTGGTCTGGTTCAGCTGACGGAGTCCTGGGGGGGCACTTGTTGCCTCTCCTATGCACTGGGGCTACAAACAAAACCACTGGCAAGGGAAGGTCGCAGTAGGTGTCTAGAGCCTAAACGGGGGCATTTGGGTGGCCCACCCCACTTCACTTCCTCCCAGATCAGGGTCAGCCTCTACTGTCAGGCTTCCCTGGTGGCCATGATGGTAGTGATACAGTTCTGGAGGAGGTGTGACCTCAGAGAGGGCAAAGAAAACCTTATACCATCAGAATGCCTCTCCATTCATGCATGCCCACGTCCGTGTTCTGTTTCTTCAGGGTCTTTTGCTCACTGTGCAGGATTTATTCAGATTTCCATACCTGGCTCTCAGGATCTGGTGTGTGTGTGACCTCAGGGCCATGAGTGTTCCAGGGTTCCCCTGGCTCTGCCAGAGCTAGGCTTTCTCCTCAGCGTGGCCATCTGGGTGCTTGGACGCAGGTTTTGCACAGCTTGCAGCTGTTTCTTGTTTCTCAGCGTCACCAGACAAAGTTCGGCACCCACAGGCTGCAGCTGACATCTCTCTTCTCTAGTAGATGCCTCCACACTGTCCATGCATTCATTCAACAAGGCAAAGGGCTCTGCCTTGGGACTCCCTCCAGGAGAACCACACCAGGGCTCCAGCCCAGGACTACTCCCACCCACACAGACTTCCGTTGCATTTCCATTCCTGAGTTTCCTCTCCACTTCAGTGAACGCCCATCACTTGGACCTCCCAGCCCATTCAGAATCCTTCTTCCAAAGACAGTAAGTTTTTCTCCTGGGGATCCCAAAAGGACAGTGACAGAATGCTGAGCAGCAAAGTTGTTACAATGTGGCATTTCCATCCAGACACACTATGACCATCCCAGCCATCTTGGAAGAGAAATAACCAGGGCCTGGTAGCCATGACAACTAAATGAGCAGCCAGATACAGGCTACAGTGACAGCTAGGTCTTCTGGAGTAGCAACTGAGCTGCTGGCATTCCATAGAGTTCAACAATCAAAGGACCCTCATCTGGCATCTCTGCCATGACTCTCTCCTGGCCCCCACTCCAGCTGCAAGAGGTCTTGGGAGCTGCTAGAGTATATGGGAGGTAGAAGGGTCACCAGAAGTAGGACTCCATGGCACAGTGTCCATGAGGTCCCCATCCATGATAGTGGGTCGTTGTGGTGATACAGCTGCCCTGAGGTCCGCCTTACTCCTGTGAGTATGAGCCCCTCAACCAGGTTCTGTAAAGAAGTCCTACTGTTCACCAAGCTGGACTTTGGTGGGATCTCCACTGTGTTGGTGCCTTATCTGGGGTCAATAGACGTTTGTGCACATCTCCCTAGGAAAAGTTAATGCAGCCGGTATCTACAGGGGATTTCCCATGCCCGGAGACAGGGCAGAGTGTTTGCTTGAACACCCAAGTACCTGTTTGTGGGCCTGGTTTCAGCAGCAAGGTATCAGGCACGAACATCTATCACGTTTCCAAAAACACTGAATTTGAAGAGTTAATTCAAATTATAGATGATTCTGCTTAAAAGTCCCTGGAATGCCTGGTGACAGGTACCGAAGGCCACATTCAGTCCCTGGGGGCCTCTGCTCATCTCCACCCTCTCCTATCAATGTTTTGACTGCCACTTCCAAGTTACGTCGGTAGGACCAGGGTTTTCCTGTCAGTACGGCAAAATACTAATTTGTCACCCAAGCTTTGTTCCTTTATTCCCTGCACGTAAATGCTATGAGTTGGGTTGCCAGTGGAGGCAACCATCACCAGGAAGGAGTTCTCCCACACCCTCGCAGGCTGCCCCAGCTTCTTAATTGTTTAATTGTATTAATAAAATTTACAGCAACACAGTTTGGGGGCATCCGTGCGGCAGGCGCTGCCAATCAAAGACGTCCCTGCATCTTGAGGAGGCGCTAGCTAGACTTTCAGTTTCTTTGTGACAGACCAAGGAAACGCCGCGCCGCACCCCCCAGAAGATTAAATCTTTAATTTTGCGTGATTTCCAGCCATCTCTACAGAACAAAGTGGGCTTTACCTGTTGAATATGGGCTTATGCAACTTGAAGGACCCTTGAGACGTTAAGAGGCGGCCGAGAACGCTCTCTGAGATTTAAGCGGAGGGGAATTCTGAAGGGATTACGGCTGCATTTTCCATAAAATGAGAAATAAAAACAGACTTAAGCATCGCATGATCATAAATGCATTCCTGCGGCGATGGAGGGCCATTCCCACTGCTGCTCTGGGGCCCAGGCAGGAAGCTCTCACACTTGTGCGGATTTGTGTGAGTCCAGTCATAATGAAGTGAGGGCCTGAGGCTTTGGACAGGCCGGCTACTTAAAAAAAAAAAAAAAGAAAAAGAAAAAGATACTCTTCCTCTCTCTCTGGCCCAAAGGTGAGAAACGCAGGCTTCATTTTGACATCATTAAGATATCTTTTGTATGGAGGTCTAACCTGCTTTGACCAAGGCCGGATAATTCTCTACAGAATGAGGAAGAACAAAGCGATTCCTGGGAAGATTTTCCTCCACTGATTAATTATGTGTTGAAAAAAAAAAAAAAGCCCACACTGATGTCTTCCAAAGACTCAAAGAAAATGGGGACCCCAATTAAAATCCCATCCTTACTAATCAGCTTAAGAAATGCAACTAAAACAAAAGTCCTATTAAAAGGGAAGCCGTACTCTGGGCGTCAGTCACTCAGCCAAGCCCACGTCACCTCGCATTTCTGTGTCCTCAGTGCAGGCCTGCAAGTTAATGACTCAAACAGTGAAAGCAAGAAATGCTGCGGTGGGTAATTCTTAGTTTGAAGCTTATTAAAAACCAAAGATTTCTGAATTCGGGGGGTATTTGTTGGATATAATTCTTGAAGAGAGGGATCCTTCCGCATGGCCACTCTCCACATTTTTTTTTTAGTCTTTTAATTTTTTATTGCCATTAGACGCAGTGTAAAAGCACTAAGTTTGTTGTGTGTACCAGTTGTACAAAATGACAGATTTCCGTAGGAAAAGGAAACTTAAATATACATCTTCCTCCATAGCCTATTCTGCTTTCTGTCCTCCTGTGTGCCTTCCCTCTGCATCCTTTCCACCTTCACATGGAAGCTCCTAGAATGTGCATTCTGCAGATGAGAAAAAACACGCCGTATTTGTGACTTTGGCTTGTTATCCAACATAGCAATCTCCGATTCTATCAATATTTTCTGCAAAGGACAGGATTTTATTTTTCTAATGGCTGCCCAATACTTTATGATATATATTTAGCACATTTTCCTTATCTATTCATCTGTTGGTATGCACACAGGTAGGCTCTCTTATCCAACCTGACAATAAATTACTAAAAGAAAATTAAGTTTGGGGCTAATAGGGCATAGCCACATGGACTTGGAGTTTCAGCACTGGGAAGTAGGTTGCTGGCCACTAAGATAACAAAAACAATAACAACAACAACAAAAACAACAACAATAACAACACCAAAACAGTGATCTACCAGTTCAATGAGAGGGGAATAAAGTGGTGAGCCATGACAGAGGAAGACACTCATGACCTCCTTTGGCCTGTACACATGTGTGCAAACACACATATATACATTTGCTTTTTTACAAAGCCTAGTCTATAAATCATTTTCTGGCAATATCATTTTCTTGCTTAATTTTGCTGACCCTCAGCTCTTTTACTCTAAGTAAGAGGCCCACACTTTCCATCAGGGCAAATGCAGCCACTTTTGTGACCTCTTGGGTTTTGTGGTTCTGTGGATGGACTCGCTCATGATCTTGGTCTAGCCAGTAGACTCGTGTGAGTGTCTTAGCGGCAGCACCCTCCCACCCATTTTCCTTTCTACATTGTCATCCCTGTCTTCCCTCACACTTCCTGGCCAGCTTCCCAGACTACTCAAAGATTTCTGGGCCATGGTCATCCCTGTCCGCCCAGGGGGGACTCAGAAGTCCAGCACAAAGCTCTACTATTATAACCTCCATGTCGTCAATCCCAGGCCTCCTGAGACTTGGTGGGTTGAGCTAGCAACAGTACAGCAGGCCTAGTTGGAGGTGCTGGGTCTGCTGAAGCCATGCAAGGCTTGACACATAGGAATGGCCCTGTTTTTCAGGACAATGTTGACAGACTCCTCTTCAGGATGTCTGAAGGCATAAGCATAAGTCTTTACATTCAACTGAACGCATGTTTGGGAGTTCCTCATATGGCATATAACTTAAGCCCTTGCTGAAAGCATCTCTCAGGAAGAACAGGGCTCATGGGATCTGTAGAGTGGTTGCAGGAAAGAACCAATGCTTGGGTAGATGAGAACAGAAGGATATGCCCATGGTGAATGAGAAAGTCCTTCTTCAGAAAGACCTCTCAATCCTGATGCTGATCCTGTGGAGATGAGCACTCAAGACAGGGCTACTGTGCCACAGACAGAGGAAAGGGATAGTGTCACTCATCAACCTCCTCATCCTCTTCTGGGCTCTTGAGGTTGGAAGGGTCCTGAGGGTCAGCTAGACATAAGCCCTATACCATGTCCTGGTTCATTCCCAATCCCGCTGTCTTCTATGTAACCTCCTCTTCTGGGCAATCCTCATCTGTGAATTTGAAGT
The DNA here is from genome assembly GCF_049852395.1 of Peromyscus maniculatus bairdii. Classification (NCBI taxonomy): domain Eukaryota; kingdom Metazoa; phylum Chordata; class Mammalia; order Rodentia; family Cricetidae; genus Peromyscus; species Peromyscus maniculatus. Next base: position 70,128,238 of record NC_134854.1, read on the forward strand.
TCAGCTCTTCTTGTTTTGGTGACTTCCCCTGAGGGATCCCAGATCCCTACAACTCAGCTGTGAGACTGGGCACATCTCCTACATGAAGTCCTGATGGTACCTACTTCACTTTAGGACAAGGAAAATACCCTCAGTCCCTGCAGTTCAGTTGCATCTGGGATGCAGCCCACACCCTCCAGGACCAGTCTCCCCAGAGACTACCCAGTTTTTCAAGAACCCTGCACAGTGACACTTCACACCAAAGTCAGCCTAGATATTATTGGGTCAGTGAAGGGCAAGGCAGGATTGTGATGTCTCTTTCTCAATTAGCACCGGTGGGCATCTCTCCAGTCCCCACTGGTGTCTCTATTTTTAGAGTAATACACTCAGTTTTCTCAATATCTATTTAATTTTATGAGTGGGCAATTATGTAAATATTCTTAAAACTGACCCAAACTACAGAAATGACTCTTTGAAGGTGGACACTCAGGAATACTCATATGTTTGAAGACTACATTGATGTCACTGGTTTCAGTGGATCCCGTTGTTTTTTGTAGCCAACTGAGGATCAGAGCTCTAAGCAGGCTGATGGTGGCAGGCAGTGCACATGGGGGTCCTTGAAGTCACTCACAAGGGGGTCCTTGAAGTCATGTTCTGCTGGAGGATCATGTCTGGGTCAGTGGGCCTGAACACTACCACCCAGCTCTCACTCCATTGCTGTGTGCAGTTAGCGGCTGTCTGCTCTTGAGTTCCTGTCCATTTGCACATGCAGCCTTCTGCCCTTGTCTTCTGTGGGCACATGTGGCTCCTGCCTGACCCGTCCTCCTCACTGCACATACAGTCAGAGCTCAAATGAAGAACACAGGACATCAATTCCAGAAGTGTGCTGTGTGATGGCTAGCCCGGGTTTCAGATGGACAGGGGAGGGCTGAGATGGCATCTCCACCACCCTGTGTCTGACTGGCTCTTTTAGGAGTGATAGCTGCTTAATGACTGGGCACAATGCATTTGTTTGTTTGGCACAAAAGAAGGAGATGTGCTGTCACATCTGTCCTTACCCCAAGTCCTAAGAGGAACAGTCATTGTTGTGAACTAGGGAAGTGGAGCCAAGACGATTGAGGATCTTTTGGAAGCAAACGTCTTCCTGCTTCACAAAGCACTCTGCAGGTGGACAGACTGGTCTGGGCAATCTCTATTTATTGGGAGGTGAATGATATCTCAGATGATTACATTTTTTAAAAATAGATTAAAGACATTTTTGTCATTTTTAATGTCTTACTACTAGTACTTTATAAAAAGTATCTGAGATGATGTTGACAGACATTTTACAGTGAGAACACTTCCAGGGATATTTAATGGCTCACTTATTACTACATAGGAATTCTCCAGGGCTGCCTGGATTTTTAATTCATGGTGCCATCTTTGTGCCTGCAAGGCAGTGTGAGAAACAAGGGTGAGATACAGGATAATAACGTGCATTTTGCCAGTTGATCAGAAAGGTTTTAAAACCAGTTCAGGAATGAGGACAGCTCAGGTGGAGCAGAGCACAGTCTGCAGAATCCTGCTTCTGTGACACTCCAAGGGATGCAAGCCAAAAGTAGCCTCCACAGAATCCAGGGCTTCCTTCCACACTTCTGCTAACATACAGGCTACGGTTAGATAGAACATTTAGTAAGAAATATTATTGCCACACAGATAAGAGGCCTCACACTTTAGGAATAAAAATGATACCTAACTTTGTAAATCATCTTTGAATGCTTTGAAGAACAACCCTGGACTCTTAGTTCCTGGTTGAAGTGCTGGGGGTTTGAGAGGGCAGTGTCTCAGGTGTCTTCCCATGTCTTCTTAAGGTGGATGCAAGTCAATGGATGGAGGCAAATGTCTGCACAGGATAACGAGGCACACCTAGTGACATGAGACGGGAGAATGCAGACCTGCGGTCCTTTCCTCAAACCCTTCCATGAGCATGATTCCGAAGCCATTCCTTCCCAGTTGCTAGACAGACTGTTGCATTTGAAATCTGGATATTTTGGGATATACATTACAAAGGTATTCCCTGTTGAGATGAATTTAAAGTTTGCCTGGACACTCTTTTATTTGTAAAGTCTAGCACACTTCCAACAGATTCCTGGTGACTGGTCTCTGACACTAGCAGTCAGCAGTGGAGCCACATAAGCTTAATGCTGGCAGCCATGTTGGTGAGAACCAAAAGGAAGAGGCCACTCTCTTGTGAAAGGAGGATGCTACCGGCATGCCCATGATGTCCTGTTTAGTGAGCCTGTACTTTGTGTTCCTCGGAAGGGGTGAACCAAGAGCATTCACAAGATCCTGTTAGCAAGAGTACAGTTTGAGGCTGTGTGATAGGGTGGGGCTGTGTGTGCTCACATGAGGTGTAGTGCATGCTGGGGGATTGCTCACTCACCATCTTGATGTCTAGACATAGAGTCCTCTTTTGGACACACAGCAAAACTGACTAAAAGAATACAGTGCTGGACAAAATAAGTCAGCAGGACATAGGAGCTGAGATTTCCCCCAAGACAGAGATCCAGAGTGAGCAAGGATTTCCAGAATGTTCCTTGTGATAGCTGGGTTCTGTCATCCTATGCTGGTCTGTAGGGGAAGAAGAAGAAGAAGAAGAAGAAGAAGAAGAAGAAGAAGAAGAAGAAGAAGAAGAAGAAGAAGAAGCAGCATTCTCTCGCTGTCTTCATCTTCATCTCTGTCTCTGTCTCTCTCTCCTGCTCTGTGTGTCTGTGTGTGTGTGCCTGTGTGTGTGCCTGTGTGTATGCCTGTGTTTGTGTGTGTATGTGCCTCTGTGTGTGTGCCTGTATGTGTGTGTGTGTGTGTGTGTGTGTGTGTGTGTGTGTGTGTGTGTGAGAGAGAGAGAGAGAGAGAGAGAGAGAGAGAGAGAGAGAGAGAGAGAGAGAGAGAGAGTCCTGTCATCACAGTCACCCAGGAGGGTCAGAAGAAGCCATGCCCAGGGTGTCACAGAGAAGCAGCTTAGCTGAGGATCAGTTGGGAGCACTTCTGTCACAGCCAGCCTCCATGGGGAAATCAAACACACGGGACAGTCCGGAGCTAGGTGGGCAAGTGAAGCTGAGGGCATAGATGGTAGTGGAGAGAGGAGAGCAGAGCCACAGCTGCCTTTCCAGACATGGAGAAAAGGTCCCAAGACTTCCAGTGGCAACCCCTCCAAAGGGAAATATTAATAAAATAAATAGGTAAAAATAGTCTGCAAATGGCACACAGGAACATGGGCATACACCCACTTTCCCGGAGTACAGACGTACACCCACTTTCCCGGAGTACAGACGTACACCCACTTTCCCGGAGTACAGACGTACACCCACTTTCCCGGAGTACAGACGTACACCCACTTTCCCGGAGTACAGATGTACACCCACTTTCCTGGAGTACAGACAGACACCCATTTTCCCAGAGTAAGATGTCCACAGCAGCCGGAGACTTCTCCAGTCAAGCACACAGACATTCACTCTCCACCCAACCACACTCCATCCACTTGGCCGGTTGACTGACAGGGGCCCAGGTGCCAAGTCCCAGGGAAGCGTAGGAAGGCAGATGGTAGGATCTAGCTGTAGTTCTGTCCTTATGAGTTCGGCCGCCCAGATGAGGGTCAGCAAATGCTTTCGGAAATGTGTGCAGTGTTGGTCTGAATACTCAGCAGCACCGTGGCAGTTCCAGCAGCTGGGGCTCCTTCCTGAGCAAACACACAGCTGTGGGCCAAGAAAACCGCACTTACGGCTGCGAAATGTGAAGTTCATGTAGATTTCATGTGTTAGAAAACATTATCCTCTCTTGATTTTCCCAGCCATTTCAAGTCATAAAATTATGTTTAGTACATATGACATAAGAAGTCCAAACAGCAGAAGTGACTTACATTTTTATCACCATAAGGACACTAAGTAGAGCTCTAAGGTGGGGCTGGCTCTGACCTTGTCCATTTTTGACAATGCCAGCAATGAGGGAAGACCAAGAATGGAGCAGGAGGGAACACAAGGCATGCGGGATGCAGGCCAGCTGTGAACACAGAGCAGGCCTGTATACAGTGCAGGTGTGGGCACAGTACCAGTGTGGGTACTGTTTAGATGTGTGCACAATGTCTTTGTGGGCACTGTACAGCTATGCACGCAGTACAGGTATGTACGCAGTGAAGGTATGTAAGTAGTGCAGGTGTGTATGCAGTGTGGGTATGCATGCGGTGCAGGTGTATATACAGTGCGGGTGTGTGTGTGTGTGTGTGTGTGTGTGTGTGTGTGTGTGTGTGTACACAGTTAAGGAAAGGACCCAGTGCAGACATGAGCATGGTGCAGGTGTAGGCCTCGTACAAGTAAGTGTTGGCCTGAGTGTAGAAGTGGACCTTGTGCTGGGAAGCCGTTTGCTCTGAAGCTCCTGGATGTCCTGGGTAGCAGTGGAGTTAGAAATTGCCCTTCCCCGTGTGGGAACCTCTCAGCCCACGCCCTCTCACTGTGCCCTGCTGCTCCAGCTTCTGCTTCTCGGCTCCTTTCCCGGCAGTCTCCCTCCACCTGATTGGTGACTTCTTCCTTGCTTGCTCATGCCTCAGGGTTCATATCTACCAGGGAGGCCTGATGAATTCCTCTTGGTTACTTATTGGCTGATTGTGGCCTAAGGCTGTAACCCCGGAACACTTTCATTTTTGTTAAAGGATTCACCCAGAGGCCAAGGAAGCGTTGGGTGGGGTCCAGAAGGAGACCTTGTTCTGCTATATCTTGTTAACACGATATTTCAAAATCACAGAGGGAAGCTCCAGGGAGAGATGCAGGAGGTGAAGAGGAGAACCACGAGGACTTGCTGGTTGGTTTTCATTAATGTGACAGAAACCTAGGCAAAACTTGGAAGAGACGGTCGCAATTGAGAAAATACCTCCGTAAGACCAGTCTATGGGCAAATTTGCCAGGGATTTTCTTGATTAGTGGTCAATGTGGGAGGGCTCAGCCCACTGTGGGCAGTGCCACCCCTGGGCAAGCGGTCCTGGGTGGTACAAGAAAATAGGGTGAGCAAGCCAGGGGAGCAAGCCAATGGGGAGCACCCCTCCATGGCCTCTGCTTCAGTGCCTGCTTCCGAGTTCTGGCATTGTGTTCCTGCTCTCGCTTCCCTCGGTGACGAACTAATGTGGAAACGTAAGCCAAAATAAACCTCGAGGAGCTTTTGGTTAAGATGTCTTATATCAGTCATAAAAACCCTGACTAAGACAAGAATGTGTCATCCCTTAGACGGGAAACAGGACATGTGGTCAACATTGACCTCTTCCCCTGGAGCACATCTGGATGTCAGCTGAGGCCTGGAAGCTCCAGGCAAACACCTGCTGAGAGCCAGGAAGTTTCAGGGGGGCGGGGAGAGAACATGAAAAGGCTTTTACTGGAGCACTTGGCTACTGCTACAAAGCAGCCTGGAAAAGGCCAAGATTAAAGCGAGATATTGGGAAACTAAAAAATGAGGAGCCCAAGCAGGTGAAAAGCCCTCAGTTCAGGGGGGAGGCAGCCCCTGGACAGCCTGCTTGGGCTGAGTGTCAAATGTGGCTGGGGGTAGGCAATGGGACCTCTTGGGGCTGGGGGTTACACGCCTGGATTCTCAGGTGACACAACTTGTTGAGCCTCTGAGAACAGGCAAGACCGAAGGAGGACTAGGTTCGTGGTGGGCAGCACCCACTGGTCTCCACGGTATCCGGCGGGAGCTGGCAGGCAGGCAGGCAGGGAGAGAGATGCTCAGAATTTGATGGAAAGTGAGCGGTGTGCAGGTGAGGGAGGAAAGCCTACCTTTGTGAAGTGCATGGGCAGGGCGGGCTGAGGGCAGTGTGGGCCTGAGGGGGAAGGAGTAGAGGAGTGGCCATCAGTGGGGAGGAGCCTGCCTGGCTCTGGTCTCCTGTCTCTCTGGTGAGGCAGGAAGCCAGCTCCAGGTCCAGTAATCAAGCAAGCGAGGCCCTTGGGCAAGCCCGCTCCATGTCCAGTCTGTTAGTGTCAATGTATCGGAAGGGCTTGGAGGGAGCCAGAAGGCACTCCCCAGAGACCCCCTGCAGCCCGGGCCTCCTACCGAAAACAGCTCTCCAAGCTGCCACTGTATCACGCTGCCGCCTTGGTCTGTGTTACCACCCACTGCACACTGGGTTGCTCTTCCTAGGCATTCATGTGGGACAAGAACAAGATGTGACTTCGGCGTTGCTGGGCCTTGCAGAGAATCCCAGATGCATTCCCTGGTGACACAGGTGTACCCCTTCAGTGTTGGCCCTGGCTACCATGTTTCACCATAGAGTTACTTGTCTGTTGAGGTATCTAACCATGATTCACTTTGCTTCCCGTAACTGTCCCAGGCCATGGGGATGAGGAGAGCTGAGGAGTGTGGGGGAGAAATGTCAGAGGACAGTGTACCTGACCCAGTGCCAGATTCTGGCTCAGGTCCTAACCTGGGGCCCACACTCTCTTCCCCTGCTCACATGTGTGTGGTTTCGGGGGGCTGGCACTGGGCCTAGGATGGCCCAGAAGTGGTAGGAGCCTCTGTCGCTTTGGGTGTTCACCCATCCACCTGTTGAGTTTTTTTGTTGAGGGCTGGCTCAGCACACTGATTATTAAGTCTTCTTTCCTGCGGCATTACTGAGCTAGGGGCATGGGAGTGAGAACTGGGGGAGGGGAGTGTGGGGGTGCATCCAGTATAGATGTGGAGCCAGTGTGGACACAGTGTGTAACTGGACACAGTCCCCTGGGTGGATACCATGCAGTGGTGGATACCTGAGTATGCCTTTCTGTTCTCCGTAGGATAGATGTGAGGAGACGGTCCTCCTTCCTCTATTTGTCCTTTGGATGCAGATGGGGCTGAACGAGGCAGACGTCTATGCTCTTTCCCGAAGAACTTATCAGAAAGCACATTTCAGCAGAATTATTCTCAGATGGAACCTGTCTTCCTTGCTGGCACTTCCCGTCCACGCTACTACTATTGTTGGTGCCGGAAGCAGTCACTGTGCCTCTGACAGCCCTGGAGCCCTGGTCCTGCATGATGACTACTGCTCATGAGATGCCCTATCAGACCCTACAAGACACAGAGTACCTTTCCGTCGTGGCCATAGGCAACCATCTTCTAAACCAGTTTTCCCTGGACAGGAGCTTGGAGGATAACACAGACCCAAACCTGCACCCAGAGGAGCTGGCCAGTGGGAGCCCACTCAGCCTCGGAGCGGCCAGCACAGTCCTTCATGGGAAAGGACAATGCCACAACATGCAAACTTGTCCACTGCATCCCTGCCCAAAGCTGAAGGACAGGGGCAAGATCTTAGGCTTCAGCTCAGGCTTCAGGCTGGCATGGCTGGCATTTCTCCTCTGTGTTCTGGTTCTTTCAGAGCCTGGGTGTGTGGGAACATCGCTTCCCATGCTGCTGCATGTACAAATGTTTTTCTGGTCACAGGGTTTGCAGCCATCTCCCCAGCTGGTCTGATCCATTATGACTGGGATTACTCTGCTCACTTTGATACCACCCAGACTCCATAGTGCTGGCCCCACAGCCATAGGCCACTGCTCTCTATGAAGTAGAAAACCGTAAGACCCCTGGACGTGTGTGTCTTGAGTCAGCGGAGGGACAGAAGCTACCTGCTCTGCCTTTGCTGGTGCTCTGGAAGATGTCAAGCTCTAGGAGATACAGACAGTACCTTGGGCAAGGCGTCCACTCTGAGGGGCAGGTGGGTGGGTTGTGGAACCCATCCTTTCCAAAGGTATGGACTGGGAGTTAACCATATGCAGGCTGCCCAAGTATGCATACGTGTGCCAGGGGTCTCTCTAGACATGAGACCCCCTAGTTGCTGGGTCAGTCTTCTCCCACCTTTCCTTGTGTCGAGCTGTCTCCTTTTCTACACAGAAGAGCCAGTGGAGAGTGATTGTCTGCTGCCAGGAGCACCCTTTTACACACCCACTGGTCTGCATTGAGCACAGAGTGAACAGGGACATCTCAGTGCCCAGAGTATGGGAGACACCTTCAGGAGAGGTGGTCAGCACCAGGGTGGGGCTGTGGCCCACAAGGTGGAGATTAGACCCACAGCTCCCTGGGCTGGAAGAAGGGTTCTATCTACATCTCTGGGGCCTCTGTGCTGTCTAAATCAAGTGTGCATGCCCGTAGAAACTGCTAACTTGCTCCTTATGGAAGAGTACCACCCCCTCCCAGCCTCAGATCTCCCAAGCCTTCAGGAGTCTCTTGCTGAAAAGGCTTAGAGAAGAGAAAGTAGCCTTAGCCACCCTAGTCCTTGGCTCCAGTGCTTGGCCACCATGCAAATGTGGCCTAACTTCAAGGTGGGCTCCTGCAACCCCAGACAGGATTGGTTGTTGATGCCTTAGTCCAAAATAACGAATTCAGACCCTCCCAGAATGAACAACGGCCCTGCCCCTTCTCTCCCCTCCAGATCTGTCTCTGTCTTCACTGTGGTGCTGGCTGCCCAGGTCCCACCAGGCCAGGCCTGACTGAGTCTCTCTCCTTCACCCTACCCTCATTTTGCCTATGTTCCTTCTAGCCTGTGGCATCCATCTTCCTTTCCTTTGCCACAAACATATGACTAGGTACAGGGCAGAAACTCGGGAGAAGGGATGACTGACAGACACTGTCCTCCCCGGGAACTTGAATGAACGAACTGGACGCTGTGGGTCTCACCTGTGTGAAAGTTCAGGGTTTTTCTTAAGCATCAAGGAGAACAGAATCAATGGGGAGTGGCCAGATGTGTTGGCTTTGTGTTTGTAATCCTAGCACTCAGGCAGGTAAGGCAAAGGATCACAAGTTCAAGATCAGCCTGGGAGACATAGTGAGTTCCAGGCCAGCTAGTACTGAGACCCTATCTCAAGCCAATTTCTCCCCTGCAAAGCAAAAAAGCCAAAAAACACCATAAAAACAGAACCTGATCTACAGGGCCAGTCCGTGTGCAGTCACCCTCCGCTCAGGTCCGTGCTGGTTTATTTTAAGATTTAAGGAAAGACACAACAAACTGGATTTTCAGGTCTCCTGAGGGGATTTCAAAGGCAGAAACCCCAAGTTGCCCCACAGAGATGTCGGCTTGACTTGGAAGTTGTGGTTACGCGGAGCTCCGGAGCACACCCTGGAACTCACAAAGGGAGAGTGGCTTCACACCTGAGCTGCACTTCTGAAGGGCTGGGTACTTGCCCCTTTCTCAAGACAACTCGCAGCCCTGACTCATAAATATTGTCAGTGTGCTCCTCCAGCGAACATTGTTCTTCCTTAAGCTCTTTGATAATGTTTTTAAAACTACACCGATCTCCCGCCCCGCCGCTGCCGCCGGCAACGGTGGTGTGTTTGATTGCTGTCTGAGGCTTGCGGCGCTTCCTAATGAGAGAGTTAAGATTTCAGAAATTCCCCAAGTTGTGAATGGAGTGTTCCACCCTCTGCCTCAGCCTCGGAGGGGACACACCAGGCCCACGGGTCTGTGGTTTGCAGTGCGTGAGCGTGGAGGGAGAGCGCATGTTTGAAGAACTAAGAGAGAACTTAGCCTGGAGAAAGAAAAGCTGTGACAGGGCTGATACGCTCTGCTGCTACCGAGAGGGGACTCCACAGGCCTCACACACCCACTGTAAATTCCCCTCTGTGTCCACTCTCCTGGCTTCACAGCCTCAGCCAGTAACAGCTGATAAGCCCAAGAGGTTGGCTGGATTCCAGAAAGAACATGTCTGCTACCCTGGCTCCTCCATCCCTGGTGTGAATCTGGGAGTTTTCCAACAACTCAAATGCGACTGAGCAAGGCTTGAAAGGGACCTTGGGTCCTCTCAACTCTGGAAATCGCAGTTTGTGGCCCCTGGCTTGAGTCGGGTCCTGCTCTGCTCAGGAGACAGATACCAGAGAGATGGCCTGCAGGACCTGGCCTCCTACCTTGTGTCCACCCTCCCACTCTCTAGCGAGGGAAAGACACCATAGGGAAGAGCCCTGTGTGAAAGGATTCTAAGGAGGATAGAAGGAACAGTTTCCTGGGCAACACAAACTGCAAGAGCTGTGAGCATCTCCCATGACTGCGGAGACGCTCTGTCTATCTGTAGGGAGAGCTAGGATTGAGGCTAGAGAACTCTACCGTATGGAGTGGGGTGTAGGGGCATGGTGGGAAAGTGACCAAGGGAGGTTTGACCCCAATGCCACTTGTGCTCAGGGCGCATCTGATGCCTTCAGGGAAGGAAAAGTAGAGCTCAGGACTTAGAAAGGACAAGACGCTGAACCAGGGTCTGGTAAGCAAGCATTCTGCTCATACTGGTCAGCTGATGACAAGTGGGTAGAGAATGAGGGTGTAGAGGGCCTGGGCTTTCCTGTCTTCAGTAGATGGGACTTGGGGGAGCATTGTAAATCTTATCTAAATGATTTAGGGAGAATGCTAGCCATGAGCTGATGCCAGTCCACAGTGAACGGGCACTTCCTATCCAATGCAAAGCTGAGCTCTCACACTGGTGGAACACATCAGATGTGAGACGGAACCCCTGGAACACCTGGCCCCCTCCGAGAGGGCCAGTGAAATTGGCAAGAGTTAAGACGTGCTGTGGGCTAGGAAGAGTTCTGCTTGGACTGTCTGCAGACACTCGTGCGTGAGGACTGTCTCTCCAGCCTGGTTTTGCCATGTCATGTTCCAAGCATCATGCCCAGGTCTCTCAGGGAAATAACAAGATGACTCGCCCCCACTCAAGACCCGGAAGGGTGAGACACTTAACTCAGTTATTTGCACCGTGTGCAGGAAGTTGCAGATGCAGCAGAACTTTGGTGTTCCTACCAGAACGGATGACTTAGATGATGATCGCAGGTTGTAGCGTCAAGTCAGAACAGTCCTAGTTTCCCTGGGTATATATACTTCAAAACACTGTGGTCCATACCTTATACAGTAGAAAGGTAATTTTTTAAACAGTGCTGCTAGAAAACTGAAAGGAAAGGGTTGGCACCAGTCTGGAGGGGCCAGAACTGCTTTGGACTCACTGTGAGGTATGTTCCTATCAGGCCAAGACGAGAGACTCAGGCCAGGCCTGCCGTGGAGGGAAATGTCACCAAGAGTGATGATGGCATCAACCTCTTTCTCCACTAACACGCAGAGGGAACTGTCTCAGACAGTTCTGGGCCACAAGGACATTGCAGAGGGAGAGGAGGACCCCCTAGCCCAGGTAACAAAGAGGCAATGTATCATCTCTGATCCCTCTGCGCTTGGGAAGCATGGACTCTGTGAAGTCTGTTCTGGGGCGCATTGCTGGTCCTTGGAAGTGCCCAACACTGTATCCTCTTTGACTGTGGCATAGGCTATGGACGACCTTTCTACAGAGCACAAAGAGTTGGGGCCACATTATTTAAGGAAAGCCCTGGAGAGAGCAATGGCTGTCCTGGAAATAATACCATTATCACCCAAGTGATTGTCATTATCACCCAAGTGATGATGAGTCTGGAAAGATCAGGAAGTCATCAGAGATTCTGGTCCATGAGAGACCCACTCTTGCTGCCCCCAGTGAGAGCAGAAGGGCACAGCACTGGCGCTTTAGAAGCATGGCAGGCAGTCTGAGTGCTGGCCGGCCTCCTGGTGTGCCGTTATTTCAGATCCCACCTGCCTGATGGCCTCCCCAATCACACACTGGCAGGACTACTTAGAAGCCAGGTGTGATTGCCTAGGTTTTAAGCACTGGAATAGATTTTCTTTGTCACAGTTCAGGAGAAATGGAAAGAGAATTTAAAGTGAACAATGGGAAGAGAATTTAAAGTGAAAAATGAAAAGCCATCAAGGTTGGCCTGGACCTGTCAAATTGTGTCTCATTTTTCCCCCATTCTAACCACCAAATTGCCACCTCCTCTCAATCCCCCTGCTTTCCTGCTGAAGGCCTGAGCCTGTGATTAGCTCATCTGATCTCGTTGTTTTCTCCCAGCAGGCCTCTGTGGCCATGGTACTGGTCCCTCCAGGACTCATTCAGTACTGTTAGCTGGAGAATTCCCAGACAGCAATGTCCAGAGGGTCCTCAACCAAGACCACCTTCCTCCTCCCCCTCCTCTTCTTCCTCCTTCTCCTCCTAGGAGTACTCATGGAGGGTCCCTCCTTCCAGCCCAAGAAGAGTCTGTTAAGACTGTTTTCCCCACTGAGGAAGTATAACCAGGAGCAACAGGGAGGACAGAGAAAGGAGAAAGGAGCCAATGGGGAGCCACAGGAGAGGTAGCTGAGTTCCCCACATACGACTGGACAAGAGAAGCAAGAGGGCCAGACCCCAACTGTTGACTACAACGTGTTCATAGGGGTGTGGATGGAGTCACAATCAAGCAGTCAAGAAAACCTCAGGAGAGCCCGCTAGGAGGACACTTAGCCAAGCTGGCTGCAGCCTTGGTCCCAGGCAGCAGAAACCCCAAATGCCATCAGCTCAACCCAGGACGGCTGAGGCAGTGTCCAAAGCTCTGTCTACAAGAAACGGACTTCATGGAGGAGAGTAGATCTGCAGAGCTTTGGAAGTGAGCACAGATGGCGTCACCTCTATAATGAAGCTGGCCTCAAGTGGCTCCCAGGTGGCTCGTGGGCTATGTCTGAGGGGCATTCAGTGGTGTCTGTGTGTGTGTGTGTGTCTGTGTGTGTGTGTGTGTGTGTGTGTGTGTGTGTGTGTGTGTGTGTAACGCTATGGCTGATCTCAGTCTTGATTCTAAATAGCGTGGTCCTATTGGCTCCGGTCCTATGGTTTGGCATGCCCATGTGTCACAAACATATGTCCTACACAGTTTCTAGAGATGAAGCAGGCCAGGACAAGGGGCCCTTGGGTAATAGCTAACTCACAGAGCAGAACTATTTGGGCTGCCTAAGGCCTGGAGACTTCTCAGGTGCGGGTATAGGAACCAAGGCCAACCAAAGGATGCCGTGACTAAAGACATGGAGAATAATGCTTGGGTTTCAGAGCGCAGCCGTGGTCAGCCAGTAGACAGCAAAGCTTCCCGACTCTGTGCTTCCTGGCCCTCCGAGAGGGTGTGGCCACCTCTGCACTCTGCATCACTCTGTCCAGTCCCTGGTCTGTCCCTCACATGAGGTTCTCTTTCCAGGAAGCACAGGCCACACTGCCACAGGATTCCCAGTGCCCAAGAGCCACGGCCATTGAAGATGTTGCTCCTCTGCTCCACGCATGTGCACGCTTGTTCATTCACTCAGGAGGTGTCTGAATTCAGGCAGTACATGACATGGGTGAGGGCAGGCGACTGTGGAGATGGCGCTTAAGAGGACACATACCTGTCTCAGAAAGGTTTAGGTGAGAATGAGATGAGAGACAAGCCATTGCCCGGGGCACGCAGGGAGCGTGAGTAAGTCTCTCCAGCATTAGCTTCCATTCTTTGGAGAAACTGTCACGTATATGCAGTCTCCAGGCATGCCAGGGCCCTCATAATGTACAAGAGGAGTTGGGGCTTTGACACAGCAGACAAGAGAGAAGCTTCAGGAAGCTCTCATAGAGGCTCACGGTCAGAAAGCTCACCTGCGGCTTTGGGGGCACAGTCTGGCCAAGGATGAGGCCCACTGCAAAGCTTACAGATTCACAGCATGGGGCCTGCATCTGTACTTCTGCAAAGGCCCGTGAGGGAGCTGCTGCTGCAGCCCCCAGGCAACTGAGGCCTAGTGGGAGAGGTAGGTGGGGGCCCAAGCTCGAGAACTGTATCCAGGCAGTACGCCCAACAAGACCCAGGAGAAGGAGGCTATGCTCAGTGTGGGGAAGAAGCACTGGGCAGAGTGAGCAATAGAGACCATCGGAGTGGCAGGTGAATTACGAGAGGTGGGCTTCATACATGCAAATCATTTAGCCAAGGAAACTCCAGAGCATGCTTGAAGTCCAGCTAGTATGTCTCCCTGACAAAGAAGTAGGTAATAAGCACAGGTTGGTTGAACCCAGCCACATGTGGCTTCTCACAACCTCGACAGGGCTCCTGTACACATCTCTGATTTGGTGACACCGAGACAGGTCATCTCTATCTATCACAGAAGGTCTTCTAGACCCCATCCCACTCTCTCGACTGCTTCGGATTTCCTTCCCCCCAAATACAGCTGTGCTCCAAAGCGGAGTACCAATTCAATTCAGCGATTCCTCATGAATTTTCTCATCCTGGAACCGAGAAGCACAGAAGGCTGTTTTTTTTTTTTAAAACTTGAATTGTCTCGTGAGCCAGGGAGAAAGATGAGGTAGGGTTTGGTGGCGATGGAGAGTTTTGTCCATGTCACAGTGCCTGGCACTCATCTTGCTTCCCAAGCTTGGTTTGTGGAAAGGCATCATGAGACCAAAATCTGAGCAGTGTGTGGTTGACCTTGTGTTCCCAACCATGTCCTGCCAATATCAGGCACAGTGGCAGCTCGTTCCTCTGGGCATGTGCTGTCTTTTGATGTACCTTCAGGTGGCTGGGAGTAGAGACTGTTTATCCATGTGGGTGCACATGCTCTGTGGCCCTGCTGCTCCCCGAAGTTCAATTTCACCTGCAAAGACTGGAAACCAACATCCAGGGTGATGGAAAAGATGAAAAGACATTCCATGGAAGCTCATAAAAAGCAGCTTTAGTTACCTTTCTGTTGCTGTGATAAAACACCATGACTCAGGCATCTTATAAAAGAAAGTGTATGTTTGGACTTACGACCCCACAGTGCCAGAGTCCATCATGATAGGGAGGCAGGCATGGAAGCACCTGGAACAGGAAGCTGAGAGCTCACACCTTCTACCTCAAACACAAACAGAGAGAGCAAACTGGAAGTGGAGCGAGGCCTTAAGTTCTCAAAGCCTCCCCTCCCCCTGCTGGCATACTTCCATTAGCAAGCCTGCTCATCTCCAAACTGTGCCATTAACTGGGGACGAAGTGTTCAACTGTGTGAACCTGTATGGGACATTTCTCACTCAAGTCATCACAGGCGCCCTCCCAGCAAGCGCAATAATTGGTAGATGTTGGTACTCTGGCCCCATGGCTGTAGATAATACCTGCGATGGGTCAGATCATGAATACTTGATGCGCTGAGAGCCTGGAGGCTGCACCAGGGCTACCCAGAGGCCTGCAGAGGAGGTAGCATTGTGATGGATGAGAGAAGGCAGGCAGCTGAGTTCTGAGATCTTTGTTTCCCAACACAGACAGGGGCCAGATGTGGCCCATGGACTGCATTGTGCCAAACCCCTGTGTTCTTCCCTCTGGTCATTGTGGGATATCTCCAGGATCCCGAGGCCACTTAACCAGCCTTCCCTTCACATCCAGATGAAGCCAGTTCATCACAAGCATCACATGAATTTTGGAATGACTGAACTTGGTCTCAGTCCCCATCCAGAGACTGGTTATCCATTTGACCTCTGTTCTCTTTCCACTTAAGTGTGCCCGTTGGGGAAGTAAAGCACATTCATAGCACTGGACGCTCTAACCCACTGACCTCCACCTCCACCAAGGTCACCTCCACCACCTCAAGGAACTGAGCTCTGGTGCAAGCTCACCCTTGCCCTCAGCCATTGACAGGTGTGTCTGTGACAGGGGTTATTGTCTATCTGGATTCACAACTAAACCCCCGGGACCTCAGAATGTGACTGGGACAGGAGACAGGGCCTTTAGGAAGTAATTATCATCAAATGAAGTCTTACATGTGAGTCCCTACTGCTATCTGACAGGTGTCCTTAGAGGACGAGAGCAGAACATTGGCACACAGAGAGGTGACCATGTGTGATCCCAGCGAGAAGCCATTTGTAAGATAAGGTTGTGTGAGAACTCAGGAGGAGCCATCTGAAGTATCTGATCTTGGGCTTTAGGCTTCTAGAATCCAGGGTCCATCCATTCTGGCACTCTAGTCCTGGTCCCGGTCTAATGCCATGCTGAGCGAGTTGATTTAGCCGAGGACATTGCAAAGAGGAGGTGAGGACAAGCTACCATGTACCTTCCAAAGGAACAGTATCTTGGCTCCTACCCAGAGAGCAAAATCTCCACAGGGCCATCTGTATGTGCTCTGAGGGTGTCGGGGACACACAGGGATGGGGACTAGGGACAAACCGAAGACTTAGGGCTGTGACTGTCCTGTGAGGATGTTGGTCACAGGGGCAGGACTGGAGACAGGTCGAAGGCCTAGGACTGCATTGAAGGAGCTAGGAGGTATGGCCAGGAGCAGGAACCCAGGAAGATCTCCTGAGTGGGATGTTTACACCCTTGGGCTCAGGCTGGGCGGCCTCCTCCGATAAACCCTCCCAGGCGAGAGAGTTCCAGAGAAAGAGAGAGTGCCCAGGCCAGCAAGCAGGTTCCTGTAATGCTATAGATCTAACTCCTTACTGAATAGGATCAGAAAGGATCCAGGCCTCCCAAGGGACAGGCTTAAAGGAATGAAGCAGTGGTCAGGATGTCCTTGAAGACTCCAATCTTTCTCATTTTCCACTGTATCTCCTGAGATTATTTCCATCCTGAAGTGAATCGGGAGTGACGCAGCACTTGGCAGTGATATTCCTTCCTCTGCAGTCTGCAGGACAGGCCCAGATTGACTACAACCTCAAATTCTACTCGTGGTTTTCAGAATAAAAACATGTGCTCAATCTTCTTTACACACACACACACACACACACACACACACACACACACACATACACACACACACACACACACACACACACACACACACACACACACACACACATTTTGGGACAGAAACTTGGAAATATTTTACTTTACTGGCTCTGTCCTGACCCAAAATTGAGGGGAAAAAACCCCGTGAAACAAATTATTTTTCTCTTCAGAAAAATCATCTCAGGAGGGGGAGAGAGAAAATGCTTTGACAGGTGCCGAGAGCTGGAGGTGTGGCCCGGCGAGGCCCATCCCTTAGTGATGCCGCAGAGACCTGAAAATGAATACAAATATTTCCCAAACACTTGGAGATGGTCTGTGCCTGCGAGTCAGAAAGACAATGGGACAGACGGGATGGAGCCTCCACGACATGGCCCTGTGCCAGGATCGGGACAGCTGTGCTGAGTGCAAGAATCGCAGCAGCTGTATTTAAACTAGAAATTAATTCTCCTTTTATTTAACGTGCACAGCCTCTTTAGTTATCAGAAAGGAAACATTGGCAATTAGGCTGCTGGCGTTTCAGGGATGGAGCGGGATTCGCTGTTTTTGTTTGCCACGTCTGTGATCTCTAGTTCTGAGACAGGACGGTGACGGATCAGCCAGGTTTCCTGAAGAGAGGGTGCTTTCTCACCACCTTTCCCTTTGTTAGCGAAGGGAGTTTCAGACATGCCCTTGTCCCCACTCTGGTGGAGGGATGGCAGCAGTCTTATTCTCCACGGCGGCGACGGGCTGGTTTGGGTTTGGATTGCTGAGGTCAGGCGAGAGAGGGGAGAAAGAGGAGGCTGAGGGGAGGGAGCAGAAGGGAAGAGAGAGGTAGAGAGAAAGAGACAACACTGGCCTGCCCGGGCACATGTGGGAGAACAGCAAGACAAGTGAGATCTTTCCCCAGACAAAACCCTTGGCAAGGTGTCTGCTCCTCTGCCTGCCCGTGACGTGGCCAGAGCACTGCCCTGTGGCGAGCTCACAGCGTGACCTGGGCTGGAGATGGGCATGCTGTCCTTCCTCTAGAGTCCTGATCTCCTGAGCAGCTGGTCTGGAGTCCACACAAAGGGGCAGAAAGCAGGGAAGGGGGAGATTGGTGGCACCAAGATCACAAAAAAAGAACGAAGAGATCGGCTGGGTGGGGAGTCTCCTGAGAGGCTGGCCTCGAACTTCGGATTCTCAAAAAGAGACCCAGAGTCATCCACCACCTCCAAGAAAACAGCATCTTCCAGATCCGACAGGGCTGATACATGCATGAACTCGGAGACCGTACAGCACACACGAGGCCCACACAAGTTCAAACCAGACAAGCTCCCAGCCAGCACTGAGAAGGGAAGTTGCCACCCAGTCCCACCCCTCATCAAGAAGCTATTTATAATCGATACTTGCTGGGAAGGGAAAACAGGTTTTCCCCAATGGAGTGTTGCTGGGTACATCAACTACACTCCATGCCTAGGGGGAGGAATTGGCCAACACAAAATGGACCCCATGTTTTGTGTGCAGATGTGCACTTTTTAGAAACTTTTTGTGGATTTTTTTTATTTTTGAGAATGAGGGAAAAAAAACAAAGTTGGGTGGGTAAGAAGGTGGAGAGGATCTGGGAGGTGTTGGAGGAGGGGAAATAATATAATCAAAACATAATGTATGGGAAAAATAAAATAAAAAGGAAAGCCAGAGCATGGTTCCTGCCTTGCTTTCTTCCCACTGAACCTCAAGCTGGGAGCCCAGGGAACTCAAGACAGCCAGAGAACTCTTCTTGTTTAGTATAGTAGCAATGCCTTCTTTAAGGGATTCCTCTTCTGTGCCACATACACAGAGCACATCCCTCCTGTTGGTTACAGGCATTTAAAGACCTCCTAAGTGGGATGTCAGGTCTCTACTTGAGAAAAGAGGAACAGGCTCAGGTCTGCTGAGCATCCTTAGAACCCAGCATGAGGGAGGGTGGAGCACCACTGAGGAGTCACTGGGAGCCAGAGGAGGGAGAGCATTCCCTTCCTCTCATTCCCATCCCCACGTGTGCTGCACAGACGCCAGAGGGCAGAGACTCCGGGAGGAGCAAAGCCCTACAACGTCACCTGGGGAAGGAGAGTGGGGTCAGTTATACTGAGGCGGAGAAGGCAAGGGACGTCAACTAAGGTTATGATTGGCAGAAGTCAGGCCCTAGCTGTGTGATGCCTTCAATACCCTACCTTGGTGACGAGACAGGTTATGTGAACAAGACCTGGGCAGCCATGCCGTCAGAGGAGCCTACACAAGACTGAGCCAGCCAACCCTCACAGGGACAGAACGTTGTCACCATATAGGGGTGGGAAGAGCAGCCCTGGATTACGGGACAAGGGGTAGGCTCAGGGGTAGGCTAGCTGGAGGTGGGACTGGGTCACGCTCTCCTTTCTGCTGAGCTGGAAGGTGGACGATGGCTCGCTGGCTCCTGAATGAAGTGCCCAGAGATCAAAGGTCCCATGACCTTTTCCCTAGAGATAGAGAAACTTGGCCAAAGGTGACTGACAGGCAAGATTGGTGCTCACACCAGGTACGGGTGTTTAAAACCTAGAGTGCCTTGGCATGCCCAACACTGCTCCATGGTGGAGACTTCCATAACAGCCGCTTGTATCGATTTCAGAGACATGGGCTATGGTCACATTTAACGCATATTCCCAGAGACACTCTGCTCACCTCCTAGCAAAATTCACAGCATTTATCTTTCTTAAAAATAATCCTTAAATATTATTTATTTTGTATGTATGTCCAGAGTATGTGTGTGTGTGTTTTCACATGTAGGTGTACACACATGAATCAGATGTCTTTTTTGGTTGCTTTCACTTTATTTACTGAGGCAGGGTCTCTTGCTGAGCCCATAGATCACCAAGTCAGCCTGTCTAGCTAACCGTCGGGCCCCATGGCACTCCCTGTCCCTGCCTCCTAAGAGCAGGGAGTGCAAGTGGTCCACCTTGCCTGGCCAGCTTTTATATGGGTGTTGGGGATCCAGGCTCTGGTCCTTACATTCCTGCAACAAGTCCTCTGTTCCGTCGACCGTCTGCCCTGCCTCGGTGTACTCATTTTAAGATTAGTAGGTGAAGTCTTAGGTTTCGTTATGACATTTTCAAACAAAATCTGTTTCTGTTGACCCTCCTCACCCCCTCTCTTTCCCGTCCCTACCCCTTAGACCCTTCCATCCCCACAGCCTCCTTCCTGCCTCCATGTCCCCTGTCCTACCCTCTACGAGACACCTATTTCCCACTCTTGTCTCCTTTCTAGTTTTGTGGCCACATCTGTGCTCACAGCTGTGTAAGGTAAACAGGGGCTGAAGAGTCCAGGTTCAAGTTCCCAGAGGAGAGCTGGGGAGACAGAAAGGGTTCCAAAGATGGTCCCAAACGGAGGAAGATAGCCCACTGGGTGCCCAGAAAGAATAGAACATTCCAGAGAGGAGGCAGAGCTGAAGCAGGGGTGGAGCAGCTGCCTCTCACGGCTACTTATGAGGAGCTTCTGGGTGGAGGGTGAGATGGCACCTGAGCAGGAGGTTGGGTGGGTGAGACTAATTCTTCCAAAGCCCCATGGTTCTGTTCATTCCTATCTCCACCCTCACCCTTTATTCATGTCGTTTTTAACCTTTAGAAACTTCCTATCTCCCCGTATACTGATGTCATACTTCCAGGAGCAAGTGGCACTGCGCATGTATGTTCAGAGCTAGCAACAGGGCTGCTGTGTACCCCGCCAGGGAACTGCTGGTGGGAAGCTACTCTTACAACTCAGAAGCGCCAGCAGAACCCACATGCAAGGCTTTGACATGCAGAAGGACTCCCCAGAACCACATGCCAGAGGCCTGCTGGCCATGATCACCCCTGGGTCCAAGCGCCATTGCTCAAGGAGCCGGGCCTGGGCCTGTCTTGGGCTCACAGTCATGGCTACCCTTCCTTCTTAGCCACACTAATCAGTGGGCTTGTCACTTGACTCAAAGCTGTCTGTAAGTAGAAGAATCTGGCTTTCATTCAAAATGAGTTGAAGAATTTTCTCAGGACCTCAAGAATTTCTCGATGGTTCCAACTTTTGTTTGAATCCTGCCCCGTGGTTAGCAAGCAAACTTAGGTGTTTTGTGGATAAAATTCTGTTGGATACTAAGAGTCCTGAGTCCAGTCGGCTGGAAGGTGCATGCCCTGAGCCAACGTGGCAGGAAGGACTCACACCCATGCTCCCCCCAGGCTGGTCTGGGAGCCTGCTGCAGCTTCGACCCATTTCCTTTGCTCTTATACCAAGTACATGTACAGCTGGGGGACGTCGCAATGGAGGGTGTGTCTCTTTAGTTCTGCCTTGCTTCCAACAGAGGGATTGGAAAACAACAGGGCTGAACTGTTGTGTGTGGGCATAAGGAGCTCATCACCTGTAGCAAGAAAGACCCCAGGATAGCTGAGGAGGGCCTTGGCCCCCATATGGCAACTGTCATGTATGTCCAGTGCCTTACAGTGTGGTGAGGAAGGGGTCTCTCTGAGAGGCAGACGTGGGGCTAGGACTGAAGTCCTATTTGTCTACTGTGCCATCCCAGCAATCTATCCATGTTTCGACCTCCTGCTAATAAACTTCTCTTGAGCAAAGGCGTGAGTGTTCTAGTGCTTTCTACAAGTCAAAGACCACATAGCCAGAATCACTTTGAATCTTCTGAATATTTTTTTCCAGAAAGCAATCAGTCAGTTCCCTCTCAAAACTGAGGTAGTAAGGAAGACATAGTCTAAAAATAGAACAAGGGATAAGGGACAGGCCTTAGTGGAAGCCGGAGGACCCAATCCTGCAAGGCCGAATCCATGAGGTAGTTGGCCAAGGAGCCGAAGAGGTGTCGGAGTAGGAGGCACATGCTACAACTCCCATAGTCTCAGCCTGGTGATCTTGGCTCAGCAGCTGGCTTCCTGTACTAGAAGGAACCATGGCTGACAACACTAATTCTGTCCCTGGCACTTTACAAAATATGCTAAGGAGGAGGTGTGCTCCAGGACATAGCCCATCCAAGATCAGACCACTGAGTCAGAAGCACACTCACATGCCTCGCTCAGCATTTCTGTGGCTTGAACTTCCATTCACAGTGTGTTGGCCAAGTTTGCAGACCTGGCATGTCTTCTGGGTGGCTTTGGTACTAAAAAGACAGGCTAACCAACAGAGAAGCAGCTCATCCTCTCTGCACACAAAGGACCCCCCCACACACACACACAGATGGAATCTACTTTGGGGATTTAGATCTTATAAACTGTCAGTTCTCAAGACCATTCAGCTGACAGTCCATCATTGCCAGGGAGAGCTTGGCTTGGTGCTCATACCCTCCACTACTGTAGTCCGAGTAGCCAGAGGGTGCATGGGGGCAAATGGGAGGTGGGAGGAGCCCTCAGCTGCCCACGTGTGCACTTCAGAGCCAGAGGAAGAAGACAGTGCACACACCAAGAACACCTGTTTGGATGGAGTACTTGCAAGAGCCACAGTGTTTTGTTTCTGTGATCTTTCGGCTTCTGACCTCCAACATCCAGAAGCCAGGCTTCCCTCCCGCCCTCCTCCTCCAGCACATCCGTGTCTGATCACTGATGGAAATCTTACATATTAGGCTCTCTCCATGGGTCTAATTTCAAGAGAGAAATCACTTACCATAATGATAAGTGAGCCATCCTGGGGTGAGAAGAGGCTCACACTCCTGTCTCCTCACCCCTTACAAGCCCTTCCTAATTGGGCCATTTTCTGAGGCTAGCCTTGTAGACTGGAGAACGGGCTGAGTGGAAAAGCGCCATTAGCAGGCATGGTGGTGTGGCTAGAGCCACTGAATGAGCGGCTTTGCTGCAACTCTGTCGCTCTTGGCCTTCAGAGGTGGCACTCTAGAGGGACAAAGCACCATGGGAGGTTCACACGGAGACAGCCACCATAAAAGCGCATGCCAGCCACAGAACACGCCACTAAAGCTGTCGCTGTGGAGCTGACCTTCACACTCAAAGCCACCTTTAAAATCAGGTATTGGACAGGAGTGGGAGGGAGATGCTGCGTGGCCATCTCCTTCCTTCACACCCCCTTCACCACTTCACCATCCTGAAGAGCATGAAGGCTCTGTTTCTGAGGAATCGTGTGGTTCTCATGGAAATCCTCCATTCTGTCCTGGACAGCCACTTACACCAGGGCTGGAGGACAGCTGGAGGCCACTTTCATGTCTCCTTCCTTGCCCTAACATGGCGGCAAGGTGGTATTTTATTCCCTTTGGTGTTTGGACAAAGGAAGAGAAGAGGCCACTAAAGCAGGGCAGGAGGAGTCAGCACTACGGTTGGCCTCTCAAATCAGACTGGGCTCATCCTCCATGTGCCTGGCTCCCGAACACAGAATGCTGAAAAATTCTCCAACATGGACTATAATCCTGCTGCAGAGTTAGGTGTCTTCTTTGAGCCAAATCATTACAAATTTATCTTAAAATATGACTTCAAGCCATATTTTGATTAAAAAAAACAAACAAGAAACAACATCAGTACAACAGTACCATTCAGAACTAGAATAGAGATTTGACAAAGGTGTGGTATTACTTTATGAAACTATTTTACATTATCGAAAAACTGATTTTTACAAAGGAACATGACTTTTAATAGAAAACCCAATAAAAGACAATATAAAAATTACAGACTACTCTCACTTTAAAACAAAATTGCCAAAAGTACAAATAAAATATGATCATGACATTGAGGGAATCAGATACCATGGCCAAGCAGATGGCAAGAACAGTACACTGTAAAGGGGCGTGGATGTCATCCGTCACCTCGACAAGCCAAGGGCACCAGTGGACACTCGTTTGAAGTTACTGCAGTAATCTCTAATGAAAGCTACATGCAAAATAGAAAGGAGAAAAATAAATACAGATAGAGCTTTGAGGGCTGGGATGTAGCTCAGTAGAAGAGCACTTCCCTTGCGTGCCCAAAGCCCCGGATTCAATATTGAGTACTACTCTCAAATAGACTACTTAATAACATCAACAGCAAATGTTAAAATACTAAACTTGCTTCATATGCTAATATTTGGTTGTATTCATTTTCTTCAAACAACATGATTTTGTTTTTCTTTATGGCTGAATGTAACTCTATTGTGACTACACATCACACACACATGCACATGATTACACCTCTCTCTTTCTCTCTCTCTCTCTCTCTCTCTCTCTCTCTCTCTCTCACATGCATGTGTGCATACACGCACACACATGACAGAGAAAGTAATCACATCATCACATCAAAATGAGTATAGTGTACACACATGTATATAAACACACTTCAGCAGAAATACAACCTAAACACTGTCAAAAACTAGGAGAACATCTAGCCTGAATTCCACATGCACGTAGATGTCTCCTAACATCAATTTGAGATATGTGTCAAAACTGGAATCCACTTCCCATGTATGCATGTCCTTGTCAAAGGTGTCGCCATCTCTTGGATGACACCCTCCACCCAGTTGTGAGAGCCAGCCTCCCTTTTCCCTCCTCCCTTCTCCTCCCTCCTCCCTCACACCCTGTACCCCACGCATGTCCTCCTGGCTCACCTGACAGCATCCCACTTCTTCTGTTCCTACAACCTGCCCACTCCTAAGTGGTGCCCAGGATTTGTACCTTCTCCTTACAGACTCCAGACCAGGTCCAGAGTTATCTCCAAGACTGTGAATCAGATCCTGTTCCTCATTCCTCATCGCGGGATGCACTCACACTGAGCAGGGCTTTGGTTTGTCTGGGCTTTATTAGAGAACCATGTGGAGGCACTGAGGCCCATGGGTTTGAACACAGAGTTCAGTAAGCCTTTTCCCCTCCCCATGCATCCCCACTGTAGAGATGCCGTCTCACTGGCCTCCAGTCTCCATTCCAAACAACAGAAGTGAGTTTCTCCCAGCTCTGGAAGCTGCTGAGTAGAATTAAGGCAGATCGGTGGCAGGTGTGGGCTGCCTCCTGTTCATAGACAGCACCTTCCCTGTACCCACAAAGCAGACCGCAGTCTAGAGGAGGAAACACAAAGGCTAACAGAGAGATGCTATTGGATGACTTTTCCTGGGGAGCTGTGAGAAAAATCCCTGTCTACCCGAGACAGGGTGCTGACACAGACCAAAGAAACAATCCCACCCAAGTCTAGCTTGGGGAGCCAATGAGTTGTCTATTGGGGTTACACACAAGAGTGTGAGTGAAGGGTTCCTTACAGGAGCATAGGTGACTCAAAGGCGGCCACATCACCAAAACTCCACCCAGCCTGGGTGGCACCTTTCAAATATGCTGCTGCAGTCCTCAGCACAGCATGCAGGCCGCTCCACCGAAGAGTCCCCTCCCTAACAGTGACCGCTCACATAACCTTAGGGAGGGGCCTTGTGAGTCCACTTTCTTTCCAGTTCTTGGAACTTTCTTGTGAATTTCGTGAGCCACCCTCCTTTCCTCCAGGAGGAAACATCTCACTTAGGAGGTGGCTGCCACGAAACAGATGTCGGAATGCACGCTGGGTATACGGACAGAAGCAGGCCAACGACTACATGTTCAGCGGCTGCTGTGGCGGGCTGGGCTCTGCGAGGCAGTTAACAGCAGAGCTACAACTCCAGCCGCTTCGGCTCCCAGCTCCCAGCACAGCAAACAACCTGGGAGAAGACAGGGGTGGCGGCTACTGTGAACGGCCATAGTGACACAGCTCCATTCGGCCCATTATTCACATCTGTGCACAGCCAGAAGCCATGCTGTCGTGCTGTTCCTGGGCTCTGGGGCCAGGCTGCCTTGTCTGTGTGCTTGCCTCTAGTCTTCTGGGCACTGGGAGGCTCTTTCCACTGCACTTCAGTTCCCATCCTCACGCTGAGCTCTGAAGACTTGACTGAACAGCATGGAACACCCCGTCTTTAGACACCATGTTTGCTGGGGCTGGGGAGATGGCTGATGGGTCAAGTGCCTACTATAAGCATGAAGACTTCAGTTTGGATCCCTAGCACCTGTGTGAAAACTGGGCACAGAGGGAAGCATCAGTAACTCCAGCCCTGGGGGTGGGGGGGAGGCAGATCCAAGGGGCTTGCTGGCCAGACAGTCTAGCTGAAACAGCAAGGTTCAGTGAGAGACCATGGTCTCAAAACATAAGACAGAGGAGTGATTGAGGAAAATACCTCCACCCATGCTTCCATGAGCAGAGCGCTTGCATACATATACATAAACACACACTCATACACACAACATGTCACACATGTATACACTCATATACATACATACACACAACACACACACATACACATAAATCACACATGGAAACATACATATACACAATCACACATGTAAATACACATACATATACTCATCACACTTGTACACATACAAACACACATATACAACACACACACATACATACATACATATACATGTATATAATCACACATGAACACATAAACACACATACACACAACACACACAATCACACATGTAAACAGACATATATACATATACACCCACTCATGCACACAATCCCATATGCCCACATACAAACATACATACATACAACCCGTAACCACACATATACATACACATACACAACAATACACAGATGTACCATTCTTGCTCACTGTGGTGATGCATATCTATAATCTCTGCACTCAGGAGGAGGGAGAAGACAGATCATGAGTTCAAAGCTAACTCTGCAGCTAGTTACAAACCAGCGTGAGCTGTAGAGAGAGAACTTGTCTCAAAGCCAAGAAATGGGTTGAAGCTTAAGCAGCAGTGGCTTGCCTGGTATGTACGAGGCTCCGGTTTCCACTCCTGAACGGGAACCTCCTCTTTAAAGGAGATGTCCTGCCTGCTGGTTAGTTTTTATTGTCAACTTGACACAACCTAGGCTCAGGAAGGAGGAAACTCCATCGGATTGGCCTGTGTCTATGTCTGTGATGAATTAAGTGACGATGGATGTGGGTGGGTCCAGCACACTGTGGGTGGTGCTATCCCTAGATGGGTGGGTGGGCTTTGGAGTTATGAGAAAGCCAGCCAAGCAAGGCAGACAGCAAGCCAGTGAGCAGCATTTTTCCATGGTTTCTGCTTTCAGGTTCCTACCTTGAGTTCCTGCCCTGAGTTAACTCAGTGATGGACTGTGGCCTGGAAGCATAGGCCAAATAAATCCTTTCCTTTCCAAGTTGCCTTTGGTGATGATGTTTATCAAAGCAATAAAAAGTAGACTGGAATACCCTGATAGGCAAGACAGGGAGTCTACTGTTCTCTTTTGTCTCAGAATGCATGGTTCTTCAGACAGAAGCCAATGGACCACTGGGGCACCAGCACTGCTGCTTGGACGTTGCAGCTGTCCAAAGGCTAGCCATTGCTTGGACCAGGGTCCTATTGTCCCAGTTCCTGGCTTTGCTGCTTTGGGCAGATGACTTGGCTCCTGGGCCTCAGTTTCTCATCTACAAAGTTGAGTTGTTAACAGTGTTTCTCTCAGTATGATCAGGAAGGTTCCATGAAGTCACCATGACTCAGCGGTGAGAAGAGCACCTGGCATACAGTAAACTGAACCAACAGCGCTCTGGGACTGTTCCTCGAGCTGGCTGCCAACAAGAGTGGGCTGTTGGTGTTACTACAACCATTGCCACTACTGATTCATAGTCACTGGTAAATGTTTTCTGGTTATGCAATTACTTGAAGTGCATGTGGTCTTTTTGTCTTTAAAATTAGTATTACTTTTATTGGCACATATAATTCATTGTATGTAATAATTGTTTCCTTCAGGTGTATCATTATCATGCACTTGGACAGTACTCACACTCCATGTCTTCTCTGTCTCCTCTCTGACCCTTCCACTCATTCCTTTTCCCAGTCTCCCTCCACTTTCATGTCATACGGTTTATGTACCTATAAAAAAAAAAATCTGGGATCCACAGATGAGAGAAACCATGTGGTGTTTGTCTTTGTACATGATCTTTTGTTTTTAACCGAAAGTAAATGTTTGATTTGAGCCATCAGATATTGTCTGATAGCGAAAACTGCCTGAGTGACACATGCCGATGCCCCTTCGTTCAGCCCTGTCCCCACCATTTACCTGGCTGGCCCTGTCTCCTGCTTCAGCTACCAGGGACTAGGAACTGAGGATGCAGCATCGGTGACCAAGCCCTGTGACACCTAGTGACTAGTGACATAGTGGCACCGTGAGGGTGTGCGATGGCCATGATCTGAGCTCAGATTAAAACCATGCCAAGGAAGCTTTTGGAAGTTACCTGCGAAGAAGACCAAGAAACTCTCGGTGTCCTCCTGCCTCAAGCCCCAGAAGGCATGGAAGCCTCATCATCAGTCTGTAAGAAAATCTTAACAGTTGTGTCATAGGAAATCTGCACTCTAGGAGGACCAGAAAGTCTGTACTCTAGAGGAATTTCCAAGAATCTTTGCACATAAAGCAGGGAGCAGTGCAACTATGGAGGGGAGGGCAGGGGTGGAATTTTATGAACTATTCCCTGGAACCTTCCAATTCCCCAAACTCCAAGATTGTTATGCAAAATTTCAAGGACTTTTGGGGTGCTTTTAAAAAACAGTGGAGGGGATTATTTAAAGTTGTTCATTAACTATAAAATGCCACCTACCACAGTGCCCTCAGCACTGTCCATGGCAGTGTGGTAGCATCAGTAGGGCTGTTACATAGCACCACAGTTAGAGGCAAGACCACACTTTGAGCAGCATACTGTTGTCTATGTGAGCAGTCAAGGTATGGTCACTGGAAAGGGCAGTGTGCTTCTGTGCCCTGGGGAGGAAGGGGATGCTTGACTGGCCTTACACAGAGATGGAGGCTCTGTCCCCTTGGTCGCAGAGTGACTACAATTAGCACCTGTCTTAACTGGAACAATGCATATTGTGTGCTTGCCATTGTGTCCAGGGTATTAGGGGCACAACGTGTGTCCAGCAATATCCCAGACAAAATGAGTGTTTCCCCAGCAGAATTTCTTTGCTCAGATGAAGTGCCTGGCTATCAGATAACGACAGGGAGACTTGTGAAGCTGCCCACTGTAAACAGAGTGATGTCTTGGCTTTTCAAAGGTTCAAATCAGGTGGGAGGGTACAAGTTCACTAGGGAAAGGCCTGAATTGTTGCAGATTCTTATCCCACCTCCACCAGGCTCCATGCCACTGGCCCAGGTGATTGATTATCCACTGGCAGCCAGAGCCTTACCTCTGACCATCATACTCTTCCCATACAGCAACCGACACGTAGGTCTTTTGGCATCAGAGCTTTGAAGAATGCCCAGAGGTACATGCTCATCATAGTATAGATCAGGTTCATGATACTGCATGCTCATCATAGTATAGATCAGGTTCATGATACTGCATGCTCATCATAGTATAGATCAGGTTCATGATACTGCATGCTCATCACAGTATAGATCAGGTTCATGATACTGCATGCTCATCACAGTATAGATCAGGTTCATGATACTGCATGCTCATCATAGTATAGATCAGGTTCATGATAGTGCATGCTCATCACATTGTGAATCAGGTTCACAGCCTATGGGAAGGACTTGTGCTCACCACTGGCCTTCTTTGGGTTTTTTAGTCAGGGACTGCAAGCAGGGGTGACAATCCCATTGGGGTAGGTGTCCCTTCCAGCCCAGATGGACTACTGGTCTTTTCTCCTGCGAAGGGGACAGCATAACCAGATGGCCAGTGAATGGCTGGTTAACACCCTCAAGAGACAGCCCTGGTGGAACACAGCACCAGCTTCTGATGCCATCATGATGCCAGCACTAGACACAGATCAGCCTTGGGAAGAGGGACCCATGCCTGGCACACATGGGATTTCTGCCTGACCACCTTGGCCTCTACTGTCATGTTCCATTGAGTCAACACTCGGGTGACTGTTGCACAGGCAGCTGATGTGGCCTTTTGGAACTCGAGGTCTGCTTCAGACTGTAGCACCCCTTCCTGGAAGGGGGCGTTCTATCAATGTGAAACCATCTTAAAGACATGTGCACTTTGTGCTGGCTCCCTGTGGGTGCTACCCAAGGCTTCCGTGTCCTTAAACTCCACTTCTTCCTCCCTTGTCTAGGTTTTCCTTCACTGCCTGATGACCAAGCTGCCTGTTCTCCTGGTTATGCGGTGCCACGAGTCTCTGGGCATCCTGTGTGCATGTCTCTCTAGTCTGTGTCTAGTCACCCTGGTTCTTTACTGTTCTTTCCTCCTTGGTCACCAGCATAAGTGACAGTAGAGCCCTTTGGGGAGTGTCAGGGCATCGTGACACTCATCAGCAGGGAGCCTTCTCCCTGGGTCCAGCCTCTCCCTCAGCCAAAGGCTGCGGGTCTGCAACTAGCTCAGGTCCAGAAACGGAAGGGATGTAATTATGTTTGGACTGGAGCAACTACTCTCAGCAACCCTCTGTGTGTGTGTGTGTGTGTGTGTGTGTGTGTGTGGTGTGTGTCTGTGTGTGTGTGGTGTGTGTGTGGTGTGTGTGTCTGTGTATCTGTGTGTATGTATTTGTACATGAGGGTGAGGGCTCACGGATGTGTAGAGGTCAGGTGTACCGCCCTGCCACTTTATTTCCTTGAGACAGGATCTCTCACTGAACCTGGAACCATTTTGGCAACCAGCAAGCCCCAACAACCCTCCTGACTCAGCCTCCCCATTCCAAAGCAACTGGGGTTACAGACACACCTGCAGCTATATCCAGATTTTTACACTCTCACCAGGATCCAAGGTCAGGCCCTTATGCTTGCACCGCAGGTGTTCTTACCACCTGAGCCACCTAGGGACTTATTAATATTCCTTATTTATTTGGAAAGGACTGATTATTAGTATTGTTGAATGTCTCTACTGTTTGATTTCTGCTTTGTGAATTGATGTTCTT